>NC_080656.1:5347500-5947500 GCF_027579445.1 Ammospiza nelsoni | reverse complement strand
ACAGCACCAGATTTTAGGGCTGGAGATGAGGCTGAGCTTTGGATGGTGTGGAGTTTTGACGCTGGGGTGTTCAGAGCAATGTCACTGTCACATTTTCTGCAAAAATCCCCTCTTTGTCCAGGATTTCTCTCCTGGGAAGCTGAGAAGGCTCCGAGAAAAAGAAAAACAATAATTATCTGATTTGCTTCCCCTGTGTTCTGCTGCTTTGGAATGTGTTTACCCACAGGTGATTGTTTTATTGGTTTCATGCAAATTATTTTGACTTTAGGCCTGTCAGTGCCAAGCTGTGTTGGGACTCTGGAAAGAGTCACGAGTTTTCATTTTTATCTTTTTAGCCTTCTGTCTGTATCCTTTCTGCACTCTTTAGTATAGTATTCTTTAATATAATATAGTATCACAAAATAATACATGAGCCTTCTGAGAACATGGAGTCAGATTCATTCCTTCCTGCTACGGGGCACCACAGAAAATACAACATCCCCCAATTTCCAAAGAAATTCCTGGGGTTCAGCTCCCTCCTGTCCCTCCAGGGATGCTCTGCAGGGTGATCACCTGTGACACCACATTTGAGCATCAGCAGGAGGCTACAAATGCCTCCTCAGGAGCTCTGAGGTGATGGATTGATTTATTTATTTAGGGGAGAATCACAGAATCTTTACAGCCTTTCCTCTCCCTCCAGCCCAGAGAGGCAGGAGGGCTCTGTTATCCCAAATTTCTGATGGGATCAGGAGTGCCAGGCTGGCTTTGGGCACTTTCTGTGCTGTCTGATCACAGTGTCTGCAGCTGAGGAACCAAAATCTCTGCAAACCTCCTCTGAGAGGAGCATTTCAGCTGGAGCACGCGGCTGGACAGCTCTCAGGAAGCTTTTTCCAGCCTTGCTTCCATATCCTCTTCAGGCACTGAATGGGGAACAACTTTCTGGAACTTGATCAAAATTGTCAGCCTTGTTTTGCATTTTTTGGGGTTTTTTTTGTTTGTTTGGGTTTTTTTTTTTTGTTTTTTTTTTGGGCTTTTTTTGGTGTTTTTTTTTTTTGTTTGTTTGGTTGGGTTTTTGCGTTTTTTTTTTTTGTTTGTGGGTTTTTTTTTTGGTTTTTTGTTTTTTTTTCACCTAAATTCTGGATTATTCCAGGCCACACCTCTCTGGGCTGCTCAGGACCTGCAGCTGTCACCATGGGCTCTGCCAGGAAGGGCACCAGAGTGGGTTTTAGGTAATTTAAGCTCCCAGTGATTCCTCTGAAGCCCATTCCAAGCTGGATTTGAGCCTGCATGGACTTCCTTTTATTTTCCTTTCCCTCTGCAGCCACACACTGGGTACCCTTGATGCTATTTCAGATAATTTTTTTTCCAAGTTGAAGCTTTTACTTTGCTAAAGTGAAAAACCTCAAATCAAGGACCATCCAGAGGGAGCAGGAGATCCCCCAGGGGAAACCTGCGCAGGGGAAATTGGTCACCACTCGCAAAATTACCGCTCCAGCCCTGATTAGCCATTAATTAGCCAGAGCAAGCTGCTCTTTCCAGCCTGCAGAATGTGTTCCCTGCTGGCCCAGCTTGGGATGTTATTCCCTTTCTCTCCAGTCCTGAATCAGGCATTGATTGAACCCCACAGCTGGCCAGGCAGGAACTTTGCTGTTTGCAGAAATGCTGTGTTCAGTCCAAGTGTGAAGCCCCGCCTCTCATCCCATTTTTATCTCTGACTTCCCCTCTCCCTTATGCAGGAATTAAGGTTTTTTTTCACTGTAACAAGTGCCCAATCTTCCTGGGTGTGGAAATAGCTGGAAATCAGATTTTCCCTGCTAGATTCCACCTGTAAGACCAGAGAGTTCTGGCTTTGTCCTCTGGAATATTCAACCACACCCAAAATGATGAAAAGAAATCCCCGATTGCTGCTTGTGGAAGGTTTTGGGGGAGCAAGAAACACATCTCAGAGCAAAAAGTTCTTTATCCTCTGCCCTGATGTGATTTTCTCTCTGTTTCTGCTGTCACCGGAGGGTTTGTGGGGTTAGGAAACCCAAACAGGGACAAGGGGCTGTGCAGAGGCATTCCCAAGGGACTGGGACGATTTTTCCTCCCGGAACAATTGGAAAAGGGAGAGAAAGTTCAGGAGCTGCAGAGGGAGCTTGCAGTGCCATGCATGAAACATTATAAAAAATATCTGCAACTGAGGGAATCTGTTATCAGGGAGCTGTCAGTCAGGCGGGGGAGAAGAAACAATTTAAAAGAAGAAAGGCAGAGCACAACTCGTTTTATGAAACCCTTATTTTAAGTAATATTTGCTGAATTACTTGGGGTTTTTTTTTTCCTCTTTCAAGCTCGAAGGAAAAAACAACATTGATTCTTCTTTTTTTCTTTTGATTCGCAGATCTGGAGGATGTTTATTTGAGGAAGGGAGATGCACCCAAAAGGGTTGGGATCCTAAATCCGCAGCATTCCTTATTCCCTGCCCTGAGCTAATGGACCTGTGGAGTTCAGAGCCTGGCAGGGAAGATAAATATTCAGCTTTTATCTTTAATCCAAAGCCTGTGAGCAGAGCTGATATTTCCTGTGTGTTCTCTGCACGTTCAGCTCTGCTCTGGATGAGTGTAAACACCAAAAGAGCCTGGACTGGCACAGAGCTGACCCCACCACCTTCCTTTTTTTATCCAGGTTTATTCCAGCCACTGAAATTGCCTGGTTTGAATGTCAGCAGTGCAATAACTTTGATATTAATCATCACAGCTGCTTGGGAAATCAAAAGAGAGATCCTTGCACAGCCCCTCCGTTTCCCCAAACCACCCCAAACCTCAATTTTTAACCCCAAATCAATCCTTAGTCTTCTCCATTTCCCCAAACGACCCTGAATCTCAATTTTTAACCCCAAATCAATCCTCTGACTTCGCCCTTTCCCCAAAACCTCGATTTTTAACCCCAAATCTATCCTCAGGGAGGCAGAGAAGGACTCAGAACATCTCCAGGTGGCACAGGAAGGGTTGGGAATGTTTTTGTCTCAATTTTTCTGGTTTTCCCTTAAATATTTGCAGTATTTTTTGGGGATCTCTGGGCAGGCACTGAGTGTTGATGGATTTGTCCTTCAGCCATTGTGGGATTTATTTCCTGCTCTCTCATCTGTGTACCCATCCTGAGTGACACTTTTCCATGATCTTTCTTAAAATTTTCCAGTGCTTTTCATAGGAAAATCCTCTGGTGGCCTCTTCTACCTTTGATTTCTGCTTTTTCTTCAGATAAATTCCTGGAAAATGCAACAAAGCAGAAACTCTTGGGGGGTAGAAGGTGGACTGAGGTGACTTCTACTTCATGCTTTCGTTCCAAAATCTGGGAGGAACAAAGGAAATTGTGAAACAAAACGCTGTGATTGCTTTTTCAAAGCTCTGTAAAGCTCCAGTTCCCACGTAGGAGCTGGTGAGGAGGTTGGAACATTTCTTTTATTTAATCCAATCCAATCCCATTCATTCTTGGGTGCTGATTTTCTAGCCCAGCATGAAAAGTCTTTGATGACTCTGGCACAGGTTTGTTATTATCTAATTGCTTTTCCAGAAGGCTTTCACCTGATAATTTGGATATTGTTATCCCTGCTGAAGCCTGATCATTCTGCTCTACCAAAATCTGGGTCTATTTTTCATTAATTGTGGTTTGGGAACAGCTCAGGGCTCCCCAGGTCCACCATAAAGGAAAATTTGGGCAGGAGAAGTGAAGGGAAGGAATTGTGCTGAGGGGAAAAGGAAAATCAGGGGCTCATCAAGGTCACTCCAAAATTCCAGCAGAGTTTAAGGCAGGGCCCTGCTTGCTGCAAAAATCCTAAAAATTCCAGCTGGTGTTTGATTCCAGGCACCACTTTTGGCATTTCTGGTGTTTTTTAGGTCCTGTAGAGCTGCCCTGGGTGTCCCAGGGCTTTGTGAGCAGAGGATTTCTGTGCAATCCATGGTGACTTTCTGAAGGATACACCCACGGCTGCAGCAGTTCATTAAAGAATTTGATAATTAAACAGAAGGATCCTGAACTGATTGCTCAGCAAATCCCTCCCATTTCTCTTTGACCTGCAGTTAATTCACATTTTCTGAAAGCAGCTCTGCCTCAGATTTTTTTTTTTTTTTTCCTTTGTATCCATGAATGGTGCAGGGCTAAAATAAAAAAAAAAAAAAAAAACACTGAAAGAACAAATGGCAACAGCCACAAAATTCTGGGACAGAGAAGAAAATGAAGTTGAGCCCTTGGGCTGTGCCAGGAGTCAGATTTGGGCAGCAATTTCACAAATCCTGAGTTACAAATGCATGGCACGAGAGTGGCAGCAGCACTGGCTTCGTGTTGGCTTTGCAGTGACAGAGATTTGTGCAAACCCTCACATTTAATACAAATAAATCCTTACATTTAATTCATATAAATCTTCACATTTATTTCATATAAACCTTCACATTTATTTCATATAAGCCCTCACATTTATTTCATATAAACCCTCACATTTAATTCAAATATCCAACACAGAGCTGTCCTTGGAACCCTGACAGATTTCCCAGGGCAATTTTTAATTTTTGCCCTCCTTCCACAGTGTCCTCTGAGTTCATCCCCAAAAAATCAGATTTTTTTTTTTTTTTCACTTCACAATCAAAATTTAGCAGCACAAGGCTGGAGGGCAGGCCTGGTGTTCCTGAGACTTGAACAAATTACCCTCCAGAACACGAGCTGGTGTGCCATGAAATATTATCATAATTAATTACAACTAAACTGCAGTTGTCAAATAAATGAACAAAGTACATTTGGTGATGCATTATCCTTGCTCTTTTATTGTTTGTCCTCTTGCTGGTTAAGCTGGGGATAATCACTCATTTGCACTTGGGCTCCTGGCTTGTTAGAGTGGAAGTTCCACTGCAGCCATGGACGGGTTGGTGCTAAAAAAAATGAAATTATTAATGAGGAAATTTTTTTAGGGTTTTAAAGGATAATAGGCAGCCAGGAGTTGTTGAAAATGTTTGCATTGCTGGAGAATTTTGTGTCTTCTTTTGTCAGAAATAAAAAAAAAATAATAAATTAAATTAATAAATTAAATTTAAATAAAGAAATAAAATTAAAATATCAAAAATAATAATTTATTAAACAAACAAATAAATATAAATATTAAAATATAAATAAATAAAATTAAATAAATAAAAATATATAAAACTATAATAATAAAACATAATGATAAATAACAAAAATATAATAGTAATAAAAATAAATAAAAATAAATAGAATAATAATGCATCAATATAAAATTAATAAAATTTTAAATAAATAAATATAGATTTTGAAATATTAATAGATTCTTTATTTAAAATCAATCAATATAAAAATAAATATGGAAAAATTAAAAATAAATATGGAAAATTCTAAAAAATGTAAATATTTTTAGATTTAAATTTAAATAAATTAAAATATAAAAATAAATATGGAAAATAAAAAAATAAATCTAAAAATAAATATGGAAAATTTAAAAAAATAAAAATAAAATTTAAAAAAATAAAAATAAAATTTAAAATAGTAATTAAATTTCTAATTTAAAATTAATTTAATTTAAATTTTAAATTTGAATGTAATTAAAATTAAATTCAAATGAGCAAAGTGGGGATGGAGTGGGAAGAAAAGCAACAAAATGGAGCCTTTGGGGTACCTCTGGCACCTTTCTCCAGGTAAAGGAACCGAGATCTTTGCCGATAATGTGGAAATGTCCTTGCCAAGGGCTCTGAGCTGGATCCTCGGCTCCCAAATATTGGCAAAGCTTCCCTGGAGGGGCCCGGATCCCCCTGATCTCCTCCTCTCCCTCCCTGCTGATTCCCCCACATTGGCCAAAATTTCATCCCTCAGCTCCTGACAACTGCTGCACGAACCCCAAATCCCCTTTTTCCTGCATGGGACTGAGTTTATCTCATTTAAAAACAAAAACCAATTTTGCTTTTTAAATAACCCAAACCTACCTGAGCAGGTTTTGTGCAGAAATTTTCAAGCCAGACACCCAAAACTCTGATTTTTGAGCGTGTGAATGTACTCAGAGCTGGCAAACAGTGGATGTGACCACACAAAAGTGGAATTTTTGGTATTTTTGCCACGGGGAGCGCTGAGGGAAGGAGCAGGGACACCTGGCTGCTGCTCCATCGAGCATCTCGAGGTGGGCACTGTAATTCTCTGCCTGGCAGATGCTCCTGTCAGTTCTGTTGTTTCCCTGCCAAGATGAATTTTACCTCTGGGAGCCCTCAGGGGCCCATTTAGCAGGGATAATTAATTAAATTAACAGGCTTTTTAGGTTGGTGTAACAAGTGTGCTTTGAAAGGGAAGCTGGATTTCCACAGCCTTGGGTAAACAAGGTGCAGGTTAAAACTCCGGGCAGTGCCTTTCACTGGTATTAATCAGAAAAAAAAAAAAAAAATCAAATTTTGCCTTTTGGAACCCTGGTTAAAGTTTAAAATTCAAATTTTAAACTTTACAGAGTATTTTAAACTTTCTGTACTCTCTGCTCTGTAGAAAATGGCACAAAATGGGATGAAACTTCCATTAATTAGGGAGCTGCTGAGACAGAGCAATAGCTGAAAAAAAGTTTTGAACTCTCACTTCTTCCTGAGCTTTAAAGAGCTCATTTGGCTGTGGTGCCTTTCTGGAGCAGAAATGATTGCAGGACTTGAGAGCTGTGGTTTATCAAAGCAAATAAAGAGAGTTTCCAATGGAGGATTTGAGCTGGGATGTTGTTCTAAGAGTCCCCCAGATGTTCTGTCTCCCCCAGATGTTCTCTCTCAAGTCCAGGTGGCAGGTTGGTGAGAAAAAAAGAAAAATTGAGGAGATTTCAAACCTATGAGAGGTCCCTTTCTGCCTGAGCACTTAATTGGAATGTGTAATTTAATTAATTTAATTTAGTTTAATTGGGATGGCAGGGTGGAAAGCCAAGACTGTGAAACACCAGTGGGAATGTTGTCATTGTGGAGGTTCCTGAGAGAAATAAATCCTCTCCTTCCTCCCTAAATTCCGTCAAATGATGAGCTGCAAACACCCGGGAGCAGAGCTGAAGCAGGATTTTCGTTTTCCAAGGTTCAGGAGCCACAATTTGGGGCTTTTCAGGATGAAAATTGTGTTCTCAGCATCCCTGTCAGGCCAGGGCTTCCCCAGCTGAGCTCCTTTATTTTGGATTTTCCCTCATTTATTTTCATTAAGGAGTCAAAATTTGATCTCCAAACCATCAATATTTCAGGGCTGAAGCAGGATTTTGGTTTTCCAAGGTTTAGGAGCCATGATTTGATGCTTTTCAGGATCAAAGTTGGGTTCTCTGCATCCCTTTCAGCCCAAGTTATCCATGACCACAACGCGCCATCTTGGCATCTTCCCCAGCTGAGCTCCTTTATTTTGGATTTTCCCTGACAGTCTGTGAGGGTGCAGCAGTGAAACCTTCACCTACAAATATGAAAAAGATGGAACAGCTTAAGGATGGGTTTGTTTTTCCTTTCACCACTTCTTACCCCACTCTCCCCTCTCCACAAGCCTTGATGAAAGGGTAGAAAGTGCAGCTGGGCTCTGCCTGACAAGGGGTTCATTTATTTTCATCAAGGAGCCAAATCTTGATCTCCAAACCATCAATATTTCAGGGCTGAAGTAGGATTTTGGTTTTCCAAGGTTTAGGAGCCATGATTTGATGCTTTTCAGGATGAATGTTGTGTTCTCAGCATCCCTGGGAGATGCTGAGGCTTCTCCAGCTGAGCTCTTTTATTCTGGATTTTCCCTGACAGCCTGTGAGGGACGCTACAGATATGAACTAGAAAAGATGGAACAGCTTAAGGATGGGTTTGTTTCTCCTTTCACCACTTCTTACCCCACTCTCCCCTCTCCACAAGCCTTGATGAAAGGGTAGAAAGTGCAGCTGGGCCCTGTCTGACACGGGGTTCATTTATTTTCATCAAGGAGCCAAATCTTGATCTCCAAACCATCAATATTTCAGGACCCAGCGTGGGGGAGGAGAGCTCCCTCAGTCTCCAGGCTCTTCTCGTAGTTAAAAGTTCACTGCAGAAAATTTGATGCTTAATAAATTGGAGCCTTCTCTGCTTTAAATCATTTCCACAGCAATTGCAGAAGAAAATATAATTATTACAAACTGGTCATTTGTTACAGAGAAATCTCATTAAACTGACTCGGCGCTGGAAGGTTTGCTGGGGGTGGAAGGGGAGAAGAGGCAAAAACCTGACAGAGGGGTGGGAGAGGAGTCTCTTAATTACAGATTGATTCTTTCTGGTGATTGAATGTAGAACATAATCAGCTCATCCTTGCTGCTGGGGCAGATGGGAGCTACAGGGACCTTTTTGTCTTCCCTGAGCTGCCAGCACGGCTCGCTAATGGCCTGGGGCTGCAGGGAATAGCCTGAAGAAGGTGGAGAAAGCAAATTTAGCTCTGTCATGGATCAGGGCTGCTCTGCTCTGACTCCTCTGGGAGTCAGCCTGGGCCGGGATTTAATTCGGGGCTGTCTCCTCAGCACATCTTCATTTGGTGCTGGAGGAATCCCACAGCCCCTGGGCATGGCAGGCGCCGCCCTGCAGCTCAGAGGGGAGGTTTGGGAGCCCAAACCCAGGCTTGGCTGTGGGCACCAATATTTGGGGTGTTGTGAGGGTCCCCGGGATGAGAGATGAGAATTGAATGCAGGTTCTCAGAAGGCTGATAGTGTATTGTACTGTATTGCATTGTATTGTATTAATAATATCATATTGCATTATATTATATTATATTATATTATATTATATTATATTATATTATATTATATTACATTACATTACATTACATTACATTACATTACATTACATTACATTACATTACATTATATTATATTATATTATATTATATTATATTATATTATATTGCATTGAATTATATTGTATCATATTATAATTGTATTGTATTATATTATATGAAAATAATATACTAAAACTATACTAAAAGAAGGAGACATCAGAAGGCTAAAACAAGAATGAGATTAATATAATATAATATAATATAATATAATATAATATAATATATATTATAATATAATATTATATTATATTGTATTATATTATATTGTATTATATTTTGTATTGTAATTATATTACATTGTATTGTATTATATATTGCATTGTAATTATATTGTATTGTATTATATTTTGTATTATAATTATATTGTACTGTGTTATAGTTATATTGTATGAAAATGACATACTGAAACGATACTAAACAAAGTAGACCTCAGAGGGCTAAAACAAGAATGAATAATAAAAACTCATGACAGACCAGAATCCAGACACAGCTGGACTGGGATTGGTCATTAATTAAAAACAATTCACATGCTGGGTAAAGAATTCTCCAAATCACATTCCAGATTAGCAGAACATGGAGAAACTGAGGGTTCTTATCTGGTTCTGGAAAGGGCTCTGAGCTCTCCTTGGAGCCTTTTTCCTCCCAGGATGTGGATTTTGTGGGAAGTTGGGAAACCAGGAGCTGCTGAAATCTCCCTGTCCAATCTCAGCCAGCTCCCAGCAATGCATGTACATTAAATAAAATATCATCCTTAATGTATTAAACAAATAAAAAACTATATCAATATAATTATTTTAAAATCTAGTATAGTAATATAACAGTATAAAATAAGTTAAAAATGTAAAAGTTGTAATAATATATGCAGGATAAATAAATTTACAGGAATGTTCTGAAACAGGCGAGGATTTAAGTTGGAGCCTTTAAAAAAAAAAATCAAACAACAGAAATTAAAGCTCTGTTATCACTCCCAGGAAAGTTATCCATGACCACAAAGTGCCAGAATCACAGGGGGGAATGATTGCTGCTGAGGGGGATGATTTTTTAGAAAATGTTCTTTCCAAGCAGGAGAATATTGTGTGTTTTGACATCCAAATAGAGCAATTGTTTTTGCGAAATGATTTCTCTCCAGTTTCAGGCCTTTTTAGTGGCTTCTCATCCCAGAGCCTTAAAGGAAGAAATTGCTGAAGTCTGACAAATTGATAGACCATAATGATCTAATGGTGTGTGCTGTGATTGTGAGAAAGGAGGGGAAGAGGAGCAGGAGTTTCTGCAAGCATTTTATGGAAACAATTCCTGGACATTTAGATTGTCTTTTCCCAACACTAAGAACAATAGCAAGCACTTACCCAGTGGATTTTCCTCCATAAACTTCCTGCAATGCTGGGTGGAGAAGGTTATCCAAATATTGGAATATTTATTTCAAATGAATCCAAATATTATGGAAATCAGCTTTTTAATTTTTTTTTTTTTGGTCCAATTACCAATGCACGCTCAGGATCTTGGGCAGCAAAGCCCCAGTAAAAAATTAATAGAGGCTGAAGCACTCAGGCAGCCCCAAGGGAGCTGTTATCTTTCACTCATGGGTTAACACCACATTGGGCTTAAGTAGGAGCAGAATAATTAAAAAAAATATTTAAGAGAAGAAATTAAAAGTGATTGCAGTGACAAAAATAAATAAATTTTTGGCAGTCCTGAATTTTTTACAGATTCTTCTGTTGACTGCAAAGCTTCCCTCAACTCACGCTGATTTTTGTAGTTGCTTCCTGCTGGTTTCAAACTGTTCCTTTTCTGGTTCTGGATACATTTCACAAGGAAACTGAAATGTCACCCAGCTCCAGCATTGAACTTTTGCTCCCTTTTTACATCTGAAGTCACTGGAATAGAGAAGAGATTTTGGCCAGCAAAAAGCAGCCTGTGAAATGAGGGAGAAAAAAAAATTAATTCCAAAACAATACAACCCAGCAAAAGCAGAACTTCCCATTTCCTTCTGGGTATCAGAGCCTCCAGGATTCCCCCTGATTGCCTGAATTTCCTGGATTCATCACTGAAAGAACTTTAATATTTAGGAGCTGTTCCCCAGCCCACATTCTGCAGCTTGGCAGGAATTCAGCCCCCTCTCCTTGGGTGGGATCAGGCAGGATCAGGCTCAGAATGGGGCTGGAGCTGCTCATTTTGGGGAGAATCCCAGGATTTTCAGGGCAGGGCGAACCCTGGCTGGGTGCAGCACCAGATTCTTTTGGAAGCAGCTTTTCCCTGCCTCCAGGGGTGGATTTTGGAGGCAGAGCTGCTGCTGGAAGGACACGGTGACACCTGGGCTGTGTCACCACTTTGAGCTGCTTCCAGCTCCCCCTTCTCATCCCTGATGGACCCAAAGCAAAGGAGTGACCCCCGTGCTCTGTAGGGTCTCCCCATCCCAGAACACCACGAAACAAAAAGCCATGATCCCCAGAAAAACCCTTTAACAGGGGAAGAGAAGGTGACAGCCCAGAACACCACAAAACAAAAAGCCATCATCCCCAGAAAAACCCTTTGAGAGGGTAAGAGAAGGTGACAGCCCTTGTTCCACTGAATGACCAAATAAAAATCATCAACCTCAATGACCAAACCAAGAAATAACCAAAGACTTGAAAAACAAAGCCTGGAGAGCACCAATCTTCCAGAAAAACCCTTTGAGAGGGTAAGAGAAGGTGACAGCCCTTGTTCCATTGAATGACCAAATAAAAATCTTCAGCCTTCAATAACCAAACCAAGAAACAACCAAAGACTTGAAAAACAAAGCCTGGAGAGCACCAATCTTCCCAACTATCCAAAAATATCAGCAGGCTGGCAGAATTCCTACAGAATAACACAGCAAAGCACCAATAAACATCCAACCTTTCTCCCACCCCCCAAAAAATTGGAATTCACGTTGTGCTGGTGCAGCAGCAGTGCAGGGGATGTGTCAAGGCAGTGTCTGTGTGCTCTGGCTCTGTCTGATGTTCAGGTTACATCTCAGCTGTGACAATCCTATCTGATCATTAATAATACAATAATGAAATAGCGACTGGAGAGACACTTGGATAATCATCTGAGCAAAGGCTCATTAGTGCTGCAGAACAATCACTGCCGTGTAATAACAGATCCCAGGAAATTTCAATTAAAGCTGGAACTCTGTTGCAATTTCATTTTATTTCCAGCCAGCCAGCACATGGTGTAATTGCAATCAGCCAAGGCAACACAAGCTCCTCGAACTCAACCCTTCCCATGGGAATGGAGGTGGTGTTGGGAAGGAGGAGAGTTTGACAAGAAAGTCTCACCATTTTGTATGCTTGGCAGAAAGATTTTTAAACGTAGAATCTGAAGAAGGAATAGAAATAAAAGCAAGTTTTGATACAGAAGAAAAGAATTGCTGAGCCAGTCTCACTGGATAACCAGTGAGGCAAAGGGTGTGTTAGTTAGAAGGGGTTTTTATGGCTTAGAGCAAAGGATAAACCCACCAGAAACCAGAAGATGTTTTTACCAAGCAGAAAGAGAGCACAGGCAAACAAGGCAGCAAATGTGGCAAGGAGAAAAAGTTCTCAGAATTTTCCACTGCAAGAAAATTGAAAAACAACTTCTAGCTTAAACTATAAAGTACTGACTTTTAGTGATTGGAGAACAGTAACATGAATATGGTAATTATAGCAGTTATGATAGGCTAGAGGTAAAAGTTAAGGTATAGATTGGTTCTGCTGTGTTAAGATGCTCAGCAAAGAAAAGTATATAATGCAATGTAACCAAAAGAAAAGTATATAATGAAATGTCACCACAAGAAAAGTCTATAATGCATTTGTAACCTAAACTCAGGCTCTCCAGGCCTGCCTGCAGCTGGAGCTGACAGCTGGAGGCACAGCTCTGTCACCCTGGACTGCTGTGACGTCTTGGACACAATAAACTGCATTTTGGAGAGCTGCCTGGAGTCCCACATCTCTCATTTCAGCTCTTACAAGGGCTTTTCATCCAGCATTTCATTTCAATTCCACCTCAACAGAGCAGGCAGGAGTAGATATTGCTCCTTGAAACACCAAATGCTCTCCTTGTGCTGCTGGGCTGAGCTGGAATTGGGATAGAATCATAATCCCAGACTGGCTGGGGTTGGAAGAGACTTTAAGGACCATGGCAGGGACCCCTTCCACTCAACTCCAGATGAAATCTCTTGGCTCTCCACAACCCACGGAATAATTGTTTACCTGTTGAGTTCCACGGTACTTGATGGCATTTTGGGATGAAAAAATGGCTCAAAGGGCTCTCAGCCTGACCCAATTCAGGGATTTTCATGTTGATGTGGAGATGGAGGGGTCAGCAAAGGCACCCTCAGGGTTCCCCTGCCCATTCATGAATCTCCTGGAGCTCAGATGTTCAAGAGGCAGCACTGGTGTTTGTAGGGACTCAGGACTGATCTGGGAGAATATTTCCATGAAGGCGAGCACCAGCACATTCCCTGAATTCCTGGCTTTGCCCTCCTTTCCCTTGCCAAAGTCCCTTGGGGAGGATTCCTTCAGCTGCACCCTCAGATCCCGGGGGCAAATTCCACCCCTGAGCTCCTGGACTCTTCCCAGCTCTTCCCACCCACAGCCTGGAGCACTCAACCCTCACAAAATGTTGCTCTCAGATGGGTGCAGAGAGACCAGAACCCATGGGTGCCCCTTTGGAAAGGCTCCGGCCAAGGTTTGGAGAAGCTCTGGCCAAGGTTTGGAGAGGCTCCGGCCAAGGTTTGGAGAAGGTCCGGCCAAGGTTTGGAGAAGCTCTGGCCAAGGTTTGGAGAAGCTCTGGCCAAGGTTTGGAGATGCTCTGGCCAAGGTTTGGAGAGGCTCTGGCCAAGGTTTGGAGAAGCTCTGGCCAAGGTTTGGAGAAGCTCTGGCCAAGGTTTGGAGAGGCTCCGGCCAAGGTTTGGAGATGCTCTGGCCAAGGTTTGGAGCTGCTCTGGCTGCAGAGGCAGCAGGAGCAGACAGGAATGTGTGATAGCTGAGGAGCAAACACACCTCGGGGCAGGGAGGGATGTGCTGGAGGCAGGAAGGAGCATTCCAGAACAAGGAAAGGTGCTCTTGGCATGGGATACCCGGTGGGTGCCAGGGATGAGGAGAGCAGGACTCTGCCCCAGCTCACCCTGGCACAGAGGGTGACTCAGGGCTGCTTTTCCCACTTTTTCTTCCATTTCACCCCTTTTTCTGCCATTTCCCCCTTTTCTGCCATTTTCCCCTCTTTTTCTCCCATTTTCCCCCTTTTTCTTCCATATCCCGCCTTTTTCTACCCTTTCCCCCCCTTTTCTGCCATTTCCCCATTTTTTCTTCCATTTCCCCCCCTTTTTCTGCTATTCCCCCCCTTTTTCTACCATTTCCCCCCCTTTTCTCCTATTTCCCCTCCTTTTCTGCCATTTCCCCAATTTTTCTGCCATTTCCCCCCCTTTTCTACCATTTTCCCCCCTTTTCTCCCATTTCCCCAATTTTTCTGCCATTTCCCCAATTTTAATGCCATTTCCCCCCCTTTTTCTGCCATTTCCCCCCTTTTTTACCATTTTCCCCCATTCCCAGGGCAGGTGAAGGGCTGCACGTTCAGCCTGGCTTGCTGAATCCTATCTCCCCCTGCCAGGTTTCTCCCCTCGTGTTTTGGCAGCGCTTGTAGTGCCTGTCATGTCAATAAAGCCTTTCCCCTCATTTGAATTTCTCTGAGCATTTGTGCAGGTTTATCCATGTGAGAGAGCAGCTGTGAGTGAGATGGATTTATTTCAAGAGGGACGTGCCGGTGTTTGCCAATAGCCAGGAGTTACAAACACCTTGGAGCAGCCTTGCCCTCATCCTCATCTTGTTCTGCTCATCCTCACACAGCCCCCAGAGCGCTGCAGGGACACAATGTTCCTTGTCCTGATTTTTTCTGAGGTGGCAGGAGCTGTTTGGCACCTCTGAAAGAACCAAAATTGAACAAATGGCCCTAAAAGCACAATTCCCTTGCAGTGGGGTTCTCCTGGCACATCCCAAATGTCTCTGGAAATGTCTGATCCCAAAGCAGGGATGGGTAAAGCAGCTCTGAGGGCAGGGGAGGCTGAAATTGTGATTATTGGTGAGAATCGGAGCAGCCTTTGGATCTGGAATTGTCACATTTCCTGTTGTCCAAGCTTTTCCTGGTGCGGGATTTAGGATTTAGGGCTTGGTTTAACCTAGGACGGGGTTTGGACTGAGATTTTGTTCTCAGCCCAATGTTTGCTCCCTGCAAATGCTTTGCCCTCTGTGAGCTGGGCTTGGCTCTGTCCCCATCTCTGTCAGGCTTTTGTCTTCTTTCCTGATTTTTATCTCATCTTGGGTCATTTCTTTAATTAGCTGAAGCTTTTTCCTCTCTCTCTTTGATCTTGCTGTGGTCTGAGACCATCAATAACCTTAATGGAGAAAAGGTATTTTTTTTATTTTAGTTTTGAGATTTTTCCCTTTTTTTTTTTGATAGGAGAAGGACAAGGAGGAGGAGAAGGAGGAGGAGAAGGAGGAGGAGAAGGAGAAGAAGAAGGAGAAGGAGAAGGAGAAGGAGAAGGAGAAGGAGAAGGAGAAGGAGAAGGAGAAGGAGAAGGAGAAGGAGAAGGAGAAGGAGAAGGAAAAGGAGGAAAGAGAAAGAAGGACAAGGAGAGGAATCCTCTCAGCTGTGGGCTGCTGGGTGAGGAGGATGAGGAGAGGGAAGTGGTTTCTCCATGCTTGTTAACTCCAAATCATCCTGCTCTAATTATTATAATTAGGGGCTTGATGAGAATCTGTTGACATAATGTTCCTCAAGGGAGGAGCTTTGCCCAATTTATGAAGCTCCAAAATCTGTTACAAAACAGAATTTTCTCCATCCAGGGGTGAAGGAATGACTGACCATGGGTAGGCTGGGCATTCCTGGCTGGAAAAAATTCAGCCTGGAAGCCAAATGTGCACTGAAATATTAATGATGAGGAGGGTGAAGGAGGATTTTGCGTCCTCACCCGCTGAAATTGTCACAGATTCTGTGATTTTTGGAGTTTTACTACAGCTCCAGTGAATGCTGCAACTCCCAGCTCCTGATGTAATTCAATCAAAAAGGAACCGACAGGGAGGTGGGGAAAAAAAGGACACAAATCCTTAAATTCCATATAAAAATAGATAAAAGCAACTGGCTTAAAGGATTTGGTTGAGCCTTATTTAAGAACTTTTTTTTTTAAAGGAGAAGAAAATGAATTTAGCACACACAAACTCTTTTACCTTGCTCATCAAAGGGTCACAAATTTTCGCTCAGATCCAGATCAGAGCCAGATTATAAAAGTCACAGAGGGGAAATAATCTGGGTAGGAGAGGTGGGAAGGAAGGGCAGCTGCACAGTGTCCCCAGCACCCTGTAATTCTGCTTCCCTCTGCTTGCCAGCTCCAAAACAGAAGGCAGCATTTGAAATAATACATCCATTAAGACACCTTCAGTGCCTGTCAGATTTGCTCTAAGAGGATTCTGCCTATTACACACTGGTAATGTTTTTATATTCATAAAATTCCGTCAGAGAGAGCCAAAAAAAAAGAAAAAAAAAAAAAAAAAAGAAGAGGGAGGGAAAAGGAAAAGCTGCCCTGGAATGGGGCTGGGTTGGCAACTAAAATCCTGCCCTGAGCTGGCAAAAGACACAGGTGTGGACAGGTTGGGCTGGGCCTCTTTCAAGTGAGGTTTTTACCGAGTTTGGGCATATCCAGGGGGAGCCAGGCAACAATCCTGAACAAATCTGGAATTGTAGGGAAGGAACGTGGCCATGCCAGGGGTGTTTGGGCTGTTTGGAGCCATCCAAGGCAGCAGAGCCAGTTTGGTGTCAGAACCCAGGAAATTCCTCGGCTGCCCTGGAGGGTTCCAGCCCCTGCCCAGGGGGCTCAGAGACCCTGGCACAGAGCCCCGGACCCCTGTGCCTTTGATTGAGCCCTTGGAAAAAACAATTACCAACCTTATGTGAAGAATTACAAGCCACAAAAGTTTAAGTAGAATGATAATGAATTTATCACAGGGTGAAAAATAGATTTTTGGGGTTTTTAGAATGGGGGTTCAGGGGGCAAGATGGAGGAATCTGAGCATGTCCAGCCTTTCTCCTTCTTCTTCTTGGCCTCCATCTTCTGCTGTGATGTTGGCACTTTGGGATTGGTTTAGAGTAGAAGCTCACTGTCTAACACAGGTGATGGGTATTGAGAAGTTGTGGTAAATATTGTAGAGATAGTTTTTAGTATAAAAAGATAACACTGCCCTGGGGGCAGGCAGAGTGCCTCTGTCTTGCTGGATGGATCTCGGCAGGTCAGGAGAAAGAATTTTATAGATAAGAAACAATAAACAACCTTGAGAACAAGAACTGAAGAGCTCTGACCCCTTCTTCAACCACTGGACTGGGAAAAGAGACTTTCTAACACATCTGGGGGTCACTGTGAGCAGCAGAAGCCCTGAGATTTGATCAGGAGAGAAAGGAGGTGAAGGATACCTAAAGCAAGGGGGGACAGCCTGGAACGATCACGGATTTGCTTCCTGGGTTGTTTTTTTATTTTATTTTATTTTTTAAGCTTTGCTCTCCCTTTGCCAGGCTCTGGGTGAAGACAGGAGCTGTGGGCAGGGCTGTGCTCCTTCTCCTTGCTGTGAAAATTCTCCTTCCCACCTCACCCTCATCCAGAGCCACCTCCTCATCCTCCCCTCTGCCATCCTCCCTTCATCCCCACAGCTCTGGGGCTCGGTCAGGGTTTTGTTTGGAGTTTCAGGTGCTGCATTTGTCTCAAACTCAGTGCTGGGCTCTGGTTCCAAGGCTTGCCCAGCCTGACCAGGGACAGGGCTGGAGGGAGAACGGAGCTGTGCCAGGGGAGGATAAGGTTGGAAAAATTTCTCTGCACAACCCCAGGGCTCCAGGAGGGTTTGGACACCACTCCCAGGCACAGGGGGGGATTTTGGATTGATGATCCCTGGGGGTCCCTCCCATCTCACATCTCTGTGATATTCCCTACCACAGATGTTCCCCCCAGATCCTTCAGAGGACGATTCTGTGTCTGGTGCAAATCAAAACCCTGAGCATGCCCTGCAAATCAAAACCCAGAGCAGGCTCTGAGGATGAGCAGCAGTGGGGAAAAGGGGCTGAATTTCTGCTGGGGATCAGTGAAATGCCTTTTCTGTGTGATTAACTCTGTTTTCCCTGCCTCAGAGCTGCACCTCTGTCTCTCTGGACAGACACAGGAGCCACCTCTCCCTTCTCCTTGCTTTGGTTGTTTCACTGTGAATCTGTCAACAGAGGAGCATTAGCAGCCTACATGTGCAGCAGTTTTATTTAACATGATGCCTTTTCCTCCTCACCACCGTTTTTCATTTAATCTTTCAAAGCCATAATTATCTAATATTAATGGTCTCATCATCACGACGCTCACAGGAAGACAGTGGGGCTTTTGTCCACAGAGACAAAGATCTCGCAAATTAATATAACGCTTGTACAGGATTGATTTCAACCTCAGAGTTGCCCTCAGCCAGAGGGACCAATCTGGTTAAAAATATCTGCTGCTAATTATCCAAAGAGCCATCATTCAGCTGGAGGATTGAGTGAAATTGTCCTTCACATGTCGCATCCACCTACAAACCCTGCCAGCCTTCATTGTTTTTGTGTGGCTCCAAAAAACACATCGTGGTTTAACCCCAGGCAGAAACTCAGCTCGGCCCCCAGGGTGGGATGAGGTGGAGGAGGAGAGGTGAGAAAACTCGTGGGATGAGTTAGTGATGGTTTAATAGGTACAGCAAAAGCCAGGAAAGCAAAGGAAAACAAGGAATTAATTTTGTACATTCCATCATCAGGTGTTCAGCCAGGATGGGCTCTGAACATCCCCTCTGTAGTTGTTGTTTTCTTCTTCTTCTGCTTCTCCTTTTCCTTCTCCTCTTTTTCCTTCTCTTTCTTCTCCTTTTCTTTCTCCTCTTTCTTCTCCTCCTTTTCCTCCTTCTCCTTCTCCTTCTCCTTCTCCTTCTCCTTCTCCTTCTCCTTCTCCTTCTCCTTCTCCTTCTCCTTCTCCTTCTCCTTCTCCTTCTCCTCCTCCTTCTCCTTCTCCTTCTCCTCCTTTTCCTTCTCCTTCTCCTCCTTTTCCTTCTCCTCCTTCCCCTTCTCCTCCCTCCAGCTCCATGTGCTGAGAGAAAATCAACTCCATTCCAGCCAAAACCAGACCAAAAAAATTACGATATTTTCTCTCTGTTCCAGGAGGGAAGGGAGAACCTGGGAACTGGGATATGCAGAATGGGATCTATTATTGCAATGAGGAATCTGCCCCATCCCTGGAGGTGTTCATGGACAGGGTGTGGAGAATCCTGGTTTAGGTGTCCCTGATCACCTAAAGGGGTTTGGAATGAGATAAACTTCCAGGTTCCCTCCAAGCCAAACCATTCTGGGATTTGGGAAAGTGGGAATTGGTTTCATCTCCACCTTCCTTCAGAGCCTTGAGAGAGGGTGGTGGCCACATTTGAAGATAATAACATTAATTAATTAAAGGTACAAAGCGTGGAGCTTTGGGTGTGCAGGGTGAAGTTGCCTTCCTGGTGCAAGTGATGCTCATGACCACAGAGCTTCAGTCTTGGTCTTGTTTTTAACTCTCCTGTGCTCCAAAAGAGTGGGGAAAGCTGGCTGGGACACTGTCACTGTCACATTTTCTGAAAAATCCCTTGGATTTCCTCCTGGGAAGCTGAGAAGCCTCAGAGAAAAAGGAAAACAATAATTATCTGATTTGCTTCTCCTGTGTTGTGCTTATATATGGAATGTGTTTGGACATTGTGATTGTTTCAGGTGATTGTTTCATTGGTTTTATGTAAATTGTTTTGACTCTTTGACCAATCAGGGCCAAGCTGTGTCAAGGCTCTGGAAGGAGTCACAAATTTTCATTATTATCTTTTTAGCACTGAGTAAGTATCCTTTCTGTATTCTTTAGTATAGTATAGTTTAGTATCCTTTAATATAATATAGTATCATAAAATAATAAATTAGCTGGTGATTGTTTCATTGGTTTCATGTGAATTGTTTTCACTCTTTGGCCAATCAGTGCCAAGCTGTGTCAGGGCTCTGGAAAGAGTAACGAGTTTTCATTATTTTTTTTTAGCCTTCTATAAGTACCCTTTCTGTATTCTTTAGCATGGTTTAGTATAGCATTTGTTTAACATAATAGAAAATCATAAAATAATAAATGAGCCTTTTGAGAACATGGAGTCAGATTCATCATTTCTCCCTTCATCTGGGCACCCCACAAACACAATATTTGTATTTGCCACCACAAGCTGACCCAGGGAAAGATCTGGGGCAGGGAGGGGGAAGGAAGAGGCTGAGTCCTGCTCAGTGCAGCCCTGGGTGGATGTTTGTGCCTGGCTCCATATGGCCCAGCCCACGCAGCCTGGCTGGGAGCTGTGACAGCCCCGGGGATGTGAGGCACGACAGAGGAGCCGCAGCTCCCTCCCGAGCCCTGCCCTGCAGGGGAACAGCTCAGGGACCTGTGTGCTGGAACACAGACCTGCCTGCACCGAGATCTCACTGATCCCCTCCTCTCTGGCCTTGCTGCATCAGCAGCCAAACACTTCCCATCCAACTTCCCCAGACACCCATAAAAATCCAGAGTAACAAACCTCTGGCTTTTATTTTTCACCTCATTCTTTTCTTGTGAAAAAGGGTTTTACTGGAGGAAAGCATCTTTGATGGAAAAAATATCGACTTCTGTGCTCTTCCTTGCACATCATCCCTCTTCCCTCTCACCCTCAAGGTCGTGCATCCACCACAGTCAGTGGGATGAAAACCAAGGGCAGGGAATTCAGGAGATTTACCTGCACAGGTAATTTTAGGGCTGGGTTTTGCATCACCAGCTCTATTTTAGGGCTGGGTTTTGCATCATGAGCTCTGCCCTGAACTTCTGCAGCTCTGCTTTGGTTCATTTTCCAGCTGTGATTTTTTTGCAAGGCTCCTGAGAGCCTTTGCCGTGTCCCTCTCCAAGTGCTGGTCGTGTCATGCAGCCAAATCTCCATTTCCCTGCCATCCCTCAGCACAGCAGGGTCAATAATTAAAGCCCTTTCTTCTTCTCCCTGACACAGCCCAATCCTGGAAGTCATTGGAAGCTCCCACAGGCCACAGGGAAGTCTGAAATGGCTGCTGGTCCCATTAATTTCCTTCACGTGTCATCAAGACAGGTGCAGAACGAGCCTAATTAAGCTCAAAGCTTCCAAAAATGAAGGAGCTGGGTTGGGTTTTTTTTTAGGAATTCACTCCCAGCAGCATCTGTCTGATACATTTGGAGGGGAGAGAGCCGGGAAATGCTGGATAAGTGGAAATTTCTTGCTAAAGGACAGGAGGGAAGGAATGTCCAAGCCCCTGATGCCTGAAAGTCCCACCCAGGTGACATCATGGCTGCTTTTGGGTTTGCAGCCAATTTTACTGCAGAAAAAGGAGGGAAAGAAGCAAAAAAATAAAAAAATAAAAAATAAAAAAAAAGCATAAAAAAACATCCCTGCTGTAGGAGGGAAGGGAGAGATCCCTGACTACCCCAAAATTGCAACTAAAAATCTGATTTTTGTGAGAGGGTTTGGAAAAAAAAGAGCAGCACTGAGAGGAAAATCTAGGAGCATACAGATTTTGGGTTTGGAATTGTGGCAGATGAAGATTTGCCTTGCTCTGGGGATCTATATCTCCAAACCCAGGCTGTAAATGCCCCAGCCTGGTATTTAGGGACTTATTTTTACCTCAGTATATAATCCTAAATGGAGCACCATCACGGAAAATTACCCTTTTTTTGGCCTGAAATGCTCTTTTTAAGGGGATATTTCTGCCTCCCCCTTATTCCTCCCCATCCCCAGCAGTGGAGCTGCCTCTCCCCAGCGTGACTCAGCCTCTGAATGAACCAAACATTCCCAAAAAAACCCCGCAGTGCTCGGAGCTGCTGCTGTTTGATCAATCAGAGGGGAGTGATGGCAGTGAAAAAAGCAGATTTGCTGCAGCACTGTGAGCTGGGACGTGCTGGGGCTGCTCTCCCACATCCCAGCAGCTGCTCATGGCTCTGGGAGCTCAGGAAGAACCCTGGAAAAGCAGCAGCAGCTCTGAACAGCCTGGGCACCACGGGAGAGAGCCACGGGATGCTTTCAGATGAGCCCTTAATTAATGAGCCCATGCAGAGAAGCAGCAAGTCCATGTGGCCTCCCCAGCACTTTGTCTGAGTCAAATCCGGGGAAATCCTGTGGAAATCCAGCTGCTGGGTGTCAATCCCTGGCTTTTGGCAGGCACTTTGTCAAGGCACGGTTGCCACAAAGTCATTTTATAGCACAGAGATCCTCCTGGGCTGTACTGGGCCTTGTCCCAGCTCTGAGGAGCTGCCAGGGTGGGATTGGGATCCAGGAGAATCCCAAAGCTGCAGCCAGCCTTCCCTCACCCATCCTCAGTTCCCTGCTGTCCAAACTGGAGGATTTTTGGTGGGATATTGGAGAGGAATCCTTCCATGAGAAGGATTTTGTCTGAGTCAAATCCTGGGAAATCCTCCTGGGCTGAGCTGTGCTGGCAGCAAGGCAAGGCCCTCTCCCAGTCCTGAGGAGCTGCCAGGGTGGGATTGGGATCCAGGAGAACCCTAAAGCTGCAGCCAGCCTTCCCTCACCCATCCTCAGTTCCTCACTGTCTAAAGTGGAGGGTTTTAAGTGGAATATTGGGGAGGAATCCTTCCCTGAGAGGCTGGGGAGGCCCAGAATGGATTTCCCCCATCCCTGGAAATGTCCAAGGCCAGGTTGGACAGGGTTTGGAGCAGCCTTGGGTAGTGGAAGGTGTCCCTTCAGAAAGGAAATCTCTGAAGTCATTTCCAAGCCAGGCCATTCCCTGACACCAGCAGGGGATAAATGGATGCTTGTGTTTTCCAGAAGAGCTGCTTTGATGGGATTTTTTTTCTTTTTTTTTTTTTGGAGATGACATTAGCACAACCAGTCAGCTGTAACCTCTGGGCAGATCAAAACCCTGCTTGAGCAGCTGGCTGGGAAAAAACAACCACTGAGGTGTTGCTAAATGCTTTTATTTCCTGCCACTCTGTTGTTTGGAGATCCTTGTCAGTGAGGAGAGGGAAAAAAAGTTTAATTTGCTCGAAATCCTTGTTCAATATCTGGGGCCTGGTGTATCTCACCAGCACAGACGTTGCTGTGTTGTTGTCCCTCCCTTGAATGACTTGGTGAATTAAATTGGGAATTGGGTGATTCACAGCGTTTAGAGCCTATTTTGGGAGGGAATGAGCAGGACTGGCTGTGTGGGCTGAATTCACACCTTTGTGTGGCTCCTTCCTGCTGTCCCTTGGAGCATCCCAACCATCCCAATCCCTCTCTAGGATCCCTCACAGACATTCAGGCACTCAACACATAATTTGCTCAATAAATGCCAAAGTTTTGCATTACTTTTCAAAACCCAGCTCCATTTTTTTTTTGTTTCCTCGTTTCCCCAATCCCACTGTAGAGCAGAACAGAGATTTTCTATTCTCTTTCCTAAAAATGATCCTGTTCCCTGATCTCTGCCAGGTTGAAGGTGTTGTCACACAGGGAGGGACATCCAGGACACATCTCTGTACACCTCCACCTTTTAATTTGGATATTCAAGGGCAACAGAGATTTTCCTTTTGGAGTTTATGGCCTGGGAATATTTCCTGGCACTGTTTTGTCACTGTCACATTTTCTGAAAAATCTCCTGGCCCAGGATTTCTTCTCCTGGGAAGCCGAGAAGCCTCAGAGAAAAATGAAAACAATTATCTGATTGCTTCTCCTGTGTTTTGCTGTTTTGGAATGTGGTTTGGACATTGTTTATCAACTGATCATTGTTTGATTGCTGTCATGTGAATTATTTTGACTTATTGGCTAATCATGGTCAAGCTGTGTTGGGACTCTGGAAGGAGTCATGAATTTTTAATTATCATTCTTTGTAACCTTCTGTCTATCCTTTTTCTATTCTTTAGTATAGCTTTAGTATAGAATAATATAATATAATATAATATAATATAATATAATATAATATAATATAATATAATATAATATAATATAATATAATATAATATAATATAATATAATATAATATAATATAATATTATATTATATTATATTATATTATATTATATTATATTATATTATATTATATTATATTATATTATATTATATTATATTATATGTAATATAATATGATAAATTAGCCTTCTAAGACCATGGAATCAGATTCTCAATTCCTCCTTCGTTCTGGGCACCCCAAAAATTCCTCACTGTGACACCTCCCAGACAGGCAACACCAATTTTGGGTGGCCACAGATGGTGCCAGGGACAGGAAATGTCACCAGGGACAGGAAATGTCACCAGGCAGGGACTTTTCCCTTCTCTCTGCCCCAGGGGATGAATTCAGAGAGTTGGGATGGGACCAGCCCCAAGCTCTGCTGGGGGAATCGCTCCTGAGCTGCTTCTGCCCTTTCCACATCCCATTTATTTCAGCATTTTTGGCACTTTTCAAGGGTTTTTGATTTTTTTCCTCCCTCTGTACCTTTGAGGGGGCTGTGCATCCCCAGGGCAGGAGGAGGGGAAGGAGAAGCTCAGAAATAAGGGGGTAAAAGGGAAAAATGGGAGAGTGGGATTTCCAAACCGCAGTTATTTAATACTAAAGACTGAGCCGAGTCAGTCCCTTCCCATTTTACTGAAGCATTTGGCCACACTGGCTATTTAGGTCAGGAAAAATAGCATGTTTTTTTTAGTGTAAATATCACATTTTGTGGGTTAAAGGCTGTGAAAAGGAGGAACAGCCCAGCACAAGCAAAGCAAACACACAATGCATCCCTCGAATTCCACCTCAGTGTTTCAAAGTGGAGGAAGGGAGACGAAGGGAATGAAAGTCCCAAAATATTTAGATTTTGGAAGGAAAATCTCTTTGAGAACCTCTCTCAGGATGGATTCCCCCCTTCAGCCAGCCCTGGTGAGGTGCTGCTCATCCTGCAGATGACTTTTTGCAGGTCCCAGCCCATGTCAGCTCCTTGCAGCTAAAAAAGGAGCCAGCAGATGGGTCCATGCATACATTTAGCTCAGACACGAGGAGGTTTTTATAAGCACTGGTTTAACAGGAGCAGATTTAAAAAAAAAAAAAAACAACAACAAACCCTCGACTGTTTTTAGGTAAAAATTGGTCAGCTTTCAAAAGGGAACAGGTTTGCTTCAGTGTTGGTGTTTGTAACCTCTCAGATGATAAATTGCAATTTAAATCATCTCCCAGAGCCGCAGCAGAGAAATTATTCCAAAACTGCCAAAGCAGAACACCTCATCATTGTCAATATTCTTTTATCCCCCTCTGGTCAAAATTAGCACAATTTCACAACATAATTTGCTTGGGGATGAATGACATTTTCAAATGGAAAACAGGCCCCATTCAGCTGCTCATTCATTTGATTGGAAATGAATTTTTTAGTGGCAGTTTCACACACTTTGCTTTCTGTGAATACTCTGTGATTGCAACTTTCTCAGACGTGTGTGTGTTGGCAACAACAGCTTCCAAAAAAGAGTTTCTCCTGATAAATCTTGGCCTAAAGCTTGTCACTTCTGGGTGTCTGGGAAGAGTATTTGGAGCAGCTTTGATTCTTGTTGGTGGCATGTTTTAAATCTCTGATTGGATGAGCATAAATCATTTCCTGTAGAAACTTTTGTGATTTTCAAGCTCAGATTTGGATTTCTGCTTAAAACGGTGTCAAAGACACTTTTTTTAAAGCAATCAATTTACTTTGATTCTTTACAAAAAAACCCAAACCAACATGAAGAGCCTCTGGACACTTCTTATCTCGAGAGCTTTCATCCATTTTCTTTCATTGCCTACATTTGTTTGTTACTTATCCCGATCGTGCTTAATTCTGGTCAAGATCACAGAGGCTTTTCAGCAGCATTTATCTCCCCATGTGAACACAAATTTCCAGCATAAAAGGAGCCTGTTCTGCTAATAAGTAGCACTGGAGAAATTAGATTTAGGTGGACATTGCAAAGAAATATTTCAGTGTATTGAGTGAAATATACTGGAATATTTAGGCAGGACATTGGGAAGAAATATTTCAGTGTATTGAGTGAAATATACTGGAATATTTAGGCAGGACATTGGGAAGAAATATTTCAGTGTATTGAGTGAAATATACTGGAATATTTAGGTGGGATATTGGGAAGAAATGTCCCACCTAAATATTTCAGTATATTTTCAATATAAGAGTGAGGTGGGATTGGCACAGGGTGCCCAGAGATCCCTGGAAGTGTCCAAGGTCAGGTTGGATCAGCCTGGGGTGGTTGAAGGGTTGGAACTGGATGAACTTTAAGGTTTCTCCCACCTCAAACCATTCTGGGACTTTATGAAAATTTAAAAAAATTAATTATTATGAAATAATTTTTGTAGGGGATGTGTTGGGGAAGGTTCACCTGATAGCCCAAACTGAGCCTGGCTCTTGCTACTCCTCAACTTGAAAAAAGTAAAAATACCTTAAATGGTCTTTAATGGTTTTAAATGGTCTTTATTTTTTTATTTTCCTTTTCCTGCAAGGCTGGATCTTCTCATTCCAGAGCAGAGCTGAGGACATTTTTCCCTCTGTTTCTGTCACCACATTGCCACTGATGGGTGTCACAAGCCAGGGCTGCAGTTTGAGCTGTCAGTGCCGCTTTGGCCGGGCAAGAGACGATTCCAGGTCATTCCCTTACATCCAAAAGCTGCTGTGGACAAGGAAAAATCCCTCTGGAATAAAAATGAGTCTTCAGAGCAACTTTCCTGAGCTTCTCTCTCCAAGAGTCTGTTTCTTCTCCCTAACATCAGGACTGATATCCTCCAAAAAAATAGGAATAAAAGCAGATTACTGAGCTCTCCCCTTTATATTTAAGTGATTTTTACCTTGAGGCTTAGTGCTAATTGCGCAGCATTTAATTGTCTTGTATTTTTATTTGCAATTCTTTTTTTTTTTTTTTACCCAAGGATCAATGCAGTAATTCAGATAAAAGATTGGGAATCAGCTGCTGAGGCACAGAGAATTTATCATTATGTATTGATTCCCATGGCACCAGCAAATGAAACTCTTGTCCATGAAAAAAAAAAAAAAAGACAAGCGAATAAATGAAAAAAAATAAAAATAATGGGAATAAATGAAAAAAAAAAGGGAATAAATGAAAAAAATAATAGGAATAAATTAAAATAATGGGAATGAATAAAAAATGGGAATAAATTAAAAATGGGAATAAATTAAAAAATGGGAATAAATGAAAATAATTGGAATAAATGAAAATAATGGGAATAAATAAAATTTGGAATAAATGAAAATAATGGGAATAAATGAAAAGAGTGGGAATTGCAGGGTGGGTTTGAGGAACAGTTGCTCTATTTTTCTGTGGTCTTTGTGACCCAAACAGGGCAGGGAGCAATGAGCTCTTGGTGTGCCCTCAGAAGGCCTCAGAGAGCAGCAAAAAGTGAGCTTGGAGGATCATTCGTGGCTCTTAACCATAAATACAGGGTGGGAAAATCCTGGATTTGATCCATGGGTGGTTATTGGATCCCAGGGGCCTTCAGCAGCCGCTTTGGGCACTAATTACACACCAGCTGATTGCTTTAATCAGCCCCCTGTGCACCCAGCTGAGCTCTCAGTGTGGAGAAGGGGGGGAGAAAATGGAAATATTTCAATATTTCACTGGGATTGGCACTCGTGGAAAAGGGGGGAGAAAAAGGAAGTATTTTAGTGGGATTTGCACTCGTGAAGGGGCAATAAAAAGGGAAATATTTCAGTATTTCACTGGGATTGGGACTTGTGAAGGGGGCAAGAAAAGGGAAATATTTCAAGAAAATACCACACTGGCCTTCAAATCCTTGTGTCCAGGTGGGATTGAGACAGAATTTAATTTAGATATTGAGAACATGCTTAACTGATGTTAGGAAAATTAACCCACAAACACCAGGGGTTTGTGTCCAAAAAGGAGACAGAGGAGTCCTTTGGCTTCATTCCAATCAAGGCAGAGGCCATGGGGCATCCCCTGGGGTCTCTCCAATTTTTGGAGGGTGCAGCCTCCTTTTTACCCCAATTTCCAGCCACATTTCCCTTCTCTCTTTCCCCATTTCTGAGGTACTTGAGAGGTTCAGACTCCCCAAAACACCTGATCCCAAAGATTCCCCTCTAATGTACAACCCTGCCTTTTAATTTTTAATTCTTATGGAATTTAGGGGTTTTTCCTCATTTCTGAGGTACTTGAGAGATTCAGTCTCCCCAGAAAACCTGACACCGGAGATTCCCCTATAATGTATAACCCTCCCTTTTAATTTTTAATTCTTACAGAATTTAGGGGTCTTTCCGCATTTCTGAGGTACTTGAGAGGTTCAGACTCCCCAGAACACCTGATCCCAAAGATTTCCCTCCAATGTATAACCCTCCCTTTTAATTTTTAATTCTTACTGAATTTAGGGGTTTTTCTTCCCCCTTGTTTCTTTCATCTTTCAATGTCCCCTCTCATTTATCAGCAAACCTAAAATTTATTTATAAAAGCAAATACGTTTTTCCATTCATCAATCAGTGGAATCCTTCCCATTGTTTCTTTTCCCTCCCAATGCTGGTTTTATCCACCAGCAGCCCCACAGCTTGTTTGGAAACACAAATCCAAATTCCTCATTCCACTGATGAGGAGAACAACTCTGAGAGAGCTGGAGGTGAGGCCAAGAACCTCCCAGAGCTCAGCCTGAGAACAAAGAGCTGCCAGTCCTTCTCCTCACCTTTAAGCACCTAAAAATCCCTTTTTGGAAAGCAGCCTGACCTTTCCCAGGAGGACAGGCTTAGGCCACAAGTTATTTTTTATCAGAGGAAAAAAATAAAAAGATTCCTCCCAGGAAATCTCCCCTCCTGGTCCTGTCTTGCTAGGAAAAAATGACATTTTTAGCCTTCAACACTTGCTGCTGGTGCTGGGAGTGTTGGTGATGATCTTGGCAGTAATGGGCAGCTGAGAAGATTTTTTTAATCCAGAATTTCTCTGGATTAAACTCAAGACTTTGTAAACCCAAATTTTGGAGGATGAGGATTGAGTGTCCCCGTGACTGAGGATATCCAAGACTGAATCAAGAGTAGAGAAATGAAGAATACAAAAATACAGAATACAAAATACAGAATGCAGAAATACAGAATACAGAAATACAGAATACAGAAATACAGAATACAAAATACAGAATACAGAAATACAGAATGCAGAAATACAGAATACAGAAACACAGAATACAGAAATACAGAATACAAAATACAGAATACAGAAATACAGAATACAAAAAATACAGAATACAGAAATACAGAATACAGAAATACAGAATGCAAAAATACAGAATACAGAAATACAGAATACAGAAATACAGAATACAAAATACAGAATGCAGAAATACAGAATACAGAAATACAGAATGCAAAAATACAGAATACAGAAATACAGAATACAGAAATACAGAATACAAAAATACAGAATGCAAAAATAAAGAATACAAAAATAAAGAATAGAAAAATGAAGAATCAGAAATGTTCTGTGGGCACTGAGGAGAGCGAGCCTGGCAGGCCAAGGAGAGAAGGGGAAATTCAGAATTGGTGGGAAATCAGCGTGTTCCTGCCGAGGGAAGGGCAGATAATGGGGAGAGGCGAGAAATGCTGAGATCAAAGTGGGCATTGATGCTGCAGCGGGCCGGGGAGGGATCAAAGGGGAGATAAAAGAGGTTGCCAAGGCATCCGAGGCTTTCTTCAGCTCCCAGCCCTGCCTGCCTTGAAAGGGAGCCTGGAGAAACAGAAACAATGAGTGCAGGGCCAGGGTAAATCAATCCCAGCTGAACCCTGCCCTTCATTTTTGGTGCTTTTTAAGGTGAAATCCAAATTCTCCCATTCTCCTGATGAGCTCTGCCTGCTTCTTGCATGGTTTTGGCCCAACCCTTCCTAAAAATGGGTTATTGAGCTCAATTCCATAATTCTGGACATGAGGAACCATCTGAACCTCAGCAGGCGAAGATGCCCCTGAATTCCTCCCTTCATCCTTCACTGACAGGTTCAGGGAGGTCAGGGATCCAGAATTTCTCTGGATTAAACTCAAGGCTGTGCGGAAACCCAAATTTTGGAGGCTGAGGGTTGTGTGTCCCCATGACTGAGGATATCCAAGGGTTTTTAGGTTTTTAGGAAGGGTTTTGGTCCAACCCTTCCTAAAAATGGGTTATTGAGCTCAATTCCATAATTCTGGACGTGAGGAGCCATCTGAACCTCAACAGGGTTAAGATGGCCCTGAATTCCTCCCTCCATCCTTCACTGACAGGCTCAGGGAGGTCAGGGATGGCACCAAGACCATCCAGGGCTCTCCCACCCCATCAGCGCCTCATTAAATCCCAAATAAATAAAATCCAGATAAAATCCCAAATCCGGGGATCCCAAATCCAGGTTCAGAGATCTGAAGTGGTGTCCAGGGCAGGGAATGGGTGAAAATAAAGAAAATCTGAGCTCTAGAGGAGGGTTTGCTCCTGAGCAATTCTTGCTCTTATCCAGATGGGCCCCGCTCCAAGTGGATGTTTGTGGAACTCCTGAGGGGCATCAGCAACTCTAAATCAGCATTTTAACCTTCCTTCAATTCCTGTTTTCTCATCTGGCCTCTGGGGACCATCTCAGAGCTTTTAGAACAATTATTTGAGATTTAAAGTGAGACAAGGGCGCTGCTGGTGCAGAGCAGGAGATGCTGACCCCAAAAAATGGGGATTTTCCCCCAAAGTTTGCTGCTGCGAGCTGTGATCACTCTGGTAGAACCTGCCTGGCAACCCAAAATGCAGACACAGCTCGATTTGAAACAAATCCCCCTCCCACAGCTCCCAGCTCTGCAGAAACAAAACCTCCCCCCCTTCAAAGCAAGCCCCAGGTTTTCCCAAATTGGCAGGAAATTACTCATCCCGCAAATATAGACTCAGAAATATTCAGCTTCTCATCCAGGTATGAGAAAGCACTAAAAAAAAAAAAAACAAACCTGCCTTAATTAGGGTTTTGTGGGAAGTGTTTTGGAAGTCTCAGGTGCTCTGCTTGTGCTGTGTTGGTTTTGTGAGGCTCCTCAAATGGAAAAGATGCAGGTGAAGCCTCTGCTCTGTGATTCCCACCTGGAAAAGCTTTTCCTGGGACAGCAGAATCGCTGCCCACACATCCTCCCTTGCCACAGTGGTACAGCTAATTAGACAGGCAGTGTCCAAGTGATTAGACAGGTAATTAGACAGGTAATTAAGCAGCCAAACTCTTGACTGACAGGAAATTTGAGCACCCCTTCCTGGGGTCATAACTTTGCGATGTATTTCCCATTGCCTCAAGAAAAGAGATTTTTACCCAGGGTATTTTAGGCTCAGCTAAAATCTGTTTTTTCCTTGGCAATGCCCAAGAATTCTGTTCCACTTCTATTTTCCGTGGGGGGAAATGGATAGGGAATGACAGAAGAACAAAACAAATCCCAGAATAATCCCCTGGCCTTGCTTTTGTTCCATCCCTGGCTCCCTTTGGCCATGCTCCCGTGGGTGTTTATTCACATTGATTATTTTGATATTGCTCTGGAGGGTTTTGCTGTGATTCTTGGGAAAACAGAAGCAAAATAAAACCCTGCTGGACCAGGGGTAGCTGAGGAGTTTGGGGATGTTTTCCACTACAGGTTTTGGGTTTGGGATTTTCTCTGGGGCAGAGATGGAAGCAGAGAGTGTGGAAATATCAAAGTTTGTGTGAGTTATTTTGATTCCCATCCTTTTGCCCCCTTCCCTGTAGCCCTGCTGTAAATTCCAGCACATTCTCATCCTGGTGCTCCCATTCCACAGGGAATTCTCTCCTCAGGGCTGGAAAATGCCTCATTAGGGAGGAAAAACAGGCAGGGAAGGCTTTGCTGAGACAGGACCTAGCAGGGGAATATTTATTTATTTTTATTTTTATTTTTTATTTTTGCTCAGCTGTGGCTGTGAAACTCAATTTTCACCAAGGATGTTTGGGTTGAATATATGATATATGATATATGATATATGATACATTATATATGATACATTATATACGATACATTATATATGATATATGATACATTATATATTATATATGATATATGATACATTATATATGATATATTATATATTATATTTTATATATTATATATTATATTTTATATATTATATATTATATATTATATATTATATATTATATATTATATATTATATATTATATATTATATATTATATATTATATATTATATATGATACATTATATATGATACATTATATATGATACATTATATATGATATATTATATATTATATATGATACTTTGGGTATTAAGGAAAAGGTAATATAGGATATTAGAGTATTAATAATAGAAATCCCCCAGATTTGAGGGGTTTCTCTTATTGATACCCTAAAAACAATCTGAACTGTTGTCGCAACACCAACAAAAAAATCCCAAATAAACAAGCACAGCTCGGTCTCCTCTTCCCCTTTTAGAGTCTCCCTTTTTGGGGATGTGTCAGACACTGAGCTCATCCTTTCAAGCACCGTGCTCGTGTAGGGGAGTTGTTCAAAATACCATGTGTAGATGCATTAAAAAAGCTTGATCTGTTTGTCTGGTGGGAGGAAATGTTTTCTCTTAGGAGGTTCCAAGCAAAACTTAGTCCACTTTTCCCCAGTCTTTCCACTGAACTGAAAAAAAAAGATGATTTCATCAGATTTCCTTGATTCTTTTTTTGGGATTTTCTTAAAGCTTCACCTCCATGAATCATGTGTTTATCTTGAAAATCAAAAAGAAAAACTCTCTGGCTCCCCCCAGCCTTGCAGTGCCATTAAAAATTCGAAAAGCTCTGTAGCCTTAGAGAATAGCCTTTCCAAAGACATGAAAAAGAATTGCTGATTTATTTATTATTTATAGAGCTCATTATATTTTAACTCCAGGGGGTGGCAAATATAGGAGAGGTTCCTTCAAACAACTTGTGGGCCCTCCAGTGGTGCTCGCCATGTGCTGGAGAAGGGAGGGAAGAGCAATTCCAGAAGAAAAGTGAAATAAGGACAGGTAGAATGGGCAGATTTGGGAGATTTGATGGGCTGGGAGCAGGAATAACTGGGCCAGTTTGGAATTTTCTGGAATGGGATTCAGAAAGTTGGGAGCTGTCACAAGATCCTCATTGGAGGATTGGAATATTTTCCTTGAGGGTGCTGTGGAACATTGAGAATTTCCGGCTGAAATTCTGGCTCCTGAATTTGTCTTGTGGAATTCGGAACCCAAATCACTTGGATTTTTGAGCTCAGAGATGCCCCAGGGATTGCATTGCCTCAGTTTCCACCTTGGAGTCACCACTGGCACGTGAAGTTTGGGCTGCAGCGACCCAGAGCTGGAATTTGGTGAAATCTGCCCAAAAATCTGCTCAGGAAACTCTCAGCCCTGGGGGGATTGTGGTGGGCAGAGAGATCCTCTCTGCTCCTGCTTTTCCTGCTGGGAATTTCCAGCTCTGCTCCCTCCTCATTTCCCTGCTCCATGAAATTCCTGAGATGGGTCTGAGAGGAGCCCTGGGAGCAGGCAGGAAAATGGCCTCAAAATGGCCTCAAAATGGCCTCAAAATGGCCTTAAAATCCCAGATTTTGAGCAGGAGAATTGTTTCGAAACCCATTCAGATTTCTGATGTTTTCCCACCTCACTGGGTACTGGGTTTTTTTTGCTGGGGACAAACTGGGACAAACTGGTTTTGGGAAGGATGGGTTGGGACTGAGCTGATTTTTGGGGCTCCAGACTAAAGGGGAAAAGCCCAAACCAGGAGCTGCTGCTGTTCCTGGCTGTGCCATCATTGTTATAAACCTCAAACCCAAACCTTTATCCTGTCCTGAACTCCCTCCTCCAATGGGCCTGTTTAAAACCACATTTTACTGTTCTAAAATCACACTTTGCTGTTTTAAAATTACATTTTACTGTTTAAAAATCACATTTTACTGCTCTGATGCTGCTGCTGGCAATGCAAATTCAGAATATTTAGAGGAGAAAAGTGCCCTGCCTAATTTCCAACACTCAACCTTTGAACCTTCTGCTTCTCTCTGTTTTTAGGGGATTTGTGATGACAGAATCCAAAGCTTTTATTTTTTAAATCCAGCATTTTTTTTTGCTGTTTGTGACTCCCAATCACAATTTGGGTTAAACTTTCCCCAAATCCTGCTCGTTAGCATAATTTGGGTGGGTTTTTTATGCATCTTAGCACTACCTCTAATTATTTATGGAATCACAATCAACAACAAAAAAATCTCTCTCTCTTTGCCAATAATTTGTGGTGCAGGTGAGTTTGGGGGTGCAAATAAATGCAAGTAGGTCATAAAACATCCTGACTGTGGCATAAACTGAATTAAAATTAAAATTCAGTTTATACCTGGGCCATCCTCTGCTTTTGTGTTCTTCCATCAGGTGTGACAAAATCCCAGTACTTGCACAGACTTGCTGCAAGTCCTTTATCTTTAATCAGTTTTCTTTCTGCTGATTAGAGCTTTCCTAATATTGGGGGTGCTAATTGATGCAGATTTATGCACCCTGGCAGTATTTATTATGAAAAAAGGGGGAAATTGTGTCATTTTCAGAGATGTCCGGAGTGAGGGGAGCATTTGGAGGGGCTCAGCACCCAAGCTAAATTCCCTAATTCTGGACATGAGGAACCATCTTAACCTCAACAGGGAGAAAATCAGAGAAACCTTGAATTGTGATAATTCCAAGAGGGTTTTTTGCTGCTCAAATTCCACAGCAAAGGGAGAGGCAGCTCCTCCTGGGAGCTCAGCACAGCACACCCCAAAATCCCAAATTCCCACAGGATTTGGTGATGGTTGTCCCAGAATTAACAGGGCCTGAAGAGCTTTTCCTGATCCCAAACTTTGAAACTCACTCTGTGTCCTCAGCAGCTCCTGGGTTTTTTCTCTCCTTTGGGAAAAATGAGGATTCACATCTTGTTTGTCACTGTTGTCTCATTCCTGCCGCTGACCCGGGGATAAGGATCTGGCACAGAGCATTTTATCAGCTGTAGGAAATGTTCTTCCTTTATTAATTCCATTTGGGATCAATAATTAATGCTGCTGTCTCCTTTGCAATCCCCCTCGGTGGGAGAGGAGGTCAGGATTTCGCTGCTTTGTGTTCCTTGAATCCCACAAAATCCCAAAATACACAAGGATTCCTGTATTACTAAATTTTTCCCCTTGTTTAGGGGTCAGCAAGACCCCAATTTATGGGGACAAGGTGGATAACTGGGAAGAGAATTCCCAGCACAGAGAAAAGGTGGCAAAGATGGAGCAAGGATCATCCCATCCCTCCCTGGTCAGGGAGAATAACAATTCAGAGAGGCTTTGGGGGCAGAAAGTGAACTTTAAATTGGCAGGAAAAGGAGGAGCAGAGAGGATCTCTCTGCCCACCACAATCTCCCCAGGGCTGAGAGTTTCCTGAGCAGATTTTTGGGCAGATTTCACCAAATTCCAGCTCTGGGTCGCTGCAGCCCAAACTTCACGTGCCAGTGGTGACTCCGAGGTGGAAATTGAGGCAATGCAATCCCTGGGGCATCTCTGAGCTCAAAAATCCAAGCGATTTGGGTTCCAAATTCCACAAAACAAATAGGGCACGGCTCAGGAGCCAGAATTTCTCTGGTTTTTAGCTACCAGCTCCCCTTGGGCCAGTCCACAGCACTTCAGGGCTCTTCCTTGGCTGCTTTCCTGAGGCATTCACCAAGAGCAGCTAAATGCTAAGCTGAAGTTTATTTCTGGAACAGCAAAATGCCAGGGTGGGATTTCTGTGCCAGCAGCACAAATCTCAGCCCCACTGGTGGCTCCTCACCCTGCTGTGGGCAAAAAGGGAATTTCACAAGGTGGCAGAGTAGCTGATAAAGCTCAGGGTAAGAATGGCAGAGGGATTTGCACACTCTGATGAACCAGGAGATGTTATCCTCCTTCCACCTGCCAGGGAAACAGGGGAAATGAGGATAAAATTCCCAATTTTCTGTGTTTGGTAGTAAAATGGGGACTCACATTTGCTGGGAAATCAATCCAGTGGAGATGCTGATTCTGCCAAGGGCCAGCCACCTCTGGTGTGTGGTTAAGAGGATTTAAAAGTGCTAAAAGTGGCATTAAAAGTGCTAAAAGTGGCATTAATTAGGGCCATAAGCCAAGTGCTCACTGATGGGACCCTCTCCAGAGGCAGTTCCCCCACATCTGGGGTGTTCAGGAGCAGCTGCTTCTCCAGATGTGCTCCTCAAGCAGCTGCCCTTGCTCTGCCTCCCCCCTGCTCTGTTCTTGCACCTCCTGATTGATTTTCACCCTCCAGAATTTTCCCATTTTCCATTTGCAGGGTGTCAGTGGGGACCAATCCATCTGACACACACAGCAGTCATGCTTGGGACTGAGACAATTTCTTCCCCCTAATAAAACCAAAAATCCTAAACATTGCTCACCTCTGCCAGCCCAGCTGGGAGATTTTCTAGCCCAGCCAGGTCGTTGGGCTGGAGGGAGGATCTGAGGATGCTGCTCAGTTCCCTTTCCTTGTGGAACCAAACAGGACTCTGAAAAATGTCCTTGCTGATCACTAAAGCCTGGTGATGGCTTGGGATGAGGAGTTGGATACCCACAGTGACAAACTGGCCCAAACGGAATCACTCAGGTATGGTAATGGCTTGGGACAAGGAATTGTCACTTTCAGTGACAAACCATGGCCCAAATAGAATGGCCCTGGTCACTAAAGTCTGGCAATGGCTTGGGACAAGGAGTTGGACACCCTCAATGACAAACTGGTCCAAACAGAATCATTAAAACCTGGTAATGGCTTGGGACAAGGAATTGGACACCCTCAACGACAAAGTGTGGCTCAAATAGAATGGTTCTGATCACTAAAATCTGGTGATGGCTTGGGACAAGGAATTGGACACTCTCAGTGACAAACTGGATCAAACAGAATGGCCCTGGTCACTATGTTCTGGTGATATCTTGGGACAAGGAGTTGGATGCCCTCAATGACAAACTGGCCACCAAAGTGACTGAGCAGAGAAAAATAAAGCCCAGAATTCAGCCCATGCTGCATGGGAGATGGGGCAGGGGCAGGTGAGGTAAAGCAGGGTCAGGCTGGAGGTCTGGCACTGCTGTCCCAGCCCCTGTGACACTGGTGGCACCAGCCGAGTATCACACTGGGCAGAGCTGCTGGATTTTAATTAGAGTGAGACTCAGCGAGCCCGTCCTGCTCCGCGAGGCCGGGGGAGAATGAGCACAGGAGCATTTTCAATTTAAGCTTTAGTTAGATAATGCCTGTTGGTGCCAGTAGATTACAGAGTGGATATTAAATCCTGCAGGATTTGCAATGGCAAAGCACTCACAGAATCCACAAGCAGCAGGGAGAGCAGGGCTGTGGAGCTGCCGACCCCTGGAGGAGCCAGGAGGAGGAGATGGGAAGAAAATCTTGCCTAAAGAGCACCATGGGCAGGCTGTGGCCTTTCAAGGTGCTCCTCTTAAGGAGATTTCCTGCTCCTGATAGGGGCCAAGGGCAGGGAAAAGGTGATGGGGTTGGTCAGAGTGCTGGAGCAGGGCTGGGTGCAGAGTGCCAGAGATCTTGCTGGGGTTTGGGGCCAAGGATCCCACAAAAACACCCCTGGGAGTGACTCTGCATGTGGCAGTCACATCTTCTGGAAAAATCCCTTCGCCCAGGACTTTTCTTCTGGGAAGCTGAGAAGCCTCAGAAAATAAATAAGGAAATAATTATCTGATTGATTCTCCTGTGTTTTGCTGCTTTGGAATGTGTTTGGAGAATGTTTACCCTCAGGTGATTGTTTCATTGGGTTCTGCTGTGAGTTGTTTTGACTCTTTGGCCAATCAGTGCCAAGCTGTGTTGGGACTCTGTAAAGAATCACGAGTTTTCATTATTATCTTTTTAGCCTTCTGCAAGTATCCTTTCTGTTTTCTTTAGTATAGTTTAGTATTCTTTAATATAATATAGTATCATAAAATAATAAATTAGCCGGTGATTGTTTCATTGGATTCTGTTGTGTTTTGACTCTTTGGCCAATCAGGGCCAAGCTGTGTCAGGACTCTAGAAAGAGTCACGAGTTTTCATTACTATCTTTTTAACCTTCTGTAAGTATCTTTTCTGTATTCTTTAGTATAATGTAGTTTAGTATTCTTTAATATAATATAGTATCATAAAATAATAAATTAGTCAGTGATTGTTTCACTGGATTTCTGATGGAAAGACTGACTGGGATTGGGTCCTATCAGGTTAAACCCTCTGTGGCAGAGTTTGACAGAATTTGCTGCAAATCCTCCCCAAAACACATCCCAGAGCAGGGGGTTCAGGATCAGCACTGCTCCTCTTGGTGCACCTGTGTCCTGATGCTGCCTGGCCTCTCAAGGGGCGGGCATTGAAAATCCCAGTCACAACAGCATTAAAACTCTTATTTACAAAACACTGAAGACCCGATAATAACAAACAGAAAGGACAAAATATTCATCCTTCAAAGCTTTACTGCTCCAGGTCTAGATACGAGGAGTGTAAGATTATTCGTTTAAAAGCACTAAAATGTGCAAATTAATTACCATAACTACCCAAGCGTGCTTTAGCTGGCTTAAATGCTGGCCTGGTTTTTTCCAGGTTAAGGGAAATATTAACCTGTAGGAAGCTCTATCCAGGTCTGTAGGCTGAAGAGCTAAAAGCCCAAAGATGTGAGTCCTGGCAATGAAAATGCAGGAGCTATCACAGCCTTTGATTGAACATCCCAATAGTTTCATTAAGGCCTCGTCCCTGCGTTTTATGTTTGCTAATTAGCAAATTCAAACACTTTATCTCCGTGTTATCTTTGTGCAAGAGAGTGGCAAATTTATGGCATTATAAAATATGGCGAGAATTTAAAGGTTTGCAGGCAATTAGATTTTGTAATTCTTGTTTATGCCTCTGAAGGATTGTTCATTTTAAAACTTTATAGTTAATATGTACCGAGATAAAAGCGTGCCCTGCGTTGCTCTGGTGACTGAAGTCAAGTGGCTGAGTGAGCTGAATGAATTAGGAGAGAGAAATGCTTTGGAAGCGGCTGCTTTGATCCTCAGCTGGATATTCCAGGGAATTTACCCCGGGCAGAGGCCCTGTGCCCGGGTAGTGACAATTTCCTTGGCATTGTCCCCATCAGGGAGGAGGATGGAGCCGGGGGTTGTTGGTTTGGGGGTAAAAAGCGATGGATGCGGTGCGGGCAGCCGGAATTCGGCACGCAGAGCAGGAGAGCGGTGACACCTGCTGGCAGCAGCGACCTGGGGCAGGGCCACCTCCGGTCCTGAGATTGTCCCATGGACCTGAGCCACCTCCTGGCCCCGGGATTGTCCCTGACATTGTCCAGGGACCCAACACAACCCCTGGGATTGTTCCTGCCATTGTCCAGGGACCCAGCACATCCCCAAGATTGTCCCTCCCAACGGTGCTGAGCTGGCTCCAGCCCCAGGATCCACTCTGGGGTCAGCCCCAGGACCCTCCTGTCCCCAGGATTGACCCATGGACCATCCCTGAGCCACCTGCTGTCCCCAGGGTCCATCCTGGGACTGTCCTTGGAGCCACCTCCTCCAATGGACTGGACCCAGGAATGACCCCAGAACTGCCACCTGCCCCTGGGATCCACCCTGGAATTGTGCATGGAGCCACCTCCTACTCCAGGACCAATCCTGGAGCCACCTCCTGTCCCAAGATCCATCCTGGAATTGTCCATGGAGCCACCTCCTGCCCCAGGACCAATCCTGGAGCCACCTCCTGTCCCAAGATCCATCCTGGAATTGTCCATGGAGCCACCTCCTGCCCCAGGACCAATCCTGGAGCCACCTCCTGTCCCAAGATCCATCCTGGAATTGTCCATAGAGCCACCTTCTGCCCCAGGACCAATCCTGGAGCCACCTCCTGTCCCAAGATCCATCCTGGAATTGTCCATGGAGCCACCTTCTGCCCCAGGACCAATCCTGGAGCCACCTCCTGTCCCAAGATCCATCCTGGAGCCACCTCCATCCCCAGGAGCAGCCTCAGAGCCACCTTCTGTCCTCAGGGTGACCTTTAAGGTCATTCCAGCCCAAACCATGCTGTGATTCCCTGATCCAGGCCCCCAAAGGGCTGTCACAGCTGCTGGTGCCACCCCAAGTCACCCTGTGGGTGTCACTGAGCCCTGCTCTGACGGCGCCTTCATGTGTCCCAGTGTCCCCTGCATATTTTATGCTCCAAAGCATATTTCCATGTTTTGGAGAATAAAAAGGAGGTGGTGCAAGGCTTTACTGGACCTGCTCAATGACAAAAGAGTGAGACCTGGAGGGGGCTGATTTTGTCTTTTCACACACATCCTCAAAGCCCTCAGAGCTTTTCCCACTGGGTGGGCCAGGGAAACCCATAACCCATCACCCCTATACCTTAGGGGATCATGGAATAATCTGGGTGAGAAGAGACCAAAAAACCCCTCATTTAACCCAACCCCCTGCACTAAAAACATTCATTTCTCCATTCCAGCCCTGCTCCCTGCTCAGGCCAGGAGCTCCATCATCATTTCCAGCTGTCACCAAGCCCAGGAGCTCAGGGGGTGCTGGAAATTCTCCCTTCTGCTGCTCCACTGGTGGAACTGAGGCGTTGTGCAGCAGCTCCAGGACGGGCAGGAGATTTCTCTTTGATTGCTTTTTAATCACAGTAATAACAGTAACGCAGGCAGCGAGTGGAATTGATGGCAAAGAGCTGAGCTCTCTCCTCTGCTGGCTCCCTTGTGGGGTAAACAAAAAGGATTTGCCAGCTCCTCCGGTGGATTGGTGGCACCCTGGCTCTTCAGCATGAGTGGTGGGGGAAAATAGCTGGTATTTAAAGCCTGCGAGTAAAAAATATGCCAGGGATCCTCTGGAAATCTGTGGAAAACCCTTGCCCACACAGAGGGATGTACAATTGCTCCTTTCAGCAGCTATCAGAGCTGCACCTACTTGTGTTTTGCCTTGAATCTTCATTTTCAGCACCCCACAGGGGTTTTGTCTCTCCTTGAGGGGAAGGAGAAGCTCTGATGGTCCCAAGAGCTTTGAGCTGAGCACAACCAGAAGGGCCCAAGAGGGTGGAGGGTCCCAGAACCAACCTCATGGAAAGATCCAGGTCCAGGCTGGGCCAAAATAATCTGATTTTGGCCAATAAATACACGAACAAGCATTTCCCTCCAGAAGGAACTGGGGAGGTTCAACTCCGGCACAGGCTGAGGGGTTTTTTCAGAAATGCCCTTGTAGGGAAGGACTTTTGTGGCACCAGTGCTTGGGAGCTGGATCTAACTGGGTAATTTTGGGGTGTGGTACTGGAAATGTACATCAGCTTTTGACCCTCAAGGGTGTGGGACTTTCCTCTGACCTTAAATATCCAAAAAGCAGCAAAACTAGAAATGTACATCAGCTTTTGACTCTAAAGAATGTGGGAATTTCCTAAATATCCAAAAAGCAGCAAAACTAGAAATGCACATCGCCTTTTAAATCTCAAGGAGAGTCTCAAGGATGTGGCAATTTCCTCTGACCAAAGGAAATTCCAATATTCAAAATAGAAATTCCAAAGGAATTTCCAAAGGAAATTCCAATATTCAGATAATTCAAATATCCAAAAAAGCAGCGAAACAGCCTTAGAGAACTGCGAAAATGTCTTCTCCAAGCCTGCTGCCCAAGGATAATTTGGATATTCAAGGATCTCAAGGATAATTTGGAGAGGCTCAGCCTCAGTGAGAGCACAGAAAAACCAAAGACAGAGCAGAGCCCGTTGGGTTTGGTCAGACGTGGAGCTTTCTCCTTTATTTTTTATTTCTGCAGTGTGGTGCACACATGAGGGGCCTCGTTTACATCACCTGTCCTGTCTGAGGAGGAATCACCATCATCATCACCACCATCATCATCATCATAATCCCTGGGGCTTTGCTGACCGAGACTGGACACAAACAGTTCCTGCACACCCCAAAGCCTGGCTGGAACCCCTTGAGAAGCACAGGGAAGGTTCCAGAACCCCCCTGAGCCCCATCCCGGGGGGAAAATGGGGTTTCCAGGGGGGTTCTGGTGTCTCCAGGGCTGGGGCAAGCAGGGAGCAGCTCCATTCCTGTGGGAGTTTGGGCTGGGAGGGCAAGGGGAGCAAAGAGGGCACAGGGGTGGCCTCAGGAGGGTCCAGCTGGCACCACACAGGGATGGGGGGATTTAACATCCAAGCTGAGGAGGAAAAGGAAAAATATTTCCATGTTTTGGAGCATAACAAGGAGGTGGTGCAAGGTTTTACTGGACCTGCTCAATGGCAAAACAGTGAGACCTGGAGGGGGCTGGTTTTATCTTCTCACACGCATCCTCAAAGCCCTCAGTGCTTCTCCCAGCAATTCCGTCCCTTTTTTCACATCCTTTTTGTCACATCCTGCATTACCACGCCTGCCCCTTCCCCCTCTGCTCTTTATGGGGGGAAAAAAAATTAAAAATCATCATAAAGTGACATTTTAAGTGCTCTGGACAACCAACATTCAGCCCCAGGAGCTTTGGGTGAGGTGTTGGGTTAAAAGCCAGGAGTATCTTTGCAAAGGGATGAGCCAGGAAGGAGTTTTGAGGTGGGACCTCCCTCAGCAAGGGGCTGCAAGCAGGAAAAAGTGGGGGGGAAGCCATTCCAAAGCTGCTTGAATAGAGCAAACCATGAAAAGGAGCTGTTGGGCCTTGGTTTTCAGCATTTGAGGGCTCTTATTTCCATTTCTCTCCCTGCACTGCATGGACTGAACCCCTCAGCTTGTCCATGGAGAGGGAAAATCCCCTCAGGGGGATCATGGAATGGTTCTCCAGCCCTGGATGTGATTCATCTGTCCAGGGGGCAAATATAAAAATATTATCCTGAGCAAAAATAAGCTGTAGCAGTAATTCTCACTGCAGGGGAAAAATATATATATAAAATACATGAACTACAGCATATAAATCAATTTTGGTTTAAGGGAATTAAGAAAAACCACCACAAGCTAGAAAAGCACCCAGCACCTATGGCATCTAATCAATCTTGTATCACTAGGATGGATTTGCTTTTTATTTCTTAATTCCAAGAGGTGGCTGGAGGGGCACTTGAACGGGCTGGGAAACCTCCAGCAGCTCTAGGAAAATCCTGGTGGGGTTTTGGGGAGGTGAGGAGCAAAACTGAGCTTGGGGACATGGGGTGCACCAATTCCCAGCTCTGGGAAAATCCTGGTGGGGTTTTGGGGCAGGTGAGGAGCAGAGCTGAGCTTGGGGACCCTGGGGACATGAGATGCCACCAGGGGATGTGACACAAGCAGGAGATGTGTCCCCAGGGTGGAGAGGGAAGAGCTTTGGGTTATCTGGAAGGGCTTAGGAGCTCTGGGGACAAGGGGACAGCTGCCTAGCAGGGGGTGACACATTCCCCAGCTCTGGAAAAATCCTGATGGAGTTTATTTTGGGAGGTGAGGAGCAGAGCTGAGTTGATGGAGGAACTCTGGGGACATGAGGTGCCACAATTCCCAGCTCTGGGAAAATCCTGCTGGGGTTTTTGGGCAGGTCAATAGCAGGGCTGAGCCTGGACGACCTTGGGGACATGATGCCACCAGGGGATGCGACACAAGCAGGAACTGGGTGTCCCCAGGGTGGAGAGGGAAAAACTTTGGGGCACTCAGCAGGGTTTGACAGCTCCGGGGACAAGGGGACAGCTGCCTAGCAGGGGGTGGTGACACAATTCCCAGCTCTGGGAAAATCCTGCTGGGTTTTTTGGGAGATGAGGAGCAGAGCTGAGCTTGGAGGACTCTGATGCCATCAGGGGATGTGACACAAGGGTGGAGAAGAAATCTGGAGCTTGGGAAGGGTTTTAGGGTGTCCGGCAGGGTTTAAGAGGTCAGGGGACAAAGGGACAGCTGCCTAGCAGGGAGTGACACATTCCACATCTCTAGAAAAATCCTGATGGAGTTTTTGGGCAGGTGAGGAGCAGAACTGAGCTGATGGAGGACCCTGGGGACATGAGGTGCCACCAGGGGATGTGTCCCCAGGGTGGAGAGAAAAATCTGGAGCTTGGGAAGAGCTTTGGGGCATCCAGCTTTGGGGACAAGGGGACAGCTGCCTAGCAGGCCGTGGTGCCACAATTCCCAGCTCTGGAAAAGTCCTGATGAGGTTTTTGGGCAGGTGAGGAGCAGAGCTGAGCTTGGAGGACCTTGGGGACATGAGATGCCACCAGGGGATGTGACCCCAGCATGGAGAGGAAATCTGGAGCCTGGGAAGAGCTTTGGAGCACCCAGCAGGGTTTAACAGCTCTGGGGACAAGGGGACAGCTGCCTAGCAGGGGGTGCCACATCCCACATCTCTAGGAAAATCCTGCTGGGTATTTTTGGGAGGTGAGGAGCAGAGCTGAGTTGATGGAGGAACTCTGGGGACATGAGGTGCCACAATTCCCAGCTTTGGGAAAATCCTGATGAGGTTTTTGGGCAGGTGAGGAGCAGGGCTGAGCTGATGGAGGTTCCATCTCACCAGGGGATGTGACCCCACCATGGAAAGGAAAAGCTGGAGCTTGGGAAGAGCTTTGGAGTGTCCAGCTCTGGGGACAAGGGGACAGCTGCCTAGCAGGGGGTGCCACATCCCACATCTCTAGGAAAACCCTGCTGGGTTTTTTTGCGAGATGAGGAGCAGAGCTGAGCTGATAGAGCACCCTGATGCCACCAGGGGATGTGACACAAGGGTGGAGAGGAAATCTGGAGCCTGGGAAGAGCTTTGGGGCACCCAGCAGGGTTTGAGAGCTCTGGAGACAAGGGGACAGCTGCCTAGCAGGGGGTGCCACCCAAGCATCCACAATTCCCAGAGGGGCAGAGCAGCTGGGGGGACAAGGAGGGCACAAGGAGGGCACAAGGAGGGCACAAGGAGGGAGAAGTCCTGGTGTGCTGAGGGCAGGGCCATGCCTGCCCTGCCCGGGGGAGCAGCAGGGTCGGCAGGAGCGGGGACATCTGTGACAATTCCTCAGCTGAGCTCTCCTCTCACGCAGCAGCTCAGGGCGCCTCGTTGGAGGTGGCTCCGTTGCCTTTGTTGACGTAGAAGGGGCGATAATGGGACTGCAAGGGACAATTTGGGGAAAGTCAGTCTCACCCCTCCTTTTCCCCTCCCATCCACCCTCATCTCTCTAATTCCTGCCTCAGCACCACGAGGAATTGGATTTTTTAATTGTTTTTCATGATGCTATTTATTTTATTTTTATATAGTCTAATAATAAATAATTTTATTAATTAATTTTATTTTTATATAGTATGATCTGTCTTTTAATAATTTAATTTTAAAAATCTGTATGCGGTTTATTTATTTTATTTTATTTTTATATAGTCTAATAATAAATAATTTTATTAATTTATTTTATTTTTATATAGTATGATCTGTCTTTTAATAATTTAATTTTAAAAATTTTAAATCAATTTAATTTTTAAATTAATTTAAATTAAATATAATTAATTAATTAAATTCTACTAATTTAACACTACACTTTTAATTATAAGACTTTAAAAATATGTATTAATGAATAAAATACTATATAATAAAATATTTAAAAAATTAAGTTAAAATAGGAACATTTTATGTTATATATTTACATTATACTATAATTTTAATTCATTATAATATATAAATAGTATATATAAAATATATATAATATACATATATAAATATATATAAATAGTATACATATAAATAGAGATATATAGATATATATATAGATATATAGATATATATATATATATATATATATATATATATATATAAATATTATCCCTGGCTGGACAATCTCCTGGCTGTGAATATCCTCCCACCACTGAAGGAATTCAGGAAAAAAAGGGGGTTTTAATGTCCATTTGGAAATATCCCCCAATCACTGAAGGAATAACTATGGAATTCAGGAAAAATTGATGTTTTTAAGCCCAGTCTGCCTTGGGTTTGTTCTCAGGTGCAGAAGGTGGGAAAACCCCACAGGCCCCTTTTGGTGCAGCCCCATTGAACAGCAGGAAACAGCAGAGCAAACCCAGCCCATCTCCCTCCTCAATGTTCCCTTTTGTCGAGATTACTTTCATTTTATGGCTCTAATTTCCAATAGAATTAAGATATGAAAGAGGGGGGCTGCATTTAAAACAGCTCCCTGCGTGTGAAAAAGACCTTCCTCCTTAAACAGCAAATCCTTTGTGAAAATTCATATTTACAGGCCTTCTAGGGTGTAGATTACTTAAATACACATTTAAAGGCTGGTTTAAAAGCCAGATTATTGGCCCAACAGACCATAAAAGCTCCTGCAGAGATACTGCAGTATGTATTTTCTATTTTGGTGCTTTGAAATGCTTATATTTATCAGCTCAGTTGTTGGGTTCAGGGCTGTGTGGTGAATATTGGCTATAAAAAGGAAACGGTCATTATAAATGTGTAAAAAGGAGAGGAAGGGACACAGGGAAGGGATGGTGGGTGAAGTTGCTCAGATTTTCTCAGCGGGGATTAAAGAAAAATCCCTGGGAACACCATGGTGATGATGTTTTAGATCAAACCCAAGGCAGAAGGGATGGCAGAGTTTTGCTGGTTTGCTGCAGCCCCTTCAAAAGCTCCAGGCTGCATTTCCAAGGAACATCCCTTCCACAGGAAATCTCCTCCTGGGGAGCCTTGAGAATGGGGCAGATCCAGCTGCAGCCCCCAATTTCTACCTGCTGTGGTTTCCCTCAGTGTGGGAATGATCTCTGCTCGCTTCCACCAAACACTAATTCATCTCTCACAAACGTCAGAATGACAAAAAAATAAATTTAAAAATTGTTTCATTTGTGATGGCAAAAGCTCCACAATCTTAATTCGGATCATGCAAGGCCTTAATGCAGCACAGTGTGAATAAAACCAGATTAACTGGCTGCTCCTTAGGCAGTGGTTGTGTATTTGAGACTACGAGCCCTGAAAGGTCACTGCCCTGTGCCCCTTATCATGGTCAGCATGAAACCAGGGGCTCAGAGATGCTGTGGGGATTTCTGACTCCTCATCTGGCATCCTGCAGGACATGACAATTTTGCTGTGGTTGTTTCTGGGGTCACTGACACTCTGTGGATGTCACAGAGTGACACAGAGTGGGTGACAGGGAAAAGTGCTATCAGTACAATTCTACAGCATTTACACTGTCCCTATCTCCTCCATCATATTTTAGACCAAAACCTTTTAAAACATCATTTTTGCAGCATTCATCAGAGCTGTGAAAGCTGGGAGGTGTTAATCTGCATCCTGAACAGGAGCAGTGGGGTTGAAACTTTCATTTCCACATTCCCAAAGGACAGGGTGGGTGACAGGGAAAAGTGCTATCAGTATAATTTTACAGCATTTACACTCTCCCTATCTCTGCATCATATTTTAGACCAAAACCTTTTCAAAACATCATTTTTGCAGCATTGATCAGCGCTGGGGGGGTTAATCTGCATCCTGAACAAGAGTAGTGGCGTTGAAACTTTTATTTCCATGATCCCAAACAGGAGCAGTGGGACTGAAACTTTTATTTCTATGCTCCCATCCTTATTCCTGAAGCTCCCCCAAGAATAAAAATTCTTCTTTTCCTTACCAATACAGACTGCTTGGAGGAGGATTTCCACGTCTGTGGCGTCACCTTCGCAGACTGGTGCCTCACTATGGAAGGGTAGGCTGTGACAACACAAAACAGAGTCACACTGGTGGCAGCCCCTGCCACTGCCACCCCCGTGGTGTCCCCAGGAGCAGCAGCAGGACTGGAAGCGCCACCTCATTAGTTTTGCATTGCTCAACGTGGAAATGCAGCCATGCCCCGGGTGGGACACACAGACAGCCGTCAGACAGATGCCTCTGCCACCACCCCATCAGGCAGGAAAGGGCAGGAGAGGAGGGCTGGCTAATTAAAACGTCTGAGGAATGCAGAGAGGTGGAATGCAATCAGCCCAATTAAATTCAGGCCGAGTCCCAGAGTCAGCGTTGTGGCTCTTGCAGAGAGCGCTGCAGGCTGTTTAATTAGAGCACAGAGCTGAGCCTGGCCCTCCTGCAGCTCCTCTGGCAGCTTGAGATGCCCTGACCCCCCTGCAGCCCCCCAGAAATGTCACAGCCAGTGTCACCATGGCCCAGCATGCCCAGTTAATCACACCTGACTCTGCTTGGCAGGTTCTGGAGCTCCTGGATCCCACCTCTGGTGGGAAGTGACAGCAGGGTGATGAGATGGTGAATGAGGGTTTGGTTCTGGTGAGGCAGCCCCTGCATATTTTTCTTTCTTTTTTTTTTTTTTTTTTGGTGTTATTTTTCAGCCATGAAACTGAGGGGCAAATGGTGTCTTCCTCAAGAATCATCTAAAATTTATCCCTGCCCATTAGACACAAAATTTAAAATCCTGGATCCCACCCTTGGTGGGAAGTGACAGCAGGGGGATGACATAGTGAATGAGGGTTTGGTTCTGGTGAAGCAGCTCCTGCATTTAATTTTTTTTTAAGGTTATGCTGTTTGTGTTATTTTTCAGCCAAGAAACCAGAGGGGCAAATGGTGTCTTCCTCAAGAATCATCTAAAATTTATCCCTGCCCATTACAAACAGAATTTAAAATCCCTCCACCTGTTCCTTATATAAATCTTGAATGGTTTTTAACACTCCTTGCTGCCCTGCTTCAGCAGAGTCTCACCTGTGCAGGTGCCTCAGAGATGGGCAGTGAGGCCAAGGTGTGGAACTTCTGCAGGAATGCAGAGCAGGATTAGGGCATTTGGGACCTCAAATGGGGCAGGAAGGCAGATCAAGATGAGGGGGTTTGGCACCTCAAAGGTGTCAAAAGGTGCCCAGTTGGGAATATCCCCCATCACTGAAGGAATAACCATGGAATTCAGGACAAAAATGGGGATTTTATTATCCCCCATCACTGAAGGAATAACCATGGAATTCAGGAAAAAAATGGGGATTTTATTATCCCCCATCATTGAAGGAATAACCATGGAATTCAGGAAAAAAATGGGGGTTTAATGTCCAGTTGGGAATATCCTCCTTAGAGGATAAGGACACCCAAGAGGTATTAATACCTCTTATTACCAGGAAGGCATTTTAGGGGGTTTGGCACCTCAAAGGGACAGGAGGAAGGGGGACAGTCAGTTCCTAGTACCGGTCTTAGTGAAGAGGCTCCCATCAGACTGTTTGCTGAAGTCACCGGGCGGATTCTGTCCCACCGAGGAGAACTGAAAAGGCAGCTTAGTGCCATTGCCTACTGGAAGATAAAGAGGTTTTTGTTATTCCACAGGGCTGCAGGGGGACAGTTCCAAACACCCCCGTGACACTGCCACGAGTCCCTTGTGCCTCTTGTCCCTTTTCTCCCTCAGGAACAGAGGCAAGTGAGGACAGGCAGCTCTGTGCAGCCATGATATTCTCTGAAAAATCCTTTCCTTAGGATTTTTTCCTCCTGAGAAGCTGAAAGGCCTCAGGAACAAAATGCAAACAATGGTTATCTGCTGCTGTGGAATGCAACAGGTGCATCTGGGATTGGTCTCATGGGGTTGATCCTAATTAATGGCCAATCACAGTCAGCTGGCTCAGACTCTCTGTCCGAGAGCTATTTCATTCCTTTTCTATTCTTAGCCAGACTTCTGATGAAATCCTTTCTTCTATTCTTTCAGTATAGTTTTAATATAATATAATAAGTATATATAAATATATATAAATATAAAATTATATAAATAGATATAAAATATATTAAAACATAAAATATAAATATATATAAAATATATAAGTATATATATAAATATAAAATATAAATATATATTTATAATATATATTATAATATATATATTATAATATAATATATATAAAAAATAATAAATCAAGCCTTCTGAAACATGGAGTCAGATCCTCATCTCTTCCCTCACCCTGGGACCCCTGTGAGCCCTGTGTGGGTGTGAGGTGATGCCAGCCCCCAGGCAGGGCCCAGCCTTGCTCCTGAGAGCCCCAGAGTGCAGGTGTGGCTGCAGAGCAGCTCCCTGAGGCAGGAGGGATGACTCCAGCACTGCCCTTCCTCCCAGCACTGCAGGTTTCCTCCAAACACCATCAAAGCTTCCCCTGCTGCCCTCCTGAGAGCAGGGAGATGAGAGCGAGCCAGCCCTGGCTCGGGTGTGGCTCTGAGTCACCAGAGCTCCCCAGGCTGGGTGGCCCTGGCTGATTCCAGGGAGCGGCAAAGGATGGACCTTGGAGGACCTTGGAGGACCTTGGAGGAACGAAGCAAAGGAGGGAAATGGGAAGGGAAAGGAAGATGGGGATCTGGGAAGAAAAGGCATGAACGTGGGCCAAGCTGTGTCTTTGAGAACACACGATATTCCCGTTGGGAATATCCCACCCATCATTGAAGCAATAACCATGGAATTCAAGAAAAAATAGGGTTTTAATATCCCCCCATCACTGGAGGAATTACCATGGAATTCAGGGGAAAATGGGGGTTTTAATGTCCCCACATTGGTGAAGGAATAACCATGGAATTCAGGAAAAAATGGGGGTTTTAATGTCCAGTTGGGAATATCCCCCCACGACTGAAGGAATAACCATGGAATTCAGGAAAAAAAATGGGAGTTTTAATATCCCCCCATCACTGAAGGAATAAGCATGGAATTCAGGATAAAAATGGGGGTTTTAATACCCCCCCATCACTGAAGGAATAACCATGGAATTCAGGGGAAAAAAAAATGGGGGTTTTAATGCCCAGTTGGGAATATCCTCCCTAGAGAATAAGGATACCTAAGAGGTATTAACACCTTTTATTAATAAAAGGTGTGACAGAAAGAAACACCTCGTGCTTCTGAGACCGGCTGGGAGTACTTGGAGTCTCCTCCTGCTTCTGCCGCCACCTCCTCGGGGTGCTCTGAGTGTTCTGGGCATCTTTACAAACTGCCTCCTGTGTTTTTGCACCTCATTTTTCTGTGACCAAGCAGAACCAGGGGCGCCTTTCCCTGGCTGGGCAGGGTGTGACAGCCCAGCAGGAGCTGGCTCTGGGGTTTTTAGGTGCCAGGGCAGCTGAGAGGGCAGCAGGAGGGGTGGGTTAGTGAGGCAGAAAGCTGTGGCACGGGGGGTTAGATCCTCTCAGGCTGCAGGCAGAATTACCCGTACCAAGTGTTTCCTCGGTCGCTTGGAAGGAGGAAAATTCCCATGACCGTGGGTTGAAATTGGCTGTAAAAACAAGAGCATCCAGTTCAGCAGTGGGCTCCTGACGAGGCTGTGCCTGGCACTGCTCTAGGAAAGGTGCCCACCGAGCTGGGAGCAGCCCCAGAGCAGAAATCTGGGCCCAGGCAGCAGAGGAGAGCCTGGGTTTTACCAATGGGTGATGGGGAGTGGGGAACAGAGAGAGGAAAACTCTTCTGCAGTGATCAGAGCTGCCAGTGCCACAGAGCTGCAGGTTTGGGTTTGGGGACTCAAATGAGAGCTCTGCAGGCAGAGCTTGGGGTTCAGAGCTCCACAGGCATCAGCACAGGAACATTTCCAAGCCCTGTGTCTGTCCCAGGACAGGAACATTTCCCAGCCCTGTGTGTGCACCAGGACAGGAACATTTCCCAGCCCTTTGTGTCCCAGCACAGGAACATTTCCCTGTCCTGTGTGTGCACAAGAACAGGAACATTTCCCTGCCCTCTGTGTTCCCCAGAACAGAAACATTTCCCAGCCCTGTGCCAGGTGTGTGCACCAGGACAGGAACATTTCCCAGGACAGGAGCATTTCCCAGCCCTGTGTGTGCACCAGGACAGGAACATTTCCCAGGACAGGAACATTTCCTAGCCCTGTGTGTGCACCAGGACAGGAACATTTCCCAGCCCTGTGCCAGGTGTGTGCTCCAGGCTCCCACCAGGATACAGACTGGTGTGTAGGGAAGGCAGTAAAGCCCTTTGAACACCCAGTAAAGCAAAAAGAGGGATCCTTGGAGCTGCTCTGCTGCCATCCTGTGGGCTGCTTCTCTATTTAAGATGCGTTTCTGTGTGCACAATTCTGTTTAAGATGTGTTTCTGTACGCACAATTCTCTCTCTGTGTGCTCAAGTCCCTTCTACTCTTCATTCCAAAATGATTTTTCCAGCCTCCTCCTGGTTTTGGCCAAACTATTTGACGCACCAGGAGAAGAAAGCTCAGTGGGAGAGGACAGAAAGGAGCATGGAGCAGCTGGACAGATTGTCCCTCTGTCTTTGGGGCGGTGTTTGAGGATGGAGCAGCTGGACAGATTGTTCCTCTCTGTCTTTGGGGCAGTGTTTGAAGTGTTTTATGCCCCTCTGCCTCATCCTGTCATCCCTGCAAGGAAATACTGGAGCATAGAATGGTTTGGGTTGGAAGGGTTGAGATGATTAAAAATCATCTCATTCCAGCCCCTGCCATGGACAGGGACACCTGGTTGCTCCAAGCCCTGTCCAACCTGGCCTTGGGCACTTCCAGGGATCCAGGGGCACCCACATCTGCTCTGTGCCAGGGCCTCACCACCCTCACAGGAAGAATTTCTTCCTAATATCCCATCTAAACCTCCTCTCTTTCAGCTTGAAGCCATTTATTATGAAATTCAGGAGTCTTGATTTTAAGCAGGGTTTAAACCCAGAAGGTTCAGCTGGAATCCAAGCAGTTCCCCAGTCTGGGCTGCTGTAATTAGCACAGAGCATTCCTCAATCCAGCAAACAGAATTTCCACTGTGGCCTGGGGCAGAATCTGCAGTGACCCAGCCTGAGAACAGGGTGTGTAGCAGAGCTGCCATGAGATATTGGAGATTCCAAGGGTGTGACACAATGCAGAGGGTGGTCCTCGTTATTTTTTCCCTCCTGTTTTTTGGGGTTCTTGAGCAGAGATGCAATCAGCTGCACTGCTGGACTTGGCTGCCACAGGGACAGGGCACAGAGAGCTCAGGAGGGTTCAGGGAGGATGAGGATGGCGCATTATTCATGGGGTGATCCTTGGCCAGCCAGCCTGCAAGCCAAGTGGGTCACGTCTCCTGCTTTGCCTACTGATTCACCCTGCTCCTAAATTCTCTCCTAGAATGGTTCCAGCAGCTGGATCCTCCCTGAGCCCTGGCTCTGCAAAATCTCCATCCAGCACAGGCAATCCTGGATCAGCTGGATCCTCCTGAGCCCTGGCCCTGATGGCCTCTGGGTGCAATCTTTCATCATCTGGATCCTTTCTGAGCCCTTTCTCTGCTCCATCCCCATCCAGCACAGCTCTGAGTGCAATCCTGGATCACCTGGATCCTCTCTGAGCCCTTTCTCTGCTCAATCCCCACCCAGCACAGGTTCTGGGTGCAATCCTGGATCAGCTGGATCCCTTCTTTTTTCCCTTCCTTTTTACCAGGTTGGGCACTGTCCCCATCCCAGGGGATGACACTGCCTGGTGTTCCCCCCTGTCACGCCCCTTTAATGCCTTCGGGGCTGTTTCCACCTGAAAGCTCCAGATTTTGGGTAGAGATAAGCTCAGCTTGTGCTGGGTTAGAATTGATTTTCAGATTTCCCTCAGGGTTGGAAAGTTTTGGGTGCAGGGCTGAGCCTGTGGTCTCAGCAGAGGGCCTGCAAACCCTGAGGAAAGAGAGCAGAAAAACAAACTCAAGTCTAAAAAATCACCACTCTGCCCCTGAACTTGGGAAGAGCCAAGCTGAAATGGGAATCCCAGCCCTGCTCCAAACATCCTCAGGGAGCTGCCAGGCGTGGGCTGAGGGCACAGAAGGGCAAATTGGCAATGCAGACAAAGGGCTCAGTGTTGGGGTCTGGGTTCTCCTCAGGAAACACCAGCACAGGGCAGGAATGTGCCCTCAGGGACTGTCCCTGCTGCCATGGCCCTGTCCCTGCCCAGAGCAGCAGCTGGAAACACCTGGCAAATCCAGCAGGGCTGAAATTTGGTCACTTGTTTGGTGCCACTCTCCCTGTTCATTTGTTCCTCGCCTTCCCTGGGCTTTCAGCACTCTCAGCTCCTTGCTCTGGATGCCAGTTTGGGAATGCCAGCTGTGATTTTAGAGCTGGGTGTGTTGGAAATATTGGTTCACTCCAAATATTCACCCTGCAGTGGCCACACTGCAAGAGGGACATAAAATAATCACCAGGGCTCTTGTCAGAGCTCACAGAGGAGATCCAAACTCCTGGTTTTGGGGTTTTTTTTAAGGACTTCTGACTTCTGTTGTTCCTGACTTCTTCTGTCCTTTCACTGTTAGGAAAAATTATGTTTGGTAGTGAAAGTAAAATCTGAATGCAGCTTTCACTTGATAGCACAGAGAGATAAGTTTTGGGTGAAGAAAAACACTGATTTTATCCTGGAAACTCATTTCAAAACTGCCCCGTGTTCACTCTTGGATAGAGTTCAGCCACTCCAGCTCTTCCCCATAAAATTGAGAACCTTTTCTGCCTGCTTTGAGGCAAAAGCTCTGTAACTGGAGAGAAAATGTGCAGAGGGATGGATCTGAGATATGGAAAATAGCAAATTTTGGGCTGGATCATGTGAAGTTGCTTTCCTGAGGTGGAAGGGAGCCTGCCCAGCTGTGGGATGCCATCCTTACCTTTGGGAGACAGGAACATGGAGAATCTCTTCAGGTTGTCAGGCTGGTTCCACTCGTAGTTGTTCATCATGAACCGGTGATCCCCTGTGGAGGGAGAGCAGGGCATGAATCACAGAATCACAGAATTAATCACAGAATTAATCACAGAATTAATCACAGAATCACAGAGTCACAGTGTCACTGAATCACAGAATTGCAGAATCACAGAGTCACAGAATTGCAGAATCATAGAACTGCAGAATCACAGAATTGCAGAATCACAGAATTGCAGAATCACAGAGTCACAGAATTGCAGAATCATAGAACTGCAGAATCACAGAATTGCAGAATCACAGAGTCACTGAATCTCAGAGACACAGAATCACAGAATCTCTGAGTCACAGAATCTCTGAGTCATAGAGTCACAGAATTGCAGAATCACAGAATCTCAGAGACACAGAAATTTCACATAATCACACAATCACAGAATCACAGAATGATGAGGTTGGAAGAGACCTCCAAGATCATCGAGTCCAACCTGTGCCATAACACCTCAACCATAGCACCAAGTTTCATGTCCAGTCTTTGTTAAACACATCCAGGGATGGTGATTCCACCACCTCCATGGGAAGAGCATTCCAGTGCTTTATTCTTCTTCCAGTGAAATTTTTTTTCCTAATATCCAACCTATCCCTTCCCTGCCATAGCTTGAGCCTGTGTCCTCTGCTTCTGCCAGAGACCAACCCCAGCTGTCTGCAGCCTCCCTTCAGGAAGGTGTAGAGAGCAATAAGGTCACCTCTGAGCCTCCTTTTCTCCAGGCTAAAGAAACCCAGTTCCTTCAAAAGTTCTTCACAGGGTTTGTGTTCCAAGCCCCTCTCCAGCCTTGTGTTTGAGCATCTCAACACCCTTCCCAAGCTGAGGGACCAGAACTGGCCAGAACAACATTCAGGGTTTGCCCTCACCAGTGCCAGGTACGGGGGCACAGTGAGCTCCCTGGTCCTGCTGGCCCCACCATTCCTGACCCGGGCAGAGCCATTGGCCTCTCGGCCACCAGGGCACTCTGCTGGCTCATGTTCAACCAGCTGTCACCAGCACCCCCAGCTCCAGGGAGCACAGGATGCACTTTGGGGGTCTTTATCCTCCTGGGGCATCTCTGTCTGGGAGCCAAAGCAGTTCTGGAGCTCGCCGGGGTCTGAAATAAAAGATTCCTTCAGAGGCAAAGCCCAGGTGAAGCATTCAACCTCACAGCAAACTCAGTATCTTTTAAATCCATAGGGACCTGAGAGTTGAGGCATTTTTACCAAAATGATGATGTGTGGCTAAAAATTAGTCCAAAAGTTTGAGTTTGGCTCCTTTACTGTATTCACCTGAGCACAGCGTGGCTGATGGAGAATTGCCACTCTTGAAAGCCCCAGAAATCACTTCTGGGGGGGGTTACATGGGTTGGCTTCTCCAGTTTTCAGAGAGAGATGCTAAAGCTGAGCTGCAAACAGCTCTAAACCCTTGGGCAAGGGTGGCTGGTTCAGGTTTCATGGATCAAACAGCCTGGGTTTGGGTTTCTGACACTGATTCACAGGCAATGAGGCTTTATCACTACACTTGCTCGTGAAAACATTCTTTGGAGGCCTCCACAAACCTATTGTTCTCTGCAAGGAAGTAAATTCAGTTTTTGTGTTTAAATAGCTCCATTCTTTGATTCTCAAGTCACTGAACAAACTTTTCTTTTATTTCTCCCATTTCTTTCAGTGCTATTTAAGCTCCCTGATTATTTGTCTCCTCACCACACAGGTGCCTGTTATGACAACTAAAAGGACATGGATTCCCTTTGGAGTCTGCTATTAACCAGCTTTCATTCCATTAATATAATATTTCTTCCTGGGAAGGTTTTTTTTACAGTGGAAGATCAAGCCAGCTGCAAATGAATTTGTTGCAGTGACTCAGGGGGAGTCTGAGTTAATAACTCCACAGTTCCTTAATGGATTTAATTCCCTGGCAGCCACTGGATGCAGAGTGCTGCCCTCTTTCATCTGCAACCATGGCTTGGAGAATGGAGAGCTCTGAAGCTCCTGGGACTTGCCATAAATAACTTTTCCCAACTTTTCATTAGGGCAGAATCCAAGCTGAGTCCCTGGTAAAGCACCTGGAAGCACCCAGGTTTCTGGCAGGAGTTAAAAACAATTTTGGCACTTGGATTTTATGAATTTCAAACAAAAACGAGGGCTTCGGGCATCAGTAACATGGGAGAGACCCCAATTAAAATAATCAAGAAGTAATCAGGCTTTATCCTGAGCTACCAGAACTGAGCAGCTGCAGAACCTTGTTGGGTTTTAAAAATGCCCAAGGAAAATGCAAAACCCAGCAGATGGGAATTCTGCACAGCTTCGGGTGAACAAAGAAAGAAAAATGCACAGAAGTGATTTTTGCATCTGTCATCTATTGATATTGAGTTGTTGTCAAATTTCTCAGTAATTCTGGAGCATGTGGAGGGTTGGGAATTTTAATAGGAATGTTACAGTGATGGAAGATCAGTAATATTCAATTTCTGGTGCTACTTTAAAGGCAGGGAGAGTTTTGAAACCTGCATCTAGCTGTGCATCCTGAGCCTTCTGGGATCCCTGACCTTCCTGAAAGGTTGGTCCAGAAGGATCTGGTCCATTTAATTCATGTCTGATGGAGAATGATGGCTCTGTAATTATTGATACAGGAGGGGTCTCCAGTAAATACTGTGAATTTGAGTGAATTATCAACAATTTTGCAGATCTGCAGCAGAGTTCCTCAGCTCCTGAGTTGCATGAGCTGTCCTTGAGGTTATTCCTGCACCTTTTGGCCTCCCACATCCTCCTGGAAGAGCAGGGTGCCACTTATCCTGATATCACCCACTGCTGCCCTGGTATTGGGCTTCCTCAGTGGCTGGGAGATTACATCCAGGTGAGATAACCAGGTGAGATCACCACTCATTGCCATCCCTGCTGTCCCTGGACAACCATCCAGGTGAGGTAACCACTCATTGGCATCTTTGCACTCCCTGGATAGCCATCCAGGTGAGGTAACCACTGATTCCCATCCCTGGAGAACCATCCAGGTGAGGTAACCACTCATTCCTATCGCTGCTCTCCTGATAATCATCCAGGTGAGATCACCTCTCATTGCCATCCCTGCTGTCCCTGGACAATCATCCAGGTGAGATAACCAGTGATTTCCATCCCTGCTCTCCTGGAGAACCATCCAGGTGAGATAACCACTCACTCCCATCCCTGCTCTCCCTCTATAACCATCCAGGTGAGATAACCAGTGATTTTCATCCCTGCTCTCCTAGATAGCCATCCAGGTGAGATAACCACTCATCCCTGCTGTCCCTGGACAACCATCCAGCTGAGATCACCACTGATTCCCATCCCTGCTCTCCTGGAGAACCATCCAGCTGAGATAACCAGTGATTTCCATCCCTGCTATCCCTGAATAACCATCCAGGTGAGATAACCACTCATCCCTGTTCTCCTGCATAACCATCCAGATGGGATCACCACTGATTCCCATCCCTGCTATCCCTGGATAACCATCCAGGTGAGGTCACCACTGATTCCCATCCCTGCTGCCAGAGGTCATCCCCTGGGATTAGGCAACGTGCCCAGGGTTACAAAGGTCTGGGAAGTGCAGACAGCACAGCCCTGTTGTGGTGCTCTGTCCTGACCTCAGGTGTGAGTGAGCAGGATGTCCTGATCTCAGGTGTGATGCAAGACAAGTCCTTTATTCACAGCTAATTGTGAGGAAGTGGGCTATAAAGTTAAAAGATTGGTTTTGCTGATGTGGTGGTGGCTGTGACCTCTCTGTTCACCTTAAACACCACTGAAGTGAACAGCCTGGGTCAGGGCAGGCAGGAAAGCTGTCCCACGTGGAACAGGGAATATTATCAGAATCATTCCAGCTCAAGCTGTAGCTGAACACCCAAATTGAGCCATTTTTTTTACTTGGAAAATTACATTTTCAAATATTTCCTTCTCAGTGGCAGGTGCTTGCAGGGTATTCCAGTGCTGAAACCCTGCACTTGTAATATTTGATGTCACACCAGCACCCTCCATGTGCTGAGTGCACAAATGGGGTTCCAAACTTGCCATCCCACATTTCTCCTGTGTGAATTCACCCTTCACTGAGCTGCCTCAGCAGATCTGTGGAGTTTCCCCTCCTGGAAAATGTCCTGCTAAATTTCCAGGGGACTGCTGGGGCCTGGCACAGGGCAGGAGGGAAGGGTGGCTGCTCTTGACTTCACACGTTAAATCCTAAACATGAAACCCTAAAATGAACCAAAACTCAGGGGAGTGGGGCCAGTTTGGTGTCCTGTATGGGATACCCTAAATCTGGCAGCTCAGCTGATTCCATCCCCCTCTGATATTCCAGAATTCTCATTCTTCTAACTCTCATCTTCCAGAATTCATTCCAGCTACAGGAGCTGCTTCTCCCACTTCCCCCCCAGGTCTTTGCTTGCTTTCTTCCTCGCCAGGAGTGCTCACCATCCTCACCACCCCTGACCCTGCCTTCCAGGGAAGCAGGGAGGGGAATATTTGGGATGTTTTACCGTTCTCCATCTCGTTTTACCATTCTCCATGTGGCTCCTTCCAGAATTCATTCCAGCTACAGGAGTTGCTACTCCCACCTTCCCCCAAGGTCTTTGCTTGCTTTCTTCTTGACCAGGAGTGCTCATCATCCTCACCAGCCCTGAGCCTGCCCTCTGGGGAAGCAGGGAGGGGAATTTTGGGGATGTTTTACCGTTCTCCATGTGGTTCCTCTCGATGAAGTTGCGGCCCAGGTCTGCCTTGCAGATCTTCTCCACGTGCCTCATGCAGACGTTGAGGAGATCATCCCTGAGCAGCCCCATGGATGGGCTCATGCTCTCCCCTTCCAGCAGCACGCTGTAGGTTGGGAGGGATGGAGGGGGCACATAATTCCTCATCAGAGCCCCAAATTCCTGCCAGAGAAAGGGATGGCATTAATGAGGAGCATAAAGGTGTGGAGGCTGAATTGGAGGGAGCTGGTTGGTGTTGGAATCCAAAAGTGGAAAGGTGTCACAGACATGTTTTATGAAAAATCCTTTCCTTAGGATTTTTTCTCCTGAGAAGCTGGGAGGCCTCAGGAACAAAATGTAGACAATGATTATCTGCTGCTGTGGAATGCAACAGTGGATCTGTGATTGGTCTCATGTGGTTGTTTCTAATTAATGGCCAATCACAGTCAGCTGGCTCAGACTGTCTGAGAGTCACAGGATTTTATTATCATTCCATTCCACTATTTCCTTACAAGCCTTCTTGATGCCAGCAGTTTATTTACAGAGTTCACACATCTCACACTTTTTTGGGCTTGTCTTTGGGACAAATCTTGTCCTCACAAGGACAAAGGGAAGGGAAATGAGGTCTGTGTCACCTGCAGGAAGAGCACGGAGTCGCTGATCTGGTGGATCTGCTCCCTGTTCTCCTTGTCTTCTCTCAGCAGCTTCGCCCTCTCCTCCAGCTCATCCACAATTTCCTTCACGTTCTCCGAGGCAATCTTCTCCCTCTGGTCCAGGGCAGCCTTCACCTCATCCCTCTGCCTCTCCAGGTCACGGATCAGCTCCTTGAAGTGCTGGTCCACCGTGGCTTTCTCGTTGGTGGTGTAATTCTGGGTGGGGAAGGGGCACAGAGAGGAGGCAGCGGGAAAGAGGAGCAAGAAAATATTAAAATTTCACTGAGTTCTTTGCTAGCAGAGAGACACAGAGGGGGATAAATCCAAGGATTCAGCATTTAGGGTATGGAAACTCAAGCTAGGCATGTCTCAGCTGCAGGAAAGTTGTGCCAAGAGAAGCAATAGCTGTTCCTGCAATATTCACATGGATGCAATCCAAAAGGGCCACTGCCTTCCCCTGCCTTCCCAGAGGTAAGAGCACATCTCCAATTTCAATTCATGCACTCACAGGTGACATTTAAAAACACTCTGTCACCTTCTAAATCAGGGCTCTGGCTCCTGGATTATTTGAGGACCAAATTCCCACCATTTCAAAGGATGAAAGGTGCTGAAACTCTTTTTACAAGCCTGACCTCGAGGTGCCTCTGAAATATTCCTCAGAAGGACTGGGGATGTAACTATATTGAGAGTCAGAATTTCTAGGTCAGGTTTCCAATAATAATAATAATAATAGTAATAATAGTAATAATAAAGCAGATGAAAAGCAGAGCTGGTGAGCCAATGTGCTTGCACCACATAAAAGGGAGAAGAATGGCTTTGCCTGTTAATATTATGCAAATTTTCTGGGGTGTCTCCAACTTGTGCTTTCACTGCTTTATTCAGTTAGGCTATAAATGAAAAAAAATAATACCATGACTCTATTCCAACCCTTACCACGGTGCAAGAATTACAAAGGAGCTCTCTCTCAGCATGGAAAAAGCTGTTCCACCATAAATAAGACATTTGTGTGGGTAAATTCATCGGCTCCTGCTGTCTTATCTCAGTCTGGGCAACCCAGAGCCCTCCTGCAGGTTATTTGTGGATTTTGTTTCTAAATCTGCCTGGCTACTGGTGATGGAAGGGCCACAAAGGACCTAAAAAAGGATCCAGAGCAGGGAGGTGCCTTGGTTTTGTATCAGGGCTGCATCTCCCCGCAGGGAATGTCGCAAGATGACTTCAGTGGGAGTTGTTGTTTCCAAGATTTGGCTGGGAGTTTGGAGATGAGATAAGGGCTGGGGAAGGGATGGAGTGAGGAAGGGATGCAGGGATGAGGGAGAGGAGGGGAGCAGGAATTGGGGCTGACAGGAGGGAGAGGGGAACTGGGCCCCTCGAACGCACCTTGATGCGGTCCCTCTCCTTCTGCCACTTGTCCACCTCATCCTCCACCTCGATGATCTTCAGCTGCAGCTGCTCCTTCTGCAGAGACAGCTCCGTCTGTGGGGAGAGCAGAGGAGAGGAGATGAGAGGGGCGGGACCCTGGTGAGCTGGTGGCCTCTTCCAGCAGCCCCAGCCTGCCCTGCTGTGTCACTCTTGCACAGAGAATGACACTGGTGAGAGGCAGGAGAATGACACTGGTGAGAGGCAGGATTGTAAAAAGAGCAAAAGAAGGTTTTATTCAAGAGAACCACATGTTTTTTATAGAGTGATAGGATAGATTCTGTTTGATTGGCTGCTTAACAAAAGCACCTTTCTCACACACCGTCCTTGAGAAGAACAGAAAGACAAAGTAGAATAACACCACCTGCAAATTGATTGTGCTTAACAAGTTCTCACATCCTCACAACTCCCTGAAAGTTCTCACAAGCCACTGTGACAAACCCTTGCTGTTTCTCTCTCTGTCCCACATCACCCTGTCCTAGGGTGACATTGTGAGGTTGTACCCCCATTTGTGTGTTCTGTTCATGCTGGATATCATGTTCTGTGCCTTCAAGACTGGCTCTGAAAAGTGAAGTTTTGTTTTGGTTTTGCTATCAGCCGCTCCCCCATGGCTGGCGGGACACAGAGACAGGGCAGTACATGGTGCTGCTTTTGCTTTTTGCTCGGCTTTTTGCTTTGCTCTTGCTTCTGCTCATTAGTTAGTTTAGCTAAGCAGTCTGAATTTTCCCTGGACTGTTTCTCCTCTCCCTTTTTTGGACCAACTTGAACCTGCTCCAGACTGGGACCTGGGAACACCGAGAATTTGCACCTTGTGGCTGCAGCAGCTGCCCCAGTGGTCGAGGGATTGATAACACAGCGAGCACCCACAGGAGAGACTTTCTGAATTTGTCATCTTTTTCATAGCGGTGACAGAGTGGTGTCACCTGGTATTGCTCATTTTGTGTGCTGGGGGGTGTTTTCCTATTAAATAAACAGGTTCTTTCCACTTCTCTCCGAGGAATCCCTCCCAGACTGGTTGGTGAGGGTTTGCTTTCTGGAGGGGCCCCCTTTTGGAGGTTTTCTCCCCAGTTTGCCCTAAACCAGGACACAAATCCACGCTGCTGTGCTGAGCAGAGCAGCAGGGAGGTCCAGCTGGCATCACGTGCTGCCAGCGGGCACCGACCCAGCAGATTCAGCAAAGCAGCAGCACCCACCTCCCAGGCTGCCTTTAATCACATGGGAGTCATGAGCTGCAGGGGAAGGGAGCTGTTTCAAAATTCAGCTGTGTGTGCAGAGCAGGGCCCAGCCCAGGGTGTGCCTGTGCAGCAATAACAGTTTTCGTGCAATTACGGAATGACGTTGGACGAGTGTTGCAACAAGAGGACGATGCCTCCGGCAGGAATTCTGTTTAGACAGGATTGTGGATTAATTTGCTCTGAATTGAGAGCTTTCATGTAGCGATGGAGCTGGGGAATGCTTGGAAAAAAAAAATTGAAAAGGAAAAAAAGAAAAAGCCACAAAAGGAGGAGGGAAGAGGTATAGTCAACCTGCTGGGCTGAGATCAGCAATTTCACTGGGATTATTTGCATTTTGTTGTGCAGTGGATTCCCAGAGAAGCTCAGAGCTGGGACCTGCACAGGAATTTGTGGCAGTGCAGACCATGCACTGTTTCCCTGGGTCATTTTTACCCTGGATCATTTTTTCCTTGGATCAGCCCTGGACCTGAACGTTGTCAAAACCCCATTAACTCCAGCAATCCCTCCCTGGGTTGTTCCCACCCTTTGCTGGGGCATTTCTGCATTTCATGTGTGTGCAGGTTGGTCTCAGCCATGGCTGGAGGCAATCTGGCTGCGGGACACCCAGTCCAGAGCTGTTGAGGAATTCCAGAGCTGGCAGAAATTCCATGTTCTGCCATGTCAGGAGAGTCCTGAGAGCCTGCTGGTCGTGTGGGATCTTCTGCAAAATCATTAAATTCACCCAAACCACTGAAATCCAGGCCAACAATTAGAGGCACAGATGGATAAATGCACTCTCACACTCCAGCTGTCCACCCAAGAATGTGGTGGAACATGAAAATCTGGGTTTTTATTGATCAGGGTGTGAGGGTTTTCAGTTCTGCACTGGAAATGAAGAGCGGGGAAGGAGCTGTGAACCAGCCCAGACAGGAGCTGTTGTCCTGATGCCAGCCAAGTGTCTGAGCAGCCTCTGGAGCTGGAATCCAGCACAGCTGCTCTGAGAGCCAACAGCCCCAGCTGCTCCAACCCAGAAAATCTCTGTTTGTGGAGGGACAAGGACTGGATGGTGGTTTTGTTGCCTTGTAAAACACAGGAAAAGTGGGCAGAAAAAAGGGAAGCGTGGTCAGAGGTGTCTCAGTGCATCCTCAGACTGTTTTTAGGAGTTAGGAGAGCTCTGGATTTCTAAATATCACCCACACACCCTCAGCAATGGCCTGAACGCTGCCATGAGCTGATTCTCACCCTCTGCAGGGATTCAGGGCACACAGGGAAGGATTTTGTGGCACAGCTTCACCAGGGAGCCCACACTGGCTTCCAGATGAGAAAATCTGCCCTGCTACTGATGGAAAGAACAAAGAGAGGAGTTTGATCCCACAATTTTCACATTTTCAAGACAGTGGCTTGGAGGAATTCCTGCTGGTTTCCACTGCCACGTGCAGGGGGAGATGTCCTGTGCATGGGGACTCTGCACAGCAGGGAAATGCAACGAGATGAAAACGGTTTAGGTCCTTTTATCCACTGCATTAACCAACGTGAGAAATTACACCCAAATTCCAGGGATTTCCTTGAGCCACAGAGCTGCATCCAGCAGGCATTGATTGCTTAGGAAGTGAAAAGCTCATCTCCAGAGCAATTATTTCCATCCTCATCCCCCAAAATCAGGACATCCTTTTAAAAAAAGGATGTAAAATCCTTTTTTAAGGATGTTAAGTCCTACAGAGAAGGATTGGAAGGAATTTTTGGGGAAGAGCAGAACTTTCACAGCCACGTAGACACTCCCAAACTCAAGGGATTTGCAGAGAAAATGACAGGAAAGAAAAATATCAGGTGATGGCTGGAAGGTGGTGATAACAATATTATGCTTTTATGGTTCCTTTTTTAATTAAGATGGGTCTCCAAGGAATTTTGGGAACTATTATTTTAAAAGTGCTCGTGACTCCCAGCAGTTCAAACACCCCCCAGAAAGGTGCTGTGGGGTGGAACAGCCACTTAGGAGCAGAGGCACACAACAATTTGGAGCAGGTTTATGACTTGCAAATGGAAATTACAGAGATGCTCCCAATGGCCAGGATGCAAATCCCACACTCAGCCAGATCTGGCAAAGGGGAAGCACCAGCACAGAGTGCAGCAGGGGCAGGGGAGGTGAGGGGAGGTGGGACTGTGGGGTGCTGCAAGAAATTAAATAAATACTACAAAGAAATACCCTAAACATAGGAAAACATGTTAAAGAGGTTCAGGGAGAGTCTGGAATAGGAGAAGCACTGGTGGCAGAAGGGTTCTCTGGAGGTGAAGCACAACACCAAGGGTTCAATAGGTGATTTCCTCATGGTTTTAATGCCTTTTTTCTCACTGGAAGGTTGCTTTGGCTGCCCATGTGTATGACAGAAATATAATCACAATATGGGGGCCACAGGGGTTAGAGACAGGCAGTGCATCAGCTTCACTCCCCAAGAGAAAACTCCCATCTGTCTTCACATTCCTCAGATTTTCCAGGCTCAGAAATCCTTGATGGACCCTCTAGAAGAAATCCATTGGAGGATTTGGGGTTCAGAAGATCCTAATGAGAGCTAAAACAGCAACACCCCCATGGTGGGGGTCCCCCAGAGCAGAAATAACAGGAATAGTGTGGGAAAAGCCAGGAAATTCACATTTAGACAAATTTTTGAGCACAGCAGGCTGAGAACCGAAGGCGCTGAGAACCTCCATGCTCAGATTGGATCCCCTATTAGAGCCTCAGCTAATTAGGGCAGTTAAGAGGCTTCAGTGAAAGTTCAGAGCGTACATCCAAGGAGCTGAACCCAGCCCTGGTGCTGTGGAGGAGCTGCAGATGGGAGATTACAGAGCCCCGCGCGATGATGCAAGCGCTTTGTGCAAGGAGGCAGCAGCAGCACAAGCAGCATCATGCCCTGAACGCCCTGGGAACAGCCCTGTGTCCCCAGCTCTGCTCATTAACCAAGGGAAAGCTGCACAAAGTGCTGCTCCAGCTCGTTGTCCCAGTGCAGGGCCAGGCTGGAAAGTCAGGGGGGTGTTTGGGACATGATTCCTGCTGGGTGCACAACTGCATTTTCCCATCTCAGTTTCTGTTAAGCAGAAACCCCTGAAAACTCTGCCAGCATCCCCTGAAATGCCACTGGAAAAGCTGAGTCCTTGGAGAGAATTCCTTGCTTTAAAACAAGTGGATTTGTTAGAATTAAATAGAATTAAACCTTCCAAAGTTTAATTTTGTTTGCTCTCTGCTCAGTGACAGTGATGCAGGGATGGGAACCCCTCTGGATCCATCTCTGGGTGCACAACTGCATTTTCCCATCCCAGTTTCTGTTAAGCAGAGAGGGCTGAAACCCCTGAAAACTCTGCCAGCATCCCATAAAATGCCACTGGAAAAGCTGAGTCTGCACAGCTGGAAGAGAATTCCTTGCCTGAAAAAAAGTGGAATTTGTTGGAATTCCACTTGTTTGAAGGCAAGGAATTCTCTCCAAGAGTGGAATTCCTTGCTTTCAGAACAAGTGGATTTTGCCTGGATTCTGTCCTCAGTGTGGAGGATTAATGCAGAATTCAGGCAAACAGACAAATTTATTTTGAGCTGTGTCCACAGAGCAGCCACAGCTGGTGTGGGTAAAACCTCCCAGCCACGCTGCAGCACTGAGAAATGCCCCCAAACCCTTCCAAAATTTAATTTGGTTTGCTCTCTGCTCAGTGCCATTGATGCAGGGATGGGAACCCCTCTGGATCCATCTCTGTGGATGGTTTCCTTCAAAGCCTTTGTAAAAAAAAAACCTTTTCAAAGCAGCTCTGTGGGAAGGAGGAACACCCAGCTCCCCTTCCTGTACCCACAGCGAACTTTGCTTTAAAAGATAAAGAATTAGAGCAAAACACAACCAGATCAAAGTGGTTTTCAGCAGAGCTGACCTGGCATGCTGAGCACCAGGGCTGGAGCTGGAAGGCAATGCCAGGCTGTTTCCAGCTCTGGGACTGGCAGGCAGAGGTGAAGTTGTCTCCTTTGGAGAGCAGCCCTGTAAAACAGGTTTGGGATGAAGGATCCCCTTTCAGGATGAAGGATGCTGGCTCCAAGGGGGGGCTCTGCTGATAAATCAGGGTTTTATTGGCCTGGACAAGCTGCTGTGGAGCATTCTCACTTTTCAGGTGGGAGTTGTTATTCCCCAGCCTCACAGATTTTTCTTTCCTGGCTGGTTTTTTGTGCCGGTTCTGGTGCAAACTGTTACTTTTCCTCTAAAGCTGCAGCAGGAAATTAATGCAAAGTGGATCTGGGGAGAGCATTAAAGGTTTGCTGGGTAAAATAGGCAAATAGCACTGGGTGGGAAGTCAGGCAAATGTCTGTGTCTGAGTCCTTGTGCCTTTCCTTCACTTGTGTCTGCTCAGCAGGAACAGGGGGTGAGTGACTCTCACCCCAGGCTGCTGAAAAGTGGAAGATGGGGCTGTGCTCTCTGTCTGGGACAGAGATATCAGGTTTGCACTGCCCTAACTATAGGTGTCTGTTCTGGCTTGTTTGCATTACTCTGCTCCGTCTGCTCCGTGAGACAAGCAGCGTTTCCTAATTCCTTTCTCTACAGCACAGCCCCTCTCCTCCCCGCAGCAAAGCCAGGCTGAAATCTGCATTAATTCTGCAGCTCTGAAGGGCAGATGCACCCAAACCAAGCTTATTCTGTGACACTTTTTGTGCCACCAAATCGCTGAGCTCCCAGGTTGGCAGTGCAGCAAAGCAAACCCCAGCTCTGGAACCCTCCCCAGTCCTGGAGCCGCACAGCAGCCAGGGGTGAGGAAATCCCTGCAGATAAATCCTGGACACCCAGCAAGGTGTGAAAGGCTCTGTCAGGACACAGCTTTGTGCTGGTCATCACTCCAATGGCACAAGATTTGGAGGTTTTAAAGTGAAAAGCTCTGTCAGGACACAGCTTTATTCCAGTGGCAGGATGGATTTTTGAGGTTTTAAAGTGAAAAGCTCTGTCAGGACACAGCTTTATTCCGGTGGCAGGATGGATTTTTGAGGTTTTAAAGTGAAAAGCTCTGCCAGGACACAGCTTTATTCCAGCGGCAGGATGGATCTGAAGGTTTTAAAGCCCCTCTGCAGCTGCTGGGATGCCAAGATAGGAGAACTGGGCAGGGATAAGGTGACCTGGTGTGAGGTTGTGATTTATCCCTTCCAAAAGGGCAGCAGCACCAGGCACCCTCCCAGTCTGTGGTCACAAATTCCAGCTGGGCTGATGTGATAAGGAGAGGTGTCAAACACCAGGGGCTTGGAAATATTCATTGCTCTTTGTGGCTCCTGCTGAGGCTCCACCTCTGGTGAATAAATCAGGGGTGGGAACAATCATTAGTAGGCAACAGCTTTGCTGCTGTTTTTGTTTGAGTGAATGCTCGCTCGAGTTACAACACGATCAAACTCTGTCAGGAGAAACTCACACATGGGCATGATTCATGTTGATAAATCCTAAATCCTCTAGGCTGAGTAGCAGCAGAGCTGAAGGTGGCAAAAAGACTCAGAGACAGGAATCAATCAGCATTTAAACCCCATTCTCTGCTCATCCATGGCTGTACCTTTAAAACCAAGGTGCTGGAGGTGTCTCCAGCACAGGAGGAAGGATCTGAGCAGCTTTGCTTCCTCAGGAAGCAGCTGCTCACCTCGTTGCAGGCAGGAATTGGACACCTTGGCAGACACCAGGCACGGCTTTATGTCAGGGCTGACATCAAAACCACGAGTTCAGGCAATTATGGAACAAACAGCAAGGCTGGCAAGCCCTGCAGGAATTTGGGAAAGGCTGTCTGAGACGTGGAAAAGGCTTTGTCTGGTTTCAGCAGGGCTGCAAACTGGAGATGACACGGCAAGAAAAGACCAGAGCAGCCAGAGATAAGCTCTGCACAAGATGCTCTCTCAGCCTGATGAGCTGAATCTTCCGAGCTCCTTGGGAAGAGTAAAATTGTCCTTCCCATGAAGGGAACTCAAGGGAACCTCTGTCTGCCTGGTCACCACATCACAGCACTGGTTTGGGGTTTAGGAGATCTTAGTGCCCTTCCTGCTCCTGACTGTGTGACTCCAGGCGCCTTGTTTTATATAATTAAAATTTTACAGCTCTCTTTATTGGCATCTCTCCTGTCCTGACTGCTTAGAAAGTTTCTTCCTTTTACCACGGGGATGTGCAGCAACAGACGTGGTGAGACCCTGATTTTTTTGCTAGAACAAGTGAAATCCTCCTCATCCACCCAGAAAGCAAACAACAGGAGGCTTTGAGCAAACAAAAGTGAAATCTCCCTGGGTGTCCATCCTCTGAACGTGTTGTAGTAACACTTCAGGGTAAATTATCAGGTTTCGTGCTTGCACCAGGGTTTGGTTTTTTTGGTTTTTTTTTTTCATCTAAACTTCAAAAGATTTTTTTCCATAGGTGTGGCTCAACAGAAAAGAAAAAAAAAAGCAACAAAACCTAATCTCACTCTAATGAGCTGAGATAGCAATTTTCAATAGTCATTAGCACCCATGAGTAACTTTAGCAGCCACTGATTTGACAATTTGTATTCTGGAGGTGCTGATCCTGACTTTCTGTGGGCAACACCACACAACCACTGTCAAAACTCAAGAAAATTTTTAAAAACTTGGCATTTAGGGCTTTGATTCAGCCACTGCTGGAAGTCAGGTGTGCTGGCAGCCAGGTTCTCCATCCCTAAATGCAGCTTGCAGAGCTGTGCTGCTGCAGGCAGTATCAGGAGACCACCAATCCCATGGAAACAGCAGCCAGGACATATCAGTTTCTACTAAATACTTCCCACCAGCAGCCAGGAAATATCAGTTTCCACTAAACACTTCCCACTAGCACCACTGCATCCAGGATTCCACCCCAAAAATTACCTGGGAGCAGGGGAGCAAAGGCTGTGCCGTGACATCTGCAGGCTGCTAGGAACTTAAGGAATGAAAGGAGGAATGAGAGGAGAATAAAATTACCTCTTTGCCCGCCTTCTCGATCTCCACTGTCACCGTGCTGTGGTTCTTGTGCTCCTGGAACATGCAGAGGTAGCAGATGCACATCTGGTCCGTCTGGCAGAACAGCTCCATGGTCTTGCCATGCACGGGGCACTTTCTGGCCTCGAAGTCCCTGATGGGGTCCAGCAGCTGGTGGTCCCGGAATGCCGCTCCCTCCAGGTGGGGCTTGAGGTGCAGCTCGCAGAAGGAGGCCTGGCACACCAGGCAGGACTTGACAGCCTTCTGCTTGTTGTCGATGCAGGAGTCGCAGAGAACGTCCTCCAGCTTCACGCGGGGCCGCGAGCCCGCCGCGCGCTCGGCCTTGTTGAAGGGTCTCCTCAGGTCCCCCGTCTCCACCAGGGGCAGGGAGGATTTCTTCAGGTCCCCCGCAGAGAACAGGGACTTCCTCCCTTCCCCATCAGCGGGCAGGAAGCTCTTTTTGGAATCCAAGGAGAACAGGGATTTCCTGAGGTCGCCCTTCTCCGGGAAGTTGAGGCCTGGTCTCCTCATGTCTCCGATCTGGCCGCTGTTGAACTGCATCTTCTTGGAGTCGGCCGAGTCCATGCTGAAGTAGGTTGACCTCTTCTCGTCGGATGACTCCACAAACTGAATGATGGGCCTCTTCCAGTCACTCCCAGAGAAGAGGGAGCTCTTGATCTGCCCTGTCTCCAACGCAGCGCCGCCCGTGCCTTTTATAGCTTCTTTCTCGCCTCCGCCAGGGCTCGTGGCCTTCTTGGCCTCCTCTTCTTTTTTGGGGGTAGTTGGGCTCTTCACGTCCTCGGGCTTGCTGGCGGTGCCGTTTGTCCTGGCTGCACTCCCCGTTTCCATGGCCTAAACAGGGGTTTGTAGGGGTTTCTCTGCTTGCTCTCTGCTCCAGCTCCCGGCTCTCAGCCCCCTCCAAGGCAGGCAGGCTCTGCCTGGTGCTGCTCCCAGCCAGGAATGGCTCTGGAATGCAGAATTCAGGGAACCTTCCTGCCCCAGTGACGCTCCCCGAGGAGGAGCAGCGCGCCCGGATCGCGCCCAGGTGGATGCGAGGGGGAAAGAAAGGAAGGAGGAAAGGAAGGAGCAGACGTGGAGGGATCAGAAGAGCTCCAGCTGTGCAGTTAATTATACAAGGCAGTCCACACCCAGGAACATTCTTGTCTAACCAGGTTGGGGAGGAAGGGCTGTTTATATACATAGAAATGTCTCCTTCAAAAAAAAAAAAAAAAATGAAGAGAAAAGAAAAGAAAAAAAAAAGTCATTTTCATTAAGATGTAGCAACCAGTTCCACCACTTGTTTCAAAAATAATTTTGTTCCTTCCTTGCAGAGATGGGCAGGGTCGGGGAGTCCACAAGATGCCCAAGGTGGGTTTGTTAACTGGGTCATAGCCGTGCACCAAAATAATTAGGGTTGTAATTAAAATGAACGCCTAGAATAAAGCATTCTTCAAGCAGGCTCCCCCCGGGGCTTGCTGCGTTCAGGAGGGAGGAGAAATTCATGGTTAATGCTGGGTTTAAATGACCCTATTATCTTTATTTTGGTTTTATTTTGGGTTTGTGCAAGGTCTGTCCATCTAGACCTGGAAATAACCCAGCCACGGATCAGAACAGGTCAAAATTGGCTGGGCCTGCTTTTCCCACAGGCCAGGCAACCTCCAAAAGATGAGTGGTGAAACAAAACCTCCACTGTGTGCTCTGAGATAGGTGTATCCCATGTAGCTCTTCCCATAAATGCCCTCAGAACTGGAACACACCTGGAAGAGGAACATGGTGCAGCTTAGATGGTCAAAATATCTCTTGCCAGAGAAAATAAGTGACAAAAGAATTAAAAATTATCTGTCTCCAGCAGCTGAATTCCTGGGAGATGTTCACTTGTTGGAATCACAGATGATTTCAGGAGGAAAAAAATCTCTTTATGAGCACTGGTGGATTCCAGCGACTTTAAAGGATGAGATTGATCTTCCTTTCACATCCCTTCAGATTATACTTGGAATTTTAGTGAGATTTCTCTGAGATGAATGCCCAGGGTGCAAATTAACCATGCCAGAGATTTGTGCTTAATTGAGTTTTCTCAGAACGCCCCAGTGGCGCTGCTGGAGGTGATTTTTACCTGTAAAAAATCTTAAACATCCACCAGAACCTCCTGTTGGAAGGGATTTGAGTAAAAATCCAGCTCTGCATTTTCCAGCTTTTTCTGAGGTGTGGAGGAAGCAGAGGCAAAGCAGGAACAGCATAAATTCTGGATCTGATAGGAGAAGGAAAGAACCTGTCTTACAAATGTAATTTTTCAAGGTCTTGTCTGTGCAAAATGAGAGAAAAAGAAAGTGAAATTCTTTTTCTTGGCTCATAGACATGCTCAAAGACATTTCTTCACAACTCTCTCTTTATGAGAAATGCCTTGGCATTCTGCATTTTTTTGGGTAGTAGTCGTTGGGAAAGAACATTTCTTTCATTAATATTTTTTTATTAATAGGCCCACAGCCTTTCATGAGTCAGAATTCATTCCCCAGCCCAGGAAAGGGCAATGTTATTTTTTAAGACCCGATTTCATAAAGGAAGAATTTGACTGACATCAATGCATTTTTTTCCCCCTGGCTTGCTGGGCTGAGCCGTTCTTTAGAACATCAACACTCCTGTAAGTCTCCAAGTAATTAAAAATACTGCAGGGTGGAGGCTCCTGTTCTCACGTGTGCTGAGGAGACTCAGCAGAGCTGCTCCAGCCAAGGTTAATCCTTGAGGAGCAAAAAACATCCCAAGGAAGAGGTCTGGCCACAAAGGTGGCCTTGGTTTGTTTTCCTGATGCTTTGATAAGATTTTGGGGTGGGTAAGGCAGTTAAAAGGTTAAGGATTGAGTTTTTAGATCTTGGTTTTACTGATGCAAATGCAGATAAATCCCAGAATCACGGGATGGGTTGGAAGGGACATTGAAGCCCATCCAGTGCCATGGGCAGGGACATCTCCCACTGTCCCAGGTGCTCCAACCTGGCTTTGGGCACTGCCAGGGATCCACCACAGCTGCTCTGGGCACCTGTGCCAGGGCCTGTCCACCCTCCCAGGGAACAATTCCTGCCCAACATCCAACCCAAACTTCCCGTCTTGCACTTTGAATCCATTTCCCATTTTCCAGTTCCTGATCCAGAGTCCCTCTCCAGCTTCCCCTCCATATCCTGAGGTCTCCACACAACCTTCTCTTCTCCAGCCTGAGCATTCCCACCTCTCAGCCTGTCTGCAGCCTTTTAATCAACCTTGTGGCCTCTTCTGGACCTGCTCCAACACTTCCACATCCTCCTTTTGTTGGGGACCTCATATTCCAGGTGCTCTGAGGTCTCCACACAACCTTCTCTTCTCCATTCTCAACATTCCCACCTCTCAGCCTGTCTCCAGCCCCTTTATGAACCATCTCACACCAACTCTGCATGAAGGCTCCAGGGACACCTCCCTGTGGCTTTCCAGAGTTAAGGGGGTTTATAAAATGAGGAGAAAGGGGTTTATTAGATGGGTAGATAACAACACGACAGTGGTTTTACACTAAATAAAGGAAGGCAGGGATGGAACAGATGTTTGGAAGAAATTCTTCATGCTGGGCCTGCTCCAACACTTCCACGTACTCCTTGTGTTGGGGACCTCACATTCCAGGTGCCAATTTGTGCACACACATTTTCCAGGCAATTTAGAAGCCAAAAACACAGCCCAGCCTGGCCATCTCCTTATCTCTGCCCCTCCCAGAGGTGGCTCCTGCTGCCTCCAGCATGAGTTCATTTTTTGCAGGAGCATCCCTTGGGATTTTTGCTCAGGACAAGTGTCCCCTGTCCCAGCAGCCAGGGCCCTGGCTGTGCCTGTGACTCAGAGCACACACCCACGGGTGGCATCTGCAGGGCCTTTCATCTCCAGGACTCGGCAGAGCTTTTCAAAGGTTCGCAAATTAAACCTGACAACACCTTTGCAAAATAGGTCTGGGCTGGTAACCCCATGTAGCAATTAGGGAAACTGAGGCATGCACTGGGGAGCTGGCAAATTTTTCAGCAAAATGAAAGGTTTTTTTCCTCCTGAAGTCTCTGTTTAGCCTTTTGGCTTTCTCTTATTGTTCATCTTTCACATCTTCTTATTTTTCATGGTTGTGACCTCTCTAAATCCTTACTCTTTTTTATGAATACCTCATGACGCTGCTGTTGGTTGTTTAGAATTTCATTTTGTTGTCTCTGTACCAGAAAGTTTGGGTGTTTTATTAAAACATTTCCACTCTGCAACATTGCTGCACATGATTGCTGTTGGAAAACCTGTTGCCCTGATTTTTTAAGTTTTTCTAAGCCTTCTGATGTTTACATTGTTGTAATGAACTTTCTCATACATTTTATGTAAATAATTTATTGTTTTGCATTTTTTTATGGAGGAGGAGAAATTTGTTGGACTGTTGGTTTGTCCAGTGTCATTGTCATTCCACTGTCACCTTGGAAATCTATAAATGTTGGAGTCAGAAATTAAAAGTCCCTTTTTTACCGTGAAAGGAGCGGTGAGTTCGCGTCGTTTTGTTTCGTGTCCTATAGTGACAGGAAACCAATCTCCCCAGGACGAAAAAGTGAAAGAAACTGGGTCCACTTCAAACTAAATAGAACAGAAACAGTTAAGCCAACCCCGGGGCACTCCTTTAGACAGGCTCCAGAGCAGGTTTTCAAACAGCAGCGAGTGATGAAGTCATGGGGAGTCAGGGAGAATTAGCTCAACCAGCCCATGATTCACTGGCCCTGCTTCTCACAACAACTCTGAGCCAAGCAGGAGCAGAGAACCTGCCTGATAATTGCTGCTCCGTGCTCTGCCCACTAATCCACACAGCCTTGCACATCCTGCATATTTCCAGCCCTTTCTCACTTCTTCCACCTTCACATGGAATAAATCCCCGGCCCAGAAAATGCGACGCCGAGGAGCAGCCGGGGTGTTGCTGCTGCTGGGGAGCTCAGAGACGAGCCCAGATCCCATCTGGGGAGTGTTGGGCAATGGCAGGGCAGGACAGCAGAGCTGGCAGAACGAGTCCAGGGCGCCCTGCTGATCACATCCAGCTCTCCTGGCACAGAGGGCAGCTCTGCACACGCTCTGGGCTGTGATTTCACGGTTTGGGGTGGAAGGGACCTAAAATCCCATCTCATTCCAGCCCTGCCATGTTCAGAACACCTTCCACTATCCCAGGCTGTGGCCTTGGACACTTCCAGAGATGGGGCAGCCACAGCTGAGTGGCTCACCACCCTCTGAGTGAAGAATTTCTTCCAAACATCTGTTCCAGCCCTGCCTTCCTTTATTTAGTGTAAAACCATTGTCCTGTTGTTATCTACCCATCTAAAAAGTCCGTCTTTGCACTCCTTATAAAACCCCTTAACCCTGGAAAGCCACAGGGAGGTGTCCCTGGAGCCTTCATGCAGAGTTTGTGTGAGATGGACTCAACTTAGACAAGATGGACTCAATTTAAAGGAGATGGACTCAGATGAGATAGACTCAGATGAGATGGACTCAGAGGAGATGGACTCAACTTAGGTGAGGTAGACTCAACTTAGACAAGATGGACTCAATTTAAAGGAGATAGACTCAATTTATCTGAAATGGACTCAACTTAGATGAGGTGGACTCAATTTAAATGAGATGGACTCAACTTAGAGGAGATGGACTCAGATGAGATGGACCCAGATGAGATGGACTCAACTTAGGTGAGATAGACTCAACTTAGACAAGATGGACTCAATTTAGATGAGATGGATTCAATTTATCTGAAATGGACTCAACTTAGATGAGATGAACTCACCTTAGAGGAGATTGACTCAATTTAGGTGAGACAGACTCAAAAAGTGAAGCTCAGATATTTGTGACAATTTGCCCACCAGCTGTGTCTCAGACTGGGGGATGAAGTGAAGAAAAGCTGAACCAACAGGATGAAGTAATTTAGGGGATGAATTTGGTTCAGTTCTGGTCAAGCCCTGCTCAGGATTTGGCTTCCTGCACCAAAATTTGGACTTTTAGGGTGCTGTGAGCATCCGAGGAGCTCCTCCAGGGTACCACAGAGGCCAAACACCTTTGCAGGGCTTAAACCAGGCCTGCAGGCTATGAGCAGGACCGTGGGGAACGTTAATTATTGGCAGAAGTGGCAGCAGGACACAGTGCCCTGTTGTGTAAGAGCGATACTGGGTGAGGCCCAGCAGTGCCAGGGTGTGACAGCACAGAGGATTTGTGCAGCCTGGGGGACAACCCCTTCCCAGGGCTTCTGCTGAGTCTGGAAAAGGGAAAAAACACAGCTCAGCATTAAATCAGAGGAGAGACAGGGGAGTCTGAGTTAAAGGGCAATGCCAGATCAAAAAGGGGGAATTCATTCATTTAAAATCTAGATTTTACTCATTAAAATTTAGATTTTAGCCATTAAAATCTAGATATTACTCATTAAAAATCTTAATCTGGGAATTAGGGGAGCGCCCCAGGAGCAGAGGCCAGGCTTTGGAGCAGCCTGAGACCCCAAACCCCAGGATTCTGCAGCCATCAACATGTGGCAAAACTGCTGTGGAGAAAGGAATACACACATAATTTAGAATGAAATTTCTCTAAAACATTCTTCTTCTTCCCACATTATATATATATATTTTTTTTTATATATATATATTTTATATATATATATATATTCATTCATATTATATATTTTATATATATATTATATATTTTATATGTTTTAAATATATATATTTTATTTTTTAATTTTAATATAGCATAGTGAGATAAAACTGGATTTTCAATTAAGTTATTATTTTTTAGATAATTAATTTTTAGTTTATTAAGCAGAGAGGAGGGGTTTTTGTATTATAGGTATTTTGTATTTTTTATATTTATTTATATTTGGTATTGTTTTTTAGGAAATATAGCTGAAAATTTTGTGGTTTTATGTCACACGTGGCACTGCTTGGAGAATATTTGTTATTGTGATTTTTTTAATGTATAGTGCTTTTATTATTGTGCATGGATTAGAGCTGCTTTTAGGATTTTTTTAAGGATGTTTTGTTTATTTAAATTTATTTTTATTTTAAAAAAGTAATAGTTTTTTTTATTTTTGGAACGCTCTTTTTTTAAAATTTCACTATTTTTTTTATTTATGTTTTGGGGCTGAGGGGTTTTGAGAATAGAGATTTTTTTTTTTTTTTTTACGACTTTATAATCTTTTCTTTTTTCAGTTGCATAACTGTGCAGGGATCCTGCATGCCTTCCACGTGCTCACAGGGCTTGTTGCACCACGCTCGCATTGTTTATAATTAATTAATTAAAGCTGCATTTCAAGGCTTCTGCTGGCTGCCTGCTGAGGCCAGGAAGGATCCCCCCACACACACTTTGATGATTAATTTGGTTTCTGTGTCATTGGGTTTGGAGCTTTTTGTTTTCTTTCCCACCTGGTTCTCACTGGAGCTTGGCCTGGTGCACAGGGGGAGGCTGGGTGAGGCTGGCTGCTCCTCTCAGGTGTCTGCTGAGCACTGAAACCCCAAAACCAGCTCAGCACTGAAACCCCAAATCCAACACCCAACATCCCCAGTTCCTCTCAGGTGTCTGCTGAGCACTGAAACCCCAAATCCAGCTCAGCACTGAAACCCCAAATCCAACACCCAACATCCCCAGCTCCTCTCTGGTGTCTGCTCAGCACTAAAACCCCAAATCCAGCTCAGCACTAAAACCCCAAATCCAGCCCACCCCTCTGTGCCTTCTCAGCGGTCAGATCCCACTGAAGGCTTTTCCAAAAGGTGAAGAACATTTGGGGGACACCAGATGTGCTCTGAGCAGTGAAGGCACTGTAAAACCCCAAAGCTGGGCCCAAAATCCAACGCCCAACATCCACAGCTCCTCTCAGGTGTCTGCTCTGCCCTAAAACCCCAAATCCAGCTCAGCACTGAAACCCCAAATCCAGCTCAGCCCTCTGAGCCGTCTCAGCAGTCAGATCCCACTGGAGGAGGTGAAGGAACATTTGGGGAACACCACACGTGCTCTGAGCAGCGAAGGCACAGTAAAACCCCAAAGCTGGGCCCCAAATCCAACATCCAACACCCCCAGCTCCTCTCAGGGTCTGCTCAGCACTAAAACCAGCTCCAAAGCTGGGCTCAGCTCTAAAACCAGCTCCAAAGCTGGGCTCAGCTGGGACATTGCTCAGTCACAGGGTGAATAAGTGTCCTTGTTCCAACACGTTTTCCCATTTCACTTCCCAGGGCTCTGCAGAGCCCGAATTCCTCTGCACAGCCACACACCAGGCTCAGCTCACTCTCCTTTGCTGCTGGCCCCACTCCTCAGGCTTTTCCCCTCCTTTTCCTGATTTCCAGGCACCCAAAGCCCACCCAAAGCCTGCCCAGGCGCTGAGCTGGCTCCAAAGCAGGGCCAAAGGCACCTCTGGGGGTTTCTGTGCAGGATTTTCTGTGCTGGGATTGCTCAGCCCTGCCTCCCACCCCTCTGATCCCACTGGAGGCTTTTCCAAGAGGGGAAGGAACATTTGGGGGACACCAGATGTGATCTGAGCAGGGAAGGCACTGTAAAACCCCAGAGCTGACCCCAAAATCCACAACTTTGCCAACATCCAACATCCCCAGCTCCTCTCAGGGTCTGCTCAGCACTAAAACCAGCTCCAAAGCTGGGCTCAGCTGGGCACATTCCTCATCTGGGCTGGAAAAGGAGCGCCGGAGGTTTCCTGCCCTCTCCTTTGGCTTCTTGGGCCTGTGGCATTTTCTAGGCTCTGACTCTGGAGCTAGAATTTCATGGATTTCATGGATTTCATTCCAAGTTCTGCCACTACAGCTTGAGAGATGGAGACTCTGCCCTGCTCAGCATGGCTGAAAGGCTGTGGGATCTTTGGGAACAAAGCAGGCTGCAAGAGAGGGAGATTATTTATGTGAAATTGATAGTTTATAGAAACTCCTGCTTTGTGGGGGCTGTAGAAACCTTACAAAACATTCTGCTCTTTATATTGTTTATTTGTCCTTTATTTATCCTGCAGCTGGCGGAACCGACTGATTGAGATCTGGCTGCTCAAAAAGAAGTTTTATTTCCACAAAAACGTTTGGTCCTGAGGTGTAGCTGCTATCAGGGACTTCATGGATTGCATTCCAAGTTCTGCCACTCCAACTTGGGAGCACGGGGAGGGGAGGAAGCAATGCCCCTTCCTCATCCTCACCTCTCCTGTGTCCCTGCCCCGTGCCAGGCTGCCCGGTGACCCTGGGTGGCTCAGGAGGGACAGAGGCTCAGTTTCTGTCCCCAGGGCAGGGAGTGCTGCCTGCTCAGCTCTCTGGCTGGAGCAGGGCCTGCAGGGATGCTTGGCTTGGGATTGCCAAAGCCAGAGGATTTCACAGGATTTCACAGGAGGCTCTGCTAACACCTGGCTGCCCTTTCCCCCCTCCCTCCAGCCCGCCCTGCTGCCCTTTCTGCTGCTTGCCCTGCTCCTTCCTCCCCTGGCTGCACTCCCTGACCTCACCAGGGAGCTGGGTTGGGCTTGAGGGACTTGGGGAGCAGCAAAGGCACACAGGGAGCCATGAAGGGAAGGGAGAACCTTTACAGAATCACAGAATCACAGAATTCACAGAATCACAGAATCACCAGGTTGGAAGAGACCTTCAAGATCACCCAGTCCCAACCCAGCCCCAACACCTCAACTCAGCCCTGGCACCCAGTGCCACATCCAGCCTTTGTTAAACACACCCAGGGATGGGGACTCCACCACCTCCCTGGGCAGAACGTTCCAGAACTTTATCACCCCTGCTGTAAAAAACTTTTTCTTGATATCCAGGAAGGCTTTGGGTGGGCTTTGGGTGCCTGGAAATCAGGAAAAGGAGGGGAAAAGCCTGAGGAGTGGGGCCAGCAGCAAAGGAGAGTGAGCTGAGCCTGGTGTGTGGCTGTGCAGAGGAATTCAGGCTCTGCAGAGCCCTGGGAAGTGAAATGGGAAAACGTGTTGGAACAAGGACACTTATTCACCCTGTGACTGAGCAAGACAAACATCCAGCCCATGTGTGAGCCTGCACGTGTGGCTCTTGATTTATTCTCCTCTCCCTTCCCACTGTAAATACAGAATGAAAAAATGGGGCAGCAAGAGAAATATGAGACAGGGGCATGGGGGGAGAGAGCAGGGAAAACACTGGGAAAATGACTGAAAATATCAGAGATAAATATAAACATAATTGTAAATGTAAAATATAAATATAAATATACCTAAATATAAATAAATATTAAATTAACAATAGAAATTAAATTAAAAATATAAATATGAATGTGAATATAAATACAAGTATAAATTTAGCTATAAATAAATATTAAATTAACAATAGAAATAAAAATTAAATATAGATATAAATATAAATATAAATATAAATATAAATATAAATATAAATATAAATATAAATATAAATATAAATATAAATATAAATATAAATATAAATATAAATTATATTAAATTAAAAATATAAATATTGGTGTGAATATAACTATAAATATACCTAAAAGTAAAAATAAATGTTAAATTAACAATAAAAATTAAAATTAAATTATATTAAAAATATAAATATGAATGTGAATATAAATATAAATGAGAAATCTAGATAAGAGCATGAATTTGGGCCTGAAGCTGCCTTACTCATGGCAATAAATTGAGGCTGAGGTGACAGGAGCTGAGGCAGGTGAGGGTCAGGACCAGACACCAGGGAGGGTTTTGCATCCTCCACTCTTACTCAGCAGCAGCAGCAGCTCTGAGCTGCCGTGTCTGGGCTTGCAGCCCTGCCTCAGCATTATCCCTCTGCAGCCCCATCCCACCCTCTGGCTTCAGGGTGGTGGCAGCTGCCTGGGAAACAGCTGTGAGTGTGTAATTCCCCTTTTGCAGGGAAATGCAGCAGGATCAGCAGGCCAGCCCAGCGAGGCTGCTTTCCTGCAGGCAGCAGCACACGGAGGGGGTTTGGTGGCTGGAATTTAGCTGGAAATGGGATCAGGCAGTCCTTGACACAGCTCCTCTTCTCATCTCCCTTATCTGCCCTGCCTGCTCTGTGGTGGAGGCTTGGGAAGGTGTCACCCTGATTTTTTAAGATTTTCTGAGCCTTCTGATTTTTACATTCTTGTCATGAACTTTCTCGCACACTTTCTGTAAGTAACTCATTGGTTTGCATTCTTTTATGGAAGAAGAGAAATTTGATGGGCTGTTGGTTTGTCCAGTGTCATTGGAGAGGTGGCACTGTCACCCTCCAATCCACTGTCACCTTTGGAAATCTATAAATGTTATCTATAAATCTATAAATCTATAAATGTTGGACTCATAAATTAAAAATTCTCTTTTTACCCTGAGAGAGCTGCGTGTCTGTGTCATGTAAATATCTCATTATTTTGTATTCTTTTCTGGAGGAGGAGAAATGTGATGGGGCTGTTGTTTTGTCCAGTATCACTGGAGAGGTGGCACTGTCACCCTCCAATCCTCCAATCCCTGTCACTTTTGGAAATCTATAAATGTTGGATCAGAAATTAAACTTCCCTTTTCTCACCTTGAGAGCAGAGGTGTGTGTGCTCGTGTTGTTTCGTGTCCTACAGTGACAGGAAGGGATCTGCAAGCCAGCAGCAGCGTGTGGACACCAGCCCTGGCTTGCAGGGGTGGGAGGGAAATTTGGCATCTGAGGGAAGCAGGATGGAAAATGTCTGATGTTTGCCTTGGAAGGGAGCTGAGCACGGCTCTGACGTCAGTGGCACTGAGCTCATGGTTCCTTCAGCACCTGTTTGTGCCTCTTCCAGCCCCACCATGGTGAGGCAGGGCTTTCAGCTCTCAGGCTGCCCCAGGGGCTCCATCCTGGGCAGTTCCTGCAGCCCAGAGTCCCCTCAGCAGCCTCCACCATCCTGAGGCCTCTTTGCCTCCCTGCTGCCTGCTCTGCTGGCAGACAAAGCTGTTCCCACCCAGGAAAACCAAAGCGTGAACCTTCCCCAGCTCCAGGAACCCCCAGCAGGAGCTGGCTCTGAGTCAGGGCAGGCAGTGAGGCTGAGGGTGGGACAGCAGTGACCACCTGCTGCACCCCTGTCTGTCCATCCCTGTCCATCCATCCCTGCTGTCCATCCCTGTCCATCCCTGTCCATCCATCCCTGCTATCCATCCCTGTCCATCCCTGTCCATCCCTGTTGTCCATCACTGTCTGTCCTTCCCTGGCTGTCCATCCCTGTCCACTCCTGCTGTCCATCCCTGTCCATCCCTGTCCATCTCTCCTGTCCATCCCTGTCCACTCCTGCTGTCCATCCCTGTCCATCTCTGTCTGTCCATCCCTGCTGTCCATCCCTGTCTATGTCTCCTGTCCATCCCTGGCTGTCAATCCCTGTCCATCCCTGTCCGTCCATCCCTGTCCATCTCTCCTGTCCACCCCTGTCCATCCCTGTCTATCCCTGTTCATCCCTGGTTGTCAATCCCTGTCCATCCCTGTCCATCCCTGTCCATCTCTGTCTGTCCATCTCTGTCCGTCCCTGTCCATCCCTGTCCATCCCTGTCTGTCCATCTCTCCTGTCCATCCCTGTCTGTCCATCCCTGTCCATCTCTCCTGTCCATCCCTGTCCATCCCTGTCTGTCCATCCCTGTCCATCACTGTCCATCCCTGTCCATCTTTCCTGTCCATCCCTGTCCATCCCTGTCTGTCCATCCCTGTCCATCACTGTCCATCCCTGTCCATCTTTCCTGTCCATCTTTCCTGTCCATCCCTGTCTGTCCATCCCTGTCCATCCCTGTCTATGTCTCCTGTCCATCCCTGGCTGTCCATCCCTGTCCATCCCTGTCTGTCCATCCCTGTCCATCTCTCCTGTCCATCCCTGTCCATCCCTGCTGTCCATCCCTGTCCATGCTGAGCACGGGCAGGGAGCACCTGGAGCAGGGCAAGGCAGGGAGCCCAGCCTGCCCTCCTGCCCAGCCCTCATTACATTAATTACACTCAGCTCGGAGGCTCCACGGAGTCCCAGCTCAGCCCTGAGTGGCGCCCTGGGGCTGGCCGGCACCCAGGGAGGGGTGGGGAAGCTTGGGAGAAGAAACTGCAGCTCCCTCCTGCAGCAGGGAATGGCCTGGCCCTGCATTCCAGGGGGACACACTGGGGACACACTGGGGAGGGCAGGTGGAGATGAAAGATGAGGATGGAGAGGGGAAATGGAGATGGAGAAAGGAGAGGGGAGATGGAAATGGAGATGGTGAAATGATGGAGATGGGAGAAGGGAGAGGAAGGAGGAGATGGAAATGGAGAAAGGAGAGGGGAGATGGAAATGAGAGGGGGAGATGGAGAGGGGAGATGGAAATGGAGATGGTGAAATGACGGAGATGGAGATGGAGATGGAGATGGAGATGGAGATGGAGATGGAGATGGAGATGGAGATGGGAGATGGAGAGGGGAGATGGAAATGGAGAAAGGAGAGGGAAGATGGAAATGGAGATAGTGAAATGATGGAGATGGGAGATGGAGATGGCGAGGGGAGAGGGGAGATGGAGATGGAAGAGGAGATGGAAATGGAGAAATGAGAGGGGAGATGGAAAGGGGAGAGGGGAGAGGATATGGAGATGGAGAAATGAGATGGAGATGGAGGGAGGAAATGGAGGTGGAGGAAGGCACGGAGAGGAGAGATGGAGAAAGGACATGGAGAGGGACGATGAGGATGGAAAGGGGAGATGGAGATGGAGGTGATAGGATGGAGAGAGGGGAGATGAGGATGAAGGGGGAGATGGATAAATTGAGATGGAGAGGGGAAATGGAGATGGAGGAAGGGCACGGAGAGGGAAGATGAGGATAAAAACGGGAGATGGAGAAATTGAGATGGAGAGGGGAGGTGAGGATGGAGAGAGGAAATGGACATGAAGGAAGGACAGGGAGAGGAAGATGAGGATAGAAAGGGGGGATGGAGAGCAGAAAAGGACATGGAGAGAGGAGATGAGGGTGCCGAGGATGCCGAGGGGAGAGGCTGGAGAGCTGTGCCAGCACACGAGGTGCTGTGGGGCTGGCACCCCGCACAGGTACCAGCCACTAGGTGTCCTCCCTGGCCCACGCACGGGTGTCAGGGGCCCCAAAAACATCTGGGCGTGTTGGGAAATCACTCCAGAACCTGGCAGGTCAGTCCTTCTCCAGGGAGGAGAGAGACTCAGAGAAAGAGAGCTCAGAGAAAGAGAAAAACAATTTTTCTGTAATAATTTCTGTAGCACTCCACTGAGCTTTCTCACTGCCTTCCCCAGGAGAAATCCTAGGAACCTTGTGCCTGCTGCTCTTTGTGAGTATGAAACTTAAACTTTAAGGGATTTAGGGATTTTAGAGGAGCTGAGATTTTAGTTAGAGATAAGCTTTATTGGAATTAATCAAAATCAATAGGTAGGCCTTGATGAAGTTAAGAGTTGGTAGCTAACTAATAATTGATAGTTTGTCAGCACAATGTTGGGTTAGCTGGGTTTATAATGAAGAATACAGAAGCTGATAAAGAGCTTTTAGGAACACAAGACAATTGTGGCCTCCTCTGTTCTGAAACCAAGTGAAGATGGGAATGGGAGTTCTACCAAGGGTTCATTTGTCCGATTTGCATTGAAAAGGTAGAAAGGTCAGAAGGAGGAAGACTTCATTTACTTCTCATTTTGGGACCCCTCCCCATGAAAGGGACCACTGATCCATTTCAAGGAACAAACTCTGCATGCTTAATAGCTTTTGAACTAATTACCATGCTTAATAGCTTTTGAACTAATTATCATGCTTAATAGCTTTTGAACTAATTGCCATAGGAGCCGGGAATGGGATGTACCAAAGTCATGAACATGCATTTGTATTTTGGGTATTCAGTACTGTATAGACAAAAGGACTCTGTAATCACCTGTAAATTGCGGTGCGTATTTGCAAGTTATCCCACAATAAACATGAACTTTCTAACTCTAAACTGTTCGAGAGTTTTTGTCCATCACAGTTGGATATCGGTACTAGATCAATATCCATATTTTTAATAAATCAAAGAGAATTACGGCCACAACCCGGCAGTTGCCATGCCGGTGTTCCCTCCCTGCTGAAATCCCCGCCTGCTCCCTTATCTTATCAGCACACCCATTATCCCCTCCGAAGCACCGTGTAAACATCCCCACAGCAAAGCGCTCTCCACGACAATTTCCTCGCCAAACAAATCCACTTCCCGGCTCGAGTGATGCTCGAGAGGGAGAATTCCTGTACCTGCTGCTGTTTGAACACGCCAGCAGCAAACAGAGCTCCTTTTCCTGCACCTGCAAGGAGTTTCATCGCTGAAGGTGTCTGTGGGAGCTGCTCATTAAAATCCTGGCAGCTCATCGGGGCTGCTGTGAGCTGGAATTTGGCTGAGGGAGGGAGATAAGGCGGGCGGGAGCTGCCAAGGGAGGGATTTTACACTCTGATGTCTTGTTCCAGAGGATGGCACCTCCAGTGGCACGGCAGGGATGCCAGGAGTGCCAGGGAGTTCCTTGTGCTGGTGTTAAAAATAGGTTAAAAGCTGTTCTAAAATTGTTGATGGATCTTTAAGCATGTACTGTTAGATTGGTTATTATATTGTAAAAGGGGTGAAATGAGCAGTTGTAGGAAATAGGAAACACAGCTCAGTAAAATGCATCACGCCCCCAGAGAAATGAGCCAGCCTGGACAGAACTGTCATGGGCCAATCAAGCCCATTAAACCTTCATGGAAATGAAGGATCCAAACAGAAACCAATCCAAAGGGACAAAAAACAAAACCTCCAAGGGAGGGATTTTACACTCTGATGTCTTGTTCCAGAGGATGGCACCTCCAGTGGCACAGCAGCTCCCACCAGGGATGCCAGGGATGAATGGGGAAGGGGTTCCTTGTGCTGGTGTTAAAAATGGGTTAAAAACTGTTCTGAAATAGTTGATAGATCATTAAGCATGTACTCTTTATTTGATTGTTATATTATAAAAGGGGTTAAATGTAAAATTATAGGAAATATGGAAGGAAAGAGGAAACACAACTCAGTAAAATGTAGCACACGAGCCAGACTGGACAGAACTGAAATGGGCCAATCAAGCCCATTAAACCTTCATGCAAATGAAGAAAAACAATCCAAAGGGACAAAAAACAGGACAAAAAGAGGCTTCTGACCCACTGAATCTTGTGCTGCTCCATCTGGAACTTCAGGGACATCTCTGCAGCATCCTCGATGGGAATGCTCCTGCTTGATCCAGGCACCCTTGCTTTAGGCCTTTAATTTTCCTGTGATATTTTTTCTTATATGAATATATTAAAAATGAGAGCAGACTCCCGGTACTAAAGTGATTTCAGCATTTATTATAAATTTATTTAATTTTATTTATAAATTTATTTATTATAAATGCTGAAATCACTTTAATACCAGGAGCCTGCTCTCATTTTTAACACTGGGATCACAAAATCCTGGAGCTGTGTGGGTGTTGACAGCCTGGTCAGAAAGAGATAAAACGGGATTTATTTTCTCACAATGGATGTGTGAGGCTTTTTAGGGAGTGGTAGAGAAACCATGATAACTTTCTAAATGCGTTTGTGTTGGTTTAGGGTAAATTTGGGAGAGAATTTTGGGAGGTGCAAAACTTATTATTGAGCATAAACAGAACAAGACGACTGAGGATAAAAGCATCATATAGTCAGGCCAGGACACTGGTGTAAACGACCTGCAGGTGGTGTTTTCCTACTCTGTTTTTCTGTTCTTTTCTCTGTTCGTGCGAAAGATGTTTTGTTAATGAGCCAAGCAAGTAGAATGTGATAAAATAAAAGAATTTCCCTATCAAGGCTGCTGCTGTGGAACCAGCCTGCTGGAGAGTCTGGCTCACTTCTGGCTCAAGGTGACAGAGCTGCTGCTGGGCATGGCAGAGAGCAGAAAAGGACATGGAGAGAGGAGATGGGGATGCAGAGGTGTGACAGAGCACACTATAAATATAAATATAAATATAAATATAAATATAAATATAAATATAAATATAAATATAAATATAAATATAAATATATAAATGTAAATATAAAATATAAATATAAATGTAAATGTAAATATTTGTTTCAATGTGCTCAGTCCCTGCTTCTTTCCTCTCTCATTCATTTGGATTTGGGATTTGCTCCACCCCACCCCAGGTAATGCAGGACCCAGCCAGGACCTGGCAGGGATTCTGAGCTCCTCACCCTCAGCCCAGCTTGGGAAGCCCTTCCAGCTTTCCCTGGAGTTTCCTCCTCCTCTGAACGCCCCAGCCTGGCTGGAGCAGAGCCCTTGGCCGCCTTCCTCCCTCACTGGGACAGAGAAAGAGAGAGGATGGGCAGAAAGGGGCAAAGAACAGAAAATAAATTAGTTTCCCAGCTGGTGGCAGCAATTCCAGGAGCTTTTCCAAGTCCTGCTCTGTTGGAACCCAGGACATTGCTCTGGCTGCCCTGGAGGGCTCCAGACCCTGGCAAGGGGCTCAGAGACCTTGGCACGGAGGCAAAACCACCTGAGCTTCAATTTTAACCCATGGAAACAATTCCCAGCTTTGTGTGAGCCACGAGAGTCTGAGCAGAATGTTAGTGAATTTATCACAGGGTGAAAATGTAGAATTTTGGGGTTTTAGAATGGAGGTTCAAGAAGCGAGATGGAGAAATCTCATCCTTCTTCTCCTTCTTGTCCTCCATCTTCTGCTGTGATGGTGACACTTCTAAATTAGTTTATAGTAGAGACAGACTGTCTAACACAGGTGATAGGCATTGGAAAATTATTGTAAATAATGTAATTAAATGGAAAATTATTGTAAATAATTTACTTAAATAAAACATACATAGTTATTAGTATAAAGGCAGTCCACCTCTCTGATGAAGTGCAGGATCCCCCAGACCAGATCTGAAATAATCACAATTCCCCTAAGGGATGTGCAGTAAAAGGAGCAATGCAGAGCTTTAGATTGAGAATCCTCCAAGTCCTGGCATGCTGTAAAAAGAATCTATAAAGCTTACTATTTTAACAATTTTTATAACCTAAAACTATACTTAACACAGTACTTAAAGAGAATTAATACAGCATTACATTCTAACACAACACATACAATATTCATTTTAATATTTGCGAAAAGCCACTCATAAAATACAGGCATTTTTCACAGAGCTATTTGGGAACAGTTCTTTTTCGAAATTCTTTTGTGTTGGGATCCAAGGGTTGGCATTTGCAGGGGCAAAATAATTCTCCGTCTGTGCTGTATTTATTAAAGCAGCTGTCGTATTCCAGCCTCCCCCTCCTCGGTGCACGGTTGGTGTGCGTGGATGTGGCTGTGCGGAAGAGTCGTGACACAAAGTAGTCCCGCTCGGTGCTGGGAGCGCGGAAGGTGAAAACGCGGAGGGATATTAGGGGTCGGTTGTGCAAAGCTACGCGCTGCGGAGGGATCTCTCGGTGATGCGTCCGTGCCCGGCTCCTCAAGTTCCGGCAGAGGGAGAGACGCGGCAGGATACACGCAAGGCGCCGCCGTTTTCGCTTGCTGTGCTGCCGTGTATAGACCCGGTGGCGGCAGGAGCGGCGGCACAGGGCACAGGGATGCCGGCTGTGAGCGGACAGCGGCGTGCAGCGGCTCGAGACCGGAATCGGGCTCAGAACCGGGACCGGGCTGCACCAAAACTGCGGAAAAAGCAGTGGGGGGGGCGGCGGCGGGGCTGTGGGGATAGAGCTGCGCATGCGTGCGGCTGATCCCGGAAGCAGCGCCGTGGTTAGATGGGGCGGCGCGCAGTGATACCGTTGTTGGGGGGGGGGGGGGGGTTGTAGCAACTGCGCACGCGCAGCTTGGGTCGCTAGATCAGCGTGGGGAGCCGTGGCGATCGCGTGGCGGGCAGGAGGTGGCGGAGCCGCGCCAGCCGGCAGCTCTGAAGCCGGGGGGCTGCGGTGGGGCACGGCACGGCTCGGCACGGGGCCGCGGTGCCGAGCGGCGGCGGCAGGAGCGGGAGGGCGACCACGGGCGGCGGCCGCAGCGCGGCGTGCGGCCGCTGGGAGCTGCGGTAGCTGCCGGCCCGGCGCCGGCGCGGGAGGCTCGGCTGGAGCGGCGGCGGCACGGGAGGGGCTGGGGCGCCCCGATGCCTGCGCAACCGGCTCTGTGCCGGGCCCGGGGGATTGGGCGGAAACGGCGGCAGGGACAGCGTTTGCCGTGGGTGTTGTCTGCACTGCCGCGGGGCCCGTGGGCAGCTCGGGAACGCTGCCGGAGGAGAGGGGCAGGGTTCCCGCGGCAGCGGGCACAGGGGGCGCCGGGGACGCAGCGCGGCCGCGCTAGGCGGGCTCGGCACCGGAGAGCCGGGAGCCACGGGGCGCTGCAGAGACGCGGCAGCAGCGGGACTCGGGCCAGCTCCGGCGCTGTGTCCGCGGGGGCGAGGGGGACTTGGGGGCGGCAGGAGCGGCCGCACTCGCAGGGAGAGGGGGGAAAGCGGCGGGAACAGGAGGGGGCGGGGCCGCGGTCACGCTGGTGAGCGGGATTGAGGGGCCGGGGCCAAGGGGAGAGGGGGCGTGTCCCGTTGTGAACTCGCGGCGGCAAGGGGCGGGGTGGCAGCATGGGCGGAGCTTAGCGGGGCGGCTGCTGCGGGAATCCCCCGTGCAGCAAACAGCTGCGGGGACCGGCTCCATGGCCCGGCAGGAGATACAATAAAGTGCTTTAAAAAACTGTGTCCAAAACGTCTCTGAGACCCCCTTTTATGAAACTCGCGTTTTATGGCACTCCCTTTTACCACAGTCGCGCTTTATGGCACTCCCCTCTTTACGACAGTTGTGCTGTGCGGCAGTTTTGCGACAGTCGTGCTTTACGACCCCTTTTACGACAGTCGTGCTTTACGACGCCTTTTGCGACAGTCGTGCTTTACGGCACCTTTTACGACAGTCGTGTTTTACGGCACCTTTTACGACAGTCGTGCTTTACGGCAGTTTTACGACAGTAGTGCTTTACGGCACCTTTTTGCGACAGTCGTGCTTTACGGCAGTTTTACGACAGTCGTGCTTTACGACACCCTTTACGACAGTCGTGCTTTACGACACCTTTTACGACAGTCGTGCTTTACGACACCTTTTACGACAGTCGTGCTTTACGGCAGTTTTACGACAGTCGCGCTTTACGACACCTTTTACGACAGTCGTGCTTTACGACACCTTTTACGACAGTCGTGCTTTACGGCAGTTTTACGACAGTCGTGCTTTACGACACCTTTTACGACAGTCGTGCTTTACGACACCTTTTACGACAGTCGTGCTTTACGACACCTTTTACGACAGTCGTGCTTTACGGCAGTTTTTACGACAGTCGTGCTTTACGGCAGTTTTACGACAGTCGTGCTTTACGACACCTTTTACGACAGTCGTGCTTTACGACACCTTTTACGACAGTCGTGCTTTACGGCAGTTTTACGACAGTCGTGCTTTACGACACCTTTTACGACAGTCGTGCTTTACGACACCTTTTACGACAGTCGTGCTTTACGACACCTTTTACGACAGTCGTGCTTTACGGCAGTTTTTACGACAGTCGTGCTTTACGGCAGTTTTACGACAGTCGCGCTTTACGGCAGTTTTACGACAGTCGCGCTTTACGACACCTTTTACGACAGTCGTGCTTTACGGCAGTTTTACGACAGTCGTGCTTTACGCCACCTTTTACGACAGTCGTGCTTTACGACACCTTTTACGACAGTCGTACTTTACGGCAGTTTTACGACAGTCGTGCTTTACGACACCTTTTACGACAGTCGTGCTTTACGACACCTTTTACGACAGTCGTGCTTTACGGCAGTTTTACGACAGTCGTGCTCTACGACACCTTTTACGACAGTCGTGCTTTACGACACCTTTTACGACAGTCGTACTTTACGGCAGTTTTACGACAGTCGTGCTTTACGACACCTTTTACGACAGTCGTGCTTTACGACACCTTTTACGACAGTCGTGCTTTACGGCAGTTTTACGACAGTCGCGCTTTACGACACCTTTTACGACAGTCGTGCTTTACGACACCTTTTACGACAGTCGTGCTTTACGGCAGTTTTACGACAGTCGTGATTTACGACACCTTTTACGACAGTCGTGCTTTACGGCAGTTTTACGACAGTCGTGCTTTACGACACCTTTTACGACAGTCGTGCTTTACGGCAGTTTTACGACAGTCGTGCTTTACGGCAGTTTTACGACAGTCGTGCTTTACGACACCTTTTACGACAGTCGTGCTTTACGGCAGTTTTACGACAGTCGTGCTTTACGGCAGTTTTACGACAGTCGTGCTTTACTACACCTTTTACGACAGTCGTGCTTTACGGCATTTTACGACAGTCGTGCTTTACGACACCTTTTACGACAGTCGTGCTTTACGGCAGTTTTACGACAGTCGTGCTTTACGGCACCTTTTACGACAGTCGTGCTTTACGGCAGTTTTACGACAGTCGTGCTTTACGACACCTTTTACGACATTAGTGCTTTACGGCAGTTTTACGACAGTAGTGCTTTACGACACCCTTTACGACAGTCGTGCTTTACGACACCTTTTACGACAGTCGTGCTTTACGCCACCTTTTACGACAGTCGTGCTTTACGACAATATTTACGGCAGTTGCACTTTACAGCAGTTTTGCAACAGTCGTGCTTTACAGCACCGCCTCTTTCACAACCGTCGCGCTTTACAGCACCCCTTTTTATGGACCTTTTACATCACTTTACCCTTTTTTTTCGTTTTTCATTTATTTTTAATTAATTTTTTTTAACTTCAACTTACTTTTTTTTTTATTTTTAATTTTTCTATTTTTAACGCTTTTTTTTTTGTTTCATTTCATTTGGTGCTGCCCAGTCCAGCTCAAGCCTGTGATTGTGGTGGTGTTTGAGAGTCCCCAGCGCGAGGGAAGAGATGAGAATCTTGACTCCACCTTTCAGAAGGCTGATTTATTGTTTTATGATCTCTATTATATTAAGGGAAAATGAGATATTAGAACTATACTAAAAGAACAAGGAGACATCAGAAAGCTGGAAAGGAATGAATAATAAAAACCTGGGACTGCTCACAGCCCCGTGATTGGTCATCAAGTAGAAACAATGCACAGGAGACCAATCTAAAATGCCCCTGTTGCTACACCATTTCCAGCCCACACTCCACGGCCAGCAGATCCTTATTGGTTCCATTTCTGTTCTGAGGCTTCTCAGGAGAAAAATCCCAGTGAAAGGATTTTCATCAAACACATCAGTGCCAGTGGCAGCTGGCCACTGGGCCACAGACCCCTGAACACCCACGCTGGCCCTTTTCTTTTTGCCCCCCAGCCCTCAGGCTCTGTCACCCTCAAGCCCCCCCCATGCCCCTCAAGCCCCCTCTCAGCTGCCCTGCCGGATTTCTCCCGGCTGATTTATGGCCTGGAAAGGCTCGGAGATGGCCTTGGACAGCCCGTGCTTCAAAGGACGAGAAGAGACTTCTGATCTTTTCTCGGTCTCGGTGTTTATTAATTGTTTATCTAAAAGATTTTCTCTCAGCCCGACAGAGTCTGCACAGCAGCCAGCCATGAGCACACTGAGAGCCCCCGGGGCGGTCACCTGTCTTTATACTCAAAGTTACATATACAATATTTACCTTTTCCCTCCAATACTTGTCACCCTTATTGATCAGTGCACTTTTAGTAATAACCAATCCCAAAGTGCCAACATCACCACAGAAGATGGAGGCGAAGAAGAAGAAGAAGAAGGACAGGACACGCCCCAATTCCTCCATCTTACTTCTCTAGACCCCCCTGTACAGAAATCCTAAACCCTGTGTTTCACACTCTAATTAACTTATCCCTTCACCATTCACCCAGTGAAATCCTCCCATCCTCATACAGGTGTCGTCTCCTGTCCAGCCACCAGACACTTTTGGCAACATCCCAGGACTCCCGAGCCCCCCAAGGGTGGTCTCGGTCACTCTGCACATCAGTCCTGAGGTGCTGAGATCCCACACTGCCCCTCAGCTCCTGTGTGTCACCCTGAATCCCTCTCCTTTGCTCCTCAGCCCTCAGCTTCTCAGTGCCACCCTCCAGCTGCCCCTGCCACCCTCAGCATCTCTGTGTGTCACCCACTGTCCCCTCTCCCTGTTCCACCCTCAAGCCCCCAAAGTGCCCCTCGAGCTGCCCCCAGCCTGTCATGCTTGAAAGGACCCTAAAAAACCCCTCTCAATTCCCTTCCCTGTCATTCATTCTCTGTCCTGCCTTTCTCCCTGTCTTGCTCTTCTCTGTCCTTCTCTCTGTCCTGCCCTGATCTATCCTGAATTCTCCATCCTGCATTCTCTGTCTTGCCCTGCTCTGTCCTGCATTCTGTCCGGACCCTTCTATCCTGCATTCTCTCCTGTCCTCTCTGTCTTGCCCTGCTCTGTCCTGCATTCTCTGTCCTGCATTCTGTCCTGCCCTGCTCTGTCCTCTCTGTCCTGCCCTTCTCTGTCCAGCCCCTCTCTCTGTCCTGCCTTTCTGTCTGTGCAGCCCTCCTCTGTCCTGCATTCTGTCCTGCCTTGTGTCTTGCCCCTCTCTCTGCCCTTCTCTCTGTCCTGGGTGTTCTGGGGATGCTGCCTGGCCTCCTGTGCCGCTGGGGGAGGCTCTGCTCCAAGGGAGCTCTCCAAGGCTCTCTGGAGCTGCTCTTTGGAGCAGGGCCCCTTTCTGACCCCACCTCCTTCCCCCTTTCACCAGGAGCTGGCCCCTCTCAGCTGCCAGCCAGGCTCCCCTGCCAGCCTTGGCTTTAGCTGGAACAATTTCCTCTGAACTCAGCTTGAGTGAGCATCTCCATGGTGATGGGATTGGGGCTTTGTGTCCCTGCAACCTGCCCTGCACCCTGAGCACAGGGAGGTGGGCAGGGATGGGCAGGGATGGGATGGATGGGCAGGGATGGGCAGGGGTGGGCAAGGATGGGTAGGAATGGGCAGGAATGGGACAGATGGGATGGGTGGGCAGGCACGGGCAGGGATGGGATGGATGGACAGGGGATGGGCCGGGCACCCTGGGCAGCAGCACCAGCACCTGATGGGCAGAACCAAGGGCAGGAAGGGCTTGTTCTGCTCCTGGAGCTTCTCCAGGGCAGGCAGGACCCTGCAGGGCTGCAGGAGCTGAGGGGTGGATGTTAGTGGGGTGAAAGCAAAGCAGATCTTCCTCCACCATGAGCAAAAGTGAGGTTTGCTGAGGCTGGGGTTCTCTGGTGGAGAAAAAATGAGGGAGGAAAGGGAAAGGCTCCTGCTGTATCCAAACTCAGCTTTTTCCCTCCTTTCCCCCCATCTCTCCCACAGCCATCCCCATCTCTGCTCCTTCACCTCCAAAAAGGGAATGTGGCCTCCTCCATGGCTTGGGAATGTGCTGCTGCTGCCCAAGGAGGTTCTCCAGTGCTCCCAGGGACCATCTCCCTGTTTGCTGCTCAGATTCTCCTCCTTATTCCCCCTCTAGCTCCCCCAGAATGGAGATCCCTCTCTTGGGGCAGTTGGGAAACTTGACCTTTCCATTTCTGCTGCCTGTGCATCACCCCCAGCCCACCACATCAAGAGCCACTTTATTCTCTCCTGTCCCACTCCTGCTCCCACAGCCTGGCCCACGTGGGCCAGGCTCTTTGGCAGAACTGGGCTCTCCCCAACAAAATGGTTTGGGCTTTTTTCCTCTTGTGCAGTGAGAATGAGCTTTTGCAGCCAACTCTGTAGGTGGGAAAAAAAGAAAAAAAAATAGAGTTTTTTTTTTCTAGGAATGTTGGGTAAATTCCTTGGGAGCTGTCTCAGGGGAATGACAGTTCAGCTTCTTCTTTTTGTACGTGATGTAAACAGTGAAACAGTGCAGGGCTGCTCCTCTTCATCCTGTCCTCTGCTCCTAAACACCCTGGGCAGGTTCTGGGTGCCTGGTGGATGTTTCCTGTGCAGAGAGGTTTTCCTGGGGCTGTTCCAGCTGTGATCCCCTGTAGGACACAAAATAACACAGCACAGACATGCAGCTCTCCCAAGATAAAAGAAGAAATTTTAATTTCTGACTCCAACATTTATAGATAACATTTATAGATTTCCAAAAGTGATAGTGGGTTGGAGGGTGACAGTGCCACCTCTCCAATGACACTGGACAAACCAACAGTCCATCAAATTTCTCCTCCTCCAGAAAAGAATGCAAAACAATCAGTTATTTACAGAAAGTGTGTGAGAAAGTTCGTCACAAGAATGTAAACATCAGAAGGCTTAGAAAAGCTTAAAAATCAGGGTGACAATCCACCAGAAGGTTTGGGGAGCAGGACAGGCTGGGCTCAGCGTGGGTCCAGCAGGGACAGCACAGTGAGGCTCAGAGTTCTGAGTGCAGTTGCGCTGCTCTAATTTCCTTTTCCACCTCTTTCTTCCCCCTCTTTCCTTCCCTCCCTCCTTGGGATCTGGCCCAGCTGGATCCCAGCAGGAACTTTTCATTCCCTGTTAATGAGAAACTCCTGCACTTTGTCCCTTGAAACGGAGCCACGTTCCCCACGTGCTGCTGGGGAAGGGCTCTGGCTCCTGTCCTGCACGTGGTTCCAGGGCTGAATCAGAGCCTGCCTGGAGCCAGGGATGGGAATCCATCCCCTCCCACCTCCCCCAGCCCCATCCTGGCTGGGATGAGCACAGCAGGCACGGGGCAGCCCCCACACTGCCAAAATCCTGACTCAGGGGCTGCTGGGCTGGGGTGGTGTCCTGGAGCTGGACAGCAGGGTCATTCCTCCCTCAGGGGATGTTGGGGTGGTGCCCTGGAGCTGGACAATGGGGTCATTCCATCCTCAGGTGCTACTGGGGTGGTGTCCTGGAGCTGGACAATGGAGTCATTCTTTCCTCAGGGACTGCTGGGGGTGGGCAATGGGGTCATTCCTTCCTCAGGAGATGCTGGAGCTGGACAATGGGGTCATTCCTTCCTCAGGGGTTGCTGGGGTGGTGTCCTGCAGCTGGACAATGGGATCATTCCTTCCTCATCTCCTGGAGCAACTTTTGGGCAGGGCCAGGGAATCCCAGATGGTCCCAGAAGCAGATTCAGGAGTGTGGTGGGAAGCAGGGAAGGGGAGGTTTCTCTTCCATGAGCCTCAGGAGTGTTTTCCCTCCTGTCTCTGCTGTGAGACAGCAAAGCCCAGTGCTCCAGGCTCTGCCTCCCTCCTGCTGTGTTTGATGCCTCTTATCTCCAGCAGAAGGTCTCTCTCTCCTTGACAGGAGTGCCCTGACCCTTCTGCCTCCATCCCAGCTGGGAATTCTCTGCCACTCCTGGCCCTGAGCTGTGAAGGGAATTTGATGTGATTTCTCCTCTCAGCTAATCCTGGGCTGCAGGATTCCTCAGAGCCAGGAGGAAATTCCTCACCCACCAGCAGCAGGAGGATTCTCAGGAGGATTCAAGCCTGGCAGTGGCAGCTCTGCCTGGCCTGGCAGTGTTGGCAGCCCCAAGCAGGAGCATCCTGCCTTGTCCTTAATCCAGCCCTGAGCTCCTGCCATGGTGCTTTGGGCAAACCAAGGAGGTTTCCTGTCACAAACATCCTTTTATGAAAAATCCTTTCCTTAGGATTTTTTTTCCTCCTGAGAAGCTGGGAGGCCTCAGGAACAAAATGCAAACAATGGTTACCTGCTGCTGTGGAATGCAACAGGTGCATCTGGGATTGGTCTCATGTGGTTGTTTCTAATTAATGGCCAATCACAGACAGCTGGCTCAGACAGAGGGTCCGAGCCACAAACCTTTGTTATCATTCCTTCTTATTCTATTCTTAGCCAGCCTTCTGATGAAATCCTTCCTTCTATTCATTTAGTATAGTTTTAATATAATATATATCATAAAATAATAAATCAAGGCTTCTGAAACATGGAGTCAACATTCTCATCTCTTCCCTCATCCTCGGACCCCTGTGAACATGGTCACAGATTCCCACTGGCAGCTTGGTCTGATTCCAGCTCTTCAGCCCCCTTGTTTTCTCCTTTCTTGCTTTTTCTGCTTCCCTGAGTCACCAGCAGATCCTGGAGCCTACTGGTTTTACCCTGCAGAAAAACACATCTCAAATTCCAGAGTCACAGCCAAACCCCTCCAGCCTCTGGAGCATCTGAAATTCAGAGTTTGGGGCTTTCCTGAGGGAGGTTTGGGAGCTCTGGGATTTGAGTCTCCATTTTTTTGGGGTGGTATCTCAAAAGGTGCTGCTGATTTCTCTCACCTGCCTCAGAAAGGGAAGAAAAATATTCCCAGCTCTGGAATTTGCATTCCTGCTTCCCTCAGCTCCTTCAAGGGGGAGGTGAGGGAGGGGAACAGGAAATTCTCAGCAGCTGGGATTTTTCACCAGAACCCGACAGAATGCCTGAGCTCGGCGCTTTGCTTTGAGGTGGGTGGTGGAAATGACACAGCAGCAGCTGGGCTGGGCTGCAGGGGAGCAGGGAGAGCCTGGAGAGCAGGGCTGGAAGAGGGACAAAAAATTAAAAAAAAAACCCCAAAAACAAAGCAAAACAAAAAAAAAAAACCGCACAAAGCAAAAAAAAAAAAGAAAAACAAAAAACCACGAAGAAAAAAAAAACAAACAAAAAAACTCACAAAGCAAAATAAAAAAACACACACACACAAAAACCCAAAGCAAAACAAAAAAAAAAAAAAAACACAAAGCAAAACAAAGCAAAAAACTCAAAGCAAAACATAAAAACCCAAAGCAAAACAAACCCAAAAACCCCAAAGTAAAGCAAAAAAAACGCAAAGAAAAAAAACCAAAGAAAAACAAATAAAAAAAACCCACAAAACAAAAAAAAAAAAAAAAAAACAAAAACCCAAAGCAAAACAAAAAAAACACAAAAAAAAACCCAAACAAAAAAAAGTCACAAAGAAAAAAAAACAAAAAAACAAACCCCCCCAAAATAAACTAACAAAAACCAAACCAAAAAAATAAACACCAAAAAATGAAAAGAACTGCCCCAAAAAAAATCCAAAAAGAAAAAAAAAACCAAAACACCCCAAACAAAAAAAAATTAAAAATAAAGAAAAAGAAAATAAAAATAACTATCTGCCAAGACTGACTGGAGATATGAAAAATATCCCTGTAAATTCAGTTCCAGTGTCCATTTGGAGCTGCTGTGGTTTCCCCCCGTGCTGTGGGAGCAGGGTAAGGGGTCACCTGGAACAGTTTTGGTTCCCTTGGCTGCCCTCGTGCTTCCCCCGCTTTATCTGAGGAAGGGATGATTTATTTATTTGCTTCTGCTTCGCTCCATCCCCCAAACGCCACATCAGCAGCACAGAGCAGGATGAGCTCAGTGAGGAACAGATTGTGCCTGGCCTGACTCCATGTCCTGCCCCTGGGGACATCAGCCCTGGGCTGGGGACAGCGACAAGGGGAGGCTGGGCTGGGGACACCAGCCACGAGTAGGGAAAATGTCAGCAGGGAGCTGGGAAAGGGGCTGGGAGCTGAAAAAGAAAGGATTTGGGAGCTGGGAAAGGATTTGGGAGCTGGGAAAGGATTTGGGAGCTGAGAAAGGGTTTGGGATTAGAGCAGGGTTTGGGGACTGGAAAAGGGTTTAGGAGCTTTAAAGGGGTTTAAAGGGAGCTGGAAAAGGATTTGGGGACTGGAAAAGGGTTTAGGAGCTGGAACAGGGTTTGGGATCTAGAAAAGGGTTAAGATTACAGCAGGGTTTGGGAGCTGGAGCAGGATTGGGATCTGGAAAAGGGTTTGGGAGACGGAAATGGGTTTGGGATTACAGCAGGGTTTGGAAGATGGAAAATGGTTTGGCAGCTGGAGCAGGGTTTGGGATTACAGCAGGGTTTGGAGTTACAGCAGGGTTTGGGAGCTGGGAAAAGGTTTGGGATTACAGCAGGGTTTGGAAGCTGGAGCAGGATTAGGAGCTGGAAAATGGTTTGGGAGATGGAAATGGGTTTGGGATTACAGCAGGGTTTGGAAAATGGAAAATGGTTTGGGAGTTTTAAAAGAATTTGGGATTACAGCAGGGTTTGGAGTTACAGCAGGGTTTGGGAGCTGGAAAAAGGTTTGTGATTACAGCAGGGTTTGGGAGCTGGGAAGGGTTTTGGGAGCTAAGAAAGGGTTTGGGATTACATCAGGGTTTGGGAGCTGGAAAAAGGTTTAGGATTACAGCAGGGTTTGGGATTACAGCAGGGTTTGGGAGCTTTAAAAGGGTTTGGGATTACAGCAGGGTTTGGGAGCTGGGAAAAGGTTTGGGAGCTGAAAAAAGGTTTTGGGATTACAGCAGGTTTGGGAGCCTCCAGGCTGATTTTTGAACATAAATTGTTTGAGCTGGGCGTTTAGGGTTGCTGCTTCCCAGTGAGTTTCCACAACATAGATATTTTCTTTTGCTCTTGAAAAAAAAAAAAAATAAAAAGAAATTCAGGCCACTGCAGATGCTCAAATGCCAAATGAATTTCAAGCACGAAAAAATGTTGGAATTGCAAGAATAAAACATATGGCACTTTGGAGGAAGATTGGAAGGGAAAAGCACAATTGCAAAGCTGAACTGAGGGTGTTTTATTATTCAGAATGAAAATACTTTCTTTTTGCTAAAGGCAGCAAGAATTTTAAGCAGACCTGGTTATTTTCTGGGATTGATATTTTTTTGCCCCCAAAGACAAACAGCATTATTGATTGTGATTATTTGGATTGTGGCTGGATTAGGTCAATTATTGCATCACTTCAGTGAAAGAAAATTTAAAAAAGGTCCTTAGGACCTTTAGGAGCTTATTTTATGTGCAAGTGAAGGAAAATGGAAACTACAAATGAGATTTTTCCAGTTTAAGGTGGCAAAAATAGTCCCTACTGTGACAGCAGATTTGGGACAATTCTGCCATTTAACACAGGAGGGGAAGGGGGGGTGGAGAAAATCCCCAAATCCTTAATTTTGTTTTTGTTGTTTCACTGTACACAGGAAAATGTGGGTTGGGAATGAGTAGGGGGAAATGTCAGGGCTGTGCTGGCTGAGTTCTCCTGACCTCCAAAAAATCCCTGCTTGGCTCAGGATCCCCCACAGCTCCCAGGACCTTGGGCTGGAATGTTCTGGCTTCTCCTGCATGCAAAAAAATGCAAAAAATGGCATTATTGTCACCATTTACCCCACTAAACCTCCCCCATTTCGCTGCCTTGACCTGTGAAATGTGGCTCAGAATATGGGATATTATTGGAAAAATTATATAATAAATATAATTTCCAATATATTATCGGAAAAAATAATATGTGGCTCAAAATGGGATTCACAGTTGTGGGCAGAGGAGCTTCCCTGACCCTTTTTGCAGCTGGAGCACAGCACCTCATTAACCTTGGCTGATTCTTTGCGTTTTTATTGCTCATAAACCTCTCCTGCTCCTCTCCTCTGCTGTGGGTCGTGATTCTTCTCCAAATGTCCATTTTATAAATCACTTTAATTAGTTTTAGATCATCCTGCTGTATTTATAGCACTTGATTTAGGGTTCAGATTGCTCCCGTTACATCTCCTATATGGCTTTGATTTTATTTATGGTGTTTCTGGTGCATTTGCATTGCTTTCCTTAGATGGATATCACTTCGGCTGGATTTACAGTTTATTTCCCCTGTTAGATTTATATCACTTTAATTAGATTTATATCCTTTTAGAATTTGAGGGCTTCACTGAGATTTATAATATCTCTCACACCAGGCACAGAAAATTCACATCATTTTTGTTTTAAAGGATTTTAACACCACTTTGGCTTTATCTGCTCTTTGGTCAGCCTCCCAAATAAAAATTCACCACTTGGAGTTTTTTTTTTGTTTTTTCCCCTTTAATTTCCACTGGAATCATTCCAATCTAAACTGTGCTGGTTTAAATTAACCCCTCCCATGCCAGCAGCAGCAGGGATGTGGTGGGGAGCATCTCCTGTGGTGGTGTTTGCAGGGTCCCAGGATGAGGGGAGAGATGAGAATCTTGAATCCATGTTTCAGAAGGCTGATTTATTATTTTATTATAGATTATATATTTTTATATATTATATATATAATATAATATATATTATATATTTTATTACATATTATATATTATATTTCAATATACATTATTATATTTTATTTATTATATACTAGTCTATATCATTATATTAAATATATTATATATTATATTAAATATATTATATATTATATTATATATAATATATAATATATTATATAATATATTATATATTATATATTGTATATTGTATATATTGTATTGTATGTTGTATATATTATAATGTATATATATAATATAATATAATATAATATAATATAATATAATATAATATAATATAATATAATATAATATAATATAATATAATATAATATAATATATTATATTATATTATATTATATTATATTATATTATATTATATTATATTATATTATATTATATTATATTATATTATATTATATATTTATTATACATATTAAAATAAAATTATAGATTAAAAGTATCCTAAAATAATAGAAGAAAGGAGTTCATCAGGAGGCTTGAAAGGAATAGAAAGGAATGACAATAAAATCTTGTGGCTGCTCACAGCCACGACACAGGTGGCTGTCATTGGTCATCAAGTAAAACCAATTTAATAATTCTCCAAAACACATTCCAAAGAAGCAAAATATGGAGAAGATGAAGCTTCCCAGGATTTTCCATAAAATATGTCAGTGACAATGTCCTGCCTGGGCTCCTCAGGAGCGCAGGGACACCTGGAGAGGCAGCATTTAATGCTGGCATGGTTTGGGTTGCAGGAGCCAGGAGAGCTCCTTCCCCCATGCAGCCTGTCCCTGGGGCTGTTGGTTCAGATGTTCCCAGCAGGAGATGTGGCTGCTCTCATGTGATCCAGGGCTCTGAGCAGTTCCTGCTCCCAGAGCTTGCCTGTTTTTATCTCCAAAAACACCGAGGGCACTGATGGACTTTAATGGACTTTGAATTCCTGGATTGCTTAATTCCCAAAACCAGCACGGAGCTTTGTGTGTGCCCAGGGCTCTGCACTCCCCCAGTGGGGCACTGGGGCTGTGGGAGATCCCTGCAGAGCTTTCCACCTTCCCAAAACCTTCCCAAAACCTTCCCAAAACCTTCCCAAACCTTTCCATCCCTGCAAATGCCTGCCAGGTTTTCCCTGTGCCCATTGAGGGCAGCTTTCATAGGATCCCAGAACAGTTTGGGTTACAAGGGATATTAAAAGTCATTTATTTTGTCCCATTTTCACCAAACCAAGCTGCTCCAAACCTTGGCTTTGAACACTTCCAGGCATGGGGGCAGCTTCAGATGATTTTTTTTCCAGTGGGGTTTAATGGGATCCCAGAACAGTTTGGGTTACAAGGGACATTAAAACTCATTTTGTCCCATTTCCACCAAACCAGGCTGCTCCAAACCTTGGCTTTGAACACTTCCAGGCATGGGGGCAGCTTCAGAAGATTTTTTTTTTCTAGTGGTGTTTAATGGGACTCCTGAATTCCTGCAGCATTTGAGAGCCACACAGGCCAAGAGCTGAATCCAGGAAAGGAAAAGAAAAAAAATATTTAATCTCCCAATGAATTCATCACGCCCTGCTCTCCTTTTTCTCCCTCTGACCTCCCCCTCTTTGTGTTTGTGAGCAGCACAGAGGCAGGAGGCACGGAGGAATGTGCTGCAGAGATCCTGCTGCTGCCTAGTTGGATCCAGATGTGCAGGGAAGGAGCAGGGCTGCGGGAGCAGCACAGAAAAGGGGCAGAACCCCCCCTGCACACCCCAAAACCCTCCCCCCACTGCTGCCCTTCCCCTCCCCGCCCTCCCTGCGGCTGCATCAAAGAGCGTGGAACCCCGATTAACGTGACTCCAACCGGGACAACATCTCTGCACCGGCATCTGCAGCAGCTTTAAAGCGCTCCATCAACTTCCCAGCGCTCTGCTCGTTTAATTACACCCAGGCTGCTGCACTGCTCAAGCCCTTAATTGCCCAGGACAGAGAATGGGGTGGTAACCAGGTCAGAGCCAGGAGATGCTGGCCATTGTTCTAAGCCACCAAAGCTGTTTTTTCACCCCCCCCTTTCAGGAGCTTGGTTTATGTAATTGCCAAGGAAAGGAGGGCATTCAGGAGGGGCAGCAGGGAACTCTCGGAAGGGATGTGGAATTGCTTTTAATTAATGAGGAATGACTTGAAGGCTGATTCCTTTCTGCAACAGTAAGGTCTCCACTGAACACCACAACAAAAATCCTTTCCCAGGGCTTCAGATCAAGCCACAGGTCCCTGGTAATAACATTCCTGATAATAGCTGGGATTTAATCTACAAATTGGGGGACCAGGAGAGTGAAAAAAAAATCCAATTAACTCTCCCTGAGCTCTTTCAGTTCTGTAGTGCTGGGAACAATGGCAAATAGCTGGGTTTTGTGTGTTCAGCTCCCCAAAATACTTGCCCTGACTGAATCCTTCAAAAAGCACCGGTGGGGCTTTCGTGTAGCTTTAAAAGTGGTTTGGCACCAAAAATGAAGGGTGGGAGATTAAAGAGCTCAAGGCAGAACGTTTGGGCCCGACCCCTGACCTCAGTTACAGCAACTGGAGTTGGGATTAACAGCAGAGTAAACAAAATGAGAAATTCAGGCACTGAGCAGGCAGTAAAAGCTTGTTCTGGGGGGATTTTCATTTGGAAGACTTCGGATCCGAGTGGGGTTTGCAGAGCACAACCAAAGCTCTGGCTTTCCTTCCCCTTGCCTTCCCATTCCTGCCCTGAACTCCATCTGTGCAAGCAGTTAGCAGGGCTGGAAGGAGCTTCTGCACACCCAGCCCTGAGTGAGGAAGAGGCAGCGAGGATTTGGAGCTTGGCCAAATCCCCGTGGTTTTCCCCAGGGATGACAGAGGCACCAAGGCAAGCGCTGGGTCAGATTGCACCTCCCTGCTCCCACGCACTGCAGCTTCCCAGCAGAGCCCAGCTGGGATTTTAGCAGCACATTTTTCCCCCCTTCAGCCTCGTGGCTGAGGTATTTTAATGGAAGTTTTCTCCCGGTGAAAAAGCTGCAGTGTGCTCACATACCAGAAAATCCTGGCGCAGGTCATTAACACGCAGTCAGGCTGATCCACACTGAGCTGCGGGGAATGTTTCACCTTCCCTGGGCTGCAGAGGAGCTTCCATCCACACAGCAGCAAACAGCAAAGGTAGAAAGGCAGAAAACCCTTGGTTTGGCCACTCAGAGCTGTCCCAAAGCCGTGCAGCTGCACTTGCTTTTCAGGAATTCCCTTCACTGTCACCTGCTGACCATTCTGTCCCTTGGCACCTTCCAGTCCCTTCCACACCTCAGCAAAGCTGTCCCTCCTGTGCTCCCTGATTGTTTTTCTGCTCCCTGCTACCTCCCAAACAGCTCCTTGCTCTTTAATTCTGTTTCCTGCCAGCATTTTTAATCTCCTGTCTGCATTTCTTATCTGTGTGTCCGTTCGTTTCTGGGACTGGGCTCAAACCCACAGCTCCCAAGTCAGAGCTGCAATCTGCAGGAGCACTCCAGCATTCCTGGCAAGCTGCTGAGCCAAACTGATGATTTCCTCTGCTCTAGGAGCCACCAGGAGGAAAAGAACACCCTGTACTCCCACGCTGCAGCAGCACAGAGAGGGATGTTCCCGAATCACCTCTCACACCCTGGGATCCAGGGCTCAGATAAATCTGAATTTGCCACAGGGACGTGGATTCCAGATTTGGGATGAGGGAATGCTCTCTAAGGGTTTTTTGTGCCCACTGACCTCATGGCTCTTCCCTCCAGCCCCTGCTGGGATCCTCCTGGTTTTTTGCATAATCTCCTCTGAATAAATCCACTGTGTGAGTGGGGCCTTCTCCTTTTGCAGCTTTTGTCCTGAGGATCTTTCTGTGCCTTTCCTACCTTGTGGGCCCTCCCTCTCTTTTTGTACCCATTGCTTTCCTCCCTCCTTTCCACCTCTTAACTTTTCCTTCTCTTATTTTCAGCACTGCTATTGTCCTGAAAAACATTTCAAGGAGCCAATTTGGCTTGAGGGGAGCTGTGAAAATTTAGGGTTAAATCTTGTGTGAGGTCACACAAAAAGCACTATTTGGACAAGAGTGATCCCCCTGCCTGGAAGCGTGGCTTTAAATGGTTATTTCCATTTATTTCTGTGCTCCTCCTCACAAAGCTCTTTCTCCAAGGCCCTGATCCTGCTGCCACAGTGACCTTTGTGTTTGCAGAGAGACCTTTTGAAATCAAAGGGGCCCTTCAGCAGCATCTGCCCATCTGGAAATGATCACAGACCCGGGAAGGTGAAGGGCAGATTGGGGGTGTTTGGGGAGTGAGTGCAGGCTCTGAAGCCACACAGGTCACCCATTTCTGGGAGAGAGGGGCTCTGAAGTGTCCCAGTGACATCCTCAGGGACAGGGATGCCTCCAGTGTGGCTCACACCAGTCCTGTGGCACTGGGAGCCTGAGGAATCACATCGATATCGATTGACTTGCAGCAAGAACACATTCAGAAAACTCGGAGTGTATTTCACTGTGGCTGCCCCATCCCTAGAGGTGTTCAAGGCTGGAGCTCGGGATAATGGATCTGTGGGGTCAGGGCTGTGTTTGATGGATCCATGTGTTCATCCAGGGCTTTGGGTGATGGATCCATGTGTTCATCCAGGGCTGTGTTTGATGGATGCATGTGTTCATCCAGGGCTGTGTTTGATGGATCCATGTGTTCATCCAGGACTTTGAGTGATGGATCCATGTGCTCAGCCTGGCCTCTGGGTGATGGATCAGCACATTCAGGGCTGTTTGATGGATCCATGTGCTCATCCAGGTCTGTTTGATGGATCCACGTTCACAGCCAGGGCTCTGGGCTCTGGATCCATGTGCACATCCAGGGCTGTGTTTGATGGATCCATGTGCACAGCCTGGGATCTGGATCCATGTGCTCATCCACGGCCCTGGATCCACGTGCACATCCTGGCCTCTGTTTGATGGATCCATGTGCATCCAGGTCTGTGTTTGTTGGATCCATGTGCATCCAGGTCTGTTTGTGATGGATCCATGTGCACATCCATGGCTCTGGGTGATGGATCCATGTGCATCCAGGGCTGTGTTTGTTGGATCCATGTGCATCCAGGTCTGTTTGTGATGGATCCATGTGCACATCCAGGTCTGTTTGATGGCTCCATGCGCTCATCCCGGTCTCGGCCGCCTCTCGCCGCTCCCCCTCCGTGCCCGGCGCTGTTCCTTTAACGCCGGGGCGGGCGCTGCTCGGCGGGGCCGTCCCGGCTCCGGGGGGGAAGTGACGGGCGGGGGGCGAGGGCCGAGCCCGCTCGGCGAGGGAGGGAGGGACGGAGCGAGGGCCGCTGAATGAGCGCGGCGAGCGAGGCAGCGCCGCGGGGCCGGGGGCGCGGCGGGGCCGCCTTTCCCCGCCGCCTTCCGCGCTGCGGCCGCGCCCCCCGCCCGATGCGCTGAGCCCGGCCCGGGGGGATGCGCGGCCCGCGGCTGCCGGCGCTGCCCGCGCTGCTCTGGCTGGCGCTGGCCCCGCTGCCCGGCCCCGCTGCCCGCGCTGAGCTGCGGGTGCGGGTGCGGCTGCCCGGCGGGCAGGTGACGGAGGAGAGCCTGCAGGCCGACAGCGGCGCCGACTGCGTCAGCCTGGAGCTGAGGGCGGCCGACGGCGCCCTCGTCACGCTCACGGCGGATTTCAGACAGGTACGGGCTGGGGGACAGCGTCCCTGGGGGGTTCAGACTGGTGTGGAGCTGGGGAGAGCATCCCCGGGGGGTTCGGGCAGGGAGCGAAATGGGGAGAGCATCCCCGGGGGGTTCGGGCAGGGAGAGAGCCGGGGAGAGCATCCCCCGGGCGTTTGGGATAAGAACGGAGCTGGGAGAGCATTCCCAGGGGATTCGGGCAGGGAGAGAGGTGGGGAGAGCATCCTCGAGGGGTTCGGGAAGGGACAGAGCTGGGAGAGCATCCCCGGGGGGTTCAGACCGGTATGGAGCTGGGAAGAGGATCCCCAGGAGGTTCGGGCAGGGAGCGAAGTGGGGAGAGCATCCCCGGGGGGTTCGGGCAGGGAGAGAGCCGGGGAGAGCATCCCCGGGGTTGTCGGATAAGAGCAGGATTGGGAGAACATTCCCGGGGCGTTCAGACCGGTATGGATCGAGGAGATCATTCCCGGAGGGTTTCGGCAAGGACCGAGCTGGGTCCATCCCCGAGGGTTTCGGATAAGAGCATCCCCGGGTGCCGCGTGGTCCCGGCGGGGCCGGAGGACGGTGAAGGCTGCGGGATGGGAGCGCTGGCCCCTGGCGCTTTCTGTAGGGTCTGGTCAGGGCTTTTCGTGCACTCCGTGAGTGCTTCTTGTGGGATGAGCGCTGGGGATGGCGATCTTCGCGTCCTCCTTCCAGACCCGAGTCCATCCCTGCTCGGAAGCTGGAGAATCTTGACTGGGTGTCCGGGAGCCAGAACTGTTCCAGAGGCATGGAAGGACCCTGGGAATGCACAGGGAAAAGCCCATCCATTCTCTCGCACCGTCGAGGGCTTTGTTTGAGCTCTCCCGCACAGCTCCAGGAGAGTGAGCCAGGCTCGCTGTGCCCACCGCTGTCACACCTGTGCCCGGGGCTGCCTCCGTGCTGGAAACAGCTGGAATATCCCGGTGGGGACAGGCAGCAGCTCTGGTGCTCCTGCCTGAGTTGTGAGCAGCGCCGTTTGCACAATTCCTCACAGTTTTGCACAACTCCTCAGAGTTTTGCACAAATTCCTCAGAGTTTTGCCCAATTCCTCAGAGTTTTGCCCAATTCCTCAGAGTTTGGCGTGGCAGGCTCAGCTCAGCCAGGCAGGGAGCAGGGGCAGGGCTGGGGAGGTTTTGGGTTCCTGCTGTGGAGGTGTCCGTGCTTTGCTGTATCTCTGGGATATCTCTCTCCACGATGCCATGGGGTGCAGGTGATTCCTCAGGGGGGCTCCTGCTGCCTTTGGGGGCTCCTGTGGGACTGGCAGCTGTCAGTTCTGAGCTGAAGCCCCAAATCCCACACATCCCATGGGATGGAGATGCCAATCCTGGCTGGATGCAGAGAACTCCCACAGCCCAGGGAAGCACAGCTTGCTCAGGCTGCCATGGCTGTGTTATCTTCATTCCAACCCCCCATCCTGGCTCTTTGCTCAGGTGGACTTTGCTTTGCAGCAGGAGGAAGCCCAGAGCCATGAGATAGGAAGGTGCTGTGAACCTTGGAGCCTTTTTGCCAGGGATTGTTGTGGTGCCTCTTCCCTGTTCAATCCCAGTCTCCCTGATGTCCCTTTTCCTCCCTGAGGTGCCAGCAGAAGCCATGGCGATGTTGGAAGTGGTGGCGTGTTTCAAATGTGGCATATTTCAAATCCGGCATGTTTCAAATACTCCAGCACATGTGCAGGGAAGCAGTCCTGTGACTCCTATTAAAGAAAATATTAAATAATTGCAAGCCATGGGAGTTTAGGAAGGGCTCTGAATCCGTGGATTGCAAACTTGCACATTCCCAGGCCAGGGAAATCCAAACTCGCTGCAGATCCTCTAGGCAGAACCTGGGATGTGACCTGGTGGTTTTATTCAGCATTTCTCACTTGCTTCAGCTCCTCGTGAGAGCTCAGGGCTCACCCACTAACCCAACTGAGTGTGTGTTACATCTTCTCTCCCTCCCATCCTTATTAGAGCTGAGTTTATTCTGGGTTGGGGCTCTCTGGAGGTGTTTTGGGTCCATAAATTAAATCCTGAGCTCTGCAGCCCCTGCTGAAGTGATGGTCCCTGGAGGGCTTTGCAAGCATCCCATTTGCAGAAATACATTACTGATCCTCAGTTTTAGGGCTGAATTTATTCTGGATTGGGGTTTTCTGGAGGTGTTTTGGGTCCATAAATTAAATCCACAGCTCCTGCTGGTAGTGAATGTCCCTGGAGGGCTTTGCAAGCATCCCATTTGCAGAAATACATTCCTGATCCTCAATTTTAGGGCTGAATTTATTCTGGATTGGGGTTTTCTGGAGGCGTTTTGGGTCCATGGGTTAAATCCTGAGCCCCTGCTGGAAGTGATGGTCCCTGGAGGGCTTTGCAAGCATCCCACTTGCAGAAATGCATTCCCGATCCTCGCTTTTGGGGCAGCTGGGGCCTGACTCTGTCTGCTCCGTGGATTTGCTGGAAAATAGCTGGGAAAAGCCAGGGGAACATAAAGGAGCAGGAGGTGCTTTGTGGTGAGGTGAGTAATGTGTGAGCAAGCCTGGCCGGGCATCCCCCCCCGCCTGACCTGCTGCAGCTGCACCCAGACAGTTCCCAGTTCTGCCCAAATTACCCAAATTACACAATTTCTGCCTGCTCTGGAGGTCGTGGGGCTCTGAGCGTTCCCAGCAGCAGCTGGGGTTGTTGTCTGCTGCCCTTGAGCCTGATGATGTGGCCAGGATGCTGGGGTTTTTCCACAAATGAGTTTTCCATTCCTCTGGCTTAAACTGCAGGGGGTTTGTCCAAAGTCAGGGGTTTATTAGCTATTTTTTTTTTATTATTTTTTTTTTTTTCTCTCTGCTGCTGGCAATTTGTGGTTGCCAGACCAGGGGCTGGAGAAGAAAGGAGCTAAATGAGATCATTGTTCATTGCTTTGGTGGGACTTGAGCAATGCCTGGGGCTTTCTTTTCTGGGATTTTCTTTTCTCTTCCATCCCTGCCTGCCCTCCAGAGCTGGAGCTGTGTCCTCAGAGCACACCAGGTTATTTTCTCCTTGGTGCAGCACAAACTGGGCAGTGCAAGCTCAAACTGGGACTGATTTTCTGAGCAGAACAGGGGTGACCTTTTCTTTTCTTGCAGTTTGAAAGAAGGGAATGAAAACACTTCTTTTAACGTGGTCGGGCATAGGGTTATGTATTGCGAAAAATCAAATTTTGTGTTGTAAAAAATCAAATTTCGTATTGCAAAAAATCAAATTTCATATTGCAAAAAATCAAATTTTGTATGAAAAAAAATAATGACGGGGCTCAGCAACCTTGACTGCTGTGTCTGATCGGAGTGGAGTGAGGTTGCCAGTTGTTAAACATGGCCTGGGAACAAAGTGGGTGGGTTTATTTCAAGGTCAGCACAAAGATAGGGAGAAGTTTCTCTTCCCTTCCCATTGCTGGAAAAGTTGGGCTTGGAAACACAAGCGGGGAAGCCTGGGGAGTGCTTTAACCCTTGCACTGCCAGTGCTTCCCCTGTGGATACAGCTGCTGTGTGATGGTTTTGGGGTGCTGGTGTCAGAATTTCCTCATGCCAGCGGGGACACGTGTTGGGTGACAAATCACCAGGTGGCACAGAAGGCATCTGAGCTCAGATTTTATCTGTGTGGTTTGGAAAGCGGCTTCTTCTCTGAACTGATACCAAAAGTGGGAAATGAGGGACATTCAGCAGCCTTTGGGAGGGGTCATTAAAATACCCTGGTGTTTTTTACTCTGTAGAATTGTGTTTGTTGCTCAGAAAATTTGCTTTTTATTCCCCCTCTCCCAGCACATCCTTGATTTGCCTTTTCAGATACCCGAATATAAAAGGCAGCACACCCAAATTCTCCATCCCAGCCACTTCCAGGCACAGAGGGGTTAAAATCCATAATCCCCACCCATTCAGGGTAGCTCAGCTGGCTGGACCCCGGGCGTGGATGCAGCACCGAGTTCCCTGTGCTGTGCAAACTCCGGGAATTCTGCATCCCTGGGTGCTGACAGCAGTGCAGAATCGGCCCCAGCAGTGCTGGTGTCACCCCCTGTCCCCCAGCAGCGCATTCTCCTTTTTTTCCTGTGCCACTGCAAAGACAAAACTGGGTCCCCACAGCAGCCCCCATGTCCTTAGGGGAGAGAAATTTGGCAGGAGGGCTGCAGGATTTATTGAAGTGATTTATTTCCCTGGGAATGGTTGCTGGGCTGGGAGCTGGACCACACAGGATTGTGAATCCCTGCTGGAAAAAAAAACCCGGGCTTGCAGGGGGGGCTGAGCTGCTCGCACCCCACAGATGGATGGGAGGGAAGGAGCTGGAGGAGTTCCCTGCTCCTCCTGGGGAGTGCCGTGGGCAGGGACAGGCAGCACTGGGGTTTCTGTGCTGAAATAATGGGATTTTGGGAGTGGGAGCACTGATATCCCTGCTGAAATAATGGGATTTTGGAGTGGGAGCACTGATATCCCTGCTGAAATAATGGGATTTTGGGAGTGGGAGCACTGATTTCTGTGCTGAAATAATGGGATTTTTGGAGTGGGAGCACTGGTTTCTGTGCTGAAATAGTGGGATTTTGGGAGGGGAAGCACTGATTTCCCTGCTGAAATAATGGGATTTTGGGAGTGGGAGCACTGATTTCTGTGCTGAAACAATGGGATTTTGGGAGTGGGAGCACTGATATCCCTGTTGTAACGGGGATTTTGGGAGCACTGGTTTCCCTGCTGTAACAATGGGATTTTGGAATGGGAGCACTGATTTCCCTGCTGTAACAATGGGATTTTGGAGCACTGATTTCCCTGGGATATCTCTCACTGATTTCCCTGCTGTAACAATGGGATTTTGGAGCACTGATTTCCCTGGGACATCTCTCACTGATTTCCCTGCTGTAACAGCAGGATTTTGGAGCACTGATTTCCCTCCTGCCTTGACGAGCTGCTGTGGCCTTGCTGCAGGGCTGGCTGTCCCCAAACCCCATTTTTGTCCCCCAAACCCCAAGCCCAGCTGTCACTGCCCCACTCAGGGCTGAGGATTCCCCACCCTGAGTTATCTGGAGAGTCCCTGCTCTGCTGGGACTTGTTCCCTGCTGGGAAATTCTGCAGGAACCTGGAGTTCAGGGTGCTTTTTGCTGCCTTGGCTGGGTACCCACCTTGGCACTGATTCACTGCTCTTCCTGCTGGGAAAAGGAGGGGAAGGTGCTCTCCAAGCTTTGGGGAAAGCTTTGGTGGCTCTTTGTTACAGACAAGTAGAAATAATATTTTATATTTAATTTTTTTAATCTTATTTTTTTCATTTTATATTTTAATATATATATTATGTAGTTATATTATATATACATATATTAATATAAATATATTTTTTATATTTACATATTTATATATTCATTTTATAATTTAATAGATTTTATAAATATATTTATTTAGATTTACTTTATACATATTTTATATTTACATATTTAGTTTATAAATACTTAATAAATATATTTATATTTATATTTATATTTATATTTATATTTATATTTATATTTATATTTATATTTATATTTATATTTATATTTATATTTATATTTATATTTATATTTATATTTATATTTATAAAATATTGTTTCGACCCTGCTATTCTAGCTAAGCTAGCTTTAGCTTATAAGTTCCTTATAAGTTCCCATAAGGAAAAATCATAAGAATAAAGGCAGTTAACGACCTATTCTAGTAAGAAAAATAAGTTTACACCTGCATAAACAATAAATCTGTCCCATGAGAATCAGCGGAGAAAATATGTAAACTAACCAAACTAACTCTTTAAAATATATACTATATAAACTTTTAAATAGATAAACTTTACAGAGAAAATAGCAATATCAATATAAACAGATAAAGTAATATATAAATATAACTATACACATTATTATATATTATATATTATATAGATTATATATTAGTATAAATAATTAATTATGTATTTATATAAATATATAAATATATTTATATATTCAAATATATAATATATAATAACTTCAAATATATAATATATAAACTTTATAACTTTAAAATATAGAAGCTAACTAACTCTCTATAACCAAATATAGAGATTTGACAGACATACAGCCTGGCCATTTACTGACCAACACACACAAATAAATAAGTGTATTGTTAGCCAGTTAAGTCTTACACATTCCTTCTGATATTTCCCATAAATATGAGCTTTGTGACCAAAGAAGGGGCTTTTGTGCATGAAGAAACTGAGTCCTGTCTGCTTATTCAAGCTCTTTTCCCTCTGGAATCTTTTTGAAGCAGCCTGGTTTGGTTCTTGCTCCACCTGGGGCTGCAGGGAGAGACCAAAGCCAGGGAGGGATTTGGGACAAGACAGGGAAAAGAAGAAATTGGTTTTGTTTAGGACAGAGTGGTCACTGCAAGGTCCAGCTAAAGGTGGGATTTCCCCCCTTAGAATGCTGCAGGAGCCAGAAAATATATCCTTGGAAATATATCCTTGGAAATATATCCTTGGAAATATATCCTTGGAAATATATCCTGGAAAATATATCCTTGAAAAAGCAGCTTTTTTAAGCTGTTTCAATGCTGGCAACTCAGCCTGTCCCAGTGCATCACCCTTGGTGCCACCTCTGGGAGTTTGGGCACAGGGAGTTGAGAATTCTTCATCTGCATCAGCCCTGAGGAGGAAAGAGCTGCCTGGCTGAAGGCTAATTCTTAAATGGATGGATCAGGAGGATTAATCAGCTGCTCAGCACGTTCTCATTTTACAAAAATCGCCTCCAACCTGGGAAGTGCTTCACTGTTTTTAATCTCCTGCCTGTGGAGGTTTTTCAGCCTGAATGCAAAGCGTGGCTCTCCCTGCTTGCTTTTCCCAGCCTGTTCAAAGGGAATTGGAATTAAACCCTCAGCTGAGGAATATGCCAGAGTCAGCTGCTGGTTTTAGTCCACTCATCCATGGGCCCTGCATGCTGGGGGAGCTCCCAGCTGGACCAGATGTGGATGGGGAATGTGGTTTGTTCCAGTGACTCAGGGGGACACCTCCCCATTAAATCTCTCAGAAAAAAAAGTAAAAAATTCCACAGCAATTTCACAAGAATTTTTGGAATCTCTTTCTTCTCAGTGCCGTTGTGCAGTCAAGAATTGCAGCAGCAAGATGATTCCTCCCATCCTGGGGTGTAAAAATGCTGTTCTTGCAGCTGTCCAGATGTGCACTGAATGGCATTCCCGCTGTTCTTCTGGGCATGGGAGAGAAGGCAGGAAATAAACAGGGGTCTCAGTGAGCAGGAAAAGAGAAATGCTCCCTCATGGGGTAGAGGGAGGCTGGAAAAGATAAATGCTTCTTTCTGGGGCTGGAAAAGAGAAGTGTTCCTTTCTGGGGCAGAGGATCAGCTGGAAAAGGCAAATGCTTCATTTTGGGGCAGAGGGAGGATGGAAAAGGGGAAATGCTTCCTTTTGGGGCCGAGGGAGGCTGGAAAAGGGAAAATGCTTCCTTTTGGGGCCGAGGGAGGCTGGAAAAGGGAAAATGCTTCCTTTTGGGGCAGAGGGAGGCTGGAAAAGGGGAAATGCTTCCTTTTGGGGCAGAGGGAGGCTGGCAGAGGCCAGGGCAGTGAGGCATCCAGCAGGAGCAGCTCAGGAGGAGAGGGGTCTGATCTCTGGTTCTGCTCTCCAGCCCTGCCCAGCTCTCTGTGCAGGGGTTTGGCTGCAGGAGGTGCCAAAGGCAGGGGTTGATTTCCCTGTCCCATCCCTTGGATTAGGATGCGATGGCACCAAGGGGTGGCAGATGCCCACAGAGGGCACTGATGCCCCTAAATAGGGAGGGATTGATCCCTGCAAAGCAATCAGGGTTTGGTGCCAGGGCAGCACACAGGGTCCTGCTGTTGGCCAAGGAATTCTGCAGCTCTACATGAAGTAACTGTGACTGATTTCCAAGTTGGTTCTGGAAAGGACTGCAATCCATGTCATCTAAAGTGACAAAATTAGTGACCTGGACAGAAAAGGAAGTCAGCTGCAGCTGATCATGGCTCCTTCTGCCTTTAATAATTCCATTTTTATTTCTGTTCCACACACTCAGGGATGAGTAACTTTTTCTCCACTTGTCAAGGAGCAAGTGAGGGGAGGCAGCAGAGGAAATCTGGAGCTGCTTACTCAGTAAGGCATGAAGATGATGGCTCTCACTGTTGTTATTTCTCTCTCTGTGTCAGGAGGTGAAGATTTTCCGTGCCTTAATCCTGGGGGAGCTGGAGAGGGGCCAGAGCCAGTTCCAGGCCCTGTGCTTTGTGACCCGGCTGCACCGCAACGAGATCATCCCCAGCGAGTCCATGGCCAAGCTGCGCCAGGTACCGGCTCCCTCCTCCCCTCCAGCCAGGAATCCTCAGCGTTTTCCTGCCTGGATGCCCTCCCCAGGCTGTTCCCTGGCTGCTCAGCCCTTCAACCCACCCCTGACCACCCCTCCTGATTGAGGGGTTTGGTATTAAACTGAGTTTGTCAGTGGTATTGAGCCAGATTTAGTTGAGCCTCATTGGTGTCGTGGTTTAGTTGAGCCTAATTTGTGTTGGGGTGTGAAAATCCCTTTCCCAATGAAGCGAGGACTGATCTGGGACCATTCCTGGAGAAACCACCACAGGCAAGGGTGAAACATCGTGGTTTCAGTACCAACAGGTTATAGGATCTGTTCTCATATCTGTAAGGAATGAGGTGCGCCCAGGATTGAAGTTGTGATGATTTCCTCTGCAGAAAAACCCCCAGACAGTGAGGCCTGGAGCACCTCAGCAAGCACCTGCTTGAGGGGTTTGGTATTAAACTGAGTTTATCAATGGTATTGATCCAGATTTAGTGGAGCCTAATTTGTGTCAGGGATGTGAAAATCCCTGCCCCAACGAAGCCAGGACTGATCTGGGACCTTTATCAGGACAAAACCTGGAGAAACTATGACAGGCAAGGGTAAAACATCGTGGTTTCAGTACCAACAGGTTATTTTACTCACCCAGGTAGGGTGCAGGTGCACATCTGTTCTCACATCTGGTGGTGTTACCACATCACATTGTGCTCTAAGGGATGAGATGCGCCCAGGGTTGAAGTTGTGCTGATTTCCTCGGCAGAAAAACCCGCGGACAGTGAGGCAGGCAGAGGAGGTGCGAGGCCTGGAGCACCTCAGCATGGACGTGGCCGTGAACTTCAGCAAGGCAGCCCAGCTGAGCTCCCACATCCACAACGTCTGCGCGGAGGCCAGGGAGGCCATTTACACCCGGGAGGAAGATGTCAAGTTCTGGCTGGAGAAAGGTGATTTCCCTGGAGCTGCTGCTGTCAGTGGGCTGGCACGGTGCCCTGCTGGCTCCTGCCAGGTTCCTGGGGATCAGCACTGATTGTTTTGGCTCTGAGGCACGTGTGTCACCCTGCCTGTGTGTGAGCAGATCTCGCTCCTCCTGCTGGCGCTCCCTGAGTGAACCTAATTTGGGATTTTAAAAGTAACCTTTTCACCTCCTCCACAAACCCAGAGGAGAGAGGGTTTTGTGTCTTTTGGCTTATTGTCCCCAGGGTTGTTTGTTCTTCTGTGGTTCCTATTCAGATTTAAGTCCCTGGAGATTCTCTGTCCAACCTGCTCCTTGACTTGGGGACTGTGCAGACGTACCAGAGCTGCCTTTGGTGGCTGTCTCCTATGGCTCAATCTCATAGCAGCACCCTGAGGGATCCCTGTTCACCCTGAGGGCTGCCTGTTCACCCTGAGGGGTGTCTGTTCACCCTGAGGGATCGCTCTTCACCCTGAGGGATCTCTGTTCACCCTGAGGGATCGCTGTTCACTCTGAGGGATTTCTGTTCACCTTGAGGGATGCCTGTTCACCCTGAGGGATTGCTGTTCACTCTGAGGGATCTCTGTTCACCCTGAGGGATCGCTGTTCACCCTGAGGGGTGTCTGTTCACCCTGAGGAATCGCTGTTCACTCTGAGGGATTTCTGTTCACCCTGAGGGATGCCTGTTCGAGGTGCTGCTGGACCTTGGTTTCCTTGGGGCCTTTTGCTCTCCCATGGCTCCCACTCAGATTTAAATCCCAGCAACTCCTGGAAACATTTTCCAACCTCCTCCTCAGCCTTGGGGCTGTGTGGGGATGGCTTTGGTGCCTCTTCCCTCCATCCTGAGTGCTGTGCATGCTTGCTCTTACAGGAGTGGACAGTTCCATGTTTGAGGTGCTGCCACAGGGCTTGAACCTGCCAGACCTTGGTTTCCTTGGGGTTTTTAATTTCTCCCGTGGTTCTCATTCAGATTTAAGTCCCGATAACCTCTGGAAACATTGTCCGCCCTCCTCCTCAGGCTGTGCGGGGATGACTTTGGTGGCTGTTCTCTCCACCCTGATCCCGTCTGTGTTTTCCCCTACAGGAATGGATGGCTCCATGTTCGAGGTGCCACAGGGCTCAGACCTTGCTTTCCTTGGGGTCTTTTGCTCTCCCGTGGTTCCCATTCAGATTTAAATCCCAGCAACTCCCGGAAACATTTTCCAACCTCCTCCTCACCCTGGGAGCCGTGTTGGGATGGCTTTGGTAGCTCTGTCCTTTGGTGTCCCTCAGACCTGTCGGACTTTGCTTTTCTTGGAGTTTTTTATTTTTCTTGTGGTTCCCATTCAGATTTTAGTCCCAACAGCTTCTGAAAACACTCTGTCCAACCTCCTCCTCAGTGTGGGAGCCATGTGGGCTTGACTTTGGTGTCCATTCCCTCCACCCTGATCCCGTGTGTGTTTGCCCCCACAGGAATGGACGGCTCCATGTTCGAGGTTCTGCCCCGGGGCTCAGACCTGCCGGAGCTGCAGCGCTGCCGGCAGTGCCCCGAGCGCTGGAGGCCCTGCATGTGCAGCTACTCGCTCAGCATCGAGTGGTACCCCTGCATGCTCAAGTACTGCAAGAGCCGCGACGCCGCGGGCAGGCTCAGCTCCTACAAGTGCGGCATCCGCAGCTGCCAGAAGGGCTACACCTTCCACTTCTACGTGCCTCAAAAGCAGCTCTGCCTCTGGGATGAGGAAACTTAGAGCCAGGCCGGGCCTGCCAGGGGTGGTTTGTCTGCCCCAGCGAGGAGCTGGCTGCTCTGGAGAAGGGATGATGTTCACAGCGGTGCCTTGTGCTCTGTGCCTTTCCTCGTGGCCTGTCCTGGCCTCCCTCCCCACGGGGCCCTGCCCTCGCTGGGTGGGGATGCTCTGGCTCCCTGGAGCAGGAGATGCAGGTTTTGGGGTGAAGCACAGGGAAATGGGGTGCTGCCCTGCTCTGCAGCTCACAGGGGCACTTCCCAGCCTCCAGCTGAGCAGGCAGGGCGAGGATTTGCTGACCTGACATCTCTGCTGCTGAAGAGCCGCCTTTGCTGCCTTCGCCACCTCCCGGTGACACATCCACGGGGAAACAGCTGATTTGTGGGACCACAGCCCCTGAACAAGGAGGCTTTGAAGCCCACCCAAAGCAAGAGCCTGCCTTTAGCTTTTCCTAGTGCCTGACTGGTTATATCCCCCTGTGGATGGAAGAGACACCGGGGGGAATAACCCAGCATCTCATGCCCCTGAAGGGCTGGTAATTAGGGCTTTAATTAATCCCTCTCTAGACTAGTGAAGGCCCAACTTTTTGTGTTGGCCTTGTGACTGTTCCACTAAGAAAGAAACATCTAGAGACTCGTGACTGCCACCATAACCCTGTGATGGAAAGGGAGAGGAGGATCCCAGGTGGGTTCTGAAGCAGACAGGATTCTACATCCGCGTCCAGTTTTCTGTCCTGCTCTGCCAGCTATTCACAAGAAGCTCTTAAATAACTGTACTGCTTTGCTGTGCCTTGGTTTCCCCCATATGTTAAACAAGGGTGACACTGAAGTTGTCCTTGGCCCTGGAATGTTCCAGAAGGGACCAGACAAAGCACTGGAAGTGCTGCTTGGGTCTGTGTCCTCTTCTACTAAATTAGGACAAGCACAGAGGGGAGAGAAGCTCTTGGGCTCTTGAGGAGCCCCTGTGCCTCCTGGTGAAAAGCCTTCACAATGTGCCTTTTTGCCTAAAATACGGGAATTTTTTGCAAAAGAAGAAGAAAAATAATTTGGTTACAATTATTTTTGTATCGATCACTTAAGGGGGTGGGGGGAGAAGGGAAAGGTATTTTAATATTGGAACATGAAGTAAAACACACTTGAAATAAATTTTTTTTTTTTAAAAAGACAAATTATTTATCATTTGTAAGGTAAAATAAACTGATTTTTTAAAGCATCCTTGGCCTAGAAGTCTCTCTGTGCATGACACTCTGTGTGTGAATTCAGGTTTGTTCCTTTAGGGGTAAATCTCAAGCCTGCACCTGGTGAAGAACCATGGACTGGGGGAGAACATGCAGGAATTTTGGGCTCAGTGGTGAATACAGAAAATATTCCTGGTGAATAGAGAAAATATTCCTGGTGAATAGAGAAAATATTAATTATGATTATAGAAAATATTCCTGGTGAATGGAGAAAATATTCCTGACGTAAACAGAAAATATTCCTGGTGAATAGAGAAGATATTCCTGGTGAATAGAGAAAATATTCCGGGTGAATGGAGAAAATTTTCCTGGTGAATTGAGAAAATATTCCTGATGTATACAGAAAATATTCCTGGTGAATACAGAAAATATTCCTGGTGAATAGAGAAAATATTCCTGGTGAATTTTTCCAGGAAAATTTAAATTTAAAATAGATAAAATTTAAATTTAACATAGCTCCAGCTGAAGAGGGCGGCGCTCTGGGGCCAGCCCGGAGCTGCTGGAGGGAGAAATGAAATGTGGAGCTCTGCTTCCCTCTAGTGTGGGGAATGCAGGGATGGCACCAGCAATTCCAGCTTTTCTCCGCTTCACCCACCAACATTTCACCCTTTTCGGGGGCAGGGGGAGCAGGGGATTGTTCTGTGTCTCTGTGGGGTTTTATTTCCCGGGAATTACACCCAGCTCTGGGGCGGGCTGTGAGCAGAGTGGGGATGGATTCCAGGCACTGCTGTCCCTTCCCACGTGTCGGGGGTATCGGGACGGACGCGGGCTCGCTCTGGGAGCATCGGGGCCCATCTCCAGGAGCCTCCTTGGGTTTTAGTTTGGAATTCCGAGGCTCCGGAGCGGCCGTAGCCGGTGCGGTTCCCCGGCCTCCAGCAGTGGGTGCTGGCGGAGCGCGGCTGCGCTCCCGGGATGTCGGGACAGGGATGCTCGTGGTCCCTGCAGGATCGCAGGATGTCCCCAGCCCTCCCAAAAATAATAATTAAAAAAATAAATAAATAAAATAGGGGACTTTTGTAGCGTCTCGCTGCAGTTTGTGCTTCCAAGGCCCTATCCCATAAATCGGGTGCTGCCTGCAGAGCTCATCTCCCTCCAGAGACACCTGGAGCAGCAGGAGAGGAAAAACACTGTGTTGCAGTGAGAGGGGAGTGGACAGCATGGTGAGCACACGGAAAAGAAAGGGCAGCGCGTTTGGTGGTGTCTGGGAGTGATTTTAGCAATGATCAGAGTAAAACCAATCCTGTATTGCTTGATAATTTCATTTCCACAGCAGAAAGAAGTGGTGATGCTGTGATCCATCCCCTGATTCCCATAAGGAGGATGCGTTCGCTCAAAGCTCAGGGCACTCAAGAGGACAGGCTTGGGGAGAAAACCACCTATATATTCAAATTTTCCCGCTGAGCACAAAATAACAGCCAGAAAAAGCAATTCCCAGCCGTGTCTGGGGCCAGGAGAGGGCACTGGTGCCCTGCCCGTGGCCGGGACAGCGTCCCTGCCCAAAGGATGCCCGGGATTCCTGCCCGGCTGGAGATGCCACCGGCAGAACCCTCCCGGTGGGCTCAGGAGAACGGGAAAAGCGCCAGGAAGAGCAGGGAGAGATGAGAAACTCCTGCTCGGTGAACAAAAGCCGCTCTGATGTGGGGGAAGCAGAGCTCCCGTGGTCTCCAGCCTCTCGAGCTGGCCGGGAGCCACCGGCAAATAAATTCCTGTTTGACGCAGTGAAGACACCCGATCGCGTCAGGCTTTCGGGACGGGGAAAACCCAGAGAAAAACGCACGAGAAGAGGGCGGCAGTGCCCGGGAACGCCGCAGGGCTCGGTGGCTGCAGCGGTGGCATCAGTCCAGCAGCTGCCCGTGCCAAGCTGGTGCCACCTCGCTGCTTCCTGGAGGCTGAAATCCCATCCCTGCCCTGGAAAGAAATGCCAGGGCGAGCCGGGAACCCCCGGTTTTCCTCCAGATTTTCCTCGTTAGGGTTTCACTGAGCTCCCCGCCCTGTCCCGGGGATGTCCTCGCTGCCCATGCCGCGGGGCCGGGCTGCAGGTGAGGCTGGAGATCCTGCCCGCCCACCCATCCCCTGGGAGAAACCTGAATTTCCAGGGAGGGAGGGAGAGCGGCGTGTGGGAAAGCCGAGAGCCCTGGAACGCGAATTACCCAGCCAGGGAGAGATGAATGTGCGATAGCTCGTACCTGGCAGCTACTAATTGAGCGTTAACGCTTTCAGCAGCTCGGCGCTGTCACACCGGTGTCCCCAGGGCTGCCCGGGTCACCAGGGTGGCACATGGCAGGGACAGGGAGCAGCTCGGTCCCTGTCACAGCCCAGGCTCTGGCCTCTGGCTCTTTCTGCAGAAGAAGCCATTGCGGGGGGGATTTTTAGGGGATTTTTTCTTGCCTGGCTTCCCTGGAAGCTGGTAAATACAGCTCAGAGCAGCAAGGATGAGGAGGAAGAGGCTGGCTGCCACTTCTGTCCTCTCCTTAGGGGACAGAGATGGAGCACATGTCAGGAGAGCAGGCTCTCCATGTGCCAGCCTTTATCTCTATTATTTATTATTTAACCAGGCTCTTTATCTCCAGCCAGCACGGGTTTCTTTGATGCTTTTCACTTTCCTTTTCGTGCTGTTTCACTCAGCATCGAGGCCCAGCCCAGCCTGAGAGGACACAACACCACAGAATGACCCCAAACCTCTGTTCCTTCACTCCCACACCTTTCCTGGGGGTGATGCCCACCCAGAGGTGCTTAGGGCCAGTCCAACCCAGCCTGAGAGGACACATGGCCACGGGATTGTCAACCCAAGGAGCTGGGGGTGTTTAGCCTGGAGAAGAGAAGGCTCAGAGCTGACTTTATTGCTCTCTACACCTTCCTGAAGGGAAGCTGCAGACAGGTGGGGTTGGTCTCTGACAGAACCAGAGGACACAGGCTCAAGCTATGGCAGGGAAGGGACAGGTTGGATATTAGGGAAAAAAAAAAAAATCACTGAAAGAATAATAATAAAGCACTGGAATGCTCTTCCCAGGGAGGTGGTGGAATCACCATCTCTGGATGTGTTTAAAAAAGGACTGGACATGGCACTTGGTGCCGTGGTCTGGTTGAGGTGTGAGGGCACAGGTTGGGCTTGATGATCTTGGAGGTCTCTTCCAAACTCATCATTCTGGGATTCGGTGAAATCTCTGTTCCTTCCCTTGCCCACCTTCCCTGGGGGTGCTGCCCACTCAGAGGAGCTCAGGGCAGATCCAGCCCAGCCTGAGAGCACATAATGACCCCAAATCTCTGTCCCTTCCCTTGCCCACCTTCCCTTGGGGCAATGCCCACCCAGAGGAGCTCAGGGCAGATCCAGCCCAGCCTGAGAGCACATAATGCCATAAAATGACCCCAAAGCTCTGTTCCTTCACTCACACACCTTCCCTGGGGGTGATGCCCACCCAGAGGAGCTCAGGGCCGGTCCAGCCCAGCCTGAGAGGACACAACAACACAGAGTGACCCCAAACCTCTGTTCCTTCTCTCACCCACCAGCCCTCGGGGCAATGCCCACCTGGAGAGGCTTGGGGCTAATCCAACCCAACCTGGGAAGACACAACACCACAGAGTGACCCCAAATCTCTGTCCCTTCACTTGCCCACCTTCCCCTGGGGCAATGCCCACCCAGAGGTGCTTAGGGCTAATCCAACCCAGCCTGAGAAGACACAACAGCACAGAACGACCCCAAATCTCTGTTCCTTCACTTGCCCACCTTCCCCTGGTGGCACCCGGAGCAGCTCAGTGCCCAAAGGGGGCTCGGGCGGGGCTTTGGGGCAGGTGCTGCGGGTGCTTCCCGAGCTGTGTCGAGGGCGGAGCGCTGCTCTTTCCTTCCTGCCCTCCTTCCCACCCCACCCCGCAGCCTGGCAGCGCTGCAGGGACTCATCCATTCCCCCAGTTACTAATATGCAAATGGCAGCGTTTGCATGGGCCTGACGCCAGGCTGCTGGGTGTCAGGGCACCCGAGGGAGCCGGAGGTGGGGCGAGGCGTGGCAGCGCCGCATGCTCACCTGGCCCTGCATGGCAACAGGCAATGGAGCTCTAGGTGCCTTGGGCTGCGGACCCACGGCCGCTTCCAGAGGCAGCGGGTGGCAGAGGAGGGAGGGCAAACTGGCAGCCCCTGGCAACCTGGGGCTGACGGCAGCAGGCTGGGCACACCGCGGATTTCCCCCCGCCGGCAGGATGGTGAACCTGGAGTCCGTGCACGCAGGTAAAGGGCACGGAGCGCAGCGCGGGGCAGCGGGGCCGTGGGCTCGGGCAGGAAATGGGGTTTGATCCCGCTGCCGTGACCTTTCCTCGTTCTTTTCCCTCCTCTGTTCTCCCGCTGGTGAGGTTCCCACATTCCTGCCGGGGGATGGATGGATGGATGCTGCCCGGATCTGTTTAGGGGGCTGCCAAGCCGTGCCCACAACGTGGGAGCAGCGCTGGCGCAGAGTGCTGGAAAATGAGACTTTTCGGGTGCCTGGAAAATGAGAATTTAGTGCCCGACCCGTGCCTCCTGTCATTGGGAGGAGGGAGAAGGGATAAACCCGCGGAGGGATGCGGCAAAGCTGGAGGGAGGTGTGCGGGAGAGAGAGATGGGACACGCGCTGAAAGGAGAAAAGTTCGTGACAAAGGAGGGAGAAATGAATGAGGAGGGCGCTGAGGGAGGCTGGGTTGGGTCGGGAATGAATGAGCAGCGAGGCTCAGGAGCTGCTTCCGGAGGGATGGGTGAGCCCCTCACACCCCCCCCGAGCAGCCCCTGCCCTGCAGCGAGCTGGGAGCCGCAGCGACCCCTGCCCGACCCCCGGGGCTGTGCCGAGCCCGCTCACCCTGCCCGAGCTCCGTCCCCGCGCACAGAGCTGGGGGTGATGCTGGAGCTGAGCAGCCAGACCCCGAGAGAGCTCCTGTACCCCAACGATAATTTGGGGTACAGGAGCCACGTTGGTGACTTTTGTCCTGGGCTTTGTGCAGCACAAAACTCTGCAGGGAGGGAGGATGCATCCATCCCTGGGTACCCCTGTGGGAGTGCTGCTCTTTGGGGGATGCCTGGGGGTTTGCAGCCCCTCCACGAGCCCTGTCTGCCCCTGGGCTCACACACAGGCCTGCAGGGCAGCTGCAGCAATGTCCCACCTCTGCCAGGCTCAAAGGTGGCCAAAGCCTTTGCTCCACAGCCCCAACCCCTGCAGGGCTCTGGGGTGGCTCTGTGGGCAGCCTGAGTGGGCTGGGGAGCCCTGGACACCAGGAGAGGCTGCCAAGGAGGGAATTGGCTCAGGGTGTGAGCCCGGCTGGCCGGAGAACTGCTCTGGGTGTGCTGGGGTTGGTGTCTCTGGGGGACACATGCCCCACAGGCTCCAACCCACCCAGCCAGCCAGCCAGCCGTCCACCCAGCCATCAAATTCAGATGGACAACCCCTCATCTCTTCCCTTTTAATGGGAATTTTAACTGTTTCCACACTCGTTTGGGGAGGGCAAAAAGAAAAGGTAAAAAAAAGACCCACCCACCCATCCACCCATCCACCTATCCAGCCATTCAATTCAGCTTTTCCCTTTTAATGGGAATTTTAACTGTTTCCACACTCGTTTGGGGAGGGCAAAAAGAAAAGGTAAAAAAATGACCCACCCACCCATCCACCCATCCAGGCATCAAATTCAGATGGACACCCCCTCAGCTTTTCCCTTTCTATGGGAATTTTAACAGCTTCCAGACTCGTTTGGGGGGGGGGCAAAAAGAAAAGGTAAAAAATGATCCATCCATCCATCCATCCATCCATCCATCCATCCATCCATCCATCCATCCAATTCAGATGGACACCCCCTCAGTTTTTCCCTTTTAATGGGAATTTTAACTGCTTCCAGACTCGTTGAGGGGGGCAAAAAGGAAAGGTAAAAAAATGACCCATCCAGCCCTCCAGGTGACTCTTTCCTCACGGGGACATTCCCCGGCTGGACCCTGTGCCCTCTCTCAGGGCAGGGTTTGGAGCTGGGGCTGTGCTCCCACTGCCCCTGATCATCCCCCTGTGCTGACAGAAAAGCTGGAGCTTCCAGGAGTCCTTTGGAGCCCAAGCACAATGGGAGGGGATTTTTCCACCCCTCCACAAAAGCCGTTCAGTTTTGGGGTCCCTGAGCAGCTTTGAGGCCCCTCTGAAACAGAGCTGAGCTCAGCTTTAACCTCACTTTCTATCTTGGAGGGTTTTTTTTCCAGCTTTAATGATTTTAGGAGAAGACTTGAGTGGCTTTGAGGCCCCTCTGTAACAGAGCTGAGCTCAGCTTTAACCCCAGTTTTTATCTCGGAAGTTTTCTCCAACTTTAATGACTTTAGGAGAAGACTTGAGCAGCTTTGAGGCCCCTCTGTAACCTTTGTGCAGGCCTGAGCTCAGCTCTAACCCCAGTTTTTATCTTGGAGGCTTTTTCTCCAACTTTAATGATTTTCAGAGAAGACTCAGCCCACAGGGGGACTCCCATGCCCCTCACACCCTCCTCTCTGCTGAGACACCTCCCTGCTGGTGCCACCCCCCCTTCCCGGAGCATTTTGGATACTTCGGCTCCCTGGATATTTGGAAATTTTGGATATTTCATTTGGAAATTTTGGATATTTCATTTGGAAATTTCGGATATTTCAGCTCCCTGCGGCCTCCAGAGGGGCCCAGACACCTCAAACCCGGGGTGATGCTCCCAGGCCAGCCCAGCTCCCCCTGCTCCAGGAGCAGATTCCCCTTTTGCAGCCATCGGGCCGGCTCAGGCAGCAGCTTGGGAAAGGCTTGGTTTGCTGACAGCGTTTGTTTCAGCACAAATAGAGATGCAGATATGTCCTGGAGAAGTGTCTGCACGGGCAGAGCTCCTTTGGTCTGGCCCAACCACCCCGCCTGCCCCTGCCCCTGCTCTGTTTGCAGCACATTTTTAATATGGCCCAGGCCACACTGGCGGCTCCTAATAGGGCTGTGGTTTGCAGTTAGGCTGTCCTAAGCTGGGTTATTTTTCCCAGAGAGGTTTTATTTATTTATTTTTTATTTATTTTTATTTATTTATTTATTTATTTTTATTTATTTATTTATTTATATTTATTTATTTTTCATTTATTTATTTTTTATTTATTTATTTTTATTTTTTTAAATTTATTTATTTTTATTTGTTTTTTTTTTTTTCTCCAAGCCTGATTATCCTGTGTGCATTGCTAAGCTGGCAGAGCTGTGTGGAAGGAGCTGCCCTGTCTGAAAGTGGTTTTGAGGATGGAGCAGGGGTAAAAGATGGGTTTGCATTGCTCTGGTTGCACTGGAAGGGGTTTGGGTGCAACTAGATTAGAAAATAATTGCTCTGTGTGTCTGCTCCTTGTTCCCAAGGATCCCTTGGAGGGTGCTGGGGCTGCCCTGTCACCCACAAAATCTGTATTAATTACAAAAATCCTAAATACAGATCCAGAATACAAAATCTGTCCTAAACCTTAAACCTCTTAGATCAGCAGTTTTCCTTTTCTTTCTGCTTATTTTTCCCTTCTTATTTTCTTTTTCCTGACAAAATATTCAAACTGTAATAACTTGTGCACATTTATAGGGTTTTTTTTTAATCTCTCTTAAAATAAAATTCAAGATATTCAAACTGTAATAATTTGTGCACATTTATAGGTTTTTTTTTTTTTTTTGAATCTCACTGAAAATGAAATTCCTGTGCATGGGAATCCCAGGGCATCTCTCATCTCCCAGCTGCAGGAGGAGGGGATTTACCTGGTGGATAACGTGTGATATGCAATCAAGGTGCAGCAGCAGCAGCAATTCCTCCTTCCCTCCCCACCCATCCCAGTTTTTAATGGCAGAGGGGTGTGGGGTCACTCCTGCAGGGGGGACAGAGATTTCCATGCTCTGCTTTTCTGTCTGTCCTTCCTCAGCTCTCTCTCTCTTGGGAATTAAATATTTGCTTTCCCTAATTTTATCTTTTTTAACAAGCTTTCTCACCAAAGGAAGCACCCAAATTTCTGCAGGCTTTTAGATTTTTTTTTTTCTTCCTCTATTTTATGAGAACTTGCTTTTTTTTTTTTTTTTAATACTTTTTGGCAGCCAGCAAAACTTTGTGCTTTGTAGATTGCCTAAGTTAGGGTCCCTTGGCAGTGGTACAAGACAAGAAGGTGTTTATAGCTGATGGTAATTACTCTTCCTGCAGTAGAAATGCTTAGAAGCCCCACTAAACGTTCATGTCTTAATTGCAGAGGGTTTATTTGAAGGGGGCAAAAAAGAAAAAACCCCACAACTCTTTTCTCCCCCCTCAATCCTTAATATAATTTAAGGAAAGGAAGTATGTGAAAGTTTCTGCTATAAAATCCTGATTTTTTTTTTTTCCTACCTTTATTCATTTGCTGGAGAAAGTTACAGACTTTCAACTTGATCAAAGCTATGAAATCTTGGCCAGAAAAGCAGATTATCTGCTGTTTGCACACGAGGGCAGCTTTGAATATGGGAGAAGAAAACCTGCACACACCACACACACACACACACACACACACACAAAGCCCTGCCTGTTTTGGTGGGAGCTAAAGAGGGAAATGGGGATAAAAATCCAACGGGGCTGCTCTCATCTGTTTGGGAATAACAAAAGGTGGATCTGGGGAGGAGGAAAAGGGTTTGCATGGTGCTTTTAGGTGGCTTCCACCTGCCTTCCCTAGCCCAGAAAACCACAGCAAACACTGGCCCAGCTTCCCCGCTGTTGTTATTCCGCCATGCAAATGGGGAGAGTCTGTGGCCGGGATTGGCTGCAGGAAGCACATGCAAATCACTCAAATAATAAAAAATTTATCTCAGTTTTACTTTTTTTTTTTTTTTTTTTTTTTTTTTTTTTTTTTTTTTTTTTTTTTGCAACGAGTCTGGAAACAGTTAAAATTCCAGTGGAAAGGGAAAAGCTGAGGGGTGTCCATCCGGATTTGAATGGAGATCTCCCCTTCTCCCACCTCTGTGTCCTTGGCCTCTGTTAGTGCGGAGCTGACCATTCCCACCTTTTCTTGCAGCTGTCCCCGAAGGAGAAAGTGGCCCCGGGTGTGGTGGCAGCCATCACTTCAAGGGTAAATGACAAAATTTCTTGGCCTGGGTGAAGATAGGGGGAAATGCAGGGGACAGCACTTTGGGGCAAGGCAGATCTTGGGTGGCTTTTGAGGGCTGTGAACACTTGTAAGTGACAAAAAGAGGAGAAATAAAGTACAGATAGAGGCACTTGGAAAAACCAAGTTGGGTTTGAGCCACCTTGAAGGATTTGGGAGAAAGCTGGAGGGATCCCCATCTCTGCAGGTGTGGGAGGTGCTGTCCCAGCCGGAGCACCACAGCAGGTTTGGGAAGCTCCCAGTGCTGAATCCACCCCTCTATCCCGTGGGTGAGGAGGGATGAGGAGGGTGAAAACCCCAAAAAACCCCCCCAGCAAACTGGGGAGGGGGCACAGGAGTGAGGGGGGCTGAAAAGAGCAACAGGAGGGAAAGTGCATCCTCAGAGCTGATGAATATTCCAGCGCCTGGATGTTGAGGAATCAGAAATTTGAAAGTCTGATGGTTTATTATAATTACACACATTCATTTGTGCTGTTTAGTGGAAGCCACATGTGCCTGTTGCCTGGGACTGTGACCTGTTATTAAAATCAGTTGTGCCTCCTTTTGCAGAGATCAAGATGAGCGGGGATGCTGCAGATTCCACAGACACCCGGCACGAGCCTGACCAGGTGGAGCCAGGTAAGGAGGGTCTGGGGTGGCAGGGCCACGAGAGGGAGGGGAAACAAAAGAAAAAATAACAAAAAAGGGAAATGTGGGTGCTGGAAGTTTCTCCCCCGTGCTTTTTCTGGGCTCCTGTTGCTGCTCTTGCAGCCTGGCAGTTGATCAGGAATGTGCTCTGGGCTAGGATTGCGTTGGTATCTTGATCAGCCATGCAAGATCCCTCCTGTGTGACAGCAGCGAATCCCAGAGTGCCTCCCCCGGGTCCCCAGCGATCTGACAGGGAAATTCGCCCAGAGAATACCTCTCCAATGTTCTCCGTGGGTTTGAGGTGGAAATTTGCTCACAGAGTGCCTCCTCCATGTCCTCTGTAGGTTTGAAGTTGAAATTTGCTCACAGAGTGCCTGCCCCATGTCCCCAGCGGGTCTGACATGGAAATTTGCTCAGAGAATGCCTCTACAATGTCCTCAGTGGGTCTGACATGGAAATTCACTCACAGAGTGCCTCCCCCATGTCCTCTGTGGGTCTGACATAGAAATTTGCTCACAGAGTGCCTCCCCAATGTCCTGTGTGGGTTTGAGGTGGAAATCCACTCACAGAGTGCCTGCCCCAATGTCCTCAGGTCACAGGGTTCCTCCCCAATGTCCTCAGTGGGTCTGACATGGAAATTTGCTCACAGAGTGCCTCCCCAATGTCCTGTGCGGGTTTGAGGTGGAAATCCACTCACAGAGTGCCTGCCCCAATGTCCTCAGCAGTTCTGACAGGGAAATTCACTCACAGGGTGCTTCCTCAATGTTCTCCAGCTCACAGGGTGCCTCTCCAATGTCCTCTGTGGGTTTCGGGTGGAAATTCACTCACAGAGTGCCTCACCAATGTGCCCATCAGGTTTGAGTTTGATATTTGCTCACAGGGTGCCTCTCCAATGTCCCCAGTGGGTTTCAGGTGGAAATTCACTCACAGAGTGCCTCACCAATGTGCCCATCAGGTTTGAGTTTGATATTTGCTCACAGGGTGCCTCTCCAATGTCCCCAGTGGGTTTCAGGTGGAAATTCACTCACAGGGTGCCTCCCCAATGTCCCCAGGTCACAGAGTGCCTCCCCAGTGTCCTCAAATTCACTCACAGAGTGCCTCCCCAATGTTCTCAGTGGTTTGAGTTTGACACTCACTCACAGAGTGCCTCCCCAATGTCCCCAGTTCACAGGGCGCTTCCCCAACGTCCCCAGTGAGTTTGAGGTTGAAATTTGCTCAGAGAATGCCTCCCCGGTGTCCACAGCGGGTCTGAAATGGAATCAGAAATTCGCTGCCACAGCAGCGATGGCTTTGGAACCGTCCTGGTGCACTCAGCTCTGTATCCACAGGGTTGTGCCAGGAGCTTTTCCATAAGGAAAACAACATTTTTTGGGCTCTGTGTGTGTGTGGAGAAAAATGGGAGGGACTTTGGGAACAACCAAATCCAGTCTGGAGTTCCAGCAGCAGCGGGTGCAGAGGCGTGATTGGGTTTTTCACCTCCAGCTCCTCATGGAGCCCCCAAATCCCTTTGGATCTGGAAATCTGAGGCTCAGGGGGATCCTTTGAAGGTGCCAGTGATGCTGTGAGCGCCGATTTCTGCCAGGTTTGCCCACCACCAGGTGTAACAGGCACCCGAAAAATCAGGTTTGTGCTTTGGGGCTGCCTGGGGTGAGATTTGGATCGCTGGGATTTGAATCCCATTTACAAGGCCCTGTAATTTCCCAAAGGGCCATGGTCACATCCCTTTGTAGGCAAATGAGCAACACTGAGAAATCATCTTAGCACCCACTAGGTGCAGCAAATTAAGATTATTAAAAGGCTTAGGAATCAACACCTTTCGAAGCAAAAACTGGTGGAGAAAATGTAGAGGAATCAAATATTCTCTGAGTGATGAAGAACCCTAAGCTTGGGCCAAAGTGGTGTGGAAGAGCAGGTGAAAACTTTGCGTGGAATGATTTTCCTCTTGTAAAATTTGAGATAACTTAGGGAAAACAAAGAGATTTTGGGTAAGCAAGAGAACACAAGCAAATTTGAGATAACTTAGGGAAAAAAATGAGATTTTTGGGTAAGCAAGAGAAATCAACACATTTTGAAACAAAAACTGGTGGAGAAAATGTAGAGGAATCAAAAATTCTCTAAATAATGAGGAGCCCTAAGCCTGGGCCAAGGGGATGTGGAAACTTTGCATGGAATGGTTTTCCTCTTATAAAATTTGAGATAATTTAGGAAAAAAAAAGAGATTTTGGGTAAGCAAGAGAACTCCAGGTTTTAAAGGGACTAACCCCACCCCTTGATTTAGAAATCCAAATAATTGGGTTATTTGACAGAATCTAAACTAGAGATCAAATCTGGTTCTGTTCACATCCATGAACTCTGATTGACTTTGGCCAGTCCAGCCTCTGCTCAGGGCTCTCAAATCACCCCAAATTTGGGGTTTGGGATAAACCAGCACCAAACAAATCCCAAACACCCCAAGCTCTCCAAAAGCCCCTGAGAGCTCTTACAGGGCCTTAAATAAGGAACTGGAACCCCCAGAAACATTTGGTGCTCATTAATGGGTGGCAGGATTAATCAAGACTGAGGAAAATGGGGATTTAATTTTGGTATTAAACGTAGTGGGAGTCAGAAGTGTTAAACCAGAACTGGCAGCACATTTGGTTGGATAAAATTCAGATTTTTTTCAGTTTATGCATCCCAGACAGCCATTAGTGAGAGCTGCAGCGCCTCTTTCTAGTGGTAATTGAGAAAAGAAAGCAGGACAGCGAAGTCAATTTGTTTGAAAATAACAAAAAATATTCGCGGCAGCGTTGGTGGCTCAGAGCCTTCAAATCAAGCAGGGAAATCAGGACAAGTAAATCTCCTTCATTTGCAAAGAGCGGCACAAAGAACCTGTTTAAATCTTTTTTTTTTTTTTGCTGATGCTGTCCTGGTGTTTTTTTAATTTTTTAATTTTTTTCTGAGGCTGTCCCGGTGATTTTTTATATTTTTGATTGTTTTTCTTAGGCTGTCCCAATGATTTTTTGATTTTAAATTTTTTTTTTTTTCCAAGGCTGTCCCAGTGATGATTTTTTAAATTTTTTTTTTTTTCCTGAGGCTGTCCTGATGATTATTTGATATTTATATTTTTATTTTTTCTGAGTCTGTCCCGATTATTTTATTTTACTTTTTTCTTAAGCTGTCCCAGTGATGATTTTTAATTGTTTTTTCCCCCAAGCCTGTCCTGATTATTTTTTTCATTTTTTTTTTTTTTTTAATATTTTTTTCTGAGGCTGTCCCAATGATTTTTTAATTTTTTTATTTTTTCCCTGAGGCTGTCTCGGTGATTTTATTTAAATTTTTTTAAACTTTTTTCTTAGGCTGTCCCGGTGATTTTTTTTTATATTTTTTGATAATTTTTTTGAGGCTGTCCTAGTGATAATTTCTCATTTTTAAATTTTTTTTCTGAGTCTGTTCCAGTGATGATTTTTAATTTTGTTTTTCCCCTGAGGCTGTCCTGATGATTTTTTGGATATTTTTTGATATTTTTTGATTATTTTCTAAGACTGTCCAGTGATTTTTTAATTTTTTTATTATTTTCCCTGAGGCAATCCCGATGATTTTTTTAATATTTTTTTATTTTTTTGTTAATTTTTTCTGAGACTATCCCAGTGATTTTTTAATATTTTGTTATTTTTTCTGAGGCTGTCTCAGTGATATTTTTTATATTTATTTTTTGATTTTTTTTCTGAGACTGTCCCAGCGATTTTTGATTTTTTTGATTTTTTTCTTAGGTTGCCTCAGTGATTTTTTAAATATTTTTTGCCTTTTTTTTTTTTTCTTCTGAGACTATCCCAGTGATTTTTTTAATATTTTGTTATTTTTTCTGAGGCTGTCACGATGATTTTTTTTAATATATTTATTTTTTGATTTTTTTTCTGAGACTGTCCCAGCGATTTTTTGATTTTTTTGATTTTTTTCTTAGGTTGCCTCAGTGATTTTTTTAAATATTTTTTGCCTTTTTTTTTTTTTTTTTGATACTATCCCAGTGATTTTTTAATATTTTTTTTATTTTTTCTGAGGCTGTCTCAGTGATTTTTTTTTTAATATATATTTATTTATTTATTTTTTGATTTTTTTTTTCTGAGACTGTCCCAGTAATTTTTTGATTTTTTTTTTTTTTCTTCTTAGGTTGCCTCAGTGATTTTTAATTTTTTTTTTTCTGAGATTATCCCAGTGATTTTTTTAATATTTTGCTATTTTTTCTGAGGCTGTCAAGATGATATTCCCCAACCCTTCCCACGTTGTTTTCTCAGCTCTTTTCTGTTTATAAACAACAAAACTCCCTTTGTGCCGAGCTTCCCGGGAAGTTTTTGTGCTCTTTGCAGGCATTGTTAGAGGAATATTTACAAATAATGTTGTGTTTGGCTTCCCTGCTTCATGTGGGAAAAGGCTCAGAGTGGTTGCTGATGACTCATTAATTAAATTTCCCATTTCCTACCGAATTAAGCCAATCCACGCAGCTCCTTCCCCCCAAAAAGGAGAGATCTCTTACCAAATTAATAATATTACACCTAGAAATCCTCCTAGGTTCAGGTTTTTCATCGCCAAAAATGCAGGCTGGCTCCAAGAAGTTGAAAAAAAAAGAAGAAAAAAAAAAAAAAGAAATAAAAATTTAAGGAATTAAATACCAAAATTCTTTTGTAAACCAAGCCCTTGATCTAAAACTGGTGCCCAAAGATCTGATGGGAAGTGGCAGCAGCAGAGGCATAATATCATCCTTTCATATCCCCGCCAATTCCAGGCTTAGAAGAGGGGAAAAAAAAAAAAAAAAGGGTAATTTGGGGCATTGTTCACCTTTGAAAGTGTTTGAAATAATTGTGGGGGTTTTCTTTTTTGAGGAAATTGTTAAAATTGTTCAACTTTTCGTAGGAGGTTTGAAGAGCTCAGCGCTTTTTTTTTTCTTTTTTAATTCTTTTAATCCACACCTATTCCACAGAAAATATTTCAGGGCTTTTAAAAAAAAGATATTTTCCAGAAACTTGTGGAGTTTTGATCCCAAATCTACTGGTTACAGTGAAACAATGTCATTTTACAAACTATTATTTTAAAAATATAATTTCTAAAGGTTTTCACTGCCCAGCCCTGTGAGTATTAATCCTCCCTTTACTTCAGGTCTGAAATTTTTAATCATTAACCATTTTTAATAATTTTTTAATCATTTAATCAGAGGATTACCCCTCTGCTTTTAGGGTACTTTTCCCCTTTCCCTGCCTGATCCCAATCCTTGGCACTGGGGCTGTTTCAGGGCTTTTTAAAAAGGATATTTTCCAGAAATTTTTTAGTTTTTGATCCCAAATCTACCAGTTACAGTGAAATGTTGCCATTTTACAACCTATTATTTAAAAAATTGCAATTTCCAAGGGTTGTCACTGCCTGAATCTTAATCCTCCCTTTACTTCAGCTCTGATTTTTCAATTGTTGCCCCAACAAGGGTTGGTTTCCCTTCCCCATCACCCCAGGGATGCGGGGCAGGCTGAGCAGGGATTACCCTTCTGCTTTTAGGCTCATTTTCCCTTTTCCCTGCCTGATCCCAAGCCTTGGCACTGGGGCTGTTTCAGGGCTTCTAAAAAAGGACATTTTCCGGAAATTTGTTGGGTTTTGATCCCAAATCTACCGCTTACAATGAAATTTTGCATTTTATAACCTATTCTTTATAACCTATTCTTTATAAATACATAAATATAAAACCTATTCTTTATAACCTATTCTTTATAAATACATAATTTCTAAGGCTTCTCACTGCCCAGCCCTGTGAATTTTTTTCAATTGTGTGCAAGGGGGAACAGGCACCGGTTGCCCCCATGAGGGTTGCTTTGCCATCCCCATCACCCCAGGGATGCGGGGCAGGCTGAGCAGGGATTACCCCTCTGCTTTTCAGTTCCTTTTCCCCTCTCCCTGCCCGATCCCAAGCCTTGGCACCGGTGCTGAGCCTCCATGGGGGGTAACGAAGAGCAGCGAGTTTTCTGCTTGGCTGGGAGCTCTTTTCATCTTTTTTATTTTCTTTTTTTTTTTTTTTTTTTCCCCAACTGATGAAAGCCATGCCAGCGAGCTCCTCGCTGATTTTTTTTGATGGGAACTGTGGGGGCTTGGCAGTGCCTGAGTGTCGCCCCTGGTCCTGCAGCCCCAGGGCAGAGATCTCCCCCTTCTTGTGGTTTATCTAAGCGCTGATATCTGATGCAACAGAACGCTGAGGTGGGACTTGCCCCTGTCTGTCTGTTTGTTTGTGTCAGACACTTGTTCCCCAGTTATCTCCTCCATCAAAACAGGTTACACCAAGCAGAGCTACTTCCCTTTGATTTCATCTGTTGAGGCTATGGGGGGGAAGCCAAAGCTTTTACAAAAAGGGCGATAGGGAAGCGCTTCAAACACAACCACGGGGAAGGGAATAGCTGCAGGCAGCCCCAGCATCTTCCCTCCCCACCCTGTAACCCCAGGAGCTGGGCTCTGCCAGCAGGGCTGGCTGTGCTGGGCACCCCAGCTCAGGGGGGATGTGGGGTGCCCTGTGGGACACGTGTGGGGAGGGGTTGGGTGGCTCCTGGGGTGTCTTGGGGAGGCAGAGTTAAAGAATAAAGCAGGGATTTGTTAAAAGGATATTCTCAATAGATCCACCTTGGGCGGCACAAGGGCCCAGCCAGGGCTGCACCCAAGGTGAATCAAAAATGGTCCCAAAATGAACCCAAAATGGTCGCAAAAAGAACCCAAGGTGAATCCAAAATGGTCCCAAAATGAGCCCAAGGTGAACCCAAGATGAACCAAAATGGTCCCAAAATGAACCCAAGGTGAACCCAAAATGGTTGCAAAATTGTCCCAAGGTGAACCAAAAAGGCCCCAAAATGAACCCAAGATGAACCAAAATGGCCCCAAAATGAACCCAAGATGACCCAAAATGGCCCCAAAATGCACGAGCGCTCCCAGGGTCTCTCCCTGGGATCAGCTCTGCTCCATTTGCACCTTGCAGTTCATTGTCCCATTCCAGCTTTAGCCCAGGCACTCCCACCCTGCTTGTTTTTCTCTCTGCAGCCCATGGGGTTTGTGCTCCTGGGCTGAGATTTGGATCATTTGTCCTTGGTGCCCAGCTGGAGCAGGAATTGTTTTGTCTCCCTGCTCTGTGCACAGAGCTCAGCATCCCCTGATGTGAGCCCAGACCCACACACTAAATGAGCACAGAACCTGAAAAATAGAAAAGCTGAAACCTGAGGCATCATCTGGGATGGGGGGATTGGCTGTGCCAAGGGAAATTTAGGTTGGATATCAGGAAAAAGTTTTTCACAGAAAGGGTGGAATGTTCTGGAACGTTCTCCCCGGGGAGGGGGTGGAGTCCCCATCCCTGGGTGTGTTTAACAAAGCCTGGATGTGGCACTGGGTGCCAGGGTTTGGGTGAGGTGTTGGGGCTGGGTTGAACTTGATGATCTTGAAGGTCTCTTCCAACCTGGTGATTCTGTGATTCTGTGAGTTCTGTAAATTCTGTGATTCTGTGAATTTTATGAATTCTGTGGCTGAGCCTGGGAGCTGGAGGGGAAGGGCATGGATCCTTCCAGAGGATGGATCCTCCCAGAGGATGGATGCTTCCAAAGGACTGATCCTTCCAAAGGAGGGATCCTTCCAGAGGGTGGATCCTTCCAAAGGACGGATATTTCCAAAGGATGGCTTCTTCCAAAGGATGCTCTTTCCAAGGATGGCTCCTTCCAGAGCATGGATCCTTCCAAAGGATGGATCCTCCCAAAGGAATGATCCTTCCAGAGGATGGATCGTGCTGGGATAGGTTTGGATGTTCCAGCCCCTGTTTCAGCCCCTAGCTCAGGTGAGGGACGGCACGTTGGGCTGCTCAGCCCGTGCTCTCTCCCACCTTGGCCGCTTTTTTTTCACTTTTTATTTTTTTTCCTGGGAGCTTTCATTCCTCCTGCCGTTTGCAGTTCCCTCCTCATCCCGGGCTGGAAGCAGCTTGCCAGGCCAAAGTCTTTTGAGGAAACTTGGCCTCTCCCAGCCCCGCGCTGAGCTCAGCGCTGGGCAACGCCTTTGCTCCCCAAGGCTGGCTCTCCCTCTCCCTCGTGAAACTTTCCTCAAAGCCTCCAGGATCCCTGTGCTCTCTTCCCCCCGCAGCCATGCACAGCCCCGGGACAAGTCCCTGGCAAAGGAAAGCTGCAGCGGCCGGGCTGGAAACAGCTGGTTGCCATGGCAATTGGGGCTGCTCGGGATTTGCATAGGGCTGATGATTTTCATAGCACAGCCACATTTAAGGCGAGCAGGAGAAATTTCCATATTCCCAGCTCCGAGTCAGTTGGGGCGTGGGGGAGGCCAGGAGGGGGATATTTGAAATTCAAATGAAGGTGATTAGGGTTTGAGGTTGGGTTATTTTATTTCTTTTTTTTTTTTTTTTTTTTTTTTTTCTTAAACATCCCATTATGGAAGAGGATAAAAAAGGATGGGGAGGGGAAAGGGGAACAAAAGGCTGGTTTGACTTGAATTAGAGGGGCAAAGGAAGAGCTGGTCTGATCTGCCTCTTGCCTCTGGTCTAGCAGAAGAGACTTGCCCTCTCCCAGCACCTGCAGGTGAAATGTTTTCCGTGGGAACAACTGCTGCCCTCGGGTTTCCTCCTGGAAGGTGCCCAAGTCTCCCACACTGGCTGTCCTGCTCTCCCCTCGCCTGCCCCACACGAAGGGGCTGCACAGGGGCCGCTCTGGGGCACTGCTGACAAAGGGAAGGCACTTCTGTAACCCAGGGCTTTGCAGCCAAATGAAGCACTCGGGTGTTCAGTGAAAGCTGCCCCTGGAGTCTGGAGCTGTCTGAGTCAGCACAAGATTCACTTTTGCTCCCCGGCCCTGGCTTTCCCATGGAGATGCTCTGGTGGTTTGGAGGTTTTTGTGTTTTTGGAGCAAATTAAAACTGCAGCCCTAGCTGGCTGCCTCAGAAACTCCCCATCCTGCTCACAGCTTAAAAAGCAGTTTTTAAAAGTGCCTTGGGAGCATCAAGCATCCCAGCAGAGCATGTGGGAATCCAGGGAATTGCCTGGTGCCCGCTCAGCTGCAGCTTCTGCTCCCTCCAATGCTGGTGGGAGCAGCTGGAGGGAATCAGAGAGGCCAATCCTTGGGGGTGATTTAAGGGAGGTCCCAGAGCTCAGGGCTGGCTTTGGGGAGATCGCTGGTGTGGCTGCTGGGAGCAGCAGCTTGAAGGCACTGCCTTGGTTTTTGCCTCAATTTCCAAAATCAGTGGAAATCCTGAGGAGTGTTTTGTGCTGAATGTCTTGTTTTGCTCATTCCTTCAGTGCAGGTGAGCATTTGGCTTCATTTAGAGTACTGGCTATAGTTACAGTAATTACCACTCTTCTCTCTCCCAGCACTTGGGCAATCTCTGAACTTCACACCTTGTCTGAGGTGAGAGATTGGGACCAGTGAATTTATCAGAAATACCCCTTGAAATGCCCCCTGCACTGGTGAAATCGCTGGTGTGGCTGGTGGAAGCAGTAGCATGAAGGCACTGCCTTGGGTTTAGCCTGAATTTCCAAAATCAGTGGGAATCCTGAGGACTGTCTCATGCTGAATGTCTTGGTTTGCGCATTCCTTCAGTGCAGGTGAGCATTTGGCTTCATTTACAGCTTGTGGGACAAGCACTGGTTGTAGCTACAGTAATTGCCACTCTTCTCTCTACCAGCACTTGGGCAATCTCTGAACTTCACACCTTGTTTGAGGTGAGAGATTGGAATGAGTGAATTTATCAGAATTACCCCTTGAAATGCCCCCTGCACCCAGCCTGCTCTGCCAATCTCCCGTGGCATCCTTCTTCCTCAGACAGGGTGCCAAAATCTCCAGGATAGGTGAGATTAATCTGAATTTTAGATATTGGATGCTCTGAGGCTGCAGCCTGAGCTGCTCACCCCCGGCAGGGCGCTGGGACCTGCAGAGGGTGATTCACCCCTGTGCCATCTGTCTCAGGGCCAGAATTGCCCTCTGGAAGCTGCTGCTGCCTCTGCAGGGCTGCAAGGGGAGCCTGCAGCAGTTGGCACCTGAGAGTTCCAGAATCTCCGTCCAGGCAGCTGAAACCCCTGCCTGGTGTCTGCCTGGCCCTGCTCCCCATTTCCCTCCCAGATGTCCCTGCAGGAATTCCCAACACCTGCTGCAGGCTGGGATCCCCTCCTCATCCTCCTGTCCTTCCAAGGATCCCCTCCTCATCCCCTGTATCTGCAGGGCTCCCCTCCTCATCCTCTGAACCTCCAGGGATCACTTCCTGATCCCCTGTCCCTGCAGGGCTCCCCTCCTCATCCTCTGAACCTCCAGGGATCACCTCCTCATCCCCTGGTCCTGCAAGTGTCCCCTCCTTGTCCCCCTCATCTCCTTCCAGGGATTGATCCCCTCCTCAACCCCCTGTCCCTGCAGGGATCCCCTCCTCATCCCCTCTCCTTCCAGGGATCCCCTTCTCATCCTCTGAACCTCCAGGGATCAATCCCCTCCTCATCCCCTCCTCTTCCAGGGATCCTCTCCTCATCCTCCTGTCCTTCCAGAAATCACCTCCTCATCCCCCTGTCCCTGCAGGGATGGGATGAGCAGGGGATCCCTGCAGGGAATGATCACCTCTTCATCCCCCTGTATGTCCAGAGATCCCCTCCTCATCCTCTGAATCTCCAGGGATCAATCCCCTCCTCATCCCCCTAATCTCCTTCCAGAGATCCCCTCCTCATCCTCTGGACCTCCAGGGATCAATCCCCTCCTCATCCCATATCCCTGCAGGGATCCCCTCCTCATCCTCTGTGCCTCCAGGGATTGATCCCCTCCTCATCTCCCTCATCTCCTTCCAGGGATCCCCTCCTCATCCTCTGGACCTCCAGGGATCAATCCCCTCCTCAACCCCTGTCCTTCCAAGGATCCTCTCCTCATCCTCCTGTCCTTCCAGAAACCACCTCCTCATCCCCCTGTCCCTGCAGGGATCCTCTCCTCATCGTCTGAACCTCCAGGGATCCCCTCCTCACCCCCAGTCCCTGCAGAGCACAGGATGAGCCCCGCTGCTGCCACTCCCTGCTGCTGTCACTCAGTGCAGGTGACCCGTGTGAAGATGAAGGCCACCCTGATTTTCCTTTTCCCCCACGAGGTTGTTTTCATCCTGCAGGGCCGGACTGGCTCTGCAGCTCCCCGTGGATCCATCCCTGTGCCTGCCTTTTCCAGGGAATGGCAGCGGGGTGGGGGGAACTGCCCATCCCCAGAGAAACCTCCCCAGGCAAACTCGCAGCAGATCTGATGCCAGGGCTATGCAAAACAGCTGCCAGGTGAACCAAGGAGAGCTGCACAACCCTGGGCTGCTGGCTTGGGGAGCCAGCTGAGCTTATCTCTGCTTTTCCAGGCACCCAGAGCAGCAGGGTGAAGCCTTGGGGATGGGAGAGCTGCTGGGAATTTGTGTCTTTCCCCATTGAAATCCCAGGGATGTGATGGTGTTCACGGGGGCTCTTGGGTGAGGGAACAGATGAAGGTCTGACTCCATGTTTCAGAAGGCTTGATTCATTATTTTGATATATATTACATTAAAACTGTACTAAAAGAATAGAAGGAAAGGTTTCATCAGCAGGCTGGCTAAGAATAGAATAGGAAGGAATGATAACAAAGGTTTGTGGCTCAGGCTCTCTGTCTGAGCCAGCTGACTGTGATTGGCCATTAATTAGAAACAACCACATGAGACCAATCCCAGATGCACCTGTTGCATCCCACAGCAGCAGATAACCATTGTTTGCATTTTGTTCCTGAGGCCTCCCAGCTTCTTAGGAGGAAAAACCCTAAGGAAAGGATTTTCCATAAAAGATGTCTGTGACACAGGGATTCCTTCCCCAGCCTTGTGGAATTTCAGCATAGGGGGAATGATCTAGCAGATTCTGGAGGTTCTGGATGCCATTGGGTCTGGAATTTCAGCAAGGGGAGGACTGATCTAGCAGATTCTGGAGGTTCTGGATGCCATTGGGTCTGGCTGGTACAGCAAAAAAAAAAAAAAAAAAATTCAAGTTGTTGGCTGGGCTGAAGCTCCATGAAAATGAGTGGAGTTCTGGCAGTTTGCAGCAGCAGAGAGAATCTGCTGCCACTTACACTTTTCTTTCTTTTTATCTCCTGGAGCTAGAAAAGATTAAATCTTAAGTGCAGATTGTTTGAACAGCTCGTTCCTTTAAGGAGAGGAATGAGCGCTGCAGTGTGAGTCCTGATGTTGACAGAAACTGGGAGGAAGCTGAGGCTATTTTTATAAAGCATTTGTAAGAAAGTTACAGCTCAGCTGAAAGAGGAGAGTTGTTATCCCTATCACACCCAAACCTTGGCTCAGAACTGCGATCACTTGACTCTTACATTTACTGAAACAGAAAAGGAAAAAAAAAAAAAAAGACCAGATTTGTTTGCAAATAAATCTGTGCCCAAGCACTGGTGATTTGTGTATCTAGCTCCCATTTACATAACCACTGGCAGCACAAATCACCCCTCCCAGATTTAAATCTCTCCCTCTTGGACATCTGAGGCTGAACTGGTTGCCCCTGGGTCCCTTTGGAGTCAGCCAGGAGGAATTGCCATCTTCAGAGGGCCATTGGTGCCAGGGAGATGGGTGGCTCAGATAGGGCAGGAATGGCCTCTGGAGCTGCCTCTTGCTCCTTCTGTCTGTCCCTGACACCCCAGAGAGTGCCAGGCTCTGGAATATTTGCCCATCTGGCACAGAATTCCTGCTGGGGGGCTCCCAAATCCCCCCACGTTGATCTGCAGGGACTTGGAGGATGCTGTGGGTGACTTTGTAAGGGCAAAGAAAAGGTTTGGGCGTGTCATGGGCCTGTGGAGGGAGGGAAAAGCAGGAGAGGGGGAAAGGCTGTGCTGGGGGATTTGGGGCTGTGCAGGGATATGTGACGGTGTTCACAGGGGTCTGAGGAAGAGGGAAGAGACGGGGATCTGACTCCGTGTTTCAGAAGGCTTGATTTATTATTTTATGATATATGTTACATTAAAACTATGCTAAAAGAATAGAAGAAAAAGTTTCAGCAGAAGGCTGGCTAAGAATAGAAAAAGAAGGAATGATAACAAAGGTTTGTGGCTTGGACAGAGAGTCTGAGCCAGCTGACTGTGATTGGCCATTAATTAGAAACAACCACACGAGACCAATCCCAGATGCACCTGTTGCATTCCACAGCAGCAGATAACCATTGTTTGCATTTTGTTCCTGAGGCCTCCCAGCTTCTCAGGAGGAAAAATCCTAAGGAAAGGATTTTCCATAAAAGGGTGTCTGCAACAGGGAAAGGCTGTGCAGGAGGATGTGGGGCTGAGCAGGGAAGAAAAGTTGTGCAGGGAAATTTTGTGCAGGCCAAGGTTGTGCTGTGGGATGTGGGGCTGGGCAGGGAAGCTCCATTCCAGCTGCTCCTCTCAGGTTCCAAGTTTTGGGGTGAGTGCTGGTGACTCACTGGGACCAGGGATTCCCCTGCAGCTCTTTGAATCTTGCCTCATCACGGCTGAACGTGAGTGAAACTCCTGTTTCCAAGAAACCCGGAGATTACCTTTTCCTTCCTGTTCTATTTTAGCAGCTGGGAACTTTTATTTCCTCCTTCCCTGCTGGCTTTGCTCCCCTTCAGCAGCTGCCTGCAGATGGAATCAAACACCCCCCCTACACACACACACCCCCCGTGCGGGTTTCAAAGGTAGAAACTGTGGGCCTTGAAGATGCTCCCGCGGTCCTGCTCAGGTGTGTGGATGCTGATTGTGATCACCCATTAACGCTATCAGCATTCCCATCACTGGATGTGCCCTCCTTGGCTTTTGGGGCTGGAATGGAGCTGGAAGGCAATGAATGAGCCCCATTCCTGGGGAGGAAGCAGCTGGAGAGAGCTGGACAGGGAGCAGAGGGGGTTGGAGCGAGGGAATTACACGGGGGGAAAGAGATAAAGGGCTGGGATTGGGGAGGGAGACAGCAGGGTGGGAGGAAGGCAGGAAAAGCAGGGCAGAAATGCAGTCAGGCTGGGGAGAGGGCTCAGAGGGGATGGGGTGCAGGGGGTGAGGAGAGGGAGATCTCAAACTGGAGGGGAAGCTCAGAGCTGGATGGGGTGCAGAAGGTGAGAAGATGGAGATTTCTAATTGGGGGGGAAGCTCAGAGCTGGTTGGGGTGTGGATGGTGAGATTTCAAATTGAGGGTTGGGGTGCAGGGGGTGAGGAGATGGAAGAGATTTTAGCATTGGGGAGGCTAAAATCTCCATCTCCTCACCCTCTGCACCTCAACCTCACAGCTGGTTGGGGAGCAGAGGGTGAAGAGACGGAGATCTCAAACTGGGGGAAGCTCAGATCTGTTTAGGGTGTGGATGGTGAGGAGATTTCATTTTGGGGGGAAGCTCAGAGCTGGTTGGGGTGCAGAGGGTGAGGAAATGGAGATTTCAAACTGAGCTCACAGCTGGTTGAAGTGTGGATGGTGAGGAGACTTCAAATTGAGGGTTGGGGTGCAGGGAGAGAGGAGATGGAGGAGATTTTAGCATTGAGGAGGCACCTCAGACCTGTTTGGGGTGTGGATGGTGAGGAGAGGGAGATTTCAAATTGAGGGGGAAGCTCAGACCTGGTTGGGGGTGCAGGGGGTGAGGAGATGGAGATCTCAAACTGGGGGAGAAGCTCAGAGCTGGTTGGGGTGTGGATAGTGAGGAGATTTCAGATTGAGGGAAGCTCAGAGCTGCTTGGCATGCAGAGGGTGAGCAGATGTCAAGCTGAGGGGGCAGCAGCTCCTTCTGCCGTGGCCCTGCTCGACATCACAGTCCCACAGCTCTGTTTCCACAGCCAGTGCTTTTTAAACGTCCCAGATTAAATCTCCAGGGCTGTTTCTAGACAGCAGAGAGCAGCCACCAAGCTCTGTTATCCCTGACTCTCCAATGTTTTGCCATCCGTGGATAATTGTACCAAGCACACTCCCCCTCAGCATCCAGGCTGATTCACCTGGGAATGCTCTGTGCATGGAAAAATGTGTGCTGGGAAAGGAAAAAGGCCTTGTTCAGCTGAAGAAAGTCCATGGCAGAGCTGGATTTGCTCTCCTGCCTGTACAGCTCTTTGTAGGAGCCCTGAACTGCTGGAAAATGTGTTGGAGCTTGATCAGATCCCAGGGCTCTGCTTTGTGGGGAAGGTTATCCTGGAGAAAACAGCAGGAGCAGGAGGCCTGGGGGCTTGTGCCAGTGGGATGAGAACAATTCCAGGCCCTTTATCACAAACTGGGCTGGACTGGCAGGGGAAAGCCTGGGGATTGTGAAGGGAAAGGCCTGGGGAACAAAGGGGTGTCTTGGGGTTGCCTCTGCAGCTCCAGAGATTCATGGAATCCCTTCCAGCATTCAGCAGGATCTGTGGGGAGCACAACCTTTGCTCTGTGATGTTCTTGATGAATTTGGCAGGTGTGATGGGGAGGGGGGGGGGATGTTTATCATCAAAGGGGAATGAGTGAGGGCCTGTGCGGTACCTTCAGGCTGGGACCTGTCTGATTTTTTTTTTCCCCCCTGTGCCTGCCAATCTCTTTTGGAATCAAGGAGACGCCTCTGGAGCGCAACCCCACGGCACCCTGTGTTCCTCCAGGTAGCCACAATTACCCGGTTCCTGAAGGTCCTGGGTGAGCAGCCCTGGCCACCTCCGTGCTGGCCTTTCCCACACTTAGCCCTGGGCTCCCCTGCGCGTTTGTGATGGCCTCCAGCTCACCTCTGCTGGAATCTCCCTCGTGATTTCCCCCACCCTTGGCCAGCTGTCTCCCAGGCAGGAACACTTTCATTATCCCACAGCAAAAAGGCTGGCACCACCTGAATGCTGCAGGAGCCTTCATCCTTCCATTTCTGCACCCTCCTCCTCCTCCTCTCCTTGCTTTCCCAGGGTCAAGTTTTTGCTTATGTGTGTCCCAAGTTCTGGAAATCTCCCACCAGTGCTGTCATTAACACTGAGATATTTTTCTCTTTGTTTCCTTGTAGGGAATGAACAGAATGGGCTGGACTTTAACAGGCAGGTAAGATGCTCCCTGGCTGTTTTTTATTTTTTATTTATTTTTATTTTTCCCCTTTCTGGAATGGCCTTTTTTTTTTTTTTTTTTTTTGCTCACCATGCTGCAAAGAGATAAAAACTGTTAGGTCAGAAAAAAACCCACAGAATTTCTTCCCAGTTCCCTTTTTGGGATACAATGACAGATTGCACCTCTGCTTTCCCTCTCCCTAATTCAGAGAAGTTCAGCTAATTACAGAGTTCCTTTAAATGACCATTTGCTCGAGGGGGTTTTCTGGCTTTTACAGTTTTTTTTAGATCATCATTTAGAAACTAAAAGCACCTCAGTGATGGTGGCAAGGGTACAAATCCATCCCCAAAGTGCTGGGACAGTGGCAGCACCATGGTGGGCAGGGACAAAGGCCAGGGGCTGCCTCAGGAGTGTCAGCCAGCACAAAAAATGAGCTGGTTGGAGGTTTTGGAGTCAAATTCCTGTCTGCAAGGCAGCAGATAAAATACGGGACAAGCAAACCCCAATTGCAGAAAGAGCAGCTGAGGGGCTGTGGCCCTGCTGTGGGTGCTGCTTTGTCCAGATGAAAGAATTCCCTGGCTCCCGGAGTGCCTGCAGACCTTCCTGAAAATCCCTGAATGTCACATCAGGAGGTCACAGCTCTCTGGGGCCCTTGTGGGGAGACACAGAGTTCCCAGAGCAGCTGGAGATGCCCCTGCATCCCTGGCAGTGCCCAAATCCAGGCTGGACATGGGGTTGGAGCATCCTGGGACAGTGGGAGGTGTCTCTGCCATGGCAGGGGTGGGATGGAATGGAATTTAAGAAGAGAAGGAGCTTTAAGGCTCCTTCCAGCCCAAATAATTCTGAGATTTTAGGAAAATGCTCTCTGAAAGACCAAGAGGAGCCTGGGGATCCAACCCTGCCCTGCTGCAGGATGAGAGCTGGGATGCACAAGGGGCTGCAGCTCCGTGCACGGACTCGAGGGCTGACGCCGGCACAGCCTCCCAACCTCTTCCCTTCTGCGTCTCCCCCAAACCCCAGGGCTCCAACCCTTCCCAAAAGCTCCCTGTGGGCAGCAGCACCTTCCACACGTGGCTTTTTGCGCCTCCAGCTTGCCTTGGTGGCAGTGCAGTGACAAATGCCAGCCCCAGCTCTGTTTGTTTGTTTGCTTTGGCTGCTGCAGCTCTGGGTGGGTCTCCCTTTCCCTACCAAAGGTGTCCTGACACGCTCAGCCATCTTCCAGGAGTTCGGAATCCCCAGCTGCAAACAAAAAGCTCTGTGTGTCTGCAGGGAGAAGGATCCGACCAGGATCCAACCTTTATTATATAATTTATTATTTATATTTATGATATAATTTAATTTATAATAATAATAATAGTTTCCTTTTGAGGAAAGGTGGTGGAGCAGGGCTGAGTTACACCCAGTGCAGATCTGACACACCATCCCCTGTGTTCCTCTCAGGGATGCTGGGGAAGTTGTGGGGGCAGCCAGGTTTGCAGGCAGTAGAAATATCCTCCTCCTAAAAAGAAATTGTGGGTTTACATTCAGGTTTTTTTTAGTGTTTTTGGGGGGATTTGTTTTGTTGTTGTTTTAGGTTTGGTTTTTTTTGGGTTTTTTTTTTTTTTTTTTTTTTGTGTGTTATTTTTGGGGCTTTTTTGGTTTTTTTCGTGTTTCTTTGGTTTTTTTGAGGGGGTTTGTTGGGGTTTTTTGAGTTTTTTTTGGAGGGGGTTGGGTTATTTTTTGTTTTTAGTTCTTTTCGAGGTTTTTTGGGGGCTTTGGTTTTGTCTCGTTTTTTTGGGTTTTTTGTTTGTTTTTTATTTTTTGCAGCATTTCCACTTTTATTTTCCTCCTTCCACCAAAACGCCGCCACAAAATACAATTAATTTGTTCCAGCTTCTCTGTGTAACTGAGTAGCCAACTTAGCTGGGGATTTAGCACGGTTTAAAAAGCAAAATACTCTGAATGAGCTCATTTTATTGTTTTATTTTATTTCTAATCTGCTCTGATTGCCCAGAGCCCGCCAAGGGGGTTTGCAGTGATTCAGGGATGGGAGGTAACAATCCCTAGTGGACACAGAGCTGTGCAAGGCTCTTTGTCTCCCTCTCTTGGCCCTCCCAAGGCCATGGGCGGAGTGATTTAAAATCGTTATTATTTAAAATAATAATTGCTATTTGAAAGTATTGTTATTTAAAATAATAATTATTATTTTAAATTGTTCTCTTAAACGAGCAGGAGCCCAAATGCACACGGGCTCCACACTCACATTTAGGGTTGACCTCAGCTGTTGCTGAATTCATCCTCAATTCAGCAAATAGATTTCAAATGACGAGAAAAAAGGAAGAGAGGAGAGCTGGAAATATCAAAGTGTTTTCATGTAAAATCAGGTGCTGTGCTCTTTCATTAGGGGTGGAGGTTGGTGGGTTTTTTAATTTGGTTTGGGGTTTGAGGTTGGTTTTGGATGGGTTTTGCTTTTTCGTTAGCTTGCAATTCAAGTTTTCAAACCGAAGCCAGGGCAGGATGGTTTGAAATCCAACTCCAAACTGACTGCAGGAGCTCTCTTTGCCTTTATTTGGAGTGCTGGGCTCTAATCACTTTGAAGATCATAAATCTCACATCGTTTAAGCCTCTCCCCCAGCCTTTGTAGATGGCCTACATTTCAGGTCTGCTTCCCTCCCTCCCTGCCGAGCTGTGCTCCAGGCGGGATGGGAAGGGTGGAGTGACCTGGTTAGACCCCAAACCTGCCTCCCAATTCCCTGCTGGGGCTGCTCTCACCCTGCAAACGGGGCAGGGAGGGAAACTCTTGTGGATTTTGAGGTTTTTCGAGCAGTTTGTGGGTCAGCCCTGTGCTTTATGAGAAAGCTGCCTCTGATCCCTCAGCCTATTTGGCAAACATCTCTGCTCTGCCCCCCTTTCCCTCCCCTTCTTCAAACTCTCCTCCCACCTGGATGCAACAGTAATTTGTATGTGAATGAGAGGGAAAAGGGTGTGGATGGAAAAAGCAGCATCTTCAGCCTTGCCTATCTGGTTTGGCTTTTTTTTGTTTAGCGAGTCTAATGCTGCTTGTTTCCTGTTTATGGCCAGGGAAATGCAAAGGCGCAGCAACAAACTTTCACCTTCGCTGCTGGCAGCCTGCACAGGGACATCATCTGCCTCCTGATGGGCTGGCATGGTGCCCAGGGACAGATCTGAGTGAAAACGGGGAAACTTGCCTCAAACTGGGAGCAGGATGAGGGCTGGGAGTGCTGCAATGGGAGCTGATCCTGCCCAGGTGCTGCGGTCTCTGCTGGGGTTTGATTCCCCTGTAGGAAATTCAGGATTGTTGGTGTTTGTTTTTGTAGCTGCTGTGCAGAGCCAGGTGTCTGGAGCTGAGCCCTGGGATCAGCCCGGGGAGCGCACAGGGGTGCAGGCTGATGGTTTTGGGAGGTGCCAGGGCTTGTGTGAGTGGTGTGAGGGCTGAGCCCGGCTCAGGGAGCTGTGCAGCCAGGCACCGCTGCAGGAGGGCGATGCACAGCTGCATCCAGGCACCGCTGCAGGAGGGCAATGCACAGCTGCATCCAGGCACTGCTGCAGGAGGGCGATGCACGGCTGCATCCAGGCACTGCTGCAGGAGGGCGATGCACAGCTGTGTTCTGTGCAGGGAATGAGGGTAATGCACAGCTGCAGGAGGGTAATGCACAGCTGCAGTCTGTGCAGGGAATGAGGGTAATGCACAGCTGCAGGAGGGCGATGCACAGCTGTGTTCTGTGCAGGGAATGAGGGTAATGCACAGCTGCAGTCTGTGCAGGGAATGAGGGTAATGCACTGCTGCAGGAGGGTGATGCACAGCTGCATCCATGCACCGCTGCAGGAGGGCAATGCACAGCTGCATTCTGTGCAGGGAATTAAGAGAATTCACAACTGCAGGAGGGCAATGCACAGCTGCATTCTGTGCAGGGAATGAGGACAATGCAGGACAATGCACTTTGCAGCAGGGAAGCGATGGCAGCACCTTGTTGGTCCAGGGAGGAATGCAGCATCAGCTCTCCTCCTTCCAGGGAGGGAATGAGAGCTCCTCAAGCTCTCCCTTGTTGTGGGTTTCTCTGGGTCTGGATTGAAGGCATTTGGGACAGTAATTCATGTTCAGACTCAGATGTTTGTTTCTTATCAGTGAAACAGTCTCACAGCCATGAGTTCTGCAGCAAGGCACAAAATGGCCAACAGTCTCTCTTGTTCCAAGGTCTTTTAAGACTAAACTATCCAATTAAGAGCAGACACCTGGATTATTTTCCCTTTTAACCCCATAACTGATCCCACAGAGCCCTCAATGTGGACTTTTTTGCCTAATTACAAAATCCCACCAAACCCATGAAGAAGAAACCCAGGACAAACCCTGTGCCCTCCATCCTGCTCCCACCCACAACACACTAAAAATCTCAAAACCTCAATTTCTCAGCAAGTGATACACCTACACTGCTCTCTATAATCTAAATTTCTCTCTATAATCTCTAAATTTCACACTTTTGTGGGTTCTGATCTATCTTGAAGTCTTTAGGAAACTTTCTCCATGGATGAGGGCCAAAATCAGTGCTGCCCTGGGGATCAGGGCACCCCAGAGCAGACACAGAAATATTCCCAGTGCTCTGGGTTTCCATATTCCTTGTTCTCCAGAGCTGGGAGGGGAGATGTCCCCCTTGAAATGATGCTGACAGGTTTTTGTCCCCCTTGAAATTAAGCTCACAGGTTTTTTATCCCCCTTGAAATGATGCTGACAGATTTTTGCCCCCCTTGAAATGATGCTGATGGATTTTTGTCCACTTTGAAATGAAGCTGACAGGTTTTTGTGTGAGCAGAGCTGGGCAGGGTCTGCCCCTGCTCCCTACCCAAATGTGCCAGGCACTCTTCATGCCAGCAAGAGGCTGACCCTGCAGGACAGGCTGTAATTTGTTTATCAAACCTGTCATTATCATCAATCACATCAATCTGAAGCTGATCTGGCTGGGAGATCTGACAGAGTTTAGGACAGACAGGCTCTGAGGTGCCTGAGCAGGGCCCAGCTCCAGTTTTAGCGCTGGTTCTTTATTCCTGTTCTTTGCTGCCTTTGGTTCAGGGGATGGAGTGAGGATATGGATTTCCAACAGGCCTCCTAGAAAGCCTTTCCAGCTGGGTCTGGTGAAAATTCCTCCTTTCTAAAAGGAGGTCAAGCCTCCTGTGTGTTCCTGCCCTGCTCTCTCAGGAGGTGCTGAAGCGGTTCCCTGTCTAACTCCTCTGTTCGTATCTGACAGTCCTTGCCCAAAAAAACTTTAATTTTGGAGGTTTGTGTGAGATTTTACAGGAGGTGCTGAAGGGGTTCCTTCCCCTCAGGACCTCCTTGTCTAACTTCTCTCCCTCTTCTCTTCACATCTGACTCCCTGCCCAAAGAAACTTTAATTTTGGAGCTTTGTGTGGGGTTTCCAGCTTTGAGGCAGCAGGGTGAGTTATTTCAGGGCTCCGCAGCTGATGTCCTGTAGGCACACATGTGATGTGAGAGATTCAAAGTGGGCAAACTGAGATGTGAAAATCCCTTTTCAGTGCCATTAATGAGCGCCCTGACCTCAGCTGGTACCTTCCACCCACACGTCTGAGGGCTCTTTGCTAATGGGCTCAGCATCCCTTGGTGCCTGTGCGAGGTGGGGAGGAGTCCTGCAGACACAGCCTGGCTTTTCCCAGCGATGCTGAGCTCTGTCATTGCAGCTGGGATCAGGGGATGCTTCGTGGGCCACTTGCCCCTGGACATTGGGCTGGATTGGAACCCAGGGCCCTGCTCAGAGCTGGGTTCTGGACTCCCATCCTCTGATTCATCGTCTTGTGCTCAACCACAGACAAGTTCTTCCTCCCCTCCGTCCTTTTGAAGGTGCACAGGAGGGCCCAGCTCGCTGGGTAGTTTGTTATTAATATCTGGGATGCAAAACTCCCTGCACATTTAATTTCGCTGCACCAGGGCTTCCCTCCCCGCCGGGGATCTCTCTCATCGTTTCTCATTCCCACCTCCCCCTGCTCTCATGTGCTCCCTGGATGTCATTGCCGTTCCTGCTTGGGTAGCTCAGGTTTCAGTCTGCCCTCCACATTTCCATCCCAGCCCTGTTTTGCCCTCCTCTCAAGGGGAGGTTCACATCCTGCTTCCTTCTCCCCTCTGGGGATCAATTCAGATTTCACTCTCTCTTCTCCCCGTTGCCCCAGGGCATCAGCCTAAGTTCTTGCATCTGCTTTTCATCTCTTGAGCCTCCCCTGGCTGGAAATCAGGGCCTGACACTGGATCTAAGCTCAGCTCTGCCCTGGCCTTTCCCTTTTGAAGTCTCCCTGCTCTGTCCTAGGGACAGGCTGATTGCATAAATTTGTTTGTGTGCAGGCTCCTCATTGAGATGCAGCCCTTTGGGAAAGCATCAGAGAGAAAGCCCTGGCTCCAGGGAAAGTCCTCTGTGCCTAAATCTGGCCCTGCTTTGCTTAGGACAGATATGCAGAGGAACCCCTTCTTCAGGCTGGGTTTGTTCTGAGTTTGCTGGGAATAAACTCCCAAACAGGCCAGGGGAATTGTGAGGGAAAGGGGGATGCAATTAGGAGCAAGGATTTGGCTGTTTTAATTGTTTTTCTCAGGAGATGGGCTGAAACCACTGAATTAATTTGTTGACAGCAGCCCAGAGCTGGCTGCATTTTATCTGTTCCTTAACATCCAGCTGCAGTCCGTTCCCAAACTCCTGCTCTCCTGCTTTTAAAGGGCAAACTCCATTTACAATGTGGTTCCTACACCTGTTTCCTTGGCAAAACACCTGGAACAGCTGCTCCAGATCTGCCTGAGAGGGAGAGCCAGAGATCTTAGTGCAAATTCCCTGCTCCAGCTCTGTCAGAGATCTTTGTGCAAATTCCCTGCTCATCCTTGAGCAAACGCTTTCTGTGCTCACCAGGGACAAGCCCCAGTTTCATGGATCTCTCTGAAGGGTCACAAAACTTGTTTTCCACAGCAGAAACTCAGCCCAGGGCAGGGCTGTCGCTGGCCAGGTGGCCCAGCACCTTTTTTGAGGGTTGGGTGGCACGAGCTGCTGTGCTGGATGTGACTCCCAGGGAGTCACCACTAATGAGGAGAAGGACTCTGAGTCCTTGGAGCCCTTTCATCTGCTGAGCTCCAAGAGTTCCCCCCAAACCTGCGCCAGCCAGCCAGGGTGGGGCTCTGCTCCTGTCCTGCACCAGCACAGTGAGGGGAAGGTGTTGTGATCCCAGCAAGGCCTCTCATTTTGGACATCCAAGGGCATTTTCTCCCTCTCCAGAGGTGCTCCCTGTGGGATCAATGGGTTTATCCAGCAGGGACCCTCCTGGATCAATGGGTTTATGCAGCATTTTCTCCCTCCCCGGAGATGCTCCTTGTGGGGTCGATTGGTTTATCCGACATTTTATCCCTCCCCATAAGTGTTCCCTGTGGGATCAATGGGTTTATCCAGCCTTTTCTCCCTCCCCAGAGGTTCTCCCTGTGGGATCAATGGGTTTATCCAGCACATTCTCCCTCCTCACGGATGCTCCCTGTGGGTTTATCCAGCATTTTCTCCCTCCCCAGAGATGCTCCCTGTGGCAGCAGTGGATTTATCCATCAGGGACCCTCCTGGCTGCTTCCCCAGCCCATGGAATTCATGGGGTTGGGAGCTGAGAGCTGGCTCTGAGCTCCCCCAACCCTTGGACTTCATCCCCCCACTCAAAATGAAACCCTGGGTGATGCTCTCCCATCTTCTTCCTCACTCTTCCTTTCTCTCTTAATTGCACTTTTTGGTGTGGTTATCATTGCAATCTTCTCCTGCTCCTCTCCTGTCACAGCTCCCAGTGCCAAAAAGTGCCAGGGAGCAGCAGGAGAGGCCTGTGGAGCTGGGATGGAGCCAGCCCCAGCCTGATTCTGAGCTAATTCCTCCTAAAATGCACTGGGGAGAGTGTCCACACCCAAGGGCAGTGTGGGCATTGTCCCCATGGGTGATTAATCCAGGGATACCCACACGGAGCCAGATGTTTGCAGAAGGCAGAGATTCCTCCCCATGGGCAAGGGATGCATGGGAAAAAAAAAAAAATTAAAAAAAAAATATTTTTCATGCAGGGCAGATTCTCAGCCCAGAAAATCCCAATAAGGCAAATTTGGAGAGGAGCAGGAACGTGCTCGGGCTCCAGGGGACCTGTGTGAGCTTGCAGGAGGGCAGGGGAGCAGCCATGGAGTGGTGTGTGTGAAATCAGGGTGATAAGGAAAGGGGCAGGGATGCAGCCCAGGGTGGGAGCAGAGCAGATAAGCACGGAGGTGTAGGCAGAGGTGGAGTTCTGGAGAGGTTTGGGAGTTGGGCAAGTGAAATGTGGAGAGAGAGAGGTGCAGGGAGCAGTGCTGCAACCCACAGAGGGCTGGGGGAGCCCTGGCAGGGAGGCAGGGCAGAAATCCCAGCCTTGATGGTGGGAAATGGTGCTTCACCATAAAATATTCAAATTAAGATGCCGCAAACATTTTTTCAATTTTACAGTGATTGACTGAACGCTTGCTTTTTTGGACATCAGATTCCACAAGGTATTTTTAAATAATGACACACGAACCAAATGAATTCCCAAAATTTTAGGCCGAGTTTTAAATGTGTATTGCATCATGTTCAGTGAAGTTATGGGTGGACCATGGGGTGATGGGGAGTAGTTGTGCCTCCGTGGCATCCAGTCAAAAGTGGAGTTCCCCAGAGCTCAGTACTGGGTACAGTTCTTTTCAGTGTCTTTATCAGTGATCTGATAAATGATCAAGTTGGTAGATGACACCAAGCTGGGTGGCAGTGTTCATCTGCTGGAGGGCAGGAAGGCTCTGCAGAGGGATCTGGACAGGCTGGATCCATGGGCAGATCCCATTTCCCGTGCTTTGAGTGCAGGTTCTGGCCACTCTGACCAAGAAAAGGCATCTCCTCTTAAATGCTCCCAGTCTGGGATGCCCACAGGGAAGGTACCACGTGCCTGGGTATCCCTGCTGAGAGGGAAGGTGCTGTAAGTTGATTTTTCAGTGTTTTTCCAGCGGTTGTATGCCCCTGAGAGCACCCAGAGGCTCTGAGCTCCCCAGGCTGTGGGGCAGGACCTTCCAACCTGGAGAGGTTTGGGAGTTGGGCAATGTGGGGGGAGAGAGAGAGAGGTGCAGGGAGCAGTGCTGCAACCCACAGAGGGCTGGGGGAGCCCTGGCAGGGGGACAGGGCAGAAATCCCAGCCTTGATGGTGGGAAAATCATTTCCCGTGCTTTGAGTGCCGGTTCTGGCCACTCTGACCAAGAAAAGGCATCTCCTGGGATGCCCACAAGGAAGGTACCACGTGCCTGGGTATCCCTGCTGAGAGTGACGGTGCAGTAAGTTGATTTTTCAGTGTTTTTCCAGCAGTTCTGTGCTCCTGAGAGCACCCAGAGGCTCAGTGGGGTCCTGGCCAGGACCCTCCCACCTGAGCAGGTGTCACCCTGAGCGTGGCCAGGCAGGGCAGGTGCTCTCCCCACCTCTGCTGTGGTTCTCCTCTCCCTGCGCCACAGGTGATCATTTGAGGTTCAGCACAGCAAAGTGGGGATGACTTTTCTCTCTCTTCCCTGTTTGTTTGGAAGCAAAATTTCCAGGGAAGAGCTGTATCAGAGAGCCCACAAGAGCTGCATGTGGTTGTGTTTTTCTCCTGTCGAGCGTGCAGCTTGGTTGTTTCTGAAGTTTTGCCTTCCCACCCCTGCTTTGACTCCAGCTCAGCCATTTCCATCCCAAGCTGAAGCTGAGGACAAACCCTATCAGATCTCAGCTCAATTAATAAACTCAAAGGCCTCGTGGAGGGCGATGCAGGTGTGCTGAGGTTTGGGATTGCATTTGAATTTGCCATGGCTGAGCTTTAGGACAATTTGAGAGCTGATCCCACGCTGAATTCCTCTCTGTGATGCTGACAGCTTCCAAAAATCCCCAGCTTTCAGTGGGATACAAACGTTGCAGCGTGAATATCGTGGCACTGACATAAAGGTTTCCTGCCTTCTTTCCAGGTGGCTGTTAAGCCCTGCTGTATGTGCAGGATAGTACATGTGGAAATAGTAATTGCAACCCCATTATTACTACTATTATTATTGCCATAATTTATTATTAGTGTGTTTTTTATTTTATGGGGCCCACGTGTGCGGGTAATTCACGGCGGAGCGCTTACGCCATCCCAAGGTGGGAAGGCTCAGCGAGCTGCAGGAGCCTCAGATCCAGCTTAATTCCTGTTTCCAGCTTAAATCCTCCTCCCTGAGCCCCAGGCAAAGGGTTTTGGGGCAGCCCTGCTGTGCTGAGGAGCACTTTGGGGTGACTCAAAGCGTTTTGGGGTGACTCAGAGCTGTTCCTTCTCTGGGTGCCCCAGACCCTCTGTGTGCACCTGATCCTCCCCTCCCCTCTGCTCTGCAGGGCTGAGAGTGAGTCAAACTCCCAAACTCGGCTCTGACTGTGAGATAAGGCAGATGTGGAGGCAGATAAGTGCATTTCAAAGAGGTCACTGGCTAAATAGGAGCTTCACAACAAATGGGGGTGTCTGCATCTCCCACTGATGTGGTTCCTGCCTGATAACTGGTGAGGAGAGGGCTGCCAGGGCTTGGGTAGGAGAGATCCAGACCTGGAACTGGGAGACGATTGGAGGCTCTGAATTGGTGGCTGAGTGAGGAGGATGAGGGAGCACTGTGTGTGTCACACCAGGAGCTCATCCCAAGGAGTTTTGTGGGGAAGACATTGAGATTATCCCTAAACTGGGATTCCCCATGGAGGGCTCCAGCCCAGCCAGCAGGATCCAACCACCAGCCCATGGAATCTGAAGGGAATTCAAGCAGACCTGCTCTTCCCAATTTCCCATTTTTCCAGAGCTCTCCAAGATGTCTGCAGGATGTTTTCACGAGCCGAGCGTTTGCCAGAAGTTCACAGATCAGTTACAAAACAGATGTACCTTTCTCTTTTTTTTTTTTTTTTTTTTTTCCTCTCCCCTTCTTCCTACTGGTAAGGAAGAGTTTGTGCAGTAATTGCAGGCAGGTTGGGAGATGTTTTCTTCATAATTCTCCTTCTTATGAAATGTTTATGAAACACCTTCCACAAATCAGTTACGCAAGCGGGCTCCGGAGCTTTGATCATTTTCCATCACCCTCAATGCGTTTCTTAGTTTGTTTTGCTTTTTGTTTTTGTGTTTAGGCCAGAGATAGGTAAGAAACCATCCATCCTTGCAGCTGTTCAAGCCAACTTCGGAAGGGACTCTCTCTTTTGCAGCCAGTCACCCTTCCTGTGTTTTTCATTCCGTTTGCTCGGGGGCTGACCCTGTTTCGAGGCTGTGAAAACATCCAAACATCCACTTGAGATTTGCAAGTGCGATTCCTGCCCTGGCCCAGGGGAGCTCCCGTGCCTCCAGCTGCCGTTACCTGCTCCCAGCCCTGCCCTGGGCCTCCCCTCGGGCCCCAAAGGGAGGAAGGTGCTGGAGATTCACAGCCAAGAGCCCCCACACCTCACCCCAGCCGTGGGCATTTGCAGGTCCTGCTCTTTGCCCCGCTCGTTTTTCTCCATGGGATGGTTTGGGTTGGAAGATTCCTTGGCATGGGCAATGAAGCTTCCACCAAACCAGGTTGCTTTCCTTAAATTTCCTGCTTTCCTGTTATTTTTTCCGAGTAAAATTCGGTGGGAACAAAGTCTCTCTATGACTTTCTTGTTCCCCTTTCCCCATCCATGATCATCCTATAAAACCAAGATCCTGAGCAATCCTGGTGGGATCTGCTCCTGCTTTTACCCAAATCACTGTTTCTCACTTGCAGAGCTCCCATCAAATACCCCCATGAGGTGATTCTCTGAGGATTTCATCATTTCAACCTTGGTTTTTTAATTTTTGGTTCCTCAATGTAAACTCTTTCCATATTTGCAGGCATTTTCTGCAAATCCGAGGTAGATGCACTGGGAAAGGAGGAGGCAACTCCTCCCCTCGTTTTATTAATTTGAAATTTACATTATTTTAAGGGAGTCTCATGATATTGAGTGGCCTCGCCCACAATGTGTGTGGTTTTTTGGGGTTTTCTTGGGTTTGTTTTTTTTTTTAATGTGCACTTGGCAATATTGCTGGTTTAACCAGGGAAAAAAACCAAAAGAGTGGGATTTGCATAAACCATCCCCAAAATTTTGGATAGATCCCGACCTCCTAATGAACAATTAGCCAGCTGCACAGAGGGAAGAGGAAGAGGAGGGCGAGGTAAATTTGAGCCTAAACCCAATGGAAATAGGTGCAAGGGGGAGAAGGATTTGTCAAGAACCAGAGCCCGGGTTCCTGCCCACTGCGCAGGAGGGAGAATTCCAGGGCCAGGGGAAGGAGCAGTGGGAGATGTTGTTGTTGTTTTTGAGTCGGGAGCCGGTGCTCTGCCAAACCCACCTCCCGTTCTCACATCCAGCCATGCCGGGATGCGGCTACACACCCCTTTGTGCCTGGAGCGCCGCCAGCTCGTCCCGCTTGGCAGCTGCAAAAATTGATTTCAGTTTGGAAATGGCTCGTGCCTCCTCAACACCCCACAGCTCAGGCAGGATCCTCAGCCCGGCTCTCTGAGACGCCAAAATCTTCAATTTCTTGGGACTGCTCAGCCTTGGATGAAGCAGGCAAAAGTTAATTTTTAATTTTTTTTTTTAACAACTTTTAAAATTTTTTTTTCTTATTTTTCTCCAATGGATTCTTTTTAATGCAAAGAACCACGTGCCTGCAGTGACTGGATGGCTCAGGGGTAACGGGGTGTCCTCCTGAGCCTTTTTGCCTGACGTTCAGTGACTTACCGCTGCCGATAGCGATCGAGAAGATCTTTCCACCTGATTTTTTTGTTGTTTTTTTTTTCTGCCCTGCCAGGCTAAGAGGGATGATCATGCCAACCTGAAAGGTAGGAAAGAGCTGGAATTCATAGCATGTCTACCTCTTGCTGCAAGGAGCTGGGATTATTGCAAAACGAGTTTCGGCGGTGGCCAGAGCTCGAGTTGTAATGAAAGGGGGTGTTGTAATCACCTTCCCTCCGAGCAGCGCCTTCCAAAATGCAGAGGGGAACATTGCAGCTCCCTGTTCTGGAGCTGTTGAGCTTCTTGTGATCCCGTTTTCCCCCTTTTCTCCTCTCGTGGAGATCCACCAAAGCTTGGACTCGATGGTTGTAGAGGTCTCTTCCAACCGGAATCATTCCGCGCGTTTCTTTGCTTTGCTCAAATGGGCAGGAACGCTCCTGCAACACCAAAATACTCGCTCAGGATGGGGTTTGTGGAGCTGGATTTCTCATCCCCCTCTGCTGGCAGGAGGCTGCAGGGCCTCAAGGCCCCATCAGTGGGGCAAAGACCCTGCTCACCTTTGGGGGATGGTTTGGGAGGGATCTGGTGGGAACACCTGGGGATGTTCTCTCCTTGGAGCCAGGGTGAATCTTCAGGAGTTTCAAGTTGGGTCCTTGGTAGAGTCCTCCTGGTTTTTCCAGTTTTTGGGAATTAGAGGCTCTTCCTGCTGTGATGAGGAATAACCCTTGTCCAGTGTTGAGAAAAGGTTTGGGTCAATCTTTTCTTGGAGGAGAGTTCTGTATCTTTTACCTGTCCCCTGTGCATGGACACTCCTCACTGACCTTTCAGGAATTTACCTAAAAACTTCCAAAATCCTCCCCTCCCTCCTGTCCCAGTCAGCAATACCAAAAGACTTCAGCTCCTACAATAATTGGAACACATCTTTATTATTACTTCTTAATAAATTTTTTTTAAATGCATTAGCAAAGTTAGAAATGAATGTAGAGATTGAGGAATAAACCAGAAACAAGGATTCAGTTCTGGTCCCAGGGTAAATTTTTTTCTAAGAATATGGATTTTAAAATCATTATTTTCTTGTGGATGAGAACTTTGCAAGAACATAAAGTAGCTCAAAAAGACCACTGGACACCTGTGGAAATTTTCCAGTCATTTTTCCACAGCTTGTAACTGAGGAAGGAGATTTTCCTTGCAATTTCTTTTTGGTAGAAATTGAACAAATTGATGCCTGGAGTGCTGCATTTTCAATTCTAGGGGATAACTCTGCTTTTTTGAGGTCTTTTCCTTCATGACCCGTCCTTTCCCATCCCCTTGTACCATTCTCTGTTTTGTGCAGGGAAAAATGAGATGTTTTCCATGTCCAGCCCTCCTATTGGGGATCTGGAAAGGAGAATTGCTTCTTGACTTCACTAAAACTCCACAAAAGGCTTTAAACTTTGAAAAGTTGCTTGAAATTGGTTGTTTTCCTGAAGTGTTTTAATTGAGCAAAGTGCTTGGCAGAGCAGGAGAGCTGTCCATGGGGTAGAGTGGGGAGCAGCAAGTGTGGAATAACCCCGATTTTCAGCAATGGAAACAGCACAAAAATCCCTGAGAGGAGCCTCCTCCAGCCTCCTGGATCCCAGCTGCCCTCTGCTCACCCCTGCTCCCTAATTCCACGATTCCTTTGCTCTTTTTGCAGATTAAAACCGAGGACCTCAGCGACTCCTTGCAGTCTGCCATCCCCCCTCGGTCGGGGCACCTCGTGCAGGGATCATCCATGATGCCAGGGAGCCAAATTGCAGGGGTGAGTGACCTGAATCCCAGGAAAAGGGGCTGCTCCTGACCCCCCTCCCCAAATTCTTTTTGCCAGAATGGGTGAGGAACACTGAGGTGGAAAAGTGAATCTTGATCTTCCTCCTCGGCTTTTCCTCGTGGGTTCAAAGTTGGGCTGGGCACATGCTGGGGTGAGAATTCCTCTGAGGGTTTGAAACCACCCCATGGTCAGGAAATCCCTTGGCTGCCCCTGAAATCCCAGGAAAAGGGGCTGCTCCTGACCCCCTCCCCAAATTAATGGGGCCAAAAAAGGTGAGGAACGCTGAGGTGGAAAAGTGAATCCTCATCTTCCTCCTCGGCTTTTCCTCGTGGGTTCAAAGTTGGGCTGGGCACGTGCTGGGGTGATATTTCCTCTGAGGGTTTGAAACCACCCCATGGTCAGGAAATCCTTCGGATTGGGAATAATTGGAGGCTGAGACAGCCCCGTGGGGAAGTGTCTGATAATGCTGGCCCTGCTCTTCCTCATTCATGAGTGTCTGGTTAATGCCATTGCTGGAGATAGGGTTCTACACCAGATTAACTCCTAATCTCAGCCTGTTGTGGCCTCAAATTGATTTACACCAGGGGAGAAATTAATTCCGCCAGGGAATTTTTTTTTCCCAAGGTAAAAATGTGGAGTTCAGCACTGAACTCCTCAAGGGATTTTTTTTTATTTTACCTAAGGTAAAAAATTGTGGAGTTCAGCACTAACTCTTGTTAAATTCTAGTGGGAGTTGGATGCCAGGTGGCCACAGAAGTGCTCTGGAATCCTTTCTCTTCTTCTCTCATGGGTATTCAGATCCATGATACAATTTAGGGATTCTTCAATTCCCCCCAGTCTTCAGAACAGTCCTGTGGGAAGCAGAGTTGGTGAGCTGGGACAGCCTGCTGCAATCTGCTGAGAGATTTCAGGCGGTGGAAATGCTTTATCTGAAGAAAAAGCTCTGGAAATGCTTCATCTGAAAAAACTGAAATCTGAGAGGTCTCACTGTTCTAACAACCAGAGTTTGATTGCCTCAAAAATGTCTTGATCAGGAGTTAACATTTCCAGGGAAAAGCAGACACTTTTCCACATGGATATCTCTGTCTGCACCAAATTCTTCTCCTATACTTGAAACTTTTGGACCTGCAGCCCTCCAGCCCCCAAATTCCCCAAATTCAGTGAGAATTCTTCTCCTGCACCTGAAACCTTTGGATCTCCAGCTCAAAAATGTCACCAAGAGTAAACTTTTCCAGGGAAAAGCAGACAATTCTCCACATGGAGGTCTCTGTATGCACAGAATCTTCTCTCGCACCTGAAACTTTTGGTCCTGCAGCCTCCCAGCCCCTTAAAATGCAGAAATTCAGCATGGATTTGCAAGGAGCATAAATCCTTGATCTTTATTGTTCCCTTTGCTTTTTTCTGCAGGACATGAGCTCTCTCCACACCCTGCAGCAGCTGGTGTTGCTTCCTGGGCACATGCAGTCAGTCCCCCAGTTCCTCCTGTCCCAGTCTCAGGCAGGACAACAAGGTAAGAGAAGGAAAAGTTGAAATTATTCCTTTTTCGGGCTACCTAAAAGCAGAGGTCAGACCAAACTGAGAGAATAAAAGCAGTTCTGTTTATTGAAGGGCCTTCAGGTAAATCTATAGCAGATAAAACCCACCCAAAAATGGAGAACTGGTCGTGGATTTCACACTTTTATAAAGTTTGGTCCATTTGCATTTTAGGGGTGAATATTCCAATTCCAGCTTCAGCTGATGAAGTCATTGACCCCAAGTTTGCTGCCCCCAACTCCCTTTTGTTTCCATCTCTGGGCCCTGAGGCAGTGAGGTGTCCTTGGTTGCCAGGCTGGGAGAGGAATCGTTGTGTCTGCCCCAAATGGGAAACTGCACACTGTGTGTGGGGTTTGGAGTTACACACTAAAGAACTGCAGGGTCACAAATAGATGGAAAAAATAATAATATACTATTATTAAATATAATTTATTGTTATTGGTGGTAGTAGTAGTAGCATTAAATATAATATCATCTCTTTCAAAGAGATGGAAAATAGAAAAGCTGAAATCCTGGAGAGGAATTGTTGTGTCTGCCCAGAATGGGAGAGCAGCAGCTCACACTGGATATGGAGTTTAGAGTTACAAACTAAAGAACTGCAGGATTACAAGTAGATAGAAAATAGAATAATATACTGTCATTAAATATAATTGGTAGTAGTAGTAGCATTAGTATTAAATATCATATAATCTCTTTCAAATAGATGGAAAATAGAAAAGCTGAAATCCTGGAGAGGAATTGTTGTGCCTGTCCAAAATGGGGAAGCAGCAGCTCCCACTGTGTGTGGAGTTTAGAGTTATGCAATAAAGAACTGCAGGTCACAAATATATAGGAAAAATATAGGAAAAATATAGGAAAAATATAGGAAAAATATAGGAAAAATATAGGAAAAATATAGGAAAAATATAGGAAAAATATAGGAAAAATATAGGAAAAATATAGGAAAAATATAGGAAATATAGAAAAATAATATAGAAAAAAATAGAAAATATAGGAAAATAATATAGAAAAAATAGAAAATATAGGAAAATAATATAGAAAAAAATAGAAAATATTGGAAAATAATATAGAAAAAAATAGAAAATATAGGAAAATAATATAGAAAAATATAGAAAATATAGGAAAATTAAATTATAAAAATATAAAGCGACAGAGATGGATAAATATTTAAACACCTCCCTTCTGGTGGTGGTTTTGCCCAGGGTGATGCTGCCCGGGATGATCCCAAACCCATGCGGGAGATGCTGTGGCACTTTTTGCGCTCCTCGAGTGCCACCTTGGGGCCAGGCAGCGCTCCCAGCCTGGAATCCCCGCAGAACAGCGGAGGAGCTGCTCCCTCCCGCTCCTCGTTAATCGCAGAAAGCTCATCAGAGCTCGGGCCGATCGTTTGGAGGGAGGGGAATTGCAGGGAAGGAGCAGCTCTGGGATGAGAGGGAGAGGTTTGGATATTTGGATATTCCCTGCTGCCAAAATCCGCTCCAGAAAGGCATTGAGGACTCACTGTGTGCTTGAGAAACTCCCTGTAATTCTGTTTTTACCCCCAGTATTCTTCCAGCATTTCTCCCACCCCGGGGATGTTTTAGGCTTTAATTCATAACCTGGCAGATCCAAGGGGATTTGGATCCTTTGCTCGTGCTTTGATTTATCCCAGCACAGATCTCCCTCCACACGAACTAAAATTCAGGATTATAACTTTAAATCTCTGCAGCTTGAGCCTTCTGGTTCACACACTCCAAAAGCAAGTGGGGAATTTATTTCTTCCTGACAGGATATAAATTCTCCTCTCTGCCAAATGACACTGAGTGATGGATAAAGATACTTGATGTATATTTACAAATAATTTTGAATTTGTTTGCTTGAAATATGGTCAGGACAATCTATTCATTGCTGCCTTGCTTTTATTCATGAATAATAAACATCTTTTACTGCAAAGCAGAACTTGCTGCCTTGGAGAGATTGGAATTTATCTGTTCAGTGAATTTTTTTGGCAGCTCTGTTTGCTCGTGACCCCTTCCAGTTCCAGGCTTGACCAGGGCTGGATATTGTGGCCAGGAGCTGGATTTTTGTGCACTTTGCATGGCTGATTGCCAGGGTTTAATGATCCTTTTGCCACATGCATGCACAGCCAGTGGGGAGTGAAAATGGAGAGGAATTTGGTTCAAGTGGAGTTTTCCTTCTTCCAATATTCCAGAATTGTCCCTGTGGCCATCAAGGAATGCCCTGAGTGTCTCCTGATTTTGGACTGTGGGTCCATAAACGGATTTTGGGGCTTGGCTGGGGGCTGAACCTTTCCCACAAGAATATGAATTTCAGTTTGTTTGTGTTTTGAAGCTGTCAGATCAACTCCCAGCTCTTATTCCCAGTGAAACCAAACACCTGAGTCAGGGGTGGGAGAGTCTCTAAGGATGGGAATGAACAGCCAAGGAGATTTTGGGAATCCTGTCAGCCTGAGCATTGCTGCTGAAATCTTCATCTCAGCTGTCAGACCGGTGATTCCTGAACCCAGCCTTCATTCTCCCTCAGAGCTGAGGTGTTCAATCTTGATTTTAAAGACTCCAAACGACAGAGCATCTGCCATGTCCCAAGGCAAAGCCATTGCAGTGATTAATTACCTGCACTGCTAAAAATGAGCACCTCATTACCAGCCTGGATTTGAAATTTGATGTTGTTCCAGCGTTAGGGAAAGCTTATTCCAAACCCAGCCTGAGTAAATAAATGGGATTTTGCACATCAGATCTAAATTAAATAAGAAAAGGCAGAGAGGGGGGCAGTGATTGATTTTGGAGATTATCTGTTTTCCTTTTTATTAGCAGAAGTCCATAAATTTCTACGGATCTCCCTGTAATTGTCAGTTATAATCAATTAAATATATTGACTGCTCTGTGCAAGGCTATAAATCCTCACTAAATTCTATAGGTTTCACTCACAATGGACTTGAAACCAACTAAATTTCTGGGGAACTACACAACCTAATCCTGTAGGACATTCCCTCTAAGAGATATAGGCTTGTACTTGGCAGTTTGTCAAGGAAGCAATTACACCCTCTCCATAAATCCCATTTTTTGTTGGGTTTATGGATTTCCCTTCTTTCTTCCTTTCATCATTTCGTGTCAGCTGCGACGTTCTGAAAGAAATTCAATTTATTTGAAATACAGTAGGGTAGGAAAGAAGGGGTCAGAAGGCCTCCAAATGACATTTGAAAATGAAATATAGAATTCAGAGCAGAGTGGGAGGGCTCATGAGATTAGCTGGAGGATCAGGGTTTTTTTAGCAAGATCAAGTGGCTGAAAGTTGGAGTCACAAGGGCTTATATTGGAAATAAGATGTCCATTTTTCTAAGAGCTGCAATAATTAAGAACTGAGAGAAATCCCCAGGAAGGATGTAGAAAATTCTCTGCTGCTTGGCACCTAAAATCAAGATTGGAGGTCTCTAAAATGCCTGAGTGTGATGAGTGACACGCAGGGATCAGCAAATGAGATATTTCACTTCTCCCATTATTGTAATGATCCCTTGCAGGCTCAAAAGCCACGGGAAGAACCTTTTATTTCTCATAATCCACTCAGAGCCAGACACGTTCCTAAGGGCTGAAACTCTTATATTTTGGGCAAGAAATAACAAATGGAGCTTTGCACTCTGAGCTTCCCTGGGGGTGTTCACTGACCAGAAATGTCTCTTTTTTATCTCCTCAGCTTTGCAGCCAAACCTCCTCTCCTTCCCTCAGCAGCAGGGCAGCCTCCTCCTCTCCCAGCCCGGCCCCAGCCTGGCCTCGCAGGTAAGAACACACCTGAGGGTGGGTAAGAATGTCGCAGACATCCTTTCATGAAAATCCTTTTCTTGAGATTTTTTTCTTCTTGAGAAGCTGGGAGGCCTCAGGAACAAAATGCAAACAATGGTTATCTGCTGCTGTGGAATGCAACAGGTGCATCTGGGATTGGTCTCGTGTGGTTGTTTCTAATTAATGGCCAATCACAGTCAGCTGGCTCAGACAGAGAGCTGAGCCACAAACCTTTATCATTCTTTTTTTTTCCTATTCTTAGCCAGCCTTTTGATGAGAACTTTTTCTTCCATTCTTTTAGTATAGTTTTAATGTAATATATATCACAAAATAATAAACCAAGCCTTCTGAACATGGAGTCAACATTCTCATCTCTTCCCTCACCTGAAAACCCCTGTGAGCACAGTCACATCAGAACACACCTGGGTGTGTGTAAGAACACACCTGAGGGCGTGCCAAACTCCCCCTGCTGCTCTAGGGAGGGCAGATGGCGCCGGAAACATTCTGGTTTTTTATTTCTGTGACTCTGAGCATGTTTTTTGGGGTGTTTTGGACAGGCTGTGGGTCGCTCTGGCCTGCCTGGCTCCTCGGTTGAGCCCCACCTGGACGTCCCCCAGCACCTGCAGGTGGCAAAGCACCTGACCCCAGCAGGGGCATCTGAGGAGCCCAGCGACCTGGAGGAGCTGGAGAAGTTTGCAAAGACTTTCAAACAAAGGAGGATCAAGCTGGGGTTCACACAGGTGAGAGGGAAGGGGTGGGGGGAATTTGGGGCAGAGCTGTGTGTCGCTATAGGACACGAAAAAACACAAGCGCACACCGCTGTTCTCAAGGTGAGGAAAAAGGGAAGTTTATTTTCTGATTTTAACATTTATAGTTTTCTAAGAGTGACAGTGGATTGGAGGATGACAGTGCCACTCCTCCAATGGCACTGGACAGACCAACAGCCCATCAACTCTCCCCTCCTCCATAAAAGAATGCAAAGCAAGGAGTTATTTACAGAAAGTGTGTGAGAGAGTTCACTACAAGAATATCAATATCAGAAGGCTTAGAAAATCTTAAAAAACCAGGGTGACATCTGTGGGTGAAGGAAAGGCTGGGTTAGGTAAATTTGGGTTATTTTGCAGCATTCCCTTCCAAATTCACAAAGAGAAAAACCCATCCTAGCACCTCACCACCATAACCTCAATGTCTGCACATTTTCCAATATTCAGAGGTGGGGGCAGACTCCTGGGGGGATCAATCCCCTTTCCCTGGCAGGCAGGTCATGGAAACAAGGCTGAAGCTATGCTGGCAGCAGCCTGAGGGGAAGTTAAGGCTACAAGAGGAATAAATCCTTCACTGAAAGAATGATTGGGCTCTGGAGCCACCTGCCCAAGGAAGCGGTGGAGTCACTGGATGTGGCACTCAGTGCCAGGGTTTATGTGATGAGGAGGTGTTGGGTCATAGGTTGGACTCAATGATCTCAAAGGTCACAGTCACAGCATCACCAGGTTGGATGAGACCTTCAAGATCATCAAATCCAACCCAGCCACAACACCTCACCTAAACCATGCCACATCCAGGCTTTGTTAAACACGCCCAGGGATGGTGACTCCACCACCTCCCCGGGCAGAACATTCCAGAACTTTATCAGTTTTTCTCTAAAACCTTTTTCCTGATATCCAGCCTTGGTTCAGCTTGAGAGGTCCTCTCCAGGCTGGTTAATTGTGTGCCTCTGTGATTCTGCTGGGGCTGGGACAGCTGGGAGGGGTTTCCCTGTGCTCACTGTGGGCTTTGGGTGTCCCTGGCAGGGGGACGTTGGCCTAGCCATGGGGAAGCTCTACGGCAATGACTTCAGCCAGACCACGATCTCCCGCTTCGAGGCTCTCAACCTGAGCTTCAAGAACATGTGCAAGCTCAAGCCCCTGCTGGAGAAGTGGCTTAGTGATGCAGGTGGGTGACAGCAGGGCAGAAATGCCACTGGTGCCTTGGGAAGGCTGAGCTAGAACAGAGATTAGACAGAGCTAAAGAATAAAGCAGGGATTTATTAAAATCTCCTCAATGGATGCACCTTGGGCAGCACAAGAGCCCAGCCAGGGCTGCACCCGAGATGAACCAAAATGGTCCCAAAATGAACCCAAGATGAACCAAAATGGTCCCAAAATGAACCAAAGATGAACCAAAATGGTCCCAAAATGAACCCCAGATGAACCAAAATGGTCCCAAAATGAACCCAAGATGACCCAAAATGGCCCCAAAATGCACGAGCGCTCCCAGGGTCTCTCCCTGGGATCAGTTCTGCTCCGTTTGCACCTTGCAGTTCATTGTCCCATTCCAGCTTTAGCCCAGGCACTCCCACCCTGCTTGTTTTTCTCTCTGCAGCCCACGGGGTTTGTGCTCCTGGGCTGAGATTTGGATCATTTGTCCTTGGTGCCCAGCTGGAGCAGGAATTGTTTTGTCTCCCTGCTCTGTGCACAGAGCTCAGCATCCCCTGATGTGAGCCCAGACCCACACACTAAAGCAGCACAGAACGTGAAAAATAGAAAAGCTGAAACCTGAAAGTCTGAAAAATAGAAAAGCTGAAACCTGAAAATCAAAAATATAAAATCTGAAACCTGAGGCATCACCAGCAGCAGGAGAGGATCCATCCAGGACCCCCAAACCCCTTCAGCCCCTCGCTGTGGGAGCTGGAGAAGAAGGGGAGCAGCTGCTGAGGGATCAGGCCAGGGGAAGCAGCTGGAAAAGGAAGGATTCCAGTGAGAGGGGAATCCCCTGGGGCAGCAGGGTTTGGGGTGGTGTCCTGTGCTGACCTCACCCTTCAGGATGTCTGAGCCATCGGTCACATCTCAGCCACCCCGAGCCAAATGCTTTGGTCACATCCTTTTCTGTGAGAAATGAATTTATTGGAACGCTCCTGGTCCCTGTCAGAGCAGGCTGGGAATCAGAATCACAAAGGAAAAACAGTGTGTGGGTTAAAACGTTTTTCTTCTTTGATTTGGGCAAGCTCGTTGATGGATTTGGAGCAATTTTAATCATCATCAGAGGGAGGATCCACAATCCACAATTAATCTACTTTAGAAGGCACCTTTAAATTAATTTAATTTATTTTAGAAGATACCAGCTACTTTCATAGGAAGCATCTGGGAATGAAAATAACTCATTATCTTCTTGGACATCTCATTTTCCCCTCCCTCCTCCCTCAGAATCTGCTCCTTTGGATTCCTCCATGAGCACCCCCAACTCCTACCCCTCAGTGAATGAGATGTTTGGACGGAAAAGGAAGAAGAGGACCAGCATTGAGACCAACATCCGCTCCACGCTGGAGAAGAGATTCCAAGATGTGAGGGGAAAATCTTTCTCTCCCTCAGCCTGGCATTTGCGAGCCTGGGGCACTGAGTCCTCTCAAGAAAAGAGGTTTTTTTGGGGGTATTTATTTGATATCAGGTTGAAGAAGCAATAAGAAAGTGTTAAACCCAAAGGAGTTCCCAATTATTTGAGAGTAGGTTAAAAAAATGCTTGAAGGAGTTAACAGGTAAAGTGTTAAACCTAAAGAAATTCCCAATTATTTCCCTGTTGAATGTTATTCTGAGGGAATTACAATTTTAGCACCATATTTCCCCATTATCACTGGGGCCAAAGCTGATCTCTGCACCCAATTCTGTTCTGAGTTGCAGAAGTGTCACAGGAGCTCTGTGGCCACAATGTCCCTTTGAGCAGCTCTTCTGAGACCCCAGAACTTTTTGCTCCAAATATTTTTCCTGAACCCATTCAAAAGTTGAACCCTTCTACTTTTTAAGCTCCAAGAATTTCAGGAAAAATCACCACAGGCATCAAAGAGAGCTTTAATCAATAGGACTAAACTGTGCCTTGGAAATTTCTCAAATCAAAACTGTTCCTGAGCTTGTTTTTCCTTTTTTTTTTTCCCTCATATCAAAACTTGCGCAGTCCTCATCAGATCATTTTAGCAGCTCATTTTTAGCTGGTAGAAGGCAATTTCTGCAATGGGAATATTATCTTGGTAGATTATATTATCCACCTCTGTTCCAGGTGGCTTTGGCATTTCTGAGCAAACCCCACAGAGCCAAAAGGAATGAAAATAAATGACTCAGGGCAGGGTGGGCTCTTTAGAAATAACCTTTAGAAAGGTTATTTCCCTTTCTAAATGAGAAAGGGGAGGGACAGGCAGTGACTTTTGTGACCTCCTGTCCCCTGGATGGTGGCAGGGCCACCAGGTTGAGGCGAGCCCAGCTCTGATTTTGGTGCTGTTAAGCTCAGAGAGGGAAGAGATTTGTGCAATACCAGGGGCAGGAGCTGTGATTCATCTCCCCCCTGACTCTGGGAGGGCTGATGTGGAACGTGAGGCATTTTGTGCTTCACAGAACATAATCTCTCACCCAAATATTTGCCCTCAGACTCAGACAGGGCTTTTGTCCCCTCCCAGCCCGCAGCCAACCCCACCCTTGTCCTCCCAGCAGCCCCTGATGCTTTTTGGGCTTTTAAACCTCCTGCTTCTCTCAGCAGAACCCCAAGCCCAGTTCAGAGATTTCCTTGTGAATTTTGGGGCTTTTTAACCTCCTGCCCCTCTCAGCAGAACCCCAGGCCCAGAGATCCCAGTTCAGAGATGTCCTTGTGTTGTTATTTGGGGCTTTTAAACCTTTTGCCTCTGTCAGCAGAACCCCAAGCCCAGCTCAGAGATTTCCTTGTGCTTTTTGGTTTTTTTTTACCCTCCTGCCTGTCTCAGCAGAACCTCAAGCCCAGAGATCCCAGTTCAGAGATTTCCTTGTGTTCTTTGGAGCTCTTAAACCTCCTGCCTTTCTCAGTAGAACCCCAGGCCCAGCTCAGAGGTCTACCTGTGTTCTTTGGGGCTTTTAAACCTTTTGCTTCTCTCAGCAGAACCCCCAACCCAGTTCAGAGCTGATTTCATTGTGGTTTTTAGGCCTTTTTTAACCTTTTGCCTCTCTAAGCAGAACCCCAAGCCAAGAGGGCTCCTTCTGCTGATTGGGGTTTTTTAAACCTGCTGCCTCTCTCAACAGACCCCCAAACCCAGTTCAGAGCAGATTTATTGGGGGTTTTTGGGGCTTTTTTAACCTGCTGCCTCTCTCAGCAGAGCCCCAAGCCCAGAGATCCCAGTTGAGAGATCTCTGTTCAGAGACTGCAGTTCAGAGATCTCCTTGCGCTCTTTGGGGTTTTTTAAACCTGCTGCCTCTCTTAACAGACCCCCAAACCCAGTTCAGAGCAGATTTATTGGGGTTTTGGGGGGCTTTTTTAACCTTTTGCCTCTCTCAGCAGAGCCCCAAGCCCAGCTCAGAGATTTCCTTGTGCTTTTTGGGGCTTTTTTAACCTTTTGCCTCTCTCAGCAGAACCCCAAGCCCAGCTCAGAGGAGATCTCCTTGATAGCAGAGCAGCTCTCCATGGAGAAGGAAGTGGTTCGGGTCTGGTTCTGCAACCGGCGCCAGAAGGAGAAGCGGATCAGCTGCCCCATGCCATCCCCCATCAAATCACCCATCTACAACTCCAGACTGGTGAGGGGCTTGGGATGCAGCCACCTGACTGCAATCCCACCCAAAATTTATCATTTTTATATACATAATTATTTATATATTTATATATATATATATATAACATATATATATTTTATTATATATATGTATAATTTATTTTTATTCCATCCATTGAAAACAATCAGCTAAATTATAACAATTCATTAAGCGATAATTCTGTTTATTGAAAAAAATGGAAAGAAAAGAAATTAAGTGATAATTCTGTTTGTTGAAAACATTGGAAAGAAAAGAGAAGTTTCCTAGGAGGAATTGATTAGTTTAATTGTCGGATAATTTGTCAAATCATGATGCGATCCCAAAGCTTTTCCCCTTGAGATTGATGAAGAAAAGTCTTTCCCAAGAAAGGGAGGGTGAGGGATTTGGGATTCAGCCACCTGAGTGGAATCTCACCCAGAATTTATTATTTAAATATACATATATAATTGTGTTTGATATATGTATATATATATATATATAATTTATTAATTATATATATATGTATAATTTATTATTATTCCATCTATTGAAAACAATCAGCTAAATTATAACAGTTCATTAAGTGATAATTCTGTTTATTGCAAACACTAGAAAGAAAAGTTTCCAAGGAGGAATTGATTAGTTTAATTGTAGGATAACTAATTTAGTCAAATCATGATGCTATCCATGTATATATAATTTATTATTTTCAATGGATAGAATAATAATCAGCTAAATTATGATAATTCATTAAGCAATAATTCTGTTTATTAAAAACACTAGAAAAAAAAATTTCCTAGGAGGAATTGATTAGGATAATTGAGTCAAATCATGATGGTATCCCAAAGCTTTTCCTCTTGAGATGAATGAAGAACAATCTTTCCCAAGAAAGGGATGGTGAGGGGCTTGGGATTCAGCCCCCTGAGTGGAATCTCACTCAGAATTTTTATATATATATATATATATAATATAGATATGACAGATATGTATAATTTATTATTTATATGAATATAATTTATTATTATTCCATCCATTGAAAACAATCAGCTAAATTATAACAATTCATTAAGCAATAATTCTGTATATTGCAAACACTGGAAAGAAAAGACAAGTTTCCTAGGAGGAATTGATTAGTTTAATTGTAAGATAATTTAGTCAAATCATGATGCCATCCCAAAGCTTTTCCCCTTGAGATTGATGAAGGAAATCTTTCCCAAATTAATGGGAGATGAGGAATGGCATGCGCTGATATCAATTTAGCTGCTTTTCTGCTGCTTCATTTAAGAGTTGCTTGGTGCCTTTGCCATTTAAAAGCAGCAGGAGCCTCCTCAGTGGATAAGAGACAAAATTTCGGAAATCCAAGATAAAATTCAGATTCTGCAGTTCCTGGCTTTTGGAATGCAGGGGGCTGTGCAGGCAGTGCAGGATGTGATTTCTCCCCTCTCAGGTCTCTACCTCAGGCTCCTTGGGGCCCCTCTCCGTCAATCCCGTGCACAGCACCATGCCTGGGACTGGTGAGCCTTGGGGACCCTCCCTTCCCTCCTTTGCCCTCTTCTCCCTGACCCCTCCATTTCTGGGTCACATCTGCAGGATAATCTCAGTCAGAGCCTTGGCTTGGGCCAGAATATGTGGGTAGAACAGCCCAGCTGTGCTGTGGGGTGAAACCATGGAAAACACCGGGCAGAAGGACATTTCCACAGAATCCTGGGCTGGGGTGGTCACGTTTGGGAGCCAGGCACAACTGGAGCCAAATAAAGGGTGGGTTAGAGTCAGATCTCTAGGGGTGGAGACCAGATAAAGGGTGGAGATCAGAAATTCCCAGATAGAGGAACAGGGACATTCCTGGGGTCCCCCAACTTCCCCAGGGCAGGGAATCAGAGCCAGATAAAGGGTGGGTTAGAGTGAGATCTCCTTGGAGAGCTGAGATTCCCAAATAGGGGAACAGGGGATATTCCTGGGGTTCCTCAGGGCAGGGAATCAGAGGAACCACATAAAGGGTGGGTTAGAGTCAGATCTCCGTGGACACCAAAATTCCCAGATATAGGAACAGGGGACATTCTTGGGGTTCCCCATCTTCCCCAGGCAGGGAATCAGAGCCAGATAAAGGATAAAGGGTTAGAGTGAGATCTCTGTGGAAAACAAAAATTCCCAGATACAGGAACAGGGGATATTTCTGGGGTCCCCCCACCTTGCTCAGGGCAGGGAATCAGAGCCAGATAAAGGATGGGTCAGTGTCAGATCTCTGTGAAGATCAGAGATTCCCAGATAGAGGAACAGGGGACATTCCTGTGGTCCCCTCCACCTTCCCCAGGCCAGGTAAACAGGAGGGCCAAATAAAAGGGTGTGTTAGAGTCAGATCTCCTTGGAGGCCAGAAATTCCCAGATACAGGAACAGAGGATGTTTCTGGGGTCTCCTACCTTCCCCAGGGTAGGAGCAGGGAATCAGAGCCAGATAAAGGGTGGATCAGTGTCAGATCTGCTTGGAGACCTGAGATTCCCAGATACAGGAACAGGGGACATTCCTGGGGTACCCCATGTTCCCCAGGGTAGGAGCAGGGAATCAGAGCCAGATAAAGGGTGGGTCAATGTCAGATCTCTGTGAAGACCTGAGATTCCCAGATACAGGAACAGGGGACATTCCTGGGTTCCCCCCACCTTGCCCAGGCCAGGGAATCAGAGGAGCCAGATAAAGGGTGGGTCAGTGTCAGTTGTCTGTGAAGGCCAGAAATTCCCAGATACAGCAACAGGACGCTTATGGCATCCCCTCCTCTTCCCCAGGGCAGGGAATCAGAGCCAGATAAAGGTGGGTCAATGTCAGATCTCTGTGGAGACCAGAGATTCCCAGATACAGGAACAGGGGACATTCCTGGGTCTCCTCCACCTTCCCCAGGCTGGCATCAAGGAGCCACGGGGTGGGCACAGGGATGGGGTGGGCGTGCTGGGGCAGGAGGAGCTGCCAGGCTCACGGTGCTCTGTCCCTCACAGTGACATCCTCGTGCTCCCCAGGGAACTCCAGCAGGCCCTCGTCCCCTGGCAGTGCCCTCCATGCCAGCAGCCCTGGCACAGCCCAGAGCAACTCCAAAGCTGCCATGAACTCCTCTGGCTTCAACTCTTCAGGGTAAGGCTGAAAAAACCCCACAAAAAAAAACCCCAAACCAACCCAGGGCATCGGGGAAAACACCGGGATCTCCAGGAAGAACAGGAAAACCCTTAGGGATTCCAGCAGCGTGGGGTGTTCCTGTGTGACCTCTCAGGGACAGGGGGGGGTTGTTCGGGTACATAAGTTGGATTTGGTGATATCTGAACAAGATATTTGGATTTGAGCTAGATATCTCGATTAGAAGAGAAAGCGTTGCCAAATGAGTTGGATTGTGGGCTAGACCCAACCTGTAAAATGTGGATTTGAATACAGATTTTAAATATTAGGAAGTGTCCCCATTCCTGTCTTCATACAAAATCTATTAGTTTTGACTCTTAGAGGGAAAAAAACCCAAAATTACTTCTTGTGAAAGTTCTCAGAGTCTGACCCAAGTGGTCAGGCTTCAGAATTTGATCCAACATCTTAGAAAAACAGGTTCTGTGCAAAATGCAATGCCAGGTTTAAATGTACCAAAGGTTTGAAAGTTTTTGTGTTAAAAAAAAAAAAAAAAAAAGTGGGTCCCTTCCAGCTGAGGGTTTTCTGGGATGCTCAGGAGTGGCAGGATGTGATTTCTGCAGGATGTGCTGACCAAGGTCAGGTTGTGTGGTGGTGTTTGAGGGTCCAAGGACAAGGGAAAAGATGAGAATCTTGACTCCATCTTTCAGAAGGCTGATTTATTATTTTATGATATATATTGTATTAAAAGAAAATGATCTATTAAAACTATACTAAAGGATAGAAGAAGGGATTTCATCAGGAGGCTTGAAAGGAATAGAAAGGAATGACAATAAAATCTTGTGGCTGCTCACAGCCTCGACACAGGTGGCTGTCATTGGTCATTGAGTAAAAACAATTTAATAATTCTCCAAATCACATTCCAAAGCAGCAAAACACGGAGAAGCTGAAGCTTCTCAGCTTCTCAGGAGAAAAGATCTGGTGAAAGGATTTTCCATAAAATATGTCTGTGGTGAGGTTGAGAATCAGGATGATTTTCACTCAGAGATGGAACTTTTTATTAATTTATTCATTTATTTGTTGTTGCATGCCGCCCACAGCTCCTGGTACCGATGGAACCAGCCCACCTACCTCCACTGAGAGCTGGAGCAGCGAGGGCAGGAGCAGCTGTGCCTCCAGGCCGTGCAGCGCCCACGAGTGATGCTCGGGGCCTCCAGTGCCTTCCACGGCCGCCTGCGCCAGGATCCGCCAGCAGCGGGGCTGTGCCGGGACTCAAACTGCAGCCCAGCCCCACAGTGGCACTGTCCCCCTTGCCCAGCCCCACAGTGGCACTGTCCCCCTTGCCCAAGCCCCCAGAGTGGCACTGTCCCCTTGGCCAAGCCCCCGCGGTGGCACTGTCCCTGCAGCTGTCCTCGCATGGCTCCTCCGCTTGCAGCGCCGCATCCTCCCGGGCAGGGCTCCTGTGCAGGGCTCTCCTCTCTCTGTCTCTGCCTCTCTCTTCTCTGTCCCCGTGCCGCCCCAGAGGTCCCCAAAAGGAAGGAGGGTCCCTCCTGCTGTCCCTGTCACGCACAGCCCCCAAACTGAGCCGAGGTTTGAGTTCATTTCACCGCAGCCCCGTGGCTGGGTGGGAGCCTTGGTTTGCCCCCAAGGCTCTCCATCCGCTTGCTTTGCTCCTGCTCCCCTTTCTAAAGGTGCTTTTTGTTGTTTTATTTTTCTTCCTTTTTTTTTTTTTTTTTTTGTTAATTAAGTATTTTAGAGCCTTCTTATTTTTTCCTTTAAAAAAAAAAAAAAAACCAAACAAATAACCAAAAAAAAATAAATTGTCTTTTGCAAAACTTGTGTCCAGGTCTTGTTATTGCTGGAAACCTTGGGGGAAATTGGGATTTGTGTTGATTTACACAAATGAATGGGATGAAAATGAATCTTGGCCTTCTCTTTTTAATTTTTTTCCTCTTTTATTGGGTTTTATCTGATACTAAATAATAACAAGCTATTATTGAGATGCCCTCTGGTCTTTGAGCTGGAAGGAATTTATTTTCTGTTCTCTGTTTTTGTGCTCATGTAGTGTTGCTTGAGGTTGGTGTGTGCAAGTGGTTGGGAATTCCATAAGATTCCAAAGGAAATGTCAATTTTCACAGCCAATGGTTACAATTCCACTCTTACTTTTCCTTTATTTTTAATTAATTTTGGCTGATATGGGTATTTAAGATTAGCAGATAAGGACAAATTTAAACACTAATCTGAACCTTTGGGCCACTCTGTCTTATTTTACTTCCTGCATGACTTTGGAGAAAGGACTTGATCCCTGATAGGCAATGGTGATGAAAATCCAATTTCCTTCTCCCAGTGCTCAATTTGTGCCAAACTGCAGAATTTAGGAAATTATGAACATCCCAACTGATTCTCCTGCCACCCATCACCGAGGACATTTATTAACCCAAACCCCTGCACTGCTGTAGTTTCCAGTTTGTTCCCACTGTGAAAATCTCAAATTATTTCATAGATTATCAGCAATTATTTAAACAGTGAGCTCTGATTGTCTTCATAACCTCAGCCTGCACGTTTCACCCAGGAATTCTTGAATTAACTCCTGGCAGCTGAGCTGTAATTTGTATTTTGCCTTCAGAGTTATATGACTCAGTCCAAGCTTGCAGAGGTTTGTGAGCCCCTTGATCAAAAGAGATTAAAAATAAAATTAAATCAGCTATTTCCAGTAATCTATTTCCAATTTACTGTACATCCACATGCTCTTAGAGCCTTGAGAAGATACATTAAAATCCAAATTCACCTCTGTTCCAAACCATTCCATTCGGTTCTCAGGAATTCCTCCAAGTCATTTGCTCCCACCTGCATGAATCTTGGAATAATGTTCCAAAATAAAAAACAAAACTGGGAGGGAAACCACCAATGTGTTAAAAGCTGAATAACAGCACCTGCACGTGAATATTTAATTAAAAATAAAATTAAATCAGCTATTTCCAATAATCTATTTCCAATTTACTGTACATCCCCATGCTCTTAGAGCCTTGAGAAGATACATTAAAATCCAAATTCTGTTGGATTTTAGGTAGACTTCTGTTCCAAACCATTCCATTTGGTTCTCAGGAATTCCTCAAGTCGTTTGCTCCCACCTGCATGAATCTTGGAATAATGTTCCAAAATAAAAAACAAAACTGGGAGGGAAACCACCAATGTGTTAAAAGCTGAATAACAGCACCTGCACGTGAATATTTCCGCTGAGATCAAGGCCAAGCTGTGCCAGGCGTTGTACAAAAACATCCTGAGGGTTCACCTCCTCCCCAAAGTTTACAAACACAACGACAAATCCCTGGGGTTTATTGATAAACTGGCCCCGAGTGGGAAAACAAACAGCAGCAGTTTGCTTGCTCCACACAAAGCTCCAGCTGGAAGGGGAAGAGCTTCGTCCCCCTGGCACCCAGGAACGATTCCAGAGAGCATCTGAGGGATTCCAGAGCAGCAGAGCAGGAAATTCCAGCTTTCCAGGAGCTGGAGTCACCACCACGGCCACAGGAACAATGCAGGGAGCAGCTGGTGCCTGTGGGAACTCAGTGACCTCCTGAGCTGAGCCTGGAGCTTCTGCCCCTCTCCAAGGCTGGGCTGCCTCATAAATTGACGTTCAGCAGTGCCCAAGTCCAAGCAAGGCTGGGGAGAATTGGAAAATGAACAAATTTTTGTTGGCGTTTAATTTTTTTTTATTGTTCGTTTATTTCTTTCCACCTGTGAGGAGAGGGAGTGCAAGCTGGGGGAATGTTCCCCATGGAATGTGCCTGGAGCATCCCTGTGCTCCCTGTGCCTGCCCCTCTCCAAGGAGAGATGCTGTGGCTCATAAATTGACATTCAGCACTTCCCAAGTCCAAGCAAGGCTGGGGAGAACTGGAAAATGAACAAATTTTTGTTGGTATTTAATTTATTTTATTGTTCATTTATTTCTTTCCTCTTCTGATTTCCACCTGTGAGGAGAGGGAGCACAAGCTGGGGGAATATTCCTTGTCCTTCCCAGATTTCCCTGTGGCCTGAAGGGAGATTTTGAGCATTTCTCAGCGCCCAAATGATGCCACCAAGGTCCCTCATCGTTCCTGATGCTCACAGCCTCGGGATTTCCAGCTCTGGTAGAATTGGAATGGATCCTAACAGTCCAATAAACATTTTAGCTTAAATTCAGGCTCAGCTTTACAGAAGCTGAAACTGCAGTGGGATCCCCTTCCCCCTGCTTCAAAATGGTAGAAAAGGAGACAAAAATCAGCAAGTTTTAGCTCAAATATAAGAACAACCTATAAGCTACAATCCAATTAAAAGGATATTTGTGTGTATAACTCACAGGAGCGTCCTGTGCAGCTCACATGGCAGATCTCACTGGGAAGGGCTCTTGTGCTCTCAGTTGTTTCACTCCCATTTTCACTTCAAAATGCCAGAAAAGGAGATAAAAACCAGCAAGTTTTAGCTCAAATATAAGAACAACCTATAATCTATGATCTAATTAAAAGGATATTTGAGTGTGTAACTCCCAGGAGCATCCTGCGGAGTGCAGCACACACAGGAGATCTCACTGGGAAGGGTTCTTGTGCTCTCAGTGGTTTCACTCCCATTTTCAATTCAAAATTGTAGACAAATATCAGCAAGTTTTAGCTCAAATATAAGAACAACCTATAATCTACAATCCAAATAAAAGGATATTTGAGTGTGTAACTCACAGGAGCATCCTGTGCAGCTCACAGGAGACCTCATTCTTGTGCTCTCAGTGGTTTCACTCCAAGTGCAGAGCTCTGGCTGCAGGGGAAATTTGGCTTGTTTTGGGGACACAGTATCAGATTTTAAAGCAGCCTGAGTCAGGGATGACGCAGTGCTGACACCGAGCTGGCTGGCAGGGCTCGGCAGAAGCACAGCCCTGTCCTGTTACTCACTGCAGCCATGAACTTGGCCCCAGCTCAGCTCCTGCCTCACTCATCCTGTTCTGCACGTTCTGTGTCACATCACCCGAGTGTCCAGCACCACTCCCAGCCCGGCCTGAACCCTCCTCATCCTCCTCATCCTCCCCTCCCTGCAATCTGCACAAAGGGAGAGAGATTGGAAGAAGACTCCAGGACACTAGGCAAAACAATAGAAAAATAAACAAAAGGAAGAAAAGAAGATAAAGAGCGCCAGCACCTCCCATCCAGCCTCATCCAGCTTTATTCTCCATCACCTCTGAGTCCCTCCTCATTCTCCTCATCCTCCCCTCCCTGCAATCCGCACAAAGGTGCTCCCTGTACTCCCAGCTGAGAGAAAGATTAGAAGAAGACTCCAGGACACTCGGCAAAACAATAGAAAAAATAAAAATAAAAAGAAGAAAAGAAGATAAAGAGCACCAGCACCTCCCATCCAACCTCCTCCAGCTTTATTTATGTGCAATCCGCACAAAGGTGCTCCCTGTACTCCCAGCTGAAAGATTGGAGGAAGACTCCAGGACACCCGGCAAAACAATAGAAAAATAAATAAAAGGAAGAAAAGAAGATAAAGAGCACCAGCACCTCGCACCCAGCCTGATCCAGCTTCATTCCCCATCCCCAGGGAGGAACACGCCCAGCCAAAATAAAGTCTGGGCTCTCCGGGACGGCTCCAGCCGGGGCTGGGCGGAGGTACCGAGCGCTGTTCCCGCTTCCCCCGCCCCGTTCCCCTTCCCTGGCCGGCCCTGGTCCTGCCCCGGGGGCGGACAGGGATGCTCGGAGCGGAGCTGCGAGCCCCGGGGCAGGGACAGCGGGGCAGGGACGGCGGGGATGCGGCGGAGCATCCTCGGGGGATGCGGCGGGGCCGGGCCGGGCCGGGCTGGGTGGGCAGGGCCGGGCAGGGCTGGGAAGGGCCGGGCAGGACGATAAAAAGTTCCCGGAGCTCTGGCACCGCCTCCCCGCCCGGGCAGCCCCAGCCGGGCGCAGGTGCCGGGAGCGCAGAGCCGGAGCGGGGTGAGGATTTGGGGTTTTGGGGTACCCCCGTGCTGGGATGGGGATGGGGTCTGGTCCCTCCCGCTGCCAAAGCACCTCTGCCCTCAGAGGGAGGGTTGGGGTTGTGGTTTGTTTTCCCGCTGGGGAAATTTGGAGACGGCGCTCACGGCAGGGGGACCGGGTTTGTTCCGCTTTTTGTGGGGTTTTTCCCCACGCTGTCCGGGATTTCCGTGGATGGGCTGGGTGCTCGGGGTGGGCACGGCTCTCTGCCCTGCTGACGCTGTCCCTCCGTGCCCAGCAGGATGGTTCCCATCGCCCTGGAGGTGAGCTGCAGCTTTGCCGCCTGGCTGTGTCTCTACAGCTGCCTCTGCCGCTGCAACAGGCAGCGCTCCTGCAAGTGGAGCTGTCGCCTGGTGACCCTCCTGCACGGGCTCCTTGTCACCTGCCTCTCGGCCTATGTCCTGTTCCTGGATGGCCCCTGGCCCCTGACCCACGCAGGTATGGCTGGAATCTCACCCTCACCTGTGCTCACCTGGCACAGGTGGAGGAAGGGGATGATTTCCTCTCCTCTCACAGCTGTGTGTTTGGGGCCAAATTTTAATTCCACTGCTTCTTTTTCCACCACTTCTCACTGTTAATCCTTTTATTATTTTAATTTTTTTTTTTTTTGGCTAGTCCACGTACAAATTGAAAGTTTCCAGGCTGGCAGCTTGAGGTTATCGCAGCATCAGGTGTAGCGAGGCATGGAGAACAAAGTGCTTTCACATCTTGAAGGGTCCAATAACTCCTGAAATTCATCTGCAGGGTTTTGCTGTCCTTAAATCTCAGATGGTGCTGCTGATGGAGGTCTGGCTGTCCTAAAAGGCTGGAAGGAGAAAGGAAGCAGCGGTGGGGCAGGATGGGATGGGTGTGCTGGGCAGGCTGGGGTGTGAAGGGAAAGCAGAACCAAATATTGGCACCTAATTCCTGGCACTTGGATAAGGCTGGAAATTCAGGAGGAGAGAAGCACAGTCGACCAGTATTGATCTATAAAGCAGAAAAATAGAAAAAAGACTTAAATAAAACCCCAGGCTTATGCACACTTTCCATTCCAGGTTCACCAAACACCCCTCTCCAGACCCACGTGCAGGGCAGGCTGGGGTGTGAAGGGGAAGCAGAACCAAATATTGCCACCTAATTCCTGGCACTACTTGGATAATGTTGGAAATTCAGGAGGAGAGAAGCACGATTGACCTGTACTGATCTATAAAGCAGAAAAATAGAAAATCTTAAAATAGAAAAATCTTAAATAAAACCCCCAAGCTTATGCACACCTTCCCTTGCAGGTTCACCTAATACCCCTCTCCAGATTCACGTGTGGGGCAGGCTGGGGTGTGAAGGGGAAGCAGAACCAAATATTGCCACCTAATAGTGCCACCTGATTCAGGAAATTCAGGAGGATAAACACACAATCCACCTGTACTGATCCATAAAGCAGAAAAATAGAAAATCTTAAAACAGCCTGGGGTTTTATTTAAGATTTTTCTTACGCACACCTTCCATTCCAGGTTCACCAAACACCCCTCTCCAGATCCACCTAATAGTGCCAAGTAATTCCTGGCACTTGGATAAGGCTGGAAATTCAGGAGGAGAGAAGCACAATTGACCTGTACTGATCTATAAAGCAGAAAAATAGAAAATCTTAAAATAGAAAAATATTAAATAAAACCCTGAGCTTATGCACATCTTCCATTCCAGGTTCACCAAACACCCCTCTCCAGATCCACCTAATAGTGCCAAATACTTCCTGGCACTTAGATAAGGCTGGAAATTCAGGAGGAGAGAAGCACAATCGACCTGTACTGATCTATAACGCAGAAAAATAGAAAATCTTAAAACAGCCTGGGGTTTTATTTAAGATTTTTCTTACGCACACCTTCCATTGCAGGCTCACCAAACACCCCTCTCCAGATCCACGTGCTCTCCCTGACCTTGGGCTACTTCATCTTTGACCTGGGCTGGTGCCTGTACTTCCAGACCGAGGGGGACCTGATGCTGCTCCACCACACGCTGAGCATCTGCGGCATGATCCTGGTGCTGGGGCTGGGCAAATCGGCCACGGAGGTGAACGCCGTGGTGTTTGTCAGCGAAATCACCAACCCCCTGCTCCAGACCCGCTGGTTCCTGCGGGAGATGGGCTCCTACCACACTGCCCTGGGCAAGCTGGTGGATTTCCTCTTCGTGCTGCTCTTCCTGGCGCTGCGCATTGGGGCGGGCGCGTGGATCGCGTACGGCATGGTGACGTCCCCAGAACCCAACTGGCTGCTCAAGGCTGGGTGCCTGGCCATGTACGTGGTGTCCTTGGGGTTCATGGTTGAAATCTGTCACTTTGTGAGGAGGAAATTGTGGAAAAAAGCCCCTTCTGTGGGTGCACGATCCCGTCAGGAGTAGCAGTGCGCCTGTGGAAACTGCTTGGCTGCTCGTTAATGGGCTGTAGAGGATGATCCCCTGGCTGCTGGAGCTTGTTCCTGTGAAAAGAACTCCCAAAATGACACAGAACTGACTTTCTGCTGCCCCTGGAGGAGATGGATCGGTGCTAGGAACAAGGACAAGCTGAGAGATTTGAGTGGGAACTGAGGAGCCTGGCACTGATTCCCTGAGCTCTCCAGCAACACCAGAGATTATCAACCTGCAACCACTAATTGCACAGTTTGTATGTTCTGTCCTCATTTCCAATGCAGAATAGAGAAAAATATGAAAAAAAATCCCATTTTCCTGCCAGTGGGACTGGGTAAGGGGCAAAGATTTACTGAGCCTCACCCTCCTTAATAATCCTGGATTTGGACAATGTGTAAATACTCGAGTGAAAGATTCTGAACAAGACTGAAGTGCTTGCAGGGTGTAGTGGAGTTGTCCTTTGAGTGTGTGAAGTGATGGTACTCAAGGCGAGGCAGTGTTTTACCTCCTTGTTTTTAATGACACATTTCCTTTACTGCTTTTTTCACACTTCCATTGGGTGCTGATCTCAGAGCAGAGGGATTTCTCTGGGACTGACTCAGGCCCTCACAAACAAGAGTCAGGAATTAGAATTGTGCCAATAAACTCCATGAACAGGTGCTGGCCTGGGCTGGGATTGCTTAAGAAGAATAAAAGAATAATCAGGGTTTTTGTGGGAGAGGGAGGATAGTGAAGGTCCCCCTGGATGCTCTTTCTGTTCTGGGGTTGGCTCATTTTTAAGCCATTTCAGCTGAATTCATGGCAAATGAGTCAAAAGTGTGATTATTTCCAAGAATGTTTGGGCACCAGCAGGTCTCAGAGCATGGAACAGTTCTCGCATTTTCTTTACCTCTCAGAATCGTGTTCTGACCTTTTCCCTGGGGTTTTAATGTGAATTTCCCTCTGTTCAAGGCCACAGTTCAGATTTAGCTCCTCCAAAAGCCTCGCTGAGAGCTGAGAAGCAAAAGCAGAGGTGAGGGAGGGCAGCAGTGGGGACGCGGCTCCTGCACTGCCTTTATCTCACTGAATTTGGCTCTGTTCAGGGCAGATATCAGCCTCTGGCTGGGGCTCCTCAAGGTGCCTGGAGAGATTAAAAAATAACCTGAAATGACCTCACTTTGGGCACGTTCCCTGAAGGCACTGCAGCTGTGAACCCGGGCAAGTTCCTGGGCCGATGTTTTTTTGGGACAGCAGGAGCCAGAGTGGCCTCCTGAGGTGTGGGCACCTGCCAGGCTCTCTGTGTTCCTTCCAAAACCTCCTCTGAGTCATGGAACTTTAATAAAGTCATGTTCTCCTTTGAAAAAGAACCGATGGCCACGATGTTCTTTTGTTCTGGGTCTTGAGGGGAGGCTGAGGATGCCAAAGCCACTGGAGCATTCCCTTTGTGCAGCTCAGGAACAGAGAGGGGCTGAGGAAATGAGCCCAGGCTGGAGCTGTGGGGCTCAGCTGGAGCTCAGGTTTGTGAGCAAGGCACCCACAACCTGCTTTGCTAATTAATCAGTGCTGCAGAGGGATTGGGAGCCCCCAAACTGAGCTCAGGTTTGTGAGCAAGGCACCCACAACGTGCTTTGCTAATTAATCAGTGCTGCAGAGGGATTGGGAGCCCCCAAACTGAGGGGTTTGTTCCCCATAAATTATAAAAATAATAATTTAAATTCTGGCCATGGCTTCTCCATCCCAGGGTGCTTCTGTTTTTTCCCTGCCTCTCTGGTTTCACTGGGGCAGTGCCCAGTTCATAAGAATTGCATAGTAATTGTGGTTTTTTTTGAGAAGCAATCAAAAGCATCTTGGGGGTTATAAGATGCCCTAACTCACCACAGAGTGGCTGTTTCTGGTAGTTTCTGCTCCTGCTGGGCCAGGGCTCTGCTGTGTGGAGTTGAGGAGAGCCTGGATTGGCTTCCAATGAGAAAAAACCTCTTCTTTCAACTCAAAAACAGTGCTGGAGGGTATCCCAGGGCACCCAGACTGCTTGTGTGCAACCAGAGTTACCTGGGGAGGGTTGGTGTAAAATAAGTGCCCTCAGGTTCTCATCTGCCACATCTCACCTAAGGGTAAGTTTAGTGCTGAACCCTCTAATGTGATAGTAGAAAATCACCCAGCTCCACTAGCCCACTGTATTTCTTATTTCAAATAATGTGATTTTTCATGCTTTTGATCTGTCAGATATCCCTGAGGGCTTTTATAGCCACAAAAGCTGAGTTTTAGTAACGTTCTGTTGAACTCCCAGGTTTCCAGCTCTTGTTTATTCCCAGTTTAATTGTGGACAAGGAGCTTCCCAGTGTGGGTAAGACAATAAATACATTCTGATAAGATAATAAATACATCCTGTGATGCTTTTCAGTGCCGTGAGCTCCGGTTACAGCTCCAGGAGGGCAGAGGGAGGCTGTGGCTGCACTAAATGAGGCAGCAGCGTGCAAACAACCATCTGCAGAGGCTCCTGCCCTGAGCTGTTTTGCTGAACTCTGTTCATCCAGTGCAGCCCATTGAAATGGCTGACTCTGCACAAAGCAAACAGGAAATTTGGTGTATGAAGCTGCACCTCACTTCTGGTACAATCCACAGGGAGAGGGTTTCACTTGCTGCCTTGCACCTCACCGTGCAAAGTTTACAAAAAAAAAAAAAATCCTGCACAATTTCTGTGTGTCCCACGTCCTGCATGAAATGATCTGTGCCTTGCTAAAACTCTGACTGCTCCTCTGTGAACATCTCTGGTTTTCTTCCTGGCTGCTCACAGGATCCCACAGTGGTTTGGGTTGGAAGGGACCTTAAAGATCATCTCATCTTATCCCAAAAATCCCGTTCCTATCCCAGGTTGCTCCCATCCATGGCCTTGGGCCCTTCCAGAGCAGGCACAGCTTCTCTGGGAATTCCCTCCCAGCTCCTCATCACCCTCACAGCCAAGAACTTTATTTTCCTAATATTCCCCCTACCCAGGCTCCTAATGTGAAAATGCCCTATAATCTCCTGTCTGTCCACGCTTTTCTTTTTCCTAAGCTAAATATCAAAGCAGCTCCATCTCAGGTGTTACTGAGGCTGCTGGAGGCCCAGCAAAGGTGAGGGAGGCACGATGAGACCTCAGATTTGTCAGAGAGGCAAATGCCCTGTAAATGCTCACCAGGATGTGCTGAAATAGCAGGAGGATGAGCGTTTTGGAGCAGCAGGAGCCTGCACCCGGCCTGAACTGGAAAAGTAAGATCTGTATCTTGGTGAATACCCAGCTGAAAGCACTAATTATGAGAGCTGTAAAAGGCAGGTCAAACCACTCCCACCCTGTGCATTTCAAAAGGTAAAACTTGACGGGATGAAGGAAAAAACCAACCCCGTGTTTTTGGGCGGGAGAGGTTGTTTTGACTGTAACTCATGAAAGGTGGAGGAACTTTTGTAGCTGCTTTAGTGTCCTGCTTAAAGCCTGAATTTGGGAAACTGGGATGTGGAAGGCAGCGGAGAGAATGGGCAGTGCTGAATGCCTGCAGTGAGAAGAAGCACCAGGATGTGAATGGAGATGCCTGCCCTGCCAGGGAGCTCTGCAGAGGTTCTGTTCCCATCGGGAGTGAGGAGAGCAAAGGCTGGGCGTGCTCTGTGCTGTACCTCTGGGGCACACACAGGTGATTGCAGCGGGTGTGGCACCGGTTTCTGTGTCCCCGGGCTGCCCCGTGGGGACACGACCTGGGGTGGCAGCTGGGCTGAGTACCCAGCTGGGTATTTTCACCTGGAGGAGACAATTTGGGGTCTGCAGCTTCCTCACAGGGGGAGCGCTGATCTCTGTGATCAGGGACAGGCTGGAGCTGTGCCAGTGGAGATTTAGGCTGGAAATCGGGAAAAGAGGGTGCTGTGTGACTGTGTTCACAGGGGTCTTAGGTTGAGGGAAGAGACAAGGATCTGACTCCATGTTTCAGAAGGCTGATTTATTATTTTATGATATATATTACATTAAAACTATACTAGAAGAATAGAAGAAAGGATTTCATCAGAAGGCTGGCTAAGAATAGAATAGGAAAGAATGATAACAAAGGCTTGTGTCTCGGACAGAGAGTCCGAGCCAGCTGACTGTGATTGGCCGTTAATTAGAGACAACCACATGAGACCAATCCCAGATGCACCTGTTGCATTCCACAGCAGCAGATAATCAATGTTTACATTTTGTTCCTGAGGCCTCCCAGCTTCTCAGGAGGAAAAATCCCAAGGAAAGGATTTTCCATAAAAGATGTCTGCGACAGTGCTGGGCACTGCCCAGGCTCCCCAGGGAATGGGCACTGCCCCAAGAGCCCCGGGAGCTTTGGGACACCGCTCCGAGGGACAGAGTGGCATTGTCGGGGCGCAGGAGCAGGAGCTGGGCTTGGTGGATCCCTTCCAGCTGAGGGCACCGCAGGATGCAGCAGGGACGGCAGGGATGCGCGGCTTCCCCACGGATGTTGGGATTCTCTGGGGTGTGCCCCTTCCCAGGGATGTGGAGATTCCCAGGGATGTGCGGGTTCCAGGGAATGTGCCCCTTTCCAGAGGTATGCGAGTTCCCAGGGATGCCCCTTCCCAGGGATGTTGTGTCGTCCCCGGAATGTGCGGATTCCCAGGGATGTGCCCCTTCCCAGGAATGTGCGGATTCCCAGGGATGTGCCCCTTCCCAGGAATGTGCGGATTCCCAGGGATGTGCCCCTTCCCAGGGATGTTCTGCGGTGCCGCGGGTCGCCTTTCCTGCCATCGTGCCGCCCCTATTCCCTCCTCCCGTTCCCTCCTCCTCCTCCCCATCCCCATCCCCATCCCTGCCCTTCCTCCTCCTCCCCATCCCCGTCCCTGCGCTCCCTCCTCCCGGCCGCCAGGTGCCCCTCGGCCGCCGCCGCTCGCTCCGTGATCCGGGGCGGCTCCGGCAGCGCGGCCCGGCAGGTGGGTGCTGGGGAAGGGTCCTGTCCCCGTCGCTGTCCCCGTCCCTGTCCCGGTGCCATGGATGGGGCCGGGGCCGCTGCGTCCCGCGGGTCCGGGGACGGGCCGGGAGTGCGCAGGCGGTGCCCGGGGCTGCGGTTCTGCTCTTGGTGCCGTCCGGGAGCTCCTCCATCTTCCCGCCGGGACTGAAAAAAATGTGGATAACGGGATAACGGGGCTGGGCTGGAGGTGCCCGTGTGGGTTTTAGTCGTTTTCGGGCTGTTCTGCACACAGGGTTTTTAGGCATATGTGTTTATTGTAGAGGCTGCTTTCATTCAGGGCCTCATTGCTGCTGGTGATACAAATTATAATATAGATATATGGATATTAGATACATGGATACATAGATAATATAGACATTATATAATAGATATAGTATAACAATAATAATTATATAGTGTATATATAAAAATTATATATGCATCTGTATTATAAATTATAATATAGATAGATATCTATATTATAATTTATAATTATAATATTATAATATAATATTATAATATAATATAGATATTAGATAGATGGATGCATAGATAATATAGATATTATATAATATATATAGTATAATTATATATAATATATAATATATAATATATAATATATAATATATAATATATAATATATTATATATTATATATTATATATTATATAAATGTCATATATTTAATATAAATATAATATATTATATAAATATATAAAATAAATTATATATTATATATGTTATAATTATATGTTATATATAAAATTATATATCTATCTATATTATAAATTATAATATAGATAGATACATAGATAAAAATATTAGATACATAGATAATATAGGTATCATATAATAGATATTGTATAATATATACATATAATTATATATGTATCTATCTATATTATAAATTATAATATAGATAGATACATAGATAAAAGATATTAGATACATAGCTACATAGATAATATAGATATTATATAATAGATATAGTATATCTTATAATAGATATTATAGATAGTATCACATATTTTATTATGTATAGATACGTAATAATATATGAGATAATACAAAATAATATATAGGGAAATACATAATTTTATATGTGATTGCATGTTGTTTGTTAATTTATTGTGTCCATGTATATTATATAGAATTATTTGTTATTTATTATATATTATTTTTTGTTATTTATTGTTCTATAATTATTGCTGCTTTTTAAATTATATTGGCCTTCCTAGCATCAGTCCCTTTTGTCCCTTTTCCCTTCCTCATCTGCTGTGAGTCTGGAGCTGGAGCAGCAGGGATGTGAATGGCAATGCCTGCTCAGAGCAGTTATCCCATCCCCGTTTCACCTCCCCGTGTTCCCGAGGCCCATTGAAACATGATGGATTTGTTTACCCAGCCTGCAGTCACGCCTGGGAATGCTCCAACAGGCCCGACAGGAAGGTTGGGCTCTGCAGCTCTGACTCCTCATCCCGTGCAGTCCCTCTGGTGCTCCCCAGAGCTGGGCAGCAGCTTTGGCACAACTGGAAACTCCTGTATCCCAAAGCCTGACTCAGCTGCACTGCCCTGACTGCTCATTTCATGGGAAGGCATTGTATGAACACATTTCGTGGGAAGGCACTGTATGAACGAGGTGTAGAATAGAGTAATGTGTATTTGGAAACTCCTGTATCCCAAAGCCTGACGCAGCTGCACTGCCCTGACTGCTCATTTCATGGGAAGACATTATATGAACACATTTCATGGGAAGGCATAGTATGAACAAATTTCGTGGGAAGGCATTGTATGAACGAGGTGTAGAATTAAGTAATGTGTGTTTGGAGGGTTTCAGCAACATCCACAAGTGTTTATGTGCTGTAGTTTTGTTCTGGCAATTTGTCTTTTGCTTGTTTGAGAGATTATTGCATAAAGGGAAGATGTATAAAAGAAATACTGCTGAAAAAGCAAATCTTTATAGGCATAGGTTCTTATTCTTTTGTATCCAAAAGATTTGGAGGTTTTGGTGCTAGTAAGGATGAAATGAACCCCGCAGTGAGGAGAATAAAGTGGTTTTCACACAGAGAAAATGAGCCAGGAGCAAGCAGCTCCCTCAGGAGCAGCTCTGCACACTCAGGGCCGGGATGGTTATGGAGCAAAGCTGACACTGGCACAGGCTCTTCCTCCTGCTCACTCTGTCCTTCTGATCCCTCATGTCCCGCTGTTCCCAGGCCAGGATGCAGTTCCCGCTGCCCCTGCGTGCAGCCTGCAGCCTGCTGGCCTGGTTCTGCCTCTACAAGTGGTTCTGCCACCGCTACCGGCACCGGAGCCTCGAGTGGAGCTGCAGGCTGGTCACCCTGACCCACGGCATCCTGGCCACCTGCCTGTCCGCCTACATCGGCTTCATCGACGGCCCCTGGCCCCTCAGCCACCCAGGTGAGTGAGGAAATCAGTGATCTCACCTCCTCTGGGCCTCTCCTCAGTCCCCAGCCTGCTGGAGGGTTGGTGCCTGCAGTGATATCTCAGCCCCAGAGAAATGGAGAGCTTGGTACTGCATCTTGCTGTAGTAATGTTCCTCACTCAGGGTCACCAAATGTGGAATTTGCAGGCAGCCCCGACAAGGGAAGAGATGAGAATCTTGACTCTATGTTTCAGAAGGATGATCTATTATTTTATTATATATATTATGTTAAAAGAAAATTATGTACTAAGAGTATACTAAAAGAAAAGAGAAAGGAGATATCAGAAGGCTAGCAAGGAAAAGAATTGAATGATAATAAAATCTTGTGACTGATCAGAGAGTCCGAGACAACTGGACTGTGATTGGCCATTAATTAAAAACAACCACATGAGACCAACCACAGATCCACCTGTTGCATCCCACAGCAGCAGATAACCATTGTTTACATTTCATTTCTGAGGTCTCTCAGCTTCTCAGGAGAAAATCCTAGCAAAAGGATTTTTCATAAAATCTGTCCATGACACTGCCCCTCCCCAGCTGCAGTTTGGCAGAGCGTGTGACTACGTGTGTGCAGCTGCCAGACTAACAACTGTGGCATTGTCACAGGGAGGTGACACCCCTGCCCCGTCTCACATCCTGCTGCCTCTGATTTATTAAAAATATGGATATCGATCTAGTACCAATATCCAAATGTGACAGACAAAAACTCTCTAACAGTTTAAAATTAGAAAGTGTGTGTTTATTGTGGGATAGCTCCCAAATACACACCGCAATTTACAGGTGATTACAGAGTCCTTTTATCTGTACAAGTACTGAATACCCAAAGTACAAATAGATGTTCATAACTTCGGTACATCCCATTCCCAATATGGATATTGATCTATGGATTTTGATATCCAAAATCTATGGATTTTGATATCCATAGGTATCAATTCAATTCAACTATTGAATACCCAAAATACAAATACATATTCATACCTTTGGTACGCCAATATTAATTAGAAACAACCAACATGAGCCAATCACAGATGCACCTGTTGCATTCCACAGCAGCAGATAACCATTGTTTGCATTTTGTTCCTGAGGCATCTCAGATTCTCTCAGGAGGAAAAATCCTAAGGAAAGGATTTTCCATAAAAGATGTCTGCGACACACCTCCACGCTTTAAATCTCTATTTTTTACCTTTCAGGCTCACCCAACACAACCCTTCAGGTGCACGGGCTGTGCCTTAGCTTGGGCTACTTCATTTTTGACCTGTGCTGGTGCGTGTACTTCCAGACGGAGGGTGCCCTGATGCTGGCCCACCACCTGGTCAGCATCGTGGGCATCGCCGCCTCCTTGGCGCTGGGCGAGTCGGCCGGCGACGTCAACGCCGTCATCTTCGGCAGCGAGATCACCAACCCGCTGCTGCAGGCCCGCTGGTTCCTCAAGGAGCTGGGCCGCTACCACACCTTCGCGGGCGACCTGGTGGATTTCCTCTTCGTGGTGCTCTTCACGGGCGTGCGCATCGGCGTGGGGGCCTGGCTGATGTACTGCGAGCTGGCCTCGCCCCGGCCCCGCTGGTACATCAAGCTGGGCGGGGTGGTCATGTACGTGGTGTCCTGGGTGTTCATGGTCAGCATCTGCCGCTTCGCCAGGAGGAAGAGCATCAGCAAGTACCAGGCCTGGAGGAGCCGCAGGGGCCGCGAGCTGGGCTGGAAAACCAACGGGCACCTCAAAGGGCACTGATGGAGGATGAGTAGAATTGCAGAGTTCACGGGCTGGCAAGGAGGAGTTCGTGCATGAAATGCTGCTGGAGGGAGAGGAGCCAACGCACGTTAGCAGATCTGGAGCCAAATTTATCCCTGGCCTAACTCCACTGAAAGCCATGGAGCTATGCCATGGATTCACTGGGCAGAGCTGGCAGAGTGTGCACAGCCTGAACGAGGAGGGAAAGAAGAATTTATAGACTAACCATGGCTAGTCCAGCAGTTCAGGTGTAAATGGTGATGTGGAGGGAAAGAAGGGCTAATTTAATAGACTAACCATGGCTAGTCCAGCAGTTCAGGTGTAAATGGTGATGTGTGTAGCCAGCTCCTTCAAATCTTGGAAGAGAGGAGGAGGTAACACTAGGTCTCCATGTCCTGTGCAGTCTAGGCAGCTAGAGTTCTAGAGTTCTCACCAGAGTTTCATGCTGGTGGAGGAAGTGTTCTAGTGTTGCATCCAAGCTGGGATTCCTGGCTCTTCCACCACCTCGTTGGTGTGCGCAGCCTGAACGAGGAGGGAAAGAAGGGCTAATTTAATAGACTAATCATGGCAAGTCCAGTAGTGCAGGTGTAAATAGTGATGTGTGTAGCCAGTTCCTTCAGGATCTTGGAAGAGAGAAGGAGGTAATGCTGGACTCTCCAAATCCTGTGCAGTGTAGGCAGCTAGAGTGGCTCTTCATGCTGGTAGAAGTGTTCCAGTGTTGCATCCAAGCTGGGATTTCTGGCTCTTCCACCACCTCGTTGTGTGACCTTGGGCAAGTCTCACAAGTGGAACTCTGTGCCTCATTCCCCCTCTGTGACTTGGGGGACATGGAGCTGCTCCATCTGTTATGCACTTTCAGATTTTTACTCGAGAGGTGCTATATGAAAAAAGTGATGGTTGTTATCTGCACTTGGTTCATCATTCCTGTGTTTCCCTTGGGAGAAACGACTTTGGTGGTCGAGCTAGAGCGAGACTCTAGAAAAAATCAGTATTTTAGGTAGGTTGTTGTTTCCTACCCTTTCTAACTCCTTTCAATAACTTATTCATTAACTTATTGATAACTTATTTTCTGTAGTGTCCAGAACCTAGCTCTAATCAGCACTGCCTAATTACAGGACTAGGTGCTCTGTGAATACACCCAAAGACACAGACCCAGAAGGTAAAATTTTTCCTGATTTTTCCCTCTTCTTCCCTGACTGTTAAAACTCCCCTACAAACACTGCTTTTAGCTCCTTGGGTAACCAGCACACTCCACTTTGAGAAGCCCCATCAGGATTTGCCAGTCAGGGGTTTTCTTGCTGATGAGCCAAGCCCTGATTTTGTCTCCAGAACACCAAAATTCCCTCTGCCATGCCCCAAATCCAAATTGGGATTTCTGGTTGCCCAGAATCTGCCCTGTGGAAGCCACAGACTGACCTTGGCTCTCCTTCATCTGAACTGATGCCTTGACCCCTGGGCTTTGATTTCCCTCTGATTGGGTCTGAGTGACTTTATAAAAGTGAACATTTAGAGGGTCAGAGAGATTTATTTTACAGCTCAGTAAAGAAATGAGAGGCCCAGAATCTGATCTTTTTAAAGCAAAAAATAAACCTGCCTGTGAGAAAAATAAGCAATACTTATCCAGTCCCATTTGTAGGGAAAAACCATGCCCAGCTGGCAGCTCCTGGAGTTGATTTCATTGCACGTCCTTAAGCTGTTCCTTTGTTTTTGCTGCGATTTTGAGCATTTCCTTTGAGCCTCCGGTGCAGCTCAGGTGCCCCCTTTTGCTTGAGCCTTGCTTGCTGCAGCCAAAGACCTGAAGAAGCCCCAAAAAACCCCTTCAGATGAGCAGGGCCAACTGATGAGCTGGTCCTGGAGAGCAAATTTGACCCATCCAGCACTCTCAAGCCTTGAAAGGAGACCAGAAGGGCTGGTTGGGGCTTGCTGGTTCTTTTTCCCAGCTGTGCTGCTCTGTTGAGCACATCCAGGAGCCTTTTTGCCTCAACTTAAACCCACTTTGGGAAGTGGGTGCAGTCTTACCTACCTCATGGGGTGTTTCCATTCAGCACCAAGCCACCTTTGATGGATTCTGGGTGGTTCGTGTATAAAAGTTGCTTTGAGTGTTGTCACCTGAGCTGGGCACTTCCCAACATCCCAAAAGCAGGAGTGAGGTGTTTGGCAAAGGTATTAAAGGGCAGGAGTCACAGGGAGTGAGCTGGACGTGCTCATAAAGGTTAGAAAAATATTATTTTAGTCTGCTGCATCCTCACAGGGAGCCCCAAGCTGAGGAAAAGGGGTTTGCTGGCTTTTCCCTGGTCAGGATTGCAGGAATCTGGAGCCAAAAGTGTCTCAGCCACTGGCCTGGGCAGGGAATGAGGGCTTGCAGCAGCAGCTCCTGCAGAAATGCAGGGGAAAACAGGTCCTGGAGGTGAAAGCAAACAGGTCCTGGGGGTGAAAACAAACAGGTCCTGGGGGTGAAAACAGCCTGGTCCTTGCTGCTGAGCTGCCCACCATGAAGAGTTTCCACCAGCCCTGGTGGTTTGGGCTCTGAGTTTTGCTGAGGGTTGGGGTGCAGCTTTTTGGGGTTACCTGCCCAGGTGGGTGAGGATGGCAGTGAATCTGTGAATCACCTGTTTGAAGAGATTTTGAAATACAATGGTTTGAGTTTGGGAAAGCAGAAATGGTTTCCCCCCTTTTCTGAATGTGGTTGGAAGAAGGAGAGCACTGCTCAGCTCTGAGGCTTTGGGAAGTAAGCAAGGAAACAAAAGGGCAATTAGAAATGGCTTTATGAGGCACAGCAAGGCCTCACAGCCCATTTAGTGGGCTCCAGCATAGATTTACAGGCCCAAAAGTACAAATTCCAAGCTGTGGAGCACAGGGTGGGACCTGTCCTCAGGCTAGTCCATAGTGGCTAGAGCAAACTGTGAGAGGAAACTGCAGAACTAGTGTGAAATAATAACTTGTGTCTGAATTACTGTGTAATAGCAACTAATGTTCCACCAGTGAATGGTGTAGATGCTTTGTATTATGTTTTATAAAAATAAAGATTATTTAACTACATGAGGAATTGGCTTTCTCTGCTTGGGTGCTGCTCTTAAGTCATGGGTTGCACTGGATGGTTCTGGAGGGCTTTTCAGAGAATCTTTTCAGCTTGAATCAAACATTCAGTGGTTCAGAGGGATGGAGCAAAAATATTCCCTTTGTTTTCCATGCCCTGGATGCCATGGGAGAAGAATCTCCTGTGTTTCCACACTGTGATCCCTTCCCAACCATAAATTAATATTATTGCCTAGCAAAGCCCTGTGCTGGTGTGTGGGTAAACAGCTTCTCTGCTTGCTGATGGCCACAGATCCAGCACACCAAAAGTCCTGGCTCCTATAAATAGTTAAGCCAATTTAGCTGTTTGCATGTAACCCTTAAGTCCAGCTTAAACCCCTCCAGCACTGGGGAGCAGCTGTGAGCAGCACTGAGCCCTCTGGAGGTGTTTTTTGTCTCAGAACCTCCAAGAATTTGTGCTGGGATTTTGTTGAACCTCTGAGGTGGCTCCAGAAGCAGAGAAGAAAGTACAGCAGAGTTCTGGAGCTTTGCTTCAGAGCTTCAATGTCTCACAGGTGTGGTGTCCTCAGAAGTGACGAGATCTGGCATTGTCAGTGGTCAGATGTGCTTTGTCTGTGGAAAGTGAGATCTGCCCCTCTACACCCAATTAATTTCATTCTTTATCATCCTATTATTTCTTTACAGGCAACCCTGTGCCTGCCTTTTGCTTCTCCTGCTGGCCCTGCAGTCGAGCTTTGTAAAATTAACCTCCCTTATCAGTCCTCTGCCTTCTCTTTGTAGCTGAACTCCCTATTTCTACTTGAAAAAAATGGATTTTTTTTGATATTCACAGCTTTATTCCCTTGCAGCAGTAGTCCAGGCACTGATGTAAGAGCAGTATTTTAAGTCTTTGAAATCTGCTTTTTCATTAATACCACGGGGTTTGCCATGTCCAAAGAAGTCAATGCCCTCAAGTTCCAGGGGCAGCTGGTAAGTCAACAATGTAAAAGATCCTTAGAAAATTACTAAAATAAGGAATATAACAGACCAAAGTGCACGGAAAAGCTTCTGTAAAGTAATAAAGGTTTACAGGTAGATATTTTTTGTTTGCCATGCCCAAAGAAGTCAATGCCCTGTTTGCCTCAAATTCCAGGAGCAGCTTGGCAGCTGGTAAGTCAACAATGTAAAAGATCCTTAGAAAATTACTAAAAGAAGGAATATAACAGATCAAAGTGCATGGAAAAGCTTCTGTAAAGTAATAAAGGTTTGCAGGTAGATAATTCTGTATGGGAAGAAGGAAGTTTCAGCTTCTGCAGCTTCTCAAATGTTACAGAACACAGATTTTCAGCAGTGCTGTTTGAACTGTGTCTTGTGTCAGAATGAGATCTCTCCAGTGCCACAATCCTCAAATTATATTCTCTATTTCTTTAGATTTTACCTCATTCTTTTTAACCCCAGACAGAGGATGGAGAAAGAGAAGGAGATTCAGGGCAGGATGTGCAGCAGATTCCTCTGTCCTTGCTGCTTTCCTTATGCTGATGTGCAATGAAAGCTCAGTGCTATAAAAATGCTGACTGCCCCGTGGATTATCCGGGTTTAGGAGCTGTAATAAGCTGTCACTCCAGAAGCTTTGCTAGATTAGGCACTCTGTGTCTCAAAATCAGCAAAGCCTTGTGTCCCACAACCAGCGTTTCCAGAGTGCAGGATTGTAGGGAGAAAAATCTGGTGCCCATTTTAAGCGGGGAGATGAAATTGCACAGAAACGTGGAACACAGCACAAATTTATTTGTGTTTTCTGGATTAGGTCCTGTGTTCCTTAGGAGTCACAAATTTCTGGGAATATTTGGGAAATGAACTTGGGAATTGTTTCCTCTGTGCTTTTCCCCTCCAAGGTGTAAAGGTTTGGCAGTTGGTTTCCAAAAGCAGCAGAAAAACAGGAGCTGGCTGAGCAACTTGTAGTGAGCATAAATAACAGCTCAAAATCCTGAGTATCCTCTCACTGGCTTGAAATTGATTAATTTTAAGGAGCAAAAGCATCTTTATGCAGTTGAATTTTGTGGTGGAACTCAGTGAAACTCACCTGATCATCTGAAACACAAACTGAAATTTTTCTGAAAGAGAAATTCTCCCAGGAACTGTTTATCCACACTTAAAACCTTAAAGCAATTTGTGCTGAGTTTAATTAACAGTTCAAAATACCTGAGCATTCTTTCATTGACTTGAAATTGATTACTTGTAAGGAGCAAAGGGACTTGATTTTTGTGGTGGAGCTCAGTGAAATAATCTGATAATCTGAAACAAAAACTGAAATATTTCTTAAAGAAAAAATGCTTCCAGGAACTGTTTATCCACACTTAAAACCTCAAAGCATCACTTTTTGCTGATTTTTATCTCTGTTTATGCTGAGCTGACAGCGGTGCAAATCGGGAATGCTCCTTTTTTCCCAAATTTTACCTTTTACCTGCCCGGGGCTCAGGTTAGAGGAGCCATTCGAGGTTTTCCCAGCAGATGGCAACAGCTCCTCGATGCGAGCCTGGAAAAGGGGATTTGGCCAAAGGAGCCTTGCTCAACGCTTTCTCTATAAATCTGATTTTACAGGAGCCCCTCTAAAGCACCTTAAAGGATGTGATCTTTATTTTAAGGCAAAATAAGAATTAATCTATAGGAATTAATCTCCTCCACTTCAGGGTCCTGCTTAGCTATGTTGTGGACTTAAAAACAGATTGAGGAGGTTAATTAGAGAATCACAAAATAGTTTTGTGTTGGAAGAGACCTCAAAGATCATCTTGCTCCAACCCTCCTGCCACGGGATGGTTCTGTGTGTAAAGTCACAACTTCAGAGCTCAAAAAAAAAAAAAAAAGATAAAAATTAATGGGCACACTGTAATTGCTTATTGATTTCCCCACCTCATATTTCAGATTGTGAAACAGAATTATCACAAATAGACATCTATCTTAATCTAAGTATGTAACCAGCTCCCACAAAAAAAAAAAAAAAATTAAAAAAATCAGCATTTGCAGAAAAGAGAAGCAGTTACAGTTTCAGAATCTGTCTTAGGATTTCCTCCAGCTAATTGTTCTCGTTATGTTGTCATGCACAATAAAATATAATTAAAGTAATAAAAAAGCATTGAGGCCTAATATGCAGATGCTGGGCCTGCCAGGAATCAGATCTCCCAGGAGCTTTCCCCTCTCCAGGCACAGTACTCGATGTTCCCAAAGTTCAAAGCAGGGAGGGATTTATTGCAGAGGAGATGCAATAAAGAGATATATAATAAATAAATATAGATATATGGAGGCATTCAGTCACTTCATCAGCACTGATGACTGCATTGCACACAGCTGCAGAAGGACAGGCAGACGCGGCTGCTTGTCTTGCACTCCCACACTTCATTTATTTATTATTTTTTTTTCTCCCCAAGCCTCTATTTTCCCCCCAAAAGGAAGCCAAAAAAGGAAGCACGAATGCCCTGCGCATACATGCGAAGCATCATGTAAAAAAAACCGATACCATCCCACGCTTCCCCTCTTTGCTGCGAACTCCAACAACACAAGAAATCCTTCGGGGGCTCAGACAGTCTGCTGGCTTCCTGACGGGCAGGACGCAGCTCGGTGGAGCAGAGCAGCCTGGACGTGCCCTCGGGCAGGGTCTGGTCCTGTGTGCCCAGCCAGGAGCCCGCTCTCCACCTCTCAGCATCCCTGCTTTGAAGAACAACCCGGCAAGGTTAATGCAAGGGAAGGAGCGTGGTGTCCTGGATGATTGGGATTAGCTAATAAGGTTATTTCAGTCTGCTGGCGGTTTGCTCTTGGGGGGAGAGTGGTGTTCCACAAGTTCCTTTGTGCAGAGGGGGCAGGAATTGCTGGCAGTGGAGACATCCTGCTTTTCATTGCACAGCTGTGCTGCTCACGGGCTGTAACTTCTGCAGGAGCGGCATGGAAGTTTCCTGAAGTTCTCAGGTATAAATGTTATTTCCAAGTGGCTTGTGACATCTGTGCTGCTCATGGGCTGTGATTTCTGCAGGAGCAGCATGGAAGTTTCCTGAAGTTCTCAGGTATAAATGTTATTTCCGAGTGGCTTGTGACATCTGTGCTGCTCATGGGCTGTAATTTCTGGAGGAGCAGCATGGAAGTTTCCTGAAGTTCTCAGGTATAAATGTTATTTCCGAGTGGCTTGTGACATCTGTGCTGCTCATGGGCTGTGATTTCTGCAGGAGCAGCATGGAAGTTTCCTGAAGTTCTCAGGTACAGATGTTATTTCCAAGTGGCTTGTTATGCCAGGACCAGGGGGAATGGTTTCACACTGACAGAGAGTAGGTTTAAGTGGGATATTAGGAAAAAAATAATTCTTTATTTGCTGGAATTTCTAGAGGAGCAGCATGGAAGTTTCCTGAAGTTCTCAGGTATAGATGTTATTTCCAAGTGGTTCATAGTGCCAGGACAAGGGGAAATGGCTTCACACTGACAAAGAGCATATTTAGGTGGGATATTAGGAAAAAAAAATATTTGTGAGGGTAATGAGGTTGCCCAGAGATTGCTGTAATTTCTGGAGGAGTAGCATGGAAGTTTTCTGAAGTTCTCAGGTATAAATTATTATTCCTGAAGTTCTCAGGTATAAATTATTATAAGTTATTTCCAAGTGGCTCATAGTGCCAGGGCAAGGGGGAATGGTTTCACACTGACAGAGAGTAGGTTCAGGTGGGATATTAGGAAAGAAATAATTCTTTATGCCCAGAGAAGCTGTGGTGGGTCCCTGGAAGTGTTCAAGGCCAGGTCCGAGCAAGCTGGGATAGTGGAAAGTTGGAACAAAATCATCTTTAAGGTCCCTTCCAGCCCAAACCATTCTGGGATTCTGTGCAGATTCCAGGCAGGAATTTCTCTCTCAGACTGTGTTGTACACGGCATGGACAGCAGGGATTTACAGCAAGGCTGAGTTTGTGTTCAGGCTGGGCTGAGGAGAGGGAAATCCACTGAAATTTGCCAGCTGAAATTTAAATGCCCAAACACTCCGCGTGGCTCATGTGTTTGTGTTCAGGCTGGGCTGACAGAAAGGAAATCCACTGAAATTTACCTGCTGAAATTTAAATGCCCAAACACCCCGTGTGGCTCATGTTTTGCTACTTTTGAAGGGTTACAGGAACAGGCCCTCGGCCGCAGTGTTTCCGGAATGAACAGGGAGGGATCAATTTCTTGGATTTATGCTGACCTTAACCTGAAATGAAATTTCCGTGCGTGGGAAATGCGGGACTGGACAACAGAGCCACGAAAGGCCTGGGAGCAAACAGCACAGCCGCTCTGCACAGCTCCTGGCACTTCTACTCTTTTCATTCGCTGCTTATTTATTTTCTTTCTGCTCCAAGTTTCGCCTGTGTCATATTTTCCATGGAGATGGAGGCGCGGGCGCTCTGGGCGCTGGTGACACGGCAAAGTGTCGAACGGAGAAGGGAAAAAGGGAAAAAAGGGAGAGAGAAAAGGGGAAATCTCCTCGGGTTAGGGACGCAGGGGGATGGAAAACTGCTCGGCAGGGACGCGGAGTGAGGGAGGAGCGGAGACGGGAAGGGAAGGAAACAGCCCGCGGGTCTGGAAAACGCTTCCCGAAGGGAAAAGGCCTCGGCAGGCACCGGGGGAAGGGCGGCGAGCGAGGAGGAGGAGCGGGGGAAGAGACGGGGGAGGAGGAGAAGGAGGGGAAAGAGGAGAAGGGAAAGAGAGGGAGGAGGAAGAGGAGGAAGAGGAGGGCGGCCGGCGGAGGGATCCGGCGGCGGGGCGGAGCGGCCGGAGGTACCAGAGCCCCCCGGAGGCGCCGGGGAGGAGCGAGCTCGGCCCAGCCCGGCCCGGCCCGGCTCGGCGCAGCGCAGCGCAGGCTCCTCGGGACGCGCCGCTCCCGCCTCTCCCAGCAGCGCAGCGGGGCCAGCACCGCCCGGGAGAGCAGAACAGAGCAGAGCAGCGCAGCGCGGTGGGGCTCGGCCCGGAACGCGGAGAGCGGAGCAGAGCGGAGCGGAGCCAGCCCGCAGCGCCCCGCTGGGTCCCGGGCCGGAGCGAGAGGCGGAGCGGCGGGGGATGGAGCCCCGGGCCTAGAGGCGGCCGCCCTGCCCGACCCCTGCGGGCGCTGCACGGGCGGGGGTCGGGGCGGGCGGGCAGCGGGGATGGGCCCGGCCGCGGGCGGGGAGCGCCGCCCGCCCCCCGAGCGCAGCCCCTGAGCCCGGCTGGACGGGCACGGGCACCATCGGCCGCTTCTGAAAAGGTTTCTTTAACCCCGCCGAGTCCGCCGAGATTGTTTTGTTGTTTCTTGTTGTTGGAGTTTTTTTCTTGCTGGAGTTTTTTTTTTTTCTTTATCCCCCACGCCCCACTTCCGTGGTTTGGATATTCTGGGTGACTGCAAAGAAGAGTTTTGGAGTTGTTTTGGATTGGGTTTGGTGTTTTGTTTTTTTTTTTTTTTGGTTTTTTGTTCCCTTCTCCTGCCCTTGAACTGAGTTTGTCCTCTGTGCATGCCTCTTGTGGAGCAAGGCTGGATCCTGAACCTCGGTGCATGTAAGGGGCAAAGCCTCCTTCATATTCCTGCAATAAGAGTAAAATGTAAATTGGATAATACGACTTCTTGCCAAAGGCTCCAATGAGTGGCACACAGTCCACAATCACGGACAGGTCAGTATGAAATGAGATTTCTTGATTTTTTTATTTTTTTGAAGTATGACTATTCGCAGAGCTCACGTACTTTTTGTGTTCTGGCTTCAGTGACAGACAGGATCTCAAAAGCAGGATTTAATCAGAGGTTCTGGGAACCAAGGGTGTCCTGACTGTCAAAGCAACTGGGTTAGCTTTGAAACTGACGCATTTTAAGTCCAGCAGCTTTCAGGCCTGCCAGGCTGACTTTGTAGGAGCCAGGGCGGTAATTGAGCTCCCAGGATGGGCTGGTGCTGCAGGGAACACCGAAAGCGAGGGTTCCTGCAAGGGGATGGAGCAGCAGAAACCACCAGAATTCGGCGTCCAGCTCAAACCTGAGCTCAGAGAGAGCGTTGAGGATGCACTTGGGTCTCCTTGGGTCAAGTACTGCCGGCAGGTCACTCCAGGTGAGGGCAGGAGGGATAGCTGACAAGCAGGAATGTCTGCTGGTGTTTCCCTGAGCAGGAGCCTGCCTTTGGATACCTGCTCGGGCCTCTGGACTGCTCTGCAGGTGCCTTTCATTACCTCTGGAGTGCTCTTGTTTGTGCTTGGGTGGTTCAGAGGAAGGGAGAAAAATGTGACAAAAAAAAAAAGTTAAGTAGGAAACATTTTAACATGCGCGTGGAATGAGTGTCTTCAGATTTTTTTTTTTTTAATGAGAAGAAAAGATACCTTTTTTGACACTGTATGCTGTGAAAACCATTGAATGTATTTTATTGTATCTCTGTGGTGGCTGTTTGGTGGTTAAGGGGTGAATGTGTGTGGCCAAGGCCTTTCCTGACCAAGCAGTTGTGGCCCAGCAGCGAGGCTGGGGCTGGGATGGGGCAATGATGCTTTGGGTGCTTGAGTTTACCAATTTTAGGTTCCAGGTGTGGGCAGGAGAGAGGCTGATGTGGTTCTCACTTAAACCCAGACTTTTTGTACTCCAAAAATCCTCACAGCACAGTCCAAAGGCTCTAGGACAGCTCAGAGTTGTGTACAATCTGTGTTTACAACTCTTCACACAGTATTAAATCTCGGCAATTAATTCTGTGGTTTGTCCTAGCAGAATTCTCTCTTCTGCAGTGCGTGAATGATTCTTGAGTTGCAGGGTGTTTTTGCTGTGTAGCAGGCGAGGCAATGACAGTAAAAAGGCATTTCAGTGGATTTGTGAGGATTTTGTTACGTACTTCAGGCCATATGTCTTGTGGCAGTTGCAGGATATCAAAAAGAACGACAGGATTTTCATCCCAGGGAGCAGCTGAGTGATGCATGGAAAGGAAAAACACGAGAACAGGGAATTTAATTTACTTGTTAGTAAAACAAAATACTTTCCATTATTGAATTGGAGCAGCCAAATAAAAAAAAAAAAAAGTCTCATTTCCTTTTGCTCTCAGTCATGTCAGGAGGATGTTTCTGTTTGGTGTTCCATTAAGGTTTTGGATCAAAAGGCTTTTAGTGGCAGGTGAGGAGCTGTCTCCGCAGCCCTGGGATTTCTGGGGGAATGTGGAGGAACTGGATCTTTTCTTGTCACTGTTTTTCACCTCTGGCCTGAAGCTCTGGGGTGCAGAGTCATGGTCGTGGCTCTGCCAGGAGAGGAGAAGCTTTGGGGTGACCTCATTGTGGCCTGCCAGGACCTGAAGGAGCCGACAAGGAAGATGGAGAGAGGCTATTTTAATGGACCTAGAGTGACAGGACAAGGGGGAATGGCTTCAAACTCAGAGCAGGGTTAGGTTGGTCATTAGGGCAGAATTGTTCCCTGTGAGGATGGTGATGAGGTGTCACCATGATGATGGTGATCCCTGGAAGTGTCCATGCCAGGCTGGAGCACCCTGGGACAGTGGAGGGGTCCCTGCCCATGGCAGGGGATGGGAATGAGATGGGATTTAATGTCCCTCCCAGCCCAAACCATCCCAATCAGACAATCTCTGGTGATTCTCTGGTTTATTCCCTGGCTGAACCTTTCAGCAGGAGCCCAGACCCGGTGCTGGTGTTTGTTCCCATCTCTGCCATCCCTCTCCATCCCCAGCATTGTGCAGCGTTTGCAGAGGATGGATTTTCATCACTCCTGTCCCTGCAGAATGTTGCCCTTCCCTTCAGGCCTGGGGAGAGTCTGTGTTGCCTCTTTCATTCTGCCTCTAGAGCTCAGAATGCAAAGCAGGTGCCATAGGAATAATATTGATGCTTCCACTGTCATTAGACCTCCGTGGTATAAATCATCTGACATGTCCAATTCCCTTTGTGTTTGTCAGTCACCTTCCTTGGTGGGATTGAGATGGGAATTGCCTTAAACCAGGAGAACCCAGCCTGCATCCGTGCCAGATGGCGTTAGGAATATAATAGGGCAGCTTGGGCCTGGATTTTCCTCCATATTAGCTTTACATATTTGCATTTTGCATATATAGAGCTGCTTAAACCCACATTGCAGTCAGCAGATATTTCCTTTGCTATCCCTGCAGTTTAAGGTGGCAGTGATTTGACAGCTGTCACATTTCCCTCGTGCAGTCTGCACTTCTCGTCCTTGACATATTTTAGATCTGTTGATGATGTCATGATTACCATTAAATATATAAATTTACATATAATTTTATACATGTTTACATAAAAATCTACATACACATATATAATATATACTATATACAAATATATTTATAGCTAATAAATATAAATATATAGAATATATAAAATTATAAATATATAATATATATTTATATAAATATATAAATTAGGAGTGTATGAATGGCCATTTCTAATGCTGTTTTGGAGCCAGGATGATAACTGATGTTTTTATTAAGTCCCTTCCTTTCCTTTTTGTTTTTTTCTTTTTTTTTTATATAATTTTTTTTTTTTTTTAATTTTTGTTCTCTTTCCCAGGAAAGTTGAATGGATTTTAATGTCTGGCACTGCTGAAACGCAGTCAGGCCAGCTCATATCTGAGTGTGTCTGGGCTCATTCTCTCTGTGGACTAAACCTTAACCCAGCTAGTTTTGGTAGTGGTTATGCTCACATTGTGTTATCAGAACTCCCAAAGCAGGATTCTGTTATCAGAACTCCCAAAGCAGCATCGATTTCTGGTGTCTTTTTCTTCAAGTGCCTTCAGTCTGGAGGCAAGTGAGTGCCTGGGGAGTGGGGGGATATCAGGCATTAAATAAAAAAGGCAGAGCAGATGTTAAAGGCTGCTCTGAGTTGGTGGAGGAGCTCCTGACACACACTGCACCCAGCAGCATTTGGGGAGCACCTAAAGGATGCAGAAACACAAAAAATTATCTCCTAAAGAGCACTTGAGGCTTAAAAACACATCAGCACAGCGTGCCCCAGGAGAGCCGCGGTGCCTCGCACGGCTGCTGGGTGATGTGAGAGAGTTAAACACTGGTTGAACTTCCCCTTCTTTCCCTCAGGATGTTCTTTTACTTTGTCAGCTGCTTTTTCTTCATAGTCCTGATGCCCATTGGAGCGTATCAAACTCTTCATCTGCAGCCTTATTGCTCTGCCCCTTTATGTTTGTAAACATTTACACCCCCTTCACTTAATCCTCCCTTGGCTGGGCTGTGTTTGTGCAGAGGCCTCCTAAGGTGGCATTAATCTTGCTGGGCTGAGGAGCTCTTTGAGGTAGACACCCCCGAGCTGCTCATCTGGCTCGACTTGCTCGTCAGTGGAAGGAAATCTGCACATCCAGGGGACCTTTTATTATCCTAAAATCGGTCAGGTGACTGAGCTTCATCCAGAGCTGCATTTAGGTGAGACTTCCCGAAAAAAAAAAATAAAAATCTGTTTTTGGCCGCTCGCTGGTGCTGGGTTGGATTTTTGTTGCTGGGTGCTGTTTTTGGTGAGGGGATTGCAGATTTGCGAGCAGCTGAGGGGTGGCAGGGTTTATTGGAGGAGTTTTCCTGTTTCTGCTGCAGGGTGCCCACATTCCCTGCCTCTGGAGCTCTCCTGGCCAGCTCTGGGCGTTGCTGTGTGCTGTGCATGGCCGAGTGAGATAAGGCCTTTATTCTTCCCAAGGCCACGCTGGGGCCAGGCTGGAATTCTGAAATTCAGCCATTTCCAGCCTCTGCTTGGCCACCAAAGGCCGGCCCGAGCTCGGCTGTATCCTGTTATGACACTGGAGAAACATTTGTGCGCCATTAATTTCTTTTCACTCTCGGAGTTAACCGTATTTTTCTTCCTGTCACCGTTCCAAACACACTTCAGGGTTGAGCAATGGCACGGCTGCAGGACTTGCTTTATGTTTCTTTCTGTTTATTAAAGGCCAATAAAAGAAAGGAGGCTCTTGCTTTTTGCAGGACCTCGCTGAGGAACTGGTGGCTCTTCTCTGCAGTTGCTTGCAAATGAGTTTTATTTATAACCCTGCTGTAGTTTCTGTTGCTATGATTGGAAAACAGCAGAGGTAAAATTTACACATAATTACCCTTGAGAAGTTTTAATTGGTGATTTGCTCCTGACTTGGTATTAAAATAGACTCTAATTGTTTCTTATCTGCCTCAGATGCACTTTCCCTGTCTCTGGCTCTTTGGAAGTCCCTGTAGTAAATGAGAATTCTTGGACTCTATGGTGGGGAAAAAAAGAGTTTTATTTCTTCAGTTCTTCAGCAGGGTAAGAACTGCACAGAAAGTCACACCTTAGTTAGATGTCATTGTCGTGCATTTTTTAAATTAGCAGAGTTAGTAAAACCCAGTATTTATGGAAAATGGGCTGCAGCATGGCATCTAAGGATTAAAAAGAATAATAGTCTTTGAGTGGGGCTTTTCATCATTGTGCCTTGGCTATGTTTGGAAATTAGCAGTTGACAGAGTCTGTGCATAAATTCCTGTTTTATTCTGCTGTCCTTGGGGCTGGCAGAAGAGAGGGACTGTCTGGGGTGTTTGCTGCAGGCTGGGACACAAATGCTACCACTTGATGTTGCGTAGTTTATTAGGGCTTTTACTGGAGACAGGAGCTGAGGTGAGCTTGATTTTCTAGTTTTGAGTGGAGCTGTGGGCGTTGTGATTATTTGGGTGGAGGCAGGAATGATATTTCATCTGTGAGCCCAATTGTATAATTCTCCCTGTGCACAGAACTCCTGTTAATGGCATTTTAACATTTCAAATGGATGGATTAGGAAAGGGACCAGGATGTTGGCTCCTTCAGTTTTAGATTTTCAAAGTTCTGATCCACATCTGCAGGAATTTAGCAGCAAAAATAAAATAAATTCAGGGCTGTCCTAGCTTGAGAAGGAAAGTGCAGCTTGCCCTTGGAGTTTGTGGGTGGTCACTGGTGTGCACAGAACTCCTGTAAATGGCATTTTAACATTTCAAATGGGTTAGGAAAGGGACTGAGATGTTGGCTCCTTCAATTTCAGATTTTCAAAATTCCATATCTACAGGAATTTAGCAGCAATAAAAATGCACTTTAACATTTCAAATGGATGGATTAGGAAAGGGACCTGGATGTTGGCTCCTTCAATTTCAGATTTTCAAAATTCCATATCTACAGGAATTTAGCAGCAAAAAAAAATGCACTTTAACATTTCAAATGGATGGATTAGGAAAGGGACCGGGATGTTGGCTCCTACAATTTTAGATTTTCAAAATTCCGTATCTGCAGGAATTTAGCAGCAAAAATAAAATAGACTCAGTGCTGTCCTGGCTTGAGAAGGAAAGTGCAGCTTGCCCTTGGAGTTTGCTGGGGTCACTGGTGGGGTTTGTGGGTGTTCACTGGTGTCCTTTGACTTCCATGGCCTGTGTGGGAGGAGAGTTCCTCGGTCCTGCAGGGTGACAGCAGCGAGCACAGTCGTCCTGCTGCAAATCAAAGAGTCCTCTGTTCCCTCTCACAACTGCTCGGGACCTTGTTGTACAAGCGATGGTTTTGTAGAAGTGATGTTTTATTGTAGAAGTAGTGATTTAGGCGCTGGAGATTTCTGCAGTTCATCCTGAGGCTGTAGAGAACATTGGTGAATTTGCCTGGGGAAGGTGGCACACACACCTGTACCTGTTATTTTCTATATTTCATGGCTAGACACCAGGATTCTGTTATTTTCTGTATTTCACGGCTAGACACCAGGATTCTGTTATTTTCTATATTTCATGGCTAGACACCAGAATTCTGTTATTTTCCATATTTCAAAGCTAGGCGTCAGGATTCCTGTTATTTTCTATATTTCATGGCTAGACACCAGGATTATTTGGTTCTTTTCTGCATTGGGGTCTCCCAGTGAATTTCTGCCTAAAGAATTTGAGTAGCTTCACTGACAGCTTCTCAAGAAGCTTTGGAGTATAACCATCAGGAATTTTGACATTAACTGTTGCTTTCCCATTTTCCCTGCAGTATTTGGAGCAGCATCCTTTACCTCTCATGGTTAAAATCCTCAGCCCTACCTGGGCAGCTCTGTGTGCAGTTCTGCAGAGTGTCTCAGTGTTTGCTTTGGTCTGGAGATTGAATTCTCCACTCCTCCTCCTCGAGGTGGTCCTTGGGGTCACCGGGGAGATCTGTTGGCTGTGCTGCTTGGAAGATAAGCTCAGCTTCTCGCCTTGAGCCTTTTTCCTCCAGGTTTCTCCCTAAAAACCTCTCCCCTCTGAAAATTAGCAGTTGGAGATTTATTAATGAATCCCATTTGTATTATCCTGGTGTTTCTAGTGGATATATTGCTGTAAAAATGCTTCTTGTAGCATTCCAGATATTCCTCTGCCTAAGCACTCCCTCTGATATTTTATCTGCTTTGAGATAAGCAGATTTTCCTGTGTGAGAGATGTCAATAGCACTAAGAGAAAATAGATTTCAATGCATATTTTCAGGTAGGTGATGCTGTGTTCTGTGGCCCTGCTCTGGATAATTATTAGGTTTAAAGAATAAAAGTCTTAGTTCATGTCTCAGCTTGATTAAAGGAAGGGTCAGGAGCCTGGATGTTGGTAATATCTCAACATCAGAAGAGAGAGCTTAAAATAAGGAGCAGTAAGGGAATCAGTAAAATGAAAAGGGATGTAAAACGTGCAGTGTTTGATTAAGAATGCAAAAGGGATAAAATACAAGACAGGATACATACAAAATAGTAACAGCACACTTAGAAAAAGACAGGAAGAAGCAACGTTTACTCGTTTTTCTTTGAAAAGAAAACATGTAAAAATAAATACATTAAAATGACAGGAAAAAAACAGCGTCCTTATGTTTCAAATGTAAGCATAAGTATAAATAGTCAAAGCCAAACAAACAGTGTTCAGCCTGTGACATTCACAAATGGTCTGGATGTTTTGTTATCACCCTGCATCCTTTCCTTGAGGATTTTCAGTGTTGTGTCTGTTTGACTTCTGAGGCCCATGGGCAGGAACCCTTTCTTGCAGCCTGATGGTAAATAAGAAACATTTCTGTTTACATTTGTTGGCAAACACTTCAATGTGATCCTCTGGGGTTATTTTAAGCTCTGTTTTGACAAGGCTGAAAGGTCTGGGCTGGGATGTTCGGTGGCAAAAGCGTTTTCATGGAATTGCTGTGGCACTGGCAAAGATCACAGCACAGGTTTCTGTACTTGGAATAATCCTGGTGTGGTGTCCATCCATTGTCCTGTCCATCCCTGGGATGCTGTCAGCTGTCCTGGCATGGGGGGCATGGTCACAAGTGGCACTGGGGCTCAGCTCTTCCAAAAAATAAACTTTTTATGGGCAGGGAGCAGAGTTGGGTAACAGCTGAACTGTGTGAATCAATCAGCCGGGCCTCTTGGTGCTACAAAGTTGAAATGTTCAGAACCTAAGAGATAATCTCCGTGTTCTGGCAGCTCTTGGTTGCTCTCAAGAGCTGTGGCTGCAAGGGCAGAACTCAAACTGGTTTTACTCCTGAGCTCATGAAATGTGTTTTGGAAATTTTCAGGGATATTGGTGGGAATGTGAATTTTGTTCAGGTGCTGTTCCTTATTGAACCTGTGAGTAGCAGCACAGCTGACTCTGGTCTGTGTGAGAAGCTGCTCCTGAATTTATTTGCAGGCAGTGAATCCTGATTTGTGCTACCACCTGCAGCCCTGGGTGACTTCCCAAGTGGAATCAATAACCTGAGAGGAATTCAACACTCTTCTAGAGTGAGCTGCAGTGCTGGAGAGGGGCTGGAAAACTTAGGTGGGATCTGGATTGACCTGAGCAAGCATTTCCCAGCGTGGAGGAAAAGCCCCATGTGTTTAATAAAGCACCAGACCGGTGTTAGACAGGCAGAGGACTGGGAGTCCACCACTCCCATAAACATACAAGCTGCAACCTGCAGGCTCACCTGAAGCATCTGATGGCTGCTTGAAAGTCTTTTTTAGCCTGTTTTGATAGTGGCTGTTGGTGCAGCTCCTTGGCAGCACTTCAGACAAGGCGTCTCCTCCGAGCGTGGCACCGCTGCCTTTCTGCTGTGCCCACATGCAAAAAGGGGATCCTGCTGCCAGAAAAGGGATGGAAAACGTGGAAAGGCAGAGAATTCAAGGAGGGAAGCCATAACGAGCCAGCAGAGAGAGGAAATAGGAAAAAGCTGCAGTGCAAGACAGGAGAGATCAATAGGAAGTGAGCGAGAGGGAGAGAAACGGTGGCAGCTGCCAGATAGGAGAGAGGTTTCCTGCCTGCCCCGGGGCCAGGAGCTGCTGCTGGAGAGCAGAAAGGTCTGAAAAGGCAGGGCTGGAGCTCGGGGTGCTGGGCAGGGCTGGGGGAACCCCTTCAGCGCCTGGGAGTGCCCCTCTGGCTCTGGGTGACAGCAGCTCCCATGTGGCAGCATCTGAGCTGTGTCCGATAATTCCTTTCTTCTGGGAGCAATTCCTGTTCTGCTGTCAAAGCTGCTCCTCACAAGCACCAGCACAACCTTGTTTTCTGCTCTGTGTCAATAGGATTTTTATTTTTTGTTTTGTTTAATTATAATTATTATGGTGTCCTAAATGAGGCAGTGACCTCAGCCAACAGCAAGCTGCTGTTCTGGGGATCTAAAAGAGGGATTTTCCCTGCTGCTGCAGACTCTGTCCTGGCTGAGGCAGCAGCATCAGCTCTGGCAGATATCCAGGGGGAGCTGCAATAGGAGAGAATGAATTTATATCATTTATATCATGCGGGCTTCCTAAATGTGAGGATGGGGGGCATCCTGGTGTGCCAAGGATAAATCTCCGGGCGCTGAGGTGCAGCTCTGCAGTTTGTTCCTGCAGCCTGTCAGGAGGCACCAAATGATGGGCTGTGGTTTGCCCTGTGGTCCGGGGAGTGGAAGTGGTTCCTGTGGGCACAGATGCGATCTGAACACACCAACAGCCTCGGTGGCTGTGCTGGGGAAGGTGCTCGGGGATCCTGCACAGAGCCCTTTGCTCCTCTTGGGGGGTTTGATTTGCTGCGAGGGTGTGCTAAAGGCTGGGGGTGCCCAAAGGAGCGGCTGAGCAGGTGCTGCTCTGCCCTCAACCATCAGCAGTAAAGGAAAATATCTTGCAATAACTCAGAAATAAAGGCAAACACCTTGCAATAATTCAGAAATAATGATCTAAAAGAGCAGAGCTCTCTAGATCATTACTCCCTAGAAATATCTGGATTATCTATCTAGGTATCTGATCTCTAGATTTAGATACTTCAGTGCTGGGTGTTTTGATATGATACTGGGAATTGGTAAATATTATTTTCCTTTTTGAGTACAACTGGAAGCCCCAAAGTTGGTCACTCACATTATGGAAACTGCTGTGAAAACGAAATAATGAGGGGGAAAAAAAGGCAAGCACATGTTTCTTGCAGTATATCTTTTTGATATGTAGATATCTGATCTCTTCAGATACTTCATTGTAAGAGTTTGATAATATTGACAATTGGTAAATATCATTTGCCCCTTTAAGGACAACTGAAAACCCCAAGTTTTCCACTCAGGTCACTCATGTTATGGAAACTGCTGTGAGAATTAAATAGTGAGGGGGGAAAAAAGGGGGAAAAAAGGATATACTGCAAGAAACATGGGCTTGCCTATCTGACATCTGATATCTACTTATCTGATCTCTTTAGATGCTTCATTGCTGAGTGATTTGGAGTAAGAGTTTGATAATACTGGGAATTGGTAAATATTATTTGTCCCTTTGAGGACAACTGAAAGCCCCAAGTTGGTCACATTATGGAAACTGCTGTGAGAATTAAATAGTGAGGGGAAAAAAGGGGAAAAAAAGGCAAGCAAGTGTTCCTTGCAGTAGTTATATCTGATATCTAGATATCTGATCTCTTCAGATACTTCATTGGTGTAAGAGTTTGATAATATTGGGAATTGGTAAATATTATTTGCCCCTTTGAGGACACCTGAAAGCCCCAAGTTGGTCACTCACATTATGGAAACTACTGTGAGAATTAAAAAGTGAAGGGAAAAAGAGGCAAGGACATGTTTCTTTATCTAGATATCAGCTTTCTGATGTCTAGATATTTGATCTTTTTAGATATTTCATTGCTGGGTGATTTGGTGTAAGAGTTTGATAATCCTGGGAATTGGTAAATATTATTTGCCTCTTTGAGGACAATTGAAGGCCCCAAGTTTTACACTTGGGTCACTCACATTATGGAAACTGCTGTGAGAATTCAATAGTGAGGGGAAAAAAGGGGGGAAAAAAGGCCAGCACATGTTTCTTGCAGTATATCTTTCTGATATCTAGGTTTCTGATCTCTTTAGATATTTCATTGCTGGGTGATTTGATGTAAGAGTTTGATAATACTAGGAATTGGTAAATATTATTTGCCCCTTTGAGTACAACTGGAATCCCCAAGTTTTACACTTGGGTCACTCACATTATGGAAACTGCTGTGAGAATTAAATAGCAAGGGGGAAAAAAAGGCAAGCACACGTTTCTTGCAGTATATCTTTCTGATATCTGATATGTAGATATCTGATCTCTTCAGATACTACATTTTAAGAGTTTGATAATACTGGGAATTGGTAAATATTATTTGCCCCTTTGAGTACAGCTGAAAGCCCCAAGTTGTTCACTCGCATGATGCAAACTGCTGTGAGAATTAAATAGTGAGGGGGGAAAAAAGGGGAAAATAAAGGCCAGCACATGTTTCTTGCAGTCTGGAAAGCTGCAGGAATGTTGGTGCTGGCTGTAAATGCTGCAGCGCTGTTTACTTTGGATGTTACCCAGTGCAGCTTCAGCTGAATGTATGGCACACCAAGCCTGGCCTCCTCTCGCTTCCCTCCCAGCTCATTATCAGCTCCCACACCGGGGGACAGCCAGCGGTTGGTTTTTGGTGTCTGTCGCAGACATTTCTCCACAGAAATCCTTCCTTTTGGATTTCTGTGTCTTCAGGAGGCCAGAGGCCTCTGAAGACAAGGTAAACAATTATCATCAGCTGCTGTGGAATGCAATAGGATTCACCTTGATTGGCTCATTTTCTATGTTTATAATTAAGGGCCAATCACCAGTGCAAGCCAGGGGACTGAGTCCTTGGCCACAACTTTGTTGTGGGTTCTTTTCTATCTCTTCTTAGCCTAGCTAGCAGCTCTGCAAAACCTCTCTCTATATTCTATTTAGTATAACTATAATGTATTATATCATATATTAATAAATCAAGCCTTCTGATTCAAGATACAAGATTCACCGTCTCTCTCTCACCAGCCAGCGGTCGCTGTAATAGGTGTCCGCACCTGCTCAGCCCCACCTCGGCCTCCCCGGGGCTCCTGGCCCTGCCCGAGCAGGCTCAGCCCCGGGTGTAGGGCAGGAAAAGCCCCCGGTGCTGCCGGGGAGGGGACAGGCCCCGGGCGCTGCTCTGCCTCCCCCAGACACAGAGAATTCAGTTCCGCTGGGCGGGGAGAGGACACAGCTCTGCAGCAGCTTTGGGCTGCCTGGAAAAATCGAAATCCTCTCCCTGGCATTCAGCCAGATGGAAAGAACCTGTCCCTTCCCACTCCCTTCTTTTAGTTATTTTTTAATTTTTAAAATATTTTTTGTATTTTTATGTTTTATTTCTTAATTTATTTTTGCGTTTCTTAGTTTTTAAATGTTAATTTTCTAATTAAGTTTATTTTTTATTTTTTAATTTTTAAAATATTTTGGTATTTTTATGTTTTATTTCTTAATTTATTTTTGCGTTTCTTATTTTTTTAAATGTTGATTTTCTAATTAAGTTTATTTTTTATTTTTTAATTTTTAAAATATTTTTATGTTTTTATTTCTTATTTCTTTATTTTTTAGTCTTTGTTTCTTATTTTTTAAATATTTATTTTTTTATTTTTTATATTTTCATTTTTAATTTTTCTTTAATTTTTCTTTAATTTTTCTTTAATTTTTCTTTAATTTTTCTTTAATTTTTCTTTAATTTTTCTTTAATTTTTCTTTAGTTTTTCTTTAATTTTTCATTTCTATTTAATATTTTTCATATTTAATATTTTTCATATTTAATATTTTTCATATTTAATATTTTTATATTTAATATTTTTCTATTTAATTTTTTCTATTTAATATTTATTTAATATTTATTTCAATCTAACATTTATTTAATTATTTATTTCAATGTAATATTTATTTATTTACTTTTTACTTTTTAATTTTTACTTTTTAATTTTGATGTTTTACTTTTATTTTTAGTTGTTTTCCATACTTTTATATTTTTATATTTAATTTTTAACATTTAGATCTGTTTTTATCATCATCCCAGCTCCTGGGAGGTGGCTCAGCTGAGCCTCCCTCACAGGAAAATCACAGCAACTCAAAAAAATCTGCTGAAAATTTTTTGCTCCATCTGTCGCTTTCCATATCCAGAGAAAATGGCTCCTTCCCATCTCCAGATTGATTCTTGGGATACTGATGGGATTTGATCAGCAAAGATCTCAAGGCACTTAAAGTATAACCTTGAAATAATTTGATTTTTCTGTTTTTTTATTGGGGAATCTGGCTGTGTTCTGGCCCTGGTAATCCAGGCACAATCCCTCGGAATATATATTATATATTTAATTTTGTGGAATATATTCCTCTCAAATAAATATTGCTGCATAGTATATATAGGGATTTAGGGTTTTCCTTTCTTTTATCCTTTTTGTTTAATTAAATGCCTTTTAGATCAAAAAGCTTGCCCCAAAAGAGCATTCCAAAGAAAGAGAAAAATAACAAAGAACATGCAAATCATGAGGTGGGGTCTGTTGTTCTTTTTTTCTTTTAGTTAAATAAAAAAGGTAGTTTGTAATTGGTTTTGGGGATGAGCACAAAGGGACTCTGGACACTTCAAACAAGAACTATGATTTGTTTATTTAAATTGTAAATTTCAATGTGAAAATCTCTTCATCTTCTCCTCTGAGGTGCGTTTGGATCCCTTTGCTGTGGCAGTAAATGAGAATAAATGTAAAATACAGCGCGGAGCTGTGTGGCAGTGAGGAGCCCTCTCAGGTACCTGGGATTTCAGGGAATTCTCTCTCAGCTGAGCTGGGGTTGGTGGCACATCCCTGCACCTGTTCCCCAATTCCACGAACATGTGCAGGAGGAAATGCCCAGCAGAAATGAATTTTCTGTAGCTCGGGAGCTGCCTGGGCTCTCCCCCTCTCTCTGCTCCATCACGTGGAGATGTTTGCTTTAGATTAAAACCCTGCTCTGGCATCCTGCTGCTTCCCCTGCTGCAGCAGAGACCTTGGGAGGAGCGATCTCAGTGAGCTGAGAGAAAACTGCATTTCCCTTGGCTTTAATGCCCTCAGCACTGGCATTCTGCTGCTGACCAGGGCTAAATTTAATATTTACAGCTTTGTGGGGTTTTCAGAGACCCCTGATGAAGGCAGGAATGATGAATCTGACTCCATGTTCTCAGAAGGCTCATTTATTACTTTATGATACTATATTACATCATATATATATATATATATAGATTATATAATATAGTATATTAAACTATACTATACTAAACTATACTAAAGAATACAGAAGGGATACAGACAGAGGGCTAAAAAGATAATAATGAAAACTCGTGACTCTTTTCAGAGTCTGACACAGCTTGGCCCCAATTGGCCATTAAATAAAAACAATTCACACGAAACCGATGAAACGATCACCTGTTAGTAAACAATTCCCAAACTACATTCTAAAGCAGCAAAACATAGAAGGAGTAAATCAGGTAATTATTATTTTCATTTTTCTCTGAGGCTTCTCAGCTTCCCAGGAGAAAATCCTGGACAAAAAGATTTTTGGACAATCTCAGTTCCTTAAGCTCTGGTGCTAACACAACATTTTGTTCATCCTGTGCGATGTGGACAGCTGATGGGTGATGAATGTGCTTGGTTGATACAGGAAATTGGAAATTAAGGGTTGTTTGGGCATTTAGAGTTTGTCAGGACAGCAAACAGGGAGGGAGTTGTGGTTTCTTTCAGGGATGGGTGACTGATCTAGCTGCTAACAGCCAGCAAAATTCAGCTTTCTTTAGCTAAAACAGGAATTATAACACTTTATCTTATCTATTTGATAGATAATTCAACTGTCTGTAGGTGAGCTGTGTGCCTGCTCTGCTAAAATAGAAATTATAACACTAAATATTGTCTATTTGATTATCTATTTGCACAGCAGTCACTGGGTTAAAATTTCCCTGATTTCTGTTTGATGGATAATTCAGCTTTCTGTAGGTGAGCTGTGTGCATGCTCTGCTAAAACAGAAATTATAACACTGAATGTTTTCTGTTTGATAGATAATTCAACTTTCTGTAGGTAAGGTATGTGTATGCTCTGCTAAAACAGAAATTATAACACTTTATGTTATCTATTCAATGGATAATTCAACTTTCTGTAGGTGAGCTCTGTGCATGATCTGCTAAAGCAAATTATAACACTTCATTTTATCTATTTGATGGTCAAATGTTACCTGCAAAGCAGGCACTGGGTTAAAATTTCCCTGATTTCTGCCCTGCTGAGGAGCAGGAAGCGCCTCATATCCAGCACAGTACAAATATATGATGAGTAAATAATAAAAAATCCAGGTGAATCAGCTGCTGGAGGAGGGGCAGTGAGCCCTGTGAACCTTCTGCTGTGGAATCTCAAACCAGGGGCAGATGCAGGAGTTAAACAATAAAATTGGAGTTAAACAATAAAACTTCCTGGCAAGGTTTGAAACCTTCCTTTCCTCCCTGTGTGCGCTGGCCTTTAGGGGAAGGGGAGATGGAGAGCCCTGGAAAGGCTGTGGGTTATCCCAATATCGCATGGAGGACAAAGTCAGAAATAAAGTGAATTTTGGGGGACATAAATTGATGCTTGGCTCATTAACGGTACCTGGAAACACTGGCAAATCTGTATTTGTGTGGTTTTTGTTGTACTGAAGCAGTGAGAAAATTAAAGTGTGTTTTAATGCTATAAAAAAATGGATTTATTCCTTTTCAGGGCTGTGAGTACAGGTATTGCTAAATTGCATTTTAACTTGGGTTTTTCTCCCTGCTTTCTGAATTTGGGTCTGTAAAGCTGCAGGTGTGGGATGGAATAATGATAAAGCCAGCCCTGACTTGTTCTGGGGTCAACATTTTGATGTTTGATCCTGTCCTTGAGTCTGTTGATGTTTTGTACTGTAAAACTGGGCTGGGATTAAATTTATGGTGAATTAAAAAGGGACCTGCAGAATTCTTTGGAAACAATAAATGAAGCTGTGCCCCTCCCTCCCTGCTCCTTGACAAATAGTGAGCAGTTCATGGAGTTTTATGGGCCTGCAAGTATTTATTGCTGACAATTCCCAGCCCTGGAGTGAAGCAGAACAAGGTATTGAGTGCTAAATCCATGGAGTTGGTGCTTTGTTTTTTCTCTCTCTCTGAATTATGACACAGATTTAACAGCTCTGGTCAGTTTGCTGTGAATGAAATGGATTTTGCCTTAGCAAATGGAGTTTCCCAGCTCTCACTGCTCTCTTTTCAAGTTGTCAGCTATAGAATAATTACTTCTTTCTAATTTATGCTGTTTTGGCATGGACTCAAGTTTGCATTTAGTGGCTGGCATAAATATTACATTTTAGAGCTGCTTTGGGAGGGGGCTTTTGTTTTTTTGGTCAGACTTACTGGAATTGGTTGAACTTAATTCAATGACAGGATAAGCAAAAATTTGTTTAGATAGGCTGTTCTGAAATGTTTAATGCCTTCTAAAATTGTTCATGGTAAAAGATCAAGGAAGGAAACTCGGTGACCTTTTCAATGCAGCTCCATAGAACTCATTTTCCTATGCCAGAAGTCAGCCCAGACAATGAAACTGAAACAGGGTTCTCTTTCATAAAGGATCTTTCATGTTTTGCTTGTGCAGATTTATTTTTTTTTAATCACAGATTTAGCAGACTTCACAGCTGTCTTTTAATCAGTTTCCATATTTGTACCAGAACTTTCTTATTTTAATTACTGTCTGTAGAAACCATTCAGCTGCTTGTTGGGTGACACAGTTGAAAATGATAATTTTCTGTAATTCTTTTCTTGGCTTAGATCATTCCAGTAATATCTATTAGCAGCAAATGCTCGGAGTTAAGATTTTGTGCTGAAAGTTTGAATGATTCAGTGTGGGGGTTTTTTTAGAGCTGATTTTAAAGCAGTTTCTCCCCTGTGTAAATCACTTTTGTTTTTTCCTTTGTGGGTAATACTTCTGCATGGGATTTAATCTTTTATATCTTTTATGCCAGCTTTAATTTGAATTTTCCCTGGCATGGTGCAGATGCTGCACTCAGGTTTCACTCAGTGACTGTTACAGCCCATGACTGTACTTGAAAAATTGAGGATTTTTCTTAAGGCATTCTCATCTCCATCCTAAAAACATTTGCTTACCTCTTATGTAATATATAATGTGCAATATATAATATGTAATATGCAATGTATAATGTAGAATATATACTGTATAATGTAGACTGTATAATGTAGACTATCTAGTATATAATATATAGTATATAATATATAGTATATAATATAGAATATAAGTATAATAACATATAATATATTCATATTATATATATTCATATCTATAAAATGATTCATTATTTATATTTACAATTTCATATTTTATATAAAAGTATTTATTATATAATATAGAATTATATAGCAAAATAGTTGAAAAATATAGCAAAATAGTTCAATAGTATACAGCAAAATAGTTGAAAAATACTGAAAGTTTGCAGGAGTTCTGGCCTGTGCACTGCCTTCCCAAATAAGTTGTATGTGCCAAATATCTGTGATATTTTTTGTGCACCTCAAGGTGTCACTTCTTTTTTCAAAAGGAGTTCTGGTACTGATGTAAGGCTGATCTGAGCAGCATTCCCACATCAATTGTCCATCTCCTTTTTTCCTGCAAAAACAATTTCCTGTTTCTGTAGCTCAGTTTTTTGTTTTCCCAGCTAAGTCCCAGTAGTTGAAGGAGCTGAGGTAATGAGGGGTTGGTCTGTGTGAAGCAGTGGGTTTGGAAAATGATGATTTTATCTGCTCTAAGCTGTCTCCTCTGACTTACAGAAACCCTGAGAGGAAGCTGCTGTGTCTTTAACTTTCACTGTCTCTTATGTAACCCAGCATGGTTGGGATACTCACATCAAAAATTAACTTATTTCTTCATCAGGTTGTCTCATGCTCTCCATAAAACATACCGAGAGAGAAAAGAAAATATAGAATTCCCCACGCTTGATTAAAGTGCAGTTCTGTGCCTCTAACACCTTTGTGGCTTTTTGTGGGATGTGCTGACAGAGCAGGGCAGGATTTTTGTGCTTGAAAAGACTCAGGTGTTTCTCAGATGTGTCTGAAAGGTGGAGGTCACGGGGTGGACTCTGATCCTTGCTGAAATATATCAGATTTCTTATATTTCTTCTTGTCTGTGCTTTAATATTTACATATTCTCTCAAAAAACCTCCGTAGCAGTCTTCTGCTAGTTCCTGTTTATTTAGGATGTGTGGGTTGGACTTTGTTCCTTGATATAAAATAGGAGAAGTGAACATTCTGAGCCTAAAGGAAAGGGAGGGAATGAGGATCAGTGCTAATGTAAAACTCTGTGGAGTATTTTGCATATTCTGATGGGGGAACTGGGCAGCCATTCTCTAACTGGTGATTTTTGGGGCTAATAAAAAGTGCTGGAAAGTTTTTTATTTATTGATGTGATGTGTGGGGTTCAGTGCTAATATAAAGCTCTGTGGAGTATTTGGATATTCTGATGGGGGAACTGGGCAGACATTCTCCCACTGGTAATTTTTGGGGCTAATAAAAAGTGTTGGAAAGTTTTTTATTTATTGATGTGATGTGTTACAAAAAAATGTTAGGGATTCAGTGCTCATATAAAGCTCTGTGGAGTATTGGCATTTTCTGATGGGGAAACTGGGCAGCCATTCTCTAACTGGTAGTTTTTGGGGCTAATAAAATATATTGGCAAGCTTTTATTTATTGATGTGATGTGTTATAATATTAGGGATTCACTGCTTAAAAATGCCCGTGTCCATCTATCCATATCCTGCTGGTGCCTGCATGGAATTTTTTGTCAATAACAGATTATTTTCATCCATAAAATTGAATGAACGAATTCAGTTGAATTTCCCAACAATTCTGAGTGAGGTTTGGTCTCTCTAAACTGCAGATTCCACATGATGGAATCCCAGCCTGGGGTGGGATTGGAGGGACCTTAAAGCTGATTTTGTCCCATGGGCAAGGGACACCTTGCAAGGCAGGGACACCTTGCACTGTCCCAGCGTGGCCTTGGACACTTCCAGGGGCAGTTCCCACATCCCAAACAGGATCCTGGAAGTTTGGGGAGCTGAAGGCTGAGGATTTCCTGGCAGGGCTGCCCCAGCCCTGCAGGATGGGATGCTGGATCCTCCTGGATCCTTTCCACAGGGGTGGGGACTCCGTTCCTTGGGGAGCGTTGCCTCCCGCCCTGTGCAGCTCTGGGAAGTTCTGGGAAGTTCTGCTTTTACCCAGGCCTGCTCCTTGCTGGGGGAAAGGTCTGGAAATTGTGTGTAAATATTTACCAAAGGCCAGCCTGGCCAGCACAGAGCTGGGATTGAATGAGTGGAGGAGCTTTGCAAGGAGGAGAGAATTCCTTAATCAATACAAAATATTGCGGACCAGAATTGCTGTTCCTTGCACAGAGGATGGAGCACAGAGATTGGAAAGTTTTGGGATATTGAGGCTTGGAAATGTTTTAGAAGCACTTAATTTTCATTATTTTTATTATTCTTTACTCTAAATAGGCAAAGACAACTCTCTAAATAGGTTTGTCACCATAGCCCAGCCTGACCAGCACAGAGCTGGGATTGAACGAGTGGAGCAGCTTTGCAAGGAGGAGAGAATTCCTTAGTCAATACAAAATATTGGGGACCAGAATTGCTGTTCCTTGCACAGAGATTGCAGAATTCTGGGATATTGAGTATTGGACATGTTTTAGAAGCACTTAATTTTCATTATTTTTATTATTCTTTACTCTAAATAGGCAAAGACAACTCTCTAAATAGGTTTGTCACCATAGCCCAGCCTGACCAGCACAGAGCTGGGATTGAACGAGTGGAGCAGCTTTGCAAAGAGGAGAGAATTCCTTAATTAATATTGGGGACCAGAACTTATGTTCCTTGTAAAGAGGATGGAGCACAGAGATTGCAGAATTCTGGGATATTCAGGCTTGGAACTTGTGTCATGTTTTAGAAGCACCTAATTTTGATTATTTTTGTTATTATTTATTCTAAATAGGTATAGACAGCTCTCTAAAAAGGGTTATTACCATATCCCAGCCTCAGCAGCACAGAGCTGGGATTGAATGAGTGGAGGAGCCTTGCAAGGAGCAGAGAATTCCTTAATAAATACAGAATATTTGGGACCAGAATTGCTCTTCCTTGTAAAAAGAGATGGAGCACAGAGATTGCAGAATTCTGGGATATTGAGGCTTGGAAATGTTTTAGAAGCACTTAATTTTCATTATTTTATTATTATTTATTCTAAATAGGCAAAGACAACTCTCTAAATAAGGTTGTTACCATGGCCTGAGCAGCACAGAGATGGGATTGAACCAGGAGAGGAGCTTTGCAAAGAGGAGAGAATTCCTTAATCAATATAAATATACCTTAATCAATATAAATATATAATCAATAATCAATATTGGGGACCAGAATTGCTGTTCCTTGTAAAAAGGATGGACCACAGAAATGAGAAGATTTTGGGATATTGAGGCTTGGAACTTGTGTGAAGTTTTAGAAACACTTAATTTTCATTAATTTTATTATTCTTTAAATAGGCAAAGACAACTTTGTAAATCACTACTTATTCCTACTCCACCTTGCCCATGTTCTTAGGAGAGATTTCTTTTATAATTATGTATTTTTTCCATACTTTTTCCTTATCTTCCTTCCCTGCTGTTGTGCAGCACTGTAGAAATCCCTGTGGATTTAAAACACTGATATTCCATTTCCAGTCCCCGCCATTTCTTGGCTATCTCTTAATTTCTCCTAAAAAACCTGATTGCATCAGACTTTTTTTGCTTTTTATGGTCATTTTTTTCCCCCTCCTCCAAATTGTTTTCTTATTATGTCCTGTGACTGAGCGTGCTGGGGGAAGGAAATGTGGGAAATCAGAGTAGGAAGCAAGATAGAAGCTTCCATTCCTGATTTTTTCTTGTTTTTCCACTGTTTCCTGGCAGCTGTGTTGCTTTGCACTTGAAAGGGATGTATTGTGTTGCTTTCTCCCAAAAGCTGTTGATAAAATAGAAATAAAAATTAATCCTCTAATTTTTTAAAGTTAATTATTTCTATGAGCAAAAAAAATTTTGCAGACAACACAACTCTTACATGACTCTGCCCTAAAGTCCTTTTTTTAGATATTAAATATTTTTCCTGATGGACTGAAATTTCATTTGGATTCTTCAAAGTCTGTTTGACTTCTTTGTAAAAAAGAGGAGCTGCAATATCCATTTCTGACCCTTTTAAGCTTTGTTTTATGGTACAAATGCATTTATTTTCCCAAGTGCTCATGCCAGCAACAGAATTATGTTTGAGGGAATTGCAAATGTCCCTCTTGAGTTAAAAGCCTTGAAACATATTCCTTTTGTATTCCTGGTTCCTCCTCGCTGACTTTAATGACTTCAAGTTAAAGATTTTGCATGAAAATTTAAAATGGATGGGGTTTTTTGCAAGGATATTATATATAATATAAAACCACAAGCATATATAAAAGACATAAATATGTAAAAGACATAAATAAATAGATATAATATATGAAATAATACATAATACTCTATAATGTTTATGTATTTTTATGATTGTAAAGCACCCTGCAACCTTAAATTGGTGGTAAGGGTAAACTGAGGCAGGCAGCTGGGAAATGTGAATGAAGGAAATAGGAAATATCAATGTTTTAACCAAAATATCCTTTAGTAAATTAAGGTTTATTGGTCTGTCAGATTGTCCCATCTGTGTTTCACTTGATGATGAGGAGCATTAGGGAGAAAAATGTGGAAATGTTTGATTTTAGACTGTAACCCAAGTTTAAAAATACTTCTGTTTTGACACCCTCAGCAGAGGCTGTTTGGTGCATGTGATTCTCACCCAGGCATGAAAAACAAACTGGGATTTTCAGCCCCTTTTCCCTGGTTTCATTAACTCTGTGATTCCACAGAGGTTAAAAACCCCAGTATTGATAATTCTTTCCCTTCCCAAGGATTGTGAATATTCCTGTGAGGATCTGAGCTGATCCTGGCCTGGCTTTCTCCTTCCCTCTGGTTCCCATTTTCTTCTGGACAGCTGACATTTTCTGATTCGTGAAATTCCTAGAAAATTGAGGAGCTGGGCAATCGTTTCAAAACAGGAACCAATGAGACGGAGCCCTGTGCTATTTCAAAAATGATAATGCATGCCACTGGGAAAGGGAGAAGCATGGAAAATACAAGTTCTGGCTGGGAAATGATTGCATGGAGCAGGGAGATGGAAGGGTAGGAGTTGATTTCTTTGGCTTCCTGTCTTTTGGGTAATTGCAGCCTTGCTGAAGTTGTGGCTTGGAGATGGTGTTTGGTACCGGCATCCTCTGGACGGGCTGAAAAATTTGGTCATGAGAACTGAAGAAATCTGAAAAGAAAATGATCTGAAAAGAAAATGATCTGAAAAGAAAATGATCTAAAAAGAAAATGATCTAAAAAGAAGATAACTTCTTATTAATATATTAAAGTGGTTTGCTGCAGTTTCATTTTTTAATTTGGGGAAGGGGAAAAAAAGAGCAGAATTTCATGAGGAGGAGTGTAATTCGAACCAACTCACCAGAAATGAGTTTGGTGGAGTTCTCTGGGGTTCATGGCAAGGACTAAAATAGAGCTCTTGGTTTTGCCCTGCTCACTCTGTACGTGGCACTTTGGCTGGTTAATGGAGAGCTGGAGCCCGGGGCGTGCTCGGCCCTGGGAAGATTTACATTAATCAAACACAAACAGACAGTGTAGCGTGAAGAAATTTCTGTCCCGCCAGCACCGCTCCCAAACTTGATTAACTTATTGGGGCAGAAAAAGCAAACAGCCCCTTCAGCCTGCAGCCCTTCCCTGGGGCTGCACCGCTCCAAAAAATCCTCAGAGCCCCCCTGGTCTGAGCTCTGGGTTTGCCTCTGTGCCCGGCAGACAGGGCCACTCTGGTGTTTGCTCACAGGGAGAATGATGAACCTGACCCCGTGTTCTTAGAAGGCTAATTTGTTATTTTATGATTCATAATATATTAAAGAATACTCTACTAGACTATACTAAAGAATACTGGAAGGATACAGACAGAAGGCTGAAAGATATGAATGAAAAACTTGTGAATTGCTAGAGCTTCGACACAGCTTGGTTGGGATTGGCTAATAAGTCAAAACACTTTATAACTAGTGTTAGATATGAATGTCTATAATATTATATATTATTTATATTTACAATTTCATATTTATCAATTCATATTTTATATACAATTATATATACATATAATATATAATATCTATTTATACTCTATATGTAATAGACTATTGCGTAGTCTATATATAATATTTATTTATATGTATTTTATATAATATATATTTACAGATATATTTTATATCTATATATCTATATATCTGCACACATTTATATGCATGCATATAGATGCACACAAAACAAACATATCCAAAAAATATAGAAATATAGATAAATATTTTTCAGCCCCCAGGACAGCTGGAAATCCTGAATTTTGCTGTCTCAGCTCTCTCTCTGTTGCTCTGGGCTGCCCTTGCTGCTGCTGCCTGGGAGGAGGTGGGAGAAGAGAGGGTTAGGTTAAATATTAATTAGAAATATTAAATAACTATATATTTTTAAATGGATATAAAATACATATAAATAAATTTTTATATATAATAAATGCATAAAATATATTAAATAGGCAACATATTAATATATTTATATAATATATATACATTATAAATATATTATATATTTACAGAATATATACTTGTACATATATTATGTTTATATATATTATATGTACATATTTTGTATGTATTATATATACATATATATGTGTATATAATATATATTGTGTATACACATGTATACACACACATACACATACACACACATATATATATACACATACACATATATATACACGCACACATATACACGCACACATATATACGCGCACACATATATACGCACACACATATATACGCACACATATATACGCACACATATATATACGCACACGCATATACGCACGCATATATATACGCACCCATATATATGCACACGTATATACGCACACGTATATACGCACACACATATACGCACACGTATATACGCACACGTATATACGCACACACATATACGCACACATATATATACGCACACATATATATACGCACACATATATATACGCACACGTATATACGCACACGTATATACGCACACGTATATACGCACACGTATATACGCACGCATATATATACGCACGCATATATATACGTACGCGCATATACGCACGCATATATATACGCACGCATATATACGCACCCATGTATATACGCACACACATATACGCACACGTATATACGCACACGTATATACGCACACACATATACGCACACATATATATACGCACACATATATATACGCACGCGTATATACGCACGCGTATATACGCACGCGTATATACGCACGCATATATATACGCACGCATATATATGCACGCATATATATACGCACGCATATATACGCACGCATATATACGCACGCATATATACGCACGCATGTATATACGCACGCATGTATATACGCACGCATGTATATACGCACGCACATATACGCACGCACATATATACACACGTGTATATATACATACATATATACACACATATATATACACATATGTGTATATATGTGTGTATATATATGTATGTATATATATATGTATGTATATATGTGTATGTGTGTATATATATGTGTATATAATATATCATTATTATATATAATATCACAGAATCACAGAAGTTCAAGACTGGAAGAGACCTATAAGATCATCAAGTCCAGTCGATGTTCTAACTGTTCACTAGATCATGGCAGCAAGTGCCACATCCAGTCTTTTTTTGAATTCTTCAAGGGATGATGACTCCATCACCTCACTGGGTAAATGATTCCAGTATCTGACCACTCTTACTGTGAAATATTTGCTTCTTAATTCTAACTTACATCTCGCTTGACGCAACTTGAGACTGTGTCCTCTTGTTCTATCTGTTATCGCCCGGAGAAAGAGACCGACCCCCAGCTCACCACAGCCACCCTATATATGTATATATAATACATACATAATATATATACATATACATGTATATATAATAGGTATATATAAAATATGCATTTATATGCACACATATAGATGCTCACAAAATACCAAACATATCCCCAAATATAGCAATAGAGATAAATGTTCTCCAGCCGTGCTGCCGTGCCCACGGGCAGCCCCGGCTGGGGGAGGAGGTGGGACAGGAGAGGAGGAGTTTGCTGCCTCCCGCCGTGGTCAGCGAGCGATCCGCGGTTCCTCGCCAGGATCCCGAGCCCGGGAGCCCCGGGAGCTCCGGCGGGGGAGGATTTGGGATCGGAGCGGAGCCTGCCATGGCCCTTTGGGATGTGCCCGCTCTGCTGCCTCTGGCGTGTGGAACAGGTAACGCTGAGCCTTTGTTCCCGTTCCCCGAGCCAGGAGTACCTGCCTTGGGTGCAGAGCAGAGAAAAAGGAATTTTCCTTTAATTTCTACTGGGAGGGGAGGTTTGTCTCTTTTTATTTTTTCTTCTTTCACATTTTAATAGCTGCTGTATGAAACCTGAGTTACTCCTTTGTGCTTTTGCTGTGAAAATGGCCAGTTTAATGTGTTTGCTGTGGAAATCTGTGTCTTGGTGGCTGAGCTGAAGAACAAAGGTTCTGACAGCCTGGAAAGATGCTTTGGATGTAGATGCTGGCAGTTCTCCCTTCTTTCCATTTCCCAGTAATTCTATACCAGAGCCTCCTCACCAGCCACAGGGAATGTGATTTTTGATAAGTTGATATTTTATGCATGTTGATGTTAAATTAGCTGCTGGTGCTCAAGCAACCATCTCTGAGTGTTCTGGGTGGGGTTTATTTTTCCTGCATGCATTTTTCACTGTTTTATTTCTGTTTTGTTATTTTATTGTGAAGTGTTCTAAAATTTAAACAAATTGTATCAGTCCCAGTGGTGTTGTGGACAGATTTGAGGCAGGGTTGATACAGTGACAGCCATCAGCAATGAGAGAAAATGCAGTGTTTTGTACTAATATATGAGATTGTGATGTAGAAAGGCTTTGAGATGCTGAGGGGATTTGTTGTTTTTTTAAAATATAAATATAAATACAGCCAGAGAGGGCTGGCAGTTGTCATCATGCTGCATGATGAGGGGGAGGCACCAAGAGCTGGAGGTGTCGCTGAACCCAGTGGGGGAGCAGCTCCAATCTGCTGCCTTGGTTATCTCCAAACCCCTTCCACACATTTTGGACAATTTTGCTGCAGTCATCTTTTAGCAGCTGGGAGCTTTCCTGACTAAATATTTGTTTGGATTTTTTTTTTTTCTCTTCTGCTTGTATTTTTATTTATTTTACAAGTCCCAAGAGGCAAATACTAATACAAACACATCCAGAGGCCTATTAATAGCTCTGGGTTTGACTCATGGGCTGTTCTCAGGATCTTGAGCCATTTTACAAAGAGCTTCACTCCTGGATTTTTATCTTCCATTTTACAGTGGAAAAAACAGGGCTTGATGTTGCTGAGAAATCCTAATCCTGTGTTCTGCTCCACTCATTCCCAGTCGGTATTTCTGGATTTTTGCTGTAGTTTAGATGGAGGGGAGATGAAATGGGAAGGAGCAAAGCATGCCACAAATGCCTGTGTACATTTTTTCCCTCCTCATGCAATGTGTGCTATGTGCATCTTTCCTCTTGTGTTTTATGGCAGAAATAATAGGTTTGCATGTCCCAGAAGCCTCTTTATTTTTTCTTAAACAACTGAGATAGCTCCAACTCCACTATTCAGCACTGCTAATCTCTTTATAGCTCAGCTGACATCACTTTTTCTTTTTTATTTGGGGAACTGCAATGTATGGTGGAGAAACTTTCCATGGATGTTTCTAAAATCTGAGTTAGTGCTGGGACACAAACCCTGCTGGGAGGTGTGGAAACCAGCAAGGTGAAATGCTCATTTAGTTGCATACTTGGAATTTAGGCTCAAATAGTTTGGTTGCCCTTGGTGTTTGTATCTACAGGAGTAAAACTTGAGCAGAATTAGCTGTGAAGGACTAAGAGCTAAAAATACACTGTACAGGTTAAGCAACACTGTGGTCATGATTTCTTGATTCTCTGTAAAGTTGTGGATCCAATTTTTCCCTTGGTGTAAATGATGCCACTGGGAGCACTTTGCCTTTGGGTGGTTTTAGACATATTAACTGCAAATTAGTTTATGGCAGCTGGGAAATATTTAGAAGCTCTGCAGAGGTCAGAGGGGTGGATGTTGTCTGCACATCCCATGCAGGATGGGTGTAATTTGGCCAAAGGTTCATCGCTGAGTGGGAGAAGGGAAGGCAGGGCTGGAAATGCTTTTGGGTTGTGTCTGCTCAGCTTTGAACTCATAAACTGCTGCTCCTGATGAGCAGGCAAGTCTTGGTTTACATTTCCAGAGCAGTAAAAGCACGTGAACCTTTAAAACAGCAAACGAGGGCTGAAGGGAAATTTCAATTAAGGCAAAGTGCCTGCTGACCTCGTTTGTCAGAGGAGTAACTTAATGAAAGTTTTGGGGTGTGCAGTGGGGCAGAGAAACTGATAATGCCTCTGGAATGTGTAAATCCGTGGGGAAGGGTGCTGCTGATGTTGTCAGGGGAAATCACAGAATCCCAGGGTGGTTTGGGTTGGAAGGGACCTTAAAGGTCACTCAATCCCATGGGCAGGGACACCTTCCACTGCCCCAGGTGCTCCAACCTGGCTTTGGGCACTGCCAGGGATCCACCACAGCTGCTCTGGGCACCTTGTGCCAGGGCCTGCCCACCCTCCCAGGGAACAATTCCTGCCCAACATCCAACCTAACCCTGCTCTCTGTCAGTTTGGAGCCATCGCCCCTCGCCCTGTCACCCCAGCCCTTGGAAAGGGTCTCTCCAGGTCACCCCAAAGCCAGGCTGGACAATCCAAATTCCCCCAGCCTTTCCCAATTTTGAAGAATCCAATTCTTTTCCAGGCTGGACAATCCCAATTCTCGGCCTTTCCCAGTTTTGAAGAATGCCAATTCTTGTGCAGACCGAATAATCTCAATTCTCTCAGCCTGTCTCAATTTTGAAGAATCCCAATTCTTTGGCAGGCTGGACAATCACAGTGCTCCCAGTCTTTCCCAGTTTTGGAGAATCCCAATTCCTCTCCAGCCTGGACAATCCCAGTTCTCCCAGCCTTCCCCAATTTTGAAGATCCCCAATTCTCCCAGCCTTTCCCACTTTTGAAGAATCCCAATTCTTTTCTAGGCTGGACAATCCAAATTCTCCCAGACTTTCCCAGTTTTGAAGAATCCTGATTCTTCTCCAGGCTGAACAATCCCAGTTCTCCCAGCCTTTCCCAGTTTTGAAGAATCCCAGTTCTTGTGCAGACTGAATAATCTCAATTTTGAAGAATCCCAATTCTTCTCTAGCCTGGACAATCCCCATTCTCCCAACCTTTCCTCTACTCACCTTGGTGGCCACGTTAAAGCAGGCAAAGCTGACAATGCTGAGGAGCACAACAGCTTGGCCTTGTCACTTCTTTAAAACATCTTTTGAAAGACACATAGGAGGAATAATAAAGGTATTATTATTTATATTATGATTTTAAAAATACATTTATTATTATTTATCTTACTGCAGGTTCTTTAGTACACTCCCAACACTTCCAAGCCATGGAGGTGTGGTGTTCCTGTGCCAGGGAACTGCACTCACTCCCCAGAAATGTGAACTCTGGGCCAAGTACTCCTCTGTGCCTCTGAACCTTGCACATATATTTGCAAAACTTCAAGCTGCCTAATTGGAGGCAGCATCATGCTATTTTGAAAGCTACATTTCCAGTTGTATTACGTGCGCTCTGTGTTGGGGATGTTTTTTTTTTTTTTTTTTTTTTCTCCTCCCTTTCTAATTGCCGTCTTTTGCTGTTTTTAAGGACTGTTTCCACACCAGGCTCGTTGCTGGTTCATAACAACCACAAGCTGGGTATGGCATTAATAAGGAACTAGGCTTGGTGCCTAATGAGATGCAAAAGTGATCCCAGCCCTGGGTGTGTGTGTGTGTGTCAGGTGAAAGCAAAGCAAACCCCGTGGCACTCCCAGCTTTGGGTCTCTCTGCTCTGTTTAAGAAAAGAAAATTGCTTTATTCCTTTATTTTTTGGGGCAGTTCAGTGGGAAGCTGTTGTGGAGGAGGAGCTGCCGCCGAGCCAGCTCTGCGTTCTGCAATTATTGGCAAGCAAAGCAAACATTTCATTTCCCTGTAATTAGCTGCAGTTTAGGGAGGGCAGGTTAATTTGGACTCCACGCCCTGTCTGTGCAAGAAACGCCAGTGCTGGATTGGATTCTTTCAGGCTCTGGGCAAAGGGGTTTAAAGGGATTTTTCAGAAGTGAAAGCTGGAGGAATGAATCACAACAAATGTGTTCTACCCCTCTTCCTTCCCTCCTTCCAAATAGCAAAAGCTCAGGATGCAAAGATGGTGTGAAAATGTATTTATGAGATGGTGTGAAAATATAATTATTATATTAAATTGGATATTATGGGGCTTTTCTATATGGCCAAACCACATATTTCAGCTTTTTCTTGCTACAGGGAAGCTTGAGCTCTCTAGGCTTGGGAATATTTGTCTATGGCCTACTTCAAAATAAATAAATGAGTGAGAAAATTGGGTCATAACTTCTGAAATCACAAGCTTGACCTTTCTCCTGTACCTGGTCACTTGTATTAAATGAGTCATGCAGTCAAAGCTTGGAGAGGAACGAATCCTGAATGTTTCTTTTCATGATGCTGGGGGCTCATTTTCTGTAAATTTTCGTCATGATAAATTTTTCTGGAAGCCTTTTTAGAAACACGCTTGGCCTCTTTCAGCATTTGTGGTGTTTAATATTTTGCATTCAAAGCTGTCAAATTTTTCTCTCCCAGAGGTGAAAACAGAGATCCAGTAATTTGTTGGGAAACCAGTAGGAAATCACCTGGGATTTGGCAGCCTCCATTCCCCACCAATTTCTGAGCGGGTTTTGTGCTTGCTCTGAGCTACATTCAGTGGCCAAACCTTCCCCCTATTACTCAAATCTTGCTTTTAGGCAGAATCTGAAGGCAGCATTAAGGAAACACGAGCAGCCTTGGTTTATTTATGTTCCCTCCAGCGCCCCCTCCCCAGTTTTCATTAATTTGGCTGCTTGCAGCCCCTTGTAGGGATATCCAACAATAAACGGCCTTGTGTGACAACTTGAGGGCCTGCAGAGGGAAAGCTGCTGCTGCTTTGAGCCTTGGAAATCAGTCAGGAGTGGAAGAACAGCTCTGGCTGCTGGAAATGTCCCCGAGCCCTCCCCTGTGGAGAGTTTCTTGGGCACTCAAAGTTCTTGCAGGGTGCTGGCCCGAGCAGCAGAGCGGCACAAAGGGCACATTGAGATGGAGCTGGGGAAGCCCTCCTTCCCTGCCTGCCCTGTAAATGCAGCTCTTTCTCCATGAAAAGCCCTGACATCAGCTCTTGGAAAAATCCAACTGCTTGTGTCATGGAAAATAGCGGAGGCGCTTGCTTGGGCTGGGGGTGAATGGCTGAATGGATGGAACTTCTCTGGAGATGCTTTTCTTCCTTTTCTGAGGGACTGAAACCCTTCCCACTCAGGGCTTTGCAGGGGAGGACACTGAGCAAGGAGCTACAGCCGGCTGTAGTAAACCCCGAGTAGCCTGCTTGTCATTTTTGCAGGCCATAGAATGATGATGCATTCCTGTGTCATCAGGAAATTCCACGTGTGGAGGCAAATCTCCAAATTCCCGCTGTTTGTTTTATGGCGAAGATTTATCTTTGCATTCTGGTTTTCTTTCATCATTTTAAGCTGGTTTCTTTTCCCTCTTTTCTTGCTCCCTTCTCATGCTGCCACCTTTCTCTTCACCCCTCTTGTTGAAGCCCACAACCACAAGAATGAGAGAGAAATTTGTATATAGATATTTAATTTTGTAAAGCTCAAAGAGGAAGCTGTGAAGGCAAGGCACCAGTGGAATTCTCCTTCCCTTCTCTTCACCCCTCTTGATGAATCCCTCAACCACAAGATATATTTATAGATATAGATGTGTATTTATAGATAGATATTTATATATTGATAGATAGATATTTAATTTTCATATAGATATATATAGATATTATATATAGATATTTAATTTTTTAAAATATATATATATTTAATTATTATATAGGTATAATACATGGTTATTTAAATTTTTATATAGATATTTAATTTTTTAAAGCTCCAAGTGGAAGCATCCTGTGAAGGCAAAGGACCAGTGGAATTCTCTTTCCCTGTAGAATTCTCCTTCCCTGGAATTCTCCTTCCCTTCTCTTCACCCCTTTTGATGAATCCTTCAACCACAAGAATGAGAGATATTTATAGATACAGATATATATTTATAGATAGATATTTATATATTGATATATAGATATTTAATTTTATGCAGATATATAGATATTGTATATAGATATTAAATTTTTAAAATATAGATATTTAATTTTATATAGATATAATACATGGATATTTAATTTTTTATGTAGATATTTAATTTTTTTAAAGCTCCAAGAGGAAACTATGAAGGCAAAGCACCAATGGAATTCTCTTTCCCTGTGGAATTCTCCTTCCCTTCTTTTCACTCCTCTTGATGAATCCCTCAACCACAAGAATGAGAGATATTTATAGATACAGATATATATTTATAATCTATATATAGATATTTCATTTTTATATAGATAGAGATATTATATATAGATATTTCATTTTTTAAAATATAGATATTTACATATAGATATTTCATTTTTATATAGATATTTCATTTTTATATAGACATAGTTATTTTATATTTATTTATTTATTTATTTAATTTTAATATAGATATTTAATTTTTTTAAAGCTCCAAGAGGAAGCTGTGAAGGCACCAGTGAAATTCTCCTTAGAAACACCTCCCTCTTGGTGCCCTGACCCTCCCCATCATACAGATGGAACTTGCCAGCCTTCCAGACTTTGTTTTTTTATCAAATTCATCTTAACCCAGTTTAAGTGTTTTGCTCAGCACGTTGGTTGCCATGGCACCAGTCCCTTGCATTGATCCATCCCCGGATCCATCAGGAATATGCTGATGGGCCCTGTTGGCTACTCTGCATTTTCTCTCCCAACAGGAAAATGGAATGGCATATTCTCGTTATGGCTGGAGACATTAGTGGCTGAAAAATGATGGAATATTGAGTGGGAGGCATTTGCTGATGTTTTATTGAGGCAAATGCAGCGCTGGGGCTGTTCAGGGGGGTTGGCACAGAAGGTGTTGGCTCTGTGGGCTCTCCAATCCCTTCCCTACATTCCCCATGTTCTTTTCTGGAGGCTGCACTCCTGTCCATGAGCTGTCAGCAGTGCAAGGTCAACAATGCCAGGGAGGATTCCTCCATGAGTCACTGTGTCAGCTGTGCTGCCTGGACTGCCACAAAAATAACACAGAGCTCGCAGTGCCTCCCTGGGCTCTGCCTCCCTGCAGGTCCAAAAATCCATCCCTGGGCTCTGCCTCCTCTCTGCCTCCCTGCAGGTCCCAAAAATCCATCCCTGGGCTCTGCCTCCTTCTCTCTGCTTCCTTGCAGATCCCAAAAATCCATCCCTGGGCTCCGCCTCCTTCTCTCTGCCTCCTTGCAGGTCCCAAAAATCCATCCCTGGGTTCTGCCTCCCTGCAGGTCCCAAAATTCCATCCCTGGGCTGTGACACCTCCCAGGAATCCCATTTGGATCCTTGTTTTCCAGTCTGTTGCCATCAGTATGCAATGGGTTTGGGTTTGTTTTTTTTTTTTTTTTTAATTTAGGGAAAAAACCTCAGTGTTTTCCTGAGCTCCTGTGCTTTGATCCGTGGCAAAGATGACCCAGCAGAAAGCTGCTGTTCATGCTGAGGAGAATGGAGGGGATGTGCTGGGTCAGGGCTGTCCCAGGACTTTCCCTTGGGACACAAAACTGCCTCCAGCTCCTGTTGGTGCTGCCCTCTCCCCTGAAACCTTGGTCAGGGCTTTTAAAATCCTGCTCTGGTGGATCTGTGCCTCTACAACCCTGGAAACAGATTCCTTTCCTTGTTTTTCCTTTCCTTTCCTTGTTTTTCCTTTCCTTGTTTTTCCTTTCCTTGTTTTTCCTTTCCTTGTTTTTCCTTTCCTTGTTTTTCCTTTCCTTGTTTTTCCTTTCCTTGTTTTTCCTTTCCTTGTTTTTCCTTTCCTTCCTTTTCCTTTCCTTCCTTTTCCTTTCCTTCCTTTTCCTTTCCTTCCTTTTCCTTTCCTTCCTTTTCCTTTCCTTCCTTTTCCTTTCCTTCCTTTTCCTTTCCTTCCTTTTCCTTTCCTTCCTTTTCCTTTCCTTCCTTTTCCTTTCCTTCCTTTTCCTTTCCTTCCTTTTCCTTTCCTTCCTTTTCTTTTCCTTTTCCTTGTTTTTCCTTTTCCTTCATTCTGTCTCCTCCATTTAAAACCTTCTAGATTTAGGCAAAAAATGCGTAATTTCTCTGAGTGCTGTCAGTGAGGTCCAATCATGGTGTTGAAAGTGAAGTTTAATGGGTATTAAAGGAGCTGGATGAATAGGAATAGTCGTGGAATTGTTCAGTGATTTTTTTTTTTTACCTGTCACCCAGGAACAGAATTTGGTTTTTCCAGGATGTGTCTGGGATGTGTGAACAAGAGGAAAGAACAATCTGCTCAGCATTCCCAAAATCCTGAGCACCCATCCCTGGCAGTGTCCCAGGCCAGGCTGGACAGGGGAAGGTGTCGCTGCCATGGCAGGGTGAGCTCTGAGGTCCTTCCAACCCAAACCATTCTGGAATTCTGACCGAGTTAAAATCATTTTTCACCAAAATCCATGGACCTGATGGTGGCCAAAGGCTTCTCATTGACTCCTGAGTTGGTGGAAACATCCTGAATTAGGATGAGATTTTAAAAATCCGGAATTTTTGGTTTTTATTGGGGGGAGTTTGAGATAACCTTTGGTTTTCCTTTTCTCCTTCTAAATATATCCCTAAAAAAGATCAATGATCAGCCCTGGACTGTTTCTCCTCCTGAATTTGGCATGATCAGTTGTGTTGGCTGCTTTCCTTTGAAATTTATAATTCATTCAGAGGGTTTTTCTGCAACAAGCAACATCTTATTTAAATGAAACTAATAAAGCACTGAAGCAGCTTCTATTGCAACTGTTCATCTCCTAATTAAAGATTAGTTCTGTCAAGCAAGCACTTTTTGGCTGTTCTCTTCTGCATGGGTTTCACAACATTTCTTACTCATCTGGGCACAACTTGGAGTAATTTCTCCTTGCAAACACACACAGGCTTCATTTCAGGCATGTGAGCAGTCCTGGAACTAAAGTTAGGCACATGAATAAATATTTCCAAGGTTGAGGCCCTTGTCTGAATCTAAATATTTTTCTCTTTGATCAGTTTTGGAGATAGCAGATACTTGAATTCTGGTAATATTTTAGTAGGGGAGGGAAAATAAAAAAAAACCCCAAAAAACTCCCAACATGGTTATCTGGATGCTGTGCTATTTATGGTCAGCTATATTTTCATCCTCCCAGGCTAGAATGGAATGCTTTGTACTGCTGGAAGCTGGGAATCCTCCCTGCTCTCCTCTTTTTTGACACATTAAGTTATAAAATCACCTTTTTCTGCTTGACTTCAAGGTGGTTATTAGGCCTCTGTGTGAGCTAACCTGAAATCCGATGTTTAATCCACGCTGTTGCTACTTGTAGGTGTATTTTCCTCACTTAAATAGATTTTCCTAATGCAGCATGACTAAGAAGACACACTTTTAGTCATTTGATGCATTTAAATGACTCAAATTATTCAGGGCCCAGCGTTTTAAAAAACAAAATCTGCCTTGGCTTTTAATTGGTGCTGGTGTTTGGGAGAGTGGAACAACTCGTTTGAAAATGTGCTGATGTTCATCAGTTATCAGACAAAATGTCTACAGGGTTTTTATCGTGGAGCCTAAACTTGCCAGCTCCATTTGGAATGAAGGCTCCAGCTGTTCACCACACCCTGCTCTTGCTGCTGTTTACAGTAGGAGGTGAAATGTATTTTAATTTGAATTATGTTGTGCTGGGTGCTGTAGCACGGTGAGGGGATTTTTCAGGGCTGCTTTCAGATTGAATGTAATTTCCAAGTGAGGATCAGTTGCAGTGAAACACAGATAAACTCCCAGGAGCTCCTCTGTGATCTTTGATTGGGTTTTATCCATTTTTACTCTGCCTCCTGCTGTGGTGGCACAGTGTTTGGGAAATGAGGAACGGCTTCCAGGGGGTGTGCAGGGCAATGGGAGAAGGGAGGAATGTGCTGCTGAGTGCTCCCAGCCAGGATCAGTGTTGGAGCCTCAGCTCAGCTCAGTCTTCCACCTGAAACTTCTGTGATTTCATAACTCAGTGCCCAGGAATGATTTCAGATGCAGGAAGGGACATTTTTGGGGGCTGGAGAGCTTTCACCTTCAGCCTGGCTGGACAAAGCCCATCCATGGATTTTAGGGAATACCTGTGAAGCAAAGGAAAGGCAGGAGAGGGTGGGGAGTGGTGCTTGTGCAGCACCCAGAGGCTGTACTGGGATCATCTGCTGCCTCCTTCCCTGCTCCCACCTGTCCCTGTGTCCACCCCTGCTCCCACAGTGTCTGTGCCTCCATCCCTGCTCCACATCCTCTCCCCATGTCCATCCCTGCTCCCAGCCTGTCCCTGTGTCCATCCCTGCTCCCCACCATGCCCCTTCCTCCTTTTTTGCTTCCTAACCTGTCCCTGCCTCCATCCCTGCTCCCAACCTCTCCCTGCCTCCTTTGCTCACCAACCTATGCCTGCTCCCCATCCTGTCCCTGTGTCCATCCCTGTTCCAACCTCTCCCTGCTTCCTTCCCTGCTCCCCAACTTGTCCCTCTGTCCATCCCTGCTCCCACAGTGTCCCTGCCACCTTTTGGCTCCCCATCCTGTCCCTGCCTCCTTCCCTGCTCCCCATCCTGTCCCTGCCTCCTTCCCTGCTCCCACCCTGTCCCTGCCACCTTCTTGTCCTGCTCCCCATCCTGTCCCTGCCTTCATTCTTTGCTTCCCAACTTGTCCCTGCTTCCATCCCTGCTCCCACAGTGTCTGTGCCTCCATCCGTGTTCCGCATCCTCTCCCTGTGTCCATCCCTGCTCCCACCCTGTCCCTGTGTCCATCCCTGCTCCCAGCCTGTCCCTTCCTCCTTCTTTGCTTCCCATCCTGTCCCTGCCTTCTTCCCTGCTCCCATCTGTCCCTGCCTCCATCCTTTCCTTCCCAACTTGTCCCTGTCTCCTTCTTCACTTCCCAACCTGTCCCTGCCACCTTCTTTACTCCCCAGCCTGTCCCTGTGTCCATCCTTGCTTCCAACCTCTCCATGCCCCCATCCCTGTTCCCAACCTCTCCCTGCCTCCTTCTTTGCTCACCAACCTATCCCTGCTCCTCAGCTTGTCCCTGTCACCTTCTTGGCTCCCCATCTTGTCCCTGCCTCCATCCCTGCTTGCGTGGGACAAGAAGGAACCTCAGGAAGCTGAGCCAAGGGGCTCCAGCACTGCTTGGAGTGGGGTCCCAGCCCTGGAGTGGGGACACAGCCCTGGGATGGGGTCCCAGCCTTGGAATGGGGTCCCAGCCCTGGGATGGGGTCCCAGCCTTGGAATGGGGTCCCAGCCTTGGAATGGGGTCCCAGCCTTGGAATGGGGTCCCAGCCCTGGAATGGGGTCCCAGCCTTGGAATGGGGTCCCAGCCCTGGAGCGGGGACACAGCCCTGGGATGGGGTCCCAGCCCTGGGATGGGGTCCCAGCCCTGGGATGGGGTCCCAGCCCTGGAGCGGGCGCACAGCCCTGGAATGGGGTCCCTTCCCAGGCAGGAGGATTCCCCAAACCCAGCCTGACCCCCTGTGCCATCCAGCTGTGAGCACAGCTGTGGGTTGGGAATGGGGATTTTGGCTCCCACCCCACAGGAATTGGACGTTCACCGGTAACGTCACAGCGCAGTAAAAGGTTCCGGTGTTTGCAGAGCTGCTTTGTTTACAAAAACTTTAAAGTTCCTTCCTAAATAATTAATCACCAGCCCAGTATAATAAGCAGAAAGGTTTTGCACAACTTCTGGGCCTGGAAAATAGGACATGAGTGTTTCACAGGTAATAAAGAGCTCTGAACCAGGCCAGAGGTCCAGCAGTGAACTCACTTTGGGTTATCCACAAGCTCTGCCTGGTGCTGCAGCAGTTCTGGGTGCTGATAAGAACTTCTCTAGGATCAAGTTGGTCACTAAAATGCTTCACTAAAATATTTACTAGTGGTGTTTTGTGCAGCTCAGAAGTTCAAATGCATCAGATAAAAAATTGGGTGTAATTCATCCTAAGCATCTTTTCCTATCTTTCCCTGGATTCCTTTTTTTTTTTCCTCTTTTTTGCTTTTCAGTGTAAGACTTGATTACTCTGCATCTGCTGGCTGCTCAGGGTTCAGGCAGGGTTAGATTGGCCTGAGATGACTTTTGTTTGCTTTCCTTTGGGCTTCAAGCTGTCTGTCCTGCACTGGGTCCTCCTTCCCTGCCTGCAATTGCTGACTGGGGGATGGGATGCTGCAGAGATGTGGCTTTGCAGGTACAGCAGAACGAGGAGAGGATGCTTCTTGTTTGAATCAGAGTGGATTTCCCAGGCTTTTAAGATTAAAATAAAGCTTTTGGGGGCAGGAGGAAGGAGGATTACCACTTCTTGCCTTTAATTAATTAACTTTTTGCTGTTTATGCAATCACAGGCCCTATCTACCCCCTTAATTTGGAAGCTGCTGTTGTAGTTCAGCTGAATTCAGTGCTGTTATCTGAAAGATGGCAAGTGTCTTGCTGTGGATAATTATTTTCAGGAACAGGCAGACAGCATTTTAATTTCCCTTGCCTAATGTGTCATCAGATGCTCCTTCTGGAGTTCCATATTAGTGCATGTTTGCACAGGGGCTTGGCGTGTGGGAGCTGGCCAGTTTTGGGTGTATCCACCCTTGATGGCACAGCTCTGGCTCCCAGACAGGGCTTGGGCTGGCTCTGTGCAGCCACTCAGGGGTTTCAGGTGATGGCGAGGGAGCTCCTGGAGCTTTAGGGCTGGGCTTTTCCTGCCCGGGCCGCTCCAGGTGGAATTATGGAGGGGAGGAGGTGACAGGAGGAGCATTTGGGGCAGTTTTGTGCTGCAATCTTGGCTGGAATGGTCTGGAAAACTCTGGGAGAGTGGTTTGGTTGTGGGATGGGGCTGTGTCTCAGCTCAGGGCCACAGAAATGCAGGGATGGGGGCTCCAGACCCTCCCAGTGTCAAAAAACCCTTTCCGGGGAGAAATTCCTGCTGTGCCCAGCCTGAGGCTGTTCCCTCTCATTTTTCACTCATTTGGGAGAAATTCCAAACCCCCCTTGGCTCCAGTCTCCTTTCCCCTGAGCCTGGCTTTGGAGCTGTTCATAAAATTTACAGAATTTACAGAAATTCACAGAATCACCAGGTTGGAAGAGACCCTCGAGATCATCGAGTCCAACCCAGCCCCAACCCCTCACCCAAACCCTGGCACCCAGTGCCACATCCAGGCTTTGTTAAACACACCCAGGGATGGGGACTCCACCCCCTCCCTGGGCAGAACATTCCAGAACTTTATCACCCTTGCTGGAAAAAGCTTTTTATTGATATCCAACCTGAATTTCCCTTGGTGCAGCTCGAGGCTGTGTGCTCTGGTTCTGTCCCTTCTGCTCCTTCTTGACTCCCAGTGAATTTGTGAATCCCAGTCCCTCTCCTGTTGTCCTTTGCTAATCCAGATTTGGGGACCATTTGTCATGGACAAATTGATGTGTTTCAACTAAAAATATAAAATAAAATTTAAACTAAAAGGTCATTTCTTGCCCTGGTCACCTCTGTGGTGTTTGAGTTGAATTTCTTCCCTCTAATCCCTCGCCCCAGCGCTTCCTGAAAATTGTATATAAATAGGAGAAAATGCATTAAGAATAATTATTTTATATATAGTGGGAAATTATCAGCTATAAAGCACCTGCAGAGCCTTCATTTAGAGCAAAAAGTGATTTAAGTTACCTGTTCTTGCCTTGCACAGCTCCAAATGTGTGTTTTGCCTTCCTGGTGAAGGATCTAAAGCACAAATGGAGTAGGAATGGAGCTGAGCTTTTGAGTCTGGGAAGGAAATAATTTTGTTTTATGAGAGTAGAAGTTTTGGTGAATGGCACCACCTTGTTCTGTCAGGAATTCAAGGAAAAAAAAAATTCCTGGATTCATAAATGCTGTGTTTTCCTCTGTTAAAAATGCAAATATAATTTGTTCTCCCTTGAGCTTTGTTCCTTTTGTTATCTGTGTGTGTAATACTACTTGGAATAGGTAACTTAATTTCAGCTTTGTTGCATTACCTCAAAGATGTCAAGTTTATGGAGTTCCATAAAAATAGAGATGTTTTTTGTGAAGGTACCACAGAAGTGTAAAATAACTGTTTGTATTGAAGCACTAATGCTGATATCAATATCAATATTGATATCAATATATCAGTACCTAACATTGATAAAGAAAAGTTCATTAAACTTCTTTTTTCTTTTTCTTTTCAGGTTTCCTCTCAAAAAACCTTCGAGGTGAGTTCCTGAAATTTGCTTTTTTGTCTGTATTGTAAATTATGCTGCAGCATTTTTGCAGGAGGAATGCTTTTAAAAGTTTTTGAAATATATATATATATATATATACACAAACACAGCTTGTAGTGCCCATTACAGATGTGAGGAAATCAATATCCAGATGGGGATGAGGTGCCAAAAATCGATTTATTGGTGGTGTCCTTGGCATGGGGTGAGCATTTGCATTCTGTGACTTGTTACCTGAGCTTTGAGATGCTCAGGGAAGGAAAGGGACACTGGGTACAGGTGCTTCCCTCTGGGGAGATCCTAAATCTTTAATTTTGGCATGCTGGAATATTTAAAGTTTGCTGGGAGGGTTAAGACTTCAGGAGGGTTTTTTCCATTAAATTTATTTGGCTTTTAAGATAAAACATGGGCTGATGCTGAGTGCTAAAGAGAATGCACTTGCTGTTACCAAGGCTGTTCCTGGAGCCTTGGATCCCCTCCCAGAGATTGCAAGGGAGATCATTTTCCCCTCTGAATTCAGCCTGGGAATAAATATTTTAAAGGCAACTCGATGCCCGCGCTTTAATGTCAATTTCTGGCGAGCAGGCAGAGCTGGGTGAGCTTTGTGTGAGCGCTCAGGCTGCTCCTGTGGGCTCTGGTGTGAGGATATTTTGCTTTTCTGTGCCCCAGACACGGCAGCATTCTGAGCAGAGAGTCTCCAGCAGACAAGAAGCAGAAGGTTGAGCGCTGCAGCAGCACCCACGACTTCGACCCCACAGGTAAAATCCCAAAATTCCAGGGAAAAAAAACCCAAACAAAGCACTGGGAAATCGATTAAAAATGATTTTAATGTGGTTTTCAGAGCTGTGTTGTTCTGCAGAGGCAGTGTGGGCATTGAAGTGAATGTGGGCTTGATTTTAAACGCCCTCATCATCAACCTGGATTAGTGTATCAGTAAATAATTACAACAACTTCCACTTTCAGCAGAGTCAGGAGGCAAAGGCTGTAATTAGCTGTGAGGAGTTCTGTAGTGAAATCTGAATTTGGGATGTGGTTGGCCCAGCCAGGGCTGAGTTTTCCTGCTGGGGTTTTAATTTTGGGGGGGGTTTCTTTTGTTCTTGAGTCGATTTTAATCCCTCTTTACCCCTTGCAAAGTGAATTTGTGCTTCCCAAGGTGAAGCATTTGAAGATAAACGTTTCATTTTAAAGGGTTTGCTGTCCTGTGATTTAGCCTGGTTTTATTTTAGTTAAATTAGGGAGATGAGTGTGCACACAGGATTTTTGTTCTCTCTGGAGCACTCCCCCAGTGCCTGCTCATGGAATTCCTGCCTGGGCCTCCTGGCCCCATGCAAGGTGCATTTTTCCTGTTTGTGCATTTGGGATTTTCCCTGGGGCTTAGGGAGGTGAATGGAAGGGGGGCACAGCTTGTAGGATGTGGGGATTTTTGTGCACAAGGCCGATGTTTATAAACCACCCTGGTGATGGTTTCTGCCACTGGCTGCATGAGTCATTCCAGTGTGCACAAAATAAATTAAAAAGGGCTTTAAATGCTCATTTAATGGGGAAAAAAAAGCTGGTTTAGTGCTCATCTTCTTTTCCTTTGTCCTTTGGGACAGGTAATGTAAAATTATTTCAGGCTGGGGGAGCTCCCAGGCTGTGAACTCATTTTGTGGAAGGAATTTAATTTCTCCAGAAACAAACCTGAGGAATGCTGTAATCTTAATTTGCAGGGAGTCACTCCAGAGTTGAGAGCTGTTACCTGACCCCGTGCTTTGATAGGGGAACTCTGCAGTGCAGCCTGCAGAAAACCCTTTTATTTAAGGGGTGAATTGAGGATGCTGAGCTGCTGTGCCTGTGCTGGGTATTGACTCTGGGGTGGGAACACTGCCTTGTGCTTGGACTGGTTTTTATCTGTTTTACTGCAGAGAGCTCCTGTGGTTGTGTCCTAGCTCCTGTAACAGATTCTGTGTGCTGTTACCTGTGTCTCCCTGTATTATTCACCCTTATTCCAAATGTTCCACCTGTGTTTTGTTCACATCTTATTTGTGTTTTGCACGATTTAACCCGAGAAATCCGAGTCTGTGTTGTTTTTCATGAAGTTTTTTTTTTTTTTTTTTTTTCCTCATGTTTGGTCTCCATATTTTCTATATCTCTCTCTCCTTTTCTCCTGCTCTCGTGCAGATAGCTCCTCCAAGAAGACAAAGTCTAGTTCTGAGGAGAGTAGATCCGAGACGTATGGTAAGCCAAAGCTGCAGCCTCCCCCTGGGCAGCTCCTGCTTCTCCTGTCTGTGACTCCCAGGCTTCTCCCTTCCCCTGATCTGCATGGTTGGCTCTGCAGCAGGGACTGCCCTTCCATCCTGCTTCAGTTCTCAGCTTGTAGCGGGCTAGCGGCCGGAAAATTGTTATTTTTTCAGTTTGGCACCTGTGGAGGTGTCAGTGTCCACCTGAGCTGCTCCTTCTGCCGGGTGAGCAGGGCCACCAGGCCAGGGTGGCTGTGCTGCCCTCAGGCCCTGGGGAGAAACAGGGACAGGGTTTTGAGCTGGTTTTGACCCATTTAGGCATTCACTCCTAACCCAGGCAGGGTTTACTGGGGATGTGAGCAGCAGGGACAGGGTTTGGAGCTGTATTTAAGGGGTTTGACTCCAGCATCCAGCAGGGATTTCCTCAGCCTGGAAAGGCTCTGCAGCCCAGGAACAGCCAGAGCTGCCCTTCCATTCTGCTTCAGCTCTCAGCTTGTGGCTGGAAAATGTTCAATTTGGCACCTGTGGAGGTGTCACTGGGTGCTCCTGGCACTGAGGCAAAGATCCCAAAGGGTTTTGTGCTTGTAGGAAAGTCTGGGCCATATTCTCAGTCATTGTTTGTAGGGGATCTCTGTCGGTTCCTTTTGACAGAAATGGAAAAATGTGTCTGTGAATAATTTAAATAAATGGAAGGATGTGAACTTATTCCCTGTCCCTGAGAGAGGGAGTGACCCTGCACTCCTGGGCAGTAAACTGATATTCCCAGCCCCAAGTTTTTGATGGGAATATCCCCACCCATCCTGGTGCTGTCCCTACACCATGAGGGGCCTCTGTGCTCCCTCAGCTTTTCCAGCTCTGTCACTCTTGGGGCTGTGAAATCCCCCTGCTCTGGGGACTTGTTCCACTTCCAGTCCTGGAGATATTTGCATTTAGGCCTTAGGATCTAGAAGGCAGTAAGGATTCACAAGTTGTGTTTTGGATCCTATCAGCATCTTCAGCCCCTTGGACTTGGGCTGAATCTGGCTGCACTTCTTATTTCCAATTCTTATTTCCATGACTCCAGCCATAGGTTGTTTTTCTTTTCCTTTACTTTTTTTTTTTAATATTTAATTCATGTTGAAAGCAGTCTGTGACACTTTCTGATTTTAATCTGCTCAGCAAATTGCTGCTGCTAAACCCTCCGTGGTATTTTGGATGCAGTGACTCTTCCAGAATCATCAGCTTTATCATTCCATTGCAATAAAACTGCCAGGTGTTCATGGCTGTGCTCCAGCTCCCTAACCCACCTCTGGAATACAAAGTGATGCTGTCAGAGCAAGAAACACTAAAAAATAACCAAACAACACCAACCCTGAGGAGTTTAAACCAACACAGGCATGTTAGGAAAAGCTGGTGCAGCTGGGGAGGTGTGTCCTGTTCTTTCTGTGAGATCTCTTCGTTTCCCCTGGAATTTTGAATCACACAGTTATTAAAAAAAAAAAGGCAAAGTAATATGATAGTCACGTTGCTGAGGGTGTGAGAGTGTTCCTTCAGGAGCTGTAAACACCTCTGGAGGGTGCCTTGATGGAAACCTGTCTCGGGGAGAGCTGGCTTGCTGCAGCTTCTCATTGCTGCTGCCACCCTCCCGGGGAGCAGCAGGGATTGGGGCTGATTCTGGGGGTGTGAAGGCAGCTCAGCCAGGAGAACCAGAGCCCTGTGCTCGTTCTGCCTGCTGCTGCTTCCCCACAGAGTGCTGGAGTGCTGAGGGTTAATGACAGGAGACATTTGCTGGGACATCTCTGTGTTTGTCCTTCTGCCCCAGCCTGGCAGTGCCAGAAACAAACAGAACTTCCTAACGGGAGTTTGGACTTCCCAAAACCAAACAGAACTTCCTGACGGGAGTTTGGACTTCCCAAAACCAAACAGAACTTCCTGACGGGAGTTTGGACTTCCCAAAACCAAACAGAACTTCCTGACGGGAGTTTGGACTTCCCAAAACCAAACAGAACTTCCTGACGGGAGTTTGGGCTTCCCAAAACCGAACAGAACTTCCTGACGGGAGTTTGGACTGCCCAGAACCAAACGGAACTTCCTGATGGGAGTTTGGACTGCCCAGAACCAAATGGAACTTTCTAATGGGAGTTTTGACTTGCCAAAAAAAACCCAGAACTTCCTGTGCACGAGTTCTGACTTCCTAGAAACAGACAGAACTTCCTAAAGGGAATTTTGACTTCCCAGAACCAAACAGAACTTCCTAATGTGAGTTTGGACTGCCCAGAAACAAACAGAACTTCCTAAAGGAAATTTTGACTTCCCAGAACCAAACAGAACTTCCTAATGTGAGTTTGGACTTCCCAAAACCAAACAGAACTTCCTGATGGGAGTTTTGACTGCCCAGAACCAAATTGAACTTTCTAATGGGAGTTTTGACTTGCCAAAAAATACCAGAACTTCCTGTGCATGAGTTCTGACTTCCTAGAAACAGACAGAACTTCCTAAAGGGAATTTTGACTTCCCAGAAACAAACAGAGCTTCCTAAAGGGAATTTTGACTTCCCAGAACCAAACAGAACTTCCTAATGTGAGTTTGGACTGCCCAGAAACAAACAGAACTTCCTAATGGAAATTTTGACTTCCCAGAAGCAAACAGAGCTCCCTAATGGAAATTTTGACTTCCCAGAAGCAAACAGAGCTCCCTAATGGAAATTTTGACTTCCCAGAAGCAAACAGAACTTCCTAACATGATCTCTGACTTCCCCCAAGCTTCCTGCAGATGTTGTCCCCGTGCCCAGGATGCCTGGGAGCAGCTCCCACTCGTCCTTCCTGCCCTGCCCTGCCTTTTGTCTGCTTTTCCCAGGTTTCTCTGGAATGTCTGCAGGGCTCTGCTGTTTGCTTTGGAAGGCACCAAACTATTCCAAGCCCTCCAAGTAGAAACCCTGTACTGATATTTTCCTCTCTGCTGACTGGATGGGGGCTGGAAAGGGAATAATGGGGAGGGCTGGAGTGACAGCAGGAGGAGAGGAGTGGCTTTGGTGGCTGTTTGTTCTCACCTCTTGAAATTTTTAATTCAGGAGCCAGAATTTCCTCAAGTCTGTGAGTGGCTTGAAAGGGCAGAGTGGTCATGGAGGGAATTGCTCTAATGTAAAGAAATTAATTTATAGTGACGTAAAACTCTCAGTTTTTCATTCAGTAACTCAGCCATCTCACCTTTGTATATTCAACAAAATTCAGGTTATCGGGAGAGAGAATGACTGTAGTTTGTTATGCTGTAATTTTCTAATTAGTGCCATGACCTCCCATGATATTAAATATCTTTTTCTCAAAGTAGCGTTTTCATCTCTTAAATGAACTTCAAACTGAAATTACCCTTCAGCGTGGTAGGTGAGGCATCAGCTTCTCTTTCCTTTTCCTCACAACTTCATTGCTCTCCAAAAATATTTTCCTTTATGTTTAGCAATCATCAGTTTCTGGCTTGAATATTAACCTGGACTTGACACAAACTCTTTCACATATTTTCTCCAACTTTGTGATAAGTTTTTGGTTCTTGTTTTGAATTCCAGATTTGAGATGTTTTGAAATTGAAACTTACTCTCTCCAGGTTTTTTTCTTTTTTTTTTTTTTTTTTTTTTTTTTTGCAGTCCTTACCAGCTTTGTGTCTTCTTTATGTTGTGGCCTCCGTTTTTCCAGAGAAATTTGCCTTTATAAAAGTTCTGTTTATCCTTGTGGAGCAGCATTTCTGACAATATTTCACGGACAAAAAGCTTCCCAAATGAAGTGGAGCATTTAGCCTCTCTCAAAACCCCAAGGGGTTTGGGTTTTTTGTTTACGGAATGATTCATTTCAAACCCCTCTGTTAAACTGCATTTTCCTATGGTGGCCTCATGCCCCCAGGGGAGGTTTTGGTTCCCAAATCTCAGCTCCAGGCTTGGACTGCACTTGGGAGATGGAATTCACATCCCATGGAATCCCAGGCTGCTTTGGGGTGGGAGAATCATCAAAAATTATTTTTGTTCCAACCATTCCATGGTTGGGAACAGTGTAGGAATCCCAGGCTGGTTTGGGTTGGGAGAATCCTTAAAAATTATTTTTGTTCCAACCATTCCATGGTTGGGAACAGTGTACGAATCCCAGGCTGGTTTGAGGTGGAAAAATCCTTAAAAATTTTTTTTTTCCAACTACTCCATGGGCAGGGACAGTGTAGGACTCCCAGGCTGCTTTGGGCTTGGAAGAATCCTTAAAAATTATTTTTGTTCCAGCCATTCCATGGTTGGGAACAGTGTAGGAATCCCAGGCTGGTTTGGGTTGGGATAATCCTTAAAAATTATTTTTGTTCCAACCACTCCATGGGCAGGGACAGTGTAGGACTCCCCGGCTGCTTTGGGGTTGTAAAAATCCTTAAAAATTATTTTTGTTCCAACCATTCCATGGTTGGGAACAGTGTACGAATCCCAGGCTGGTTTGAGGTGGAAAAATCCTTAAAAATTATTTTTTTCCAACCATTCCATGGGCAGGGACAGCTTCCAGTGGCCCATCTTGCCCCCAGCCTGGTCCATCCTGGTCTCTCCATCCTCTCAGTCAGGTTTTTAGAGTGAACCCCCGCTCTGTTTGTTGCTAAAGAAATTCCTGTATTGTTCAATAACTTCCAAATAGGATGTAGGGAAGAGAAAAAAGAAAAATGAGCTTCCCAGAGAAGCTGTTGGGCAGCCCAGAAGTGTCTGGCCAGGCTGTTTGGGACGATTGTTTTGGCCCTGGGGTGTCAGTGACCTTGAGAAGTGCAGGCTTTGTCCTTCCACCATCCCAAAGAGCTCTTGGAGAAGCGAGAGGGACGAGTGCCACCTACTGAAGCTGCTCTCAGCTTTCCTTGCAGCTTTTCTCTCTGCTTTCACTTTTCGTTTTTACCTCTTTAACTCCAGCGTGGGTTTGGCTGCTTTGTTGTCCTCCTGGCTTGAGTGAGTTTGGGGGAAATTTCATCTCCATGAGGACAGAAAACGTTAAAATTGATGGTTTTTCCTCCAGAATTTTAGGAATCCACTCCAGACACAAACAGAGACTGATTTTAAGGCTTAGTTAATGATGTCTCTTCGCTTCATAACATAAGGATATTGTTAAGGAAAGCAAAAATGGGAATAAGATAATTAATTATTTTATTTTGAGTACTATCAATGACAAAATCTGATGGCTTTGTAATTCTCACTGAGTTTCAGCTGGAAAAAGTGAGATATCCTGGTGGGATATTTCAAAATGAGCAGAGTAAAAGCACTTGAAGGTTGCTTCAGGCAGGGAGTGCTATCAGAGCCGATCTAGTTCTGCAGGTCACTGTGTTATCTCCAGAAAACTTCCAGATAACTTCATTAAAATCACTCTAAAGTGTGTCTCTCTGTCAAGTGTGCTATCTCCTCTGCCTCATTCCAGCCTTTTATATTGGATTAGGAGAAGGGTTAAGTGTCCCTTATCTGAAGAAAACAAGTACAGGAAAAAGCAATTATGGACTAATTTCAGCTTGAGTTGTCCTAATTCCAGTTGTTTCTCCATTCTAAATCTATGAGGTGGTCTTGGGTGCAGCTGAAGCTTGTGGACTGAAGAGTTTAACTTGAATCAACTTGAATTACATTCAGTTATCCTCTGCCAGGTCAGTTTATGTGGTGTGGGCACTGCTTTGGCATCAGAGGAAGTTTATCAGTAAATCCAAGGATTATTTCTCCTGGAGAAAAAGAAATCCAGTGGCAGAGCAGACTCAACTTCAGACATTGAAATTAATGAATTAAATTAGCTACCCTTTAACCAAGGCCAGTCTTTGTGAGTGAAAAGCTGAGTTTGGTGCCTTGCTCAGGAGCTGCTCCTCTCAAACAGCCCCGATTCCCACACCCCAGCCCCGGGCAGCATTCTTGGGAAGTGAGACTTCAAGCAGCTTTGGTCATATAAAAGCAGGGGAGGTGCAGAGGGAGAGGCTCCTTCCTCAGGGCTCCCTGTGCACAGGGGGTGGAAGGTGGGGGGATTTTCCTGATTTTCCTTCCCATCCCCTCCGCAGCCCTGCAGAGCAGCTGTCCCCTGCTTTGTTGGCAGGAGGGGAATTCCTGGGATGTGATGGTGCTGCAGAAGCCCTGGAATATTTTTTCCACTGCTCCCACACCCATTTTCATCGGTGCCACGCTGGAGGGAGGGCAGGACTGGCTGGGCAGGCAGTGTTGGCTCTTGGGGCTGCTCATTTCCATGGGGAGTTGCTGCAGAGCAGTGAAAGGAGGTTTGGGAGCAGTGTGAGCCAGGGGATGACTCCCTGCTCTGCTCCCATTCATACCTTAAAGCTCATTCCAGAAAAGCCAGTCTGGCTGGGACAGCATCTCCCCAATTCCCCCTGTTCCCTGCACACCAAACAAAACTGCTGCACTGGTTTGGGACAGCTCTGATTCCTTTCTCGAGGTGCCAGTGCAGGAACTTTACCTGCTGTGCCTTTAGAAATAGAAAAGCAAAGCAATCTGTTAGAAATAAAGGTGATGGAAATCACCCTGGAAAGCATTTCCAGAGTTCCTGAAGGCACTTTTCAGGGTGAGGGCTCCATTGTGGGAGGATTTCTGCAGGTGATCCTAGGCATAGGCCAGGACTGCTTTGTCTTTCCCTTGTTCCATTTCCAGGGGAACAAAAGACATCCCCAGCATTCCACCTGGTCCAAATGCTGCACCTACTCAATGAATTTATCTCTGCATTTGTGTTCACGTTATGCTGAGTATACCAGGAAACAAAACAAGTTGTCTTTGATGCCTCACAGCAGATTAAAGGAGGGGCACATTCAAACTCATCTCCTGGGATTTTGGCCCTGGACTGGTCTTTATTTCAGAAATCCTGCTCAGGACAGTTAAATATGGCTTGTACTTACTCACTTCTGCTGTTCTGGCTCTGTGCAGCATTTCACCTGGAGCAGAAGGTGCCCCAGGAGGAGATTTTGGCTGAGAATTGTGAGAATTTTCCTGATCAATAAATCTGTTTTAGCCCAACCCTTTCATATTACTCTGAGGGATTTGTGCTTCTGTTTTAGAGCAGCCTGCAGAACCTGTGAGGTGTTCCTGAACTATTAATGCAGACAAAAGAAATCCTGCTCATTGGTGTGGGTACTGCTGCTCTTCTTTAAAAGCTGCTTTTCCCTCAGGTTGTTTCTGATGTGCCAGAGCTGTCTGCATCTCTCTTTTGTGTAGCTGGAGCAATAAGCTTGACCTGTCTTGACATCCCTCTCCATTTCTGGACTGCCGCCCTGTTCCTGTCTCTCCTCTGTGCCGTGTTGTCCCCTTTCCTTTGAGCTCTGTGTGATTATCTGGGAGGATAAGGTTTTGGACTGATGCCTGGCTTGTGTCTCTGTGTGTTGCCCTCCCTGTGGCGCCCCTGTGTCCCCAGGCCTGGTGCAGAGGTGTGTGGTGATCCAGCGGGATGAGAACGGCTTCGGGCTGACGGTCAGCGGGGACAACCCCGTCTTCGTGCAGTCTGTCAAGGAAGGTGAGAGCAGCCCCCAACCCTGCCAGGACATCCTGGAAATGGCTCTGAGCTGGGGCAGAAACCTCCCAGACTCCTGGAAATGGCTGTGAGCTGGGGCAGAAAACTCCCAAACTCCTGCTGCAGCTTGGGAAGGGATGTGCAATCTGCCATGGCCATCCTGGAAATGGCTCTGAGCTGCAAGAGAAAACCCCCAAACTCCTGGAAATGGCTCTGAGCTAGGGCAGAAAACTCCCAAACTCCTGGAAATGGCTGTGAGCTGGAGCAGAAAACTGCCAGGTTCCTGCCAGGTGGGGTGGCTGCAGTTTGGGGAGGGATGTGGCACTGCTTTCAGTGTCAAGGAAGGTGAGAGCAGCCCCCAAACCTGCCAGGACATCCTGAAAGTTGCTCTGAGCTGGAGCAGAAAACTTGCAAACTCCTGGAAATGGCTCTGAGCTGGGGCAGAAGACTCCCAGACTCCTGGAAATGGCTGTGAGCTGCAGCAGAAAACTCCCAAACACTCCAGGTGGGGTGGCTGCAGTTTGGGAAGGGATGTGGCGCTGCTTTTGCTGTCAAGGAAGGTGAGAGCAGCCCCCAAACCTGCCAGGACATCCTGAAAATTGCTCTGAGCTGGAGCAGAAAACTTCCAAACTCCTGGAAATGACTGTGAGCTGCAGCAGAAAACTCCCAGATTCCTGCTGCAGCTTGGGAAGGGATGTGCAAGGTCAGGGTTGAGCAGTGAGTTTATTCCTCTCAATCTTCAGCCACTGAGGGAATGAGAGGACACAGCCCTAAGCTGTGCCAGGGAAAGTTTAGGTTGGACATCAAGGGAAAATTCTTCACTGGAAGAGGGATTGGGCACTGGAATCACCTGCCCAGGGAGGTGTTGGAGTCACCATCCTTGGATGTGATTAAAACAAGACTGGACGTGGCACTGGTGCCATGGTTTAGGGGATGAGGAGGTGTCAGGTCACAGGGTGGACTTGGTGATCTCAAAGGTCTTTTCCACCCTGGTTTATCTGGGATCTGGTGGGTTTGGAGCATCCCAGGGGAGGAAATGGCTCCATGGGACATGGTGGGATCCAGTGCCAGGTGAAAGCAAAACTGCTCTAGACCCAGAGATTTTACTGAGAGAGGAAGCTTGGCTGAGTGCAGGAGTATTTTGCATGTTTTACAGAAGTCATAAAACCATTTTTGCTCTAAATGATTGTACTGAAACGGGAACTGAGTGCTTTCTTGTCTCTCCAGATGGAGCAGCCATGCGGGCTGGAGTGCAGACAGGTGATAGAATTATCAAGGTAAGGACTTTGAAATGGGGAGAGAAATAGCTCCTTTGTCCTAAATGAGCTCTTTTTCTGAAAAAAACCCAAAACATTGATGTGTTTGCATTAGGAATGGTCTAAGCTCCAGTGTTCTGACTCTCCTCCAGATCCTCATTTCAGAATTTTATGGACAAATTCTGCATCCTGCCAGGCTCAAATATCACAAATACAATAAAACCAGAAATGGCAGGGAAGAGAAGCAAAGCAGAGTTGTTAATAATGATCTGTAAATAAACAGCCTGCCTGAATTGTTGTTTTCTCCCCTAACTGCTCCCACATCCATGTTCTTTTTTAGTCCCAAGCAAGTAAGAAATCAAGTCAGTGACTTAAAAGACTCTGTAAACTATTGCTGCAAAATGCTGCAGCAGCTCCTGACACAGATGGAGCTGGGACTGCAAGCAGGCATTGAAATTAATGAATTAAATTAGCTACCCTGTTGTTTTCCTGCCCAGGCAGAGATGGATTGCCCTTTTTTTGTTTGTCAGCCTGCTTGAGTTCTTTCAGAGCTTTCCTTTTGCAGAGCTCTGCTCACTGAGATAAACTGTTAGAAGGATAAATAATTTATCTGGTAATGTCTTGAAAGAGGCAGTAATGGAGATGGGGGAGAAGAAAATGCTGCTGTTCTTCTGGAATGTGTGGAATTGCTTGGAAACCGGGAGGCAAACACTGAATTTTCTCTGCTCCCTGCCAGGTGAACGGGACTCTGGTAACGCACTCGAACCATTTGGAGGTGGTCAAGCTGATCAAGTGTAAGTAAAGGTGGCTCTTGTCACCTTCAAAGTGTGACAGGCATCATTTTAAGGGCCCTGCCAAGGGTGAGGCCAATGCTGAGAGATCAAGGAGTGTGTGAAACAGGGAAGTGAAACTGAAATGGTTTTGACATCCTGAATGTAAGCTGATACATTCTCCTGTAGCTTCTCCTTAACTTAATGTTGGAATTGCCACCAAACCTTGCCTGGGTGCTTTATTTTCACCTTAAATCCCACAGCTGGGCAGCACTTAGTGTGATTTCTGTGTGATACCTGCACAGCACTGCAGGAAATATGTTCTTGGTGGATTTTCTTCTATAAGGAAGGAGATATTTTCAACTTAAATACCACAACTGGGCAGGCACTTAGTGTGATTTCTGTGTGATGTCTGCACAGCTCTGCAGGAAATATGTTACTGGTGGATTTTCTTCTATGAAGAAGAAGATATTTTCACCTTAATTAAGGTGAAATAAATTAATTAAATTGGATTAAATACCACAGCTGTGCAGCACTTACTGTGCATTGCTGTGATGCCTGCATAGCACGACAAGAAATTCCTTCCTGGTTGATTTTCTTGTATGAGGAAGGAGATATTTTCAACTTAAATACCACAACTGGGCAGGCACTCAGTGTGATTTCTGTGTGATGCCTGCACAGCTCTACAGGAAACACCTTCCTGGTGGATTTTTTTCTAAAAAATTAATTCACCTAAAATACCACAGCTGTGCAGCACTTACTGTGCGTTTCTGTCTGATGCCTGCGTAGCACTACAAGAAATTCCTTCCTGGTGGATTTTCTGCTGTGAGGAAGGAGATATTTCCACCTTAAATACAACAGCTGGGCAGGCATTTAGTGTGATTTCTGTGTGAAATATGTTCGTGGAGGATTTTCTTCCATGAGGAAGGAGATATTTCCACCTTAAACACCACAGCTGGGCAGACACTTACTGTGCACTGTTGTGTGATGCCCGCATAGCACGACAAGAAATTCCTTCCTGGTGGATTTTCTTCTATGAGGAAGGAGATATTTTCTTAAACACTTAGATTTTCTTAAATGTGGTATCTCTTAAATACCACAGCTATGCAGCACTTACTGTGCACTGCTGTGTGATGCCTTCATAGCACAACAAGAAATTCCTTCCTGGTGGATTTTCTTCCATGAGGAAGGAGATGCTGCTGGTTTATTTTGTGCGTGTGCACTGCAAATTTAACCTGCCGGGTTGGAAATTTGGCTGCTTGCTTTGTGAGGGCTGATTCTCACGGAAGTTTTGGGAATATCTGGAATTTCTGAAGCAGGCAGCGCTCTCAGGCTCAGCTTGGGGGAGGAATGGTGTGAGTTGTGTCTGCAGGGTGAGGGACATCAAGAATCACGGCAGTGTCCCCGTGTGTGTGTGTGTGACCTGTGCCTGTCCTTGTGTCCCCACAGCGGGTTCCTATGTAGCTCTCACTGTCCAGGGGCGCCCTCCAGGGTCGCCCCAGATCCCCCTGGCGGATTCTGACGTGGAGCTGGCAGCTTTTGGGCATATGCCTCCCATCATGGCATCCCCCCACTCGCCTGGCACGTCAGGGAATGCAGAGAGGATCACCAGCCCAGTGCTCATGGGGGTAAGGTGGAGAAATGGACTCGGGGGGTTTTGGCCTGAATTTTTATTTTTTTACACTTCAAATTGGCATTGGGATATTTCCCAGCCCAGTGTTGGAGCTCCCCTGTCCCAAGTGGGGACTCAGATCATTGGAGCAGAGGATGATGATGATTTTGACACTGAGCAGGAGCAGGTGGGGATGACTTTTAGCCTTTTTTCCCTCCACCAAGCAGAATTCTCTTCCCCTGTTCCTAAACTGCTGAGTGCTCCTTGTATGGTGAAATAAGAATTTGGAAATGGGATTCCTGTTGTCCTGTGTGTGGGTAATTAAAATGCAAGTAAAACTTTGCAGTTCTATCTGAGATTTTGCAGTTCTATCTGAGATCTGAAAATTTTCCAGTAAAAATATGCAGTTCTATCTGAGATAATAGAAATACAAGTTTTTATACTGTTAGAGCTGCTCAAAATTAAGAAAGAATACCCAGGGTAGGTTTGGAAATTTGGAGCAGAGGATGATGATTTTGACACTGAGCAGGAGCAGGTGGGGATGACTTTTAGCCTTTTTTCCCTCCACCAAGCAGAATTCTCTTCCCCTGTTCCTAAACTGCTGAGTGCTCCTTGTATGGTGAAGTAAGAATTTGGGAATTCCTGTTGTCCTGTCTGTGGGTATTTGTTCACTTAAGAAAATGCAAGTAAAAATTTGCAGTTCTATCTGAGATTTTGCAGCTCTATCTGAGATCTGAAAATTTGCAAGTAAAAATATGCAGTTCTATCTGAGATAATAGAAATACAATTTTTATACTGTTATAGCTGTTCAAAATTAAGAAAGAATACATAGAATAGGGTTGGAAATTTGAATTGCTTCTCACAGAGATTTTCAGAGCCTGTTTGTAAGAAGTGGGTGAAAAATGTGCATGTCCATTTTGCTTTTATGCCCAAAAAGCCCAACCTTAATCTCTCTGTACTTCTAGGAGGAGAATAACATTGTCCACAACCAGAAGGTGGAGATTCTGAGGAAGATGCTCCAGAAGGAGCAGGAGAGGCTGCAGGTACTGGAGTTGTGCAGGCTGGAGAGACCTGGGGGAAGTGATGCAAAGAGGGGTTGTTAATTTAATTTATTATCAGAGTAAACCAGACTTCATTTATTATCTGTTATTTGTTAATTTAATTATCATTAATTTATTGTCAGAGCAAAACAGACTCTGTGTGGCAGCTCTTTGGGTGTACAGGTGTTAATTTAAAAGACACAAACAATTCCTTTGCAGGACCTGCAGGAGGAGTACAGCCGGACCCCGTCCACCCGCCTGCTCAAGGAGATCCAGGAGGCAAAGAAACACATTCCTCAGCTGCAGGAGCAGCTCTCCAAGGCCACGGGCTGCACCCAGGTAATTTGGGCTCAGTCTGCTCTGGGGAGGGCTCCCAGGCATGGTCCAGGGGGTTCATGCTGCTCTGAGGATGCCTCAGGTTTTGGGTTTTGTAATTTTCACATTCTGTGCTCATTTAGTGTGTGGGTCTGGGTTCACATCAGGGGATGCTGAGCTCTGTGCACAGAGCAGGGACACAAAACAATTCCTGCTCCAGCTGGGCACCAAGGACAAATGACCCAAATCTCAGCCCAGGAGCACAAACCCCGTGGGCTGCAGAGAGAAAAACAAGCAGGGTGGGAGTGCCTGGGCTAAAGCTGGAATGGGACAATGAACTGCAAGGTGCAAACGGAGCAGAACTGATCCCAGGGAGAGACCCCGGGAGCGCTCGTGCATTTTGGGGCCATTTTGTGTCATCTTGGGTTCATTTTGGGGCCATTTGGGTTCATTTTGGGTTCATTTTTTGACCATTTTGGTTCATCTTGGGTGCAGCCCTGGCTGGGCTCTTGTGCTGCCCAAGGTGGATCCATTGAGGAGATCCTTTTAATAAATCCCTGCTTTATTCTCTAGCTCTGTCCAGTCTTCCCAAGCTGCAGTTGCTGGGACAGGCAGGCTGCTCCCTCTGCAGCTGGGATTTGAAGTTGGTGCTGTCATCTTAATGTGGAGTGCGTTTTGCACTGGGCTCTCATCTCTGAAAAACCTGCTTTGAAGAACAAGTGCAAGCAATGATGTGTTTATTATCTGTCAGTGCAACTTAAAATACACCCATGAAGTCATTCTTGGAAGCTTTTTAAACAATTTTGTTTTCACTTTTGAAAAAGAAAAGAATTTAGGCTGTGTCATTTTTCCCTTTTCCCCTGTGTTAAAAGTGCTGAAAATTTGGTGTGGTTGTTTTCTCTTAGAAAAGCACTGCAGCCTTTTCTAGATAAATTAAAGGTTTTATGAGTAATGTGAGCTGCCTGGCTTTTGAAGGAGTTGATTTTTAAGGATGATCTCTTGAAATATTCTGCTTTCATCTCTGCAGGATGGAGTCCTGTCCTCCAGGTCTGTGTCAGAGTCGCTGCAGATCAGCGAGGGCGAGGCAGAGAGTGGGGACAGTGGCAGCAAACTGGATTTCAGTGGTGACAGCCCCTCCAGACCCAACAGTGACATTGCTGATGTGAGTCTGAAAAGATTTTCATAGGGAAAAAATTTCCCTGTTCTATTGGATTGGTGTTAGAGACTGGGAGAGGATAAATGGGGGGGTTTTATCCAGGATTAGATTGTCCTGGCATTAATCCCTGTAACCAGACAAAGATGGATGCCAGTGTGTTTCTCTAAACTCATTAGAGCATCTTTGAAGGGAATATTCCAACTGCAGCACTGTGACTCAGACCCAAGCTTGCCCTGAGAGTGGGAAAGATCCTTCCCTCCACCAAATCAGCTTCAATTCCTGCTCCAGCCCAGGCTCCTGGTGTGCTCACTCATGATTTATCCATCTGTGTGCTCTCCCTTGGTGCCTGATCCTTAATTAAGCCACTCTCTGATTAGTGCAGGGGAATTGAGACTCTCTGCTTGGATTTGGCCTGAGTTTGTTGATTAACTTAAGGATGTGGGAGCTAAATTTGTCCCAGCAGTTGGAAGTGAAAGGGAGGTGGGTGAGATGGAGCATCCCCAGCTCTGTTTTGAAACATTGCAAATCTGACCAGATCCCCCTCAGTGCTTGTGTTTAATAAATGCAACAACAAAATTCATAATTATCTTCCTAATAATCATCATGCTGTCGGTTTTGGGATGGAATTTGATCAGTGCAGGTGATTGGCACACCCAACATTCCAGCTTTTCCATCCAGCTCTGAGAAAATTAAGGATCAGGGGTGAAAGAAACCTTTGGGAGTGGGAAGAGTTCTGCAGATGGGGAAAAGCCAGGCTGGAAAGCAGCAGCCTGAGCTGGAAAAACCTTTGGGCACACTGAAGATGAGCCAGAAGCACGTGGGTTTTGCAAATAAGGCCCTGCTGGGCTGCCTGAGCTAGAGCATTTCTGGCAGATGGGAGAAGAGAGCTGAGCTGTGAGAAAAGGTGGAGAGAGCAAGGAAAAAGCCAAGGGCTGGGGATTTTACAGCTCTGCTGTCGCCAGATTTCTGACCCAAACTTCTGCATTCACTCCAGTTTTGGGTTTTTTTTGTTTAACTGTGCATATAGGCACAGATTTTACTCTGGTTTTTCACACCTCCTTTTCCTGTGAGAAAGGAGAAGTTTTTAGCTGCTGTGGCTGACAGAGTGCCCAGTGCAGTTCTCCCTTCCCTGGATCTGCTGGTACTTACCAGAACTGCACTTCCCTCTTTCCCAGAGCCCTCGCAGTGGCCTGAAGGAGAGGATTTATTCAGATGAGAGCCCAGAAAAGGCTGAGCTTCAAGACACTGTGAGTACAAAGCATCAAATGTCCGAACAGCACCTCCTCTAACAGTCCCATTAAAATCTTGCAGTTTTCCCTCGCTTTCTAAATGGAGCATGCCTGAACTTTGCTTTAGAAAATAAAATGCAATTAAAGTGGTGCAGGGAAAGTTCATTGGCTGAGTAAATGTTTATGGAGCTGAAGAGCAGGGTGAGAAATACCTGATCAGCAGTGAAACAGCTGGGCCTGCAAGGAGAGCACTTGCACATGTTTTGTCATGAGCCCAGCCCTGTTTTTGAGGATATTCACTCATTTGGTACCTGCAGGGCTACAAGTGGAGCTCAGAGGAAGGGCAGAGCTGTCTGAACCCATCATCACCCTTGGCATGACTCCTGGGTTCTCCTTGCCCTCCTCCCAAAGCCACATTTCCCCTCTGTGCAGGGATGGCACTGGGCACTGGCTGCAGCTGCTCTTGATGCACCTGATTTGATCTTTGGGAATATTTGGAGTTTTGGAGGGGCATTTAAGGTGGAGTTTTTGCAGAGTTATGATGATCAGAGCATCTCCAGGTTTCCCTGTGAGGGACAATGATCAGAACCTCTCCAGGTTTCCCTGTGAGGGACAATGATCAGAGCATCTCCAGGTTTCCCTGTGAGGGACAATGATCAGAACCTCTCCAGGTTTCCCTGTGAGGGACAATGATCAGAGCATCTCCAGGTTTCCCTGTGAGGGACAATGATCAGAACCTCTCCAGGTTTCCCTGTGAGGGACAATGATCAGAGCATCTCCAGGTTTCCCTGTGAGGGACAATGATCAGAACCTCTCCAGGTTTCCCTGTGAGGGACAATGATCAGAACATCTCCAGGTTTCCCTGTGAGGGACAATGATCAGAGCATCTCCAGGTTTCCCTGTGAGGGACAATGATCAGAACCTCTCCAGGTTTCCCTGTGAGGGACAATGCCAAGGTTGTGCTTTTCTCCTTCTCTCCCCAGGACTCGCAGTGCAGTGTTGGCAGTCCCCTGTCCCGGGTGGGGACTCAGATCATCGGAGCAGAGGATGATGATTTTGACACTGAGCAGGAGCAGGTGAGTCCTGGGGCTTCTTCTGCTCACAGAGACCCTGAGTTGTGTTAGAAAGTCTCTTTTCCCAGCCCAGCAGGCAAAGGAGGAGTCAGAGCTCTTCAGTTCCATTCTCAAGGTTGTTTATTGTTTCTTATCTATAAAATTCTTTCTCTGGCCTGCTGAGGTCCGTTCAGCAGGTCAGACAGAGGCACTCTGACACCCTCAGAGCAGTGTTATCTTTTTATACTAAAAACTACCTGTACAATATTTACAATTACTTCCCAATCCCTATCACCTGTGTTAGACAGTGAGCTTCTACTCTAAACCAATCCCAAAGTGCCACCATCCCAGCAGAAGATGGAGGCCAAGAAGAAGAAGGAGAAAGGCTGGACATGCCCAGATTCCTCCATCCTGCCCCCCTGAACCCCCATTCTAAATCCCCAAAAAATCTCTTTTTCACCTCATGACAAACTAATTATTATTCTATTTAGACTTTTGTTGCTTGGTAATTTTTGTGGTTTGTAAATTTTGTGGTTGGTAATTTTTTCCATGGGTCATAACCAAACGCACAGGGGCATTTTGGGCTCTGTGCCAGGGTCTCTGAGCCCCCTGGCAGGGTCTGGGCACTCCAGGACAGACAGAGGGACGTCCTGAATTCCAACAGGTGGGGATGACTTTGAGCCTTTTTTCCCTCCACCAAGCAGAATTTTCCTCCCCTGTTCCTAAACTGCTGAGTGCTCCTTGTATGGTGAAATAAGAATTTGGGAATTCCTGTTGTTGCTGATCTTTCCAAATAGAAATATTTGGGGAATTTATGAAAATATCCATCTCTGGGTCTGTTATTTTTCTTTCTTCTCCAAACTTCAATTTATTATTTTAAAAATTATATATAATTAATTAAATTATAAAATTAAATAATATATTTTTATAATAAATTTTAAATTTATATATATATAATTTTATAATTTATCTATATATAATGATTATATATTATATATATAATTAATTATACATATAATTAATTATATATAATTAATTTATCTATATAATATATATAATTATTTTATATATATAATTTTATAATTTATCTATATATAATTATATATATAATTACATGTATAATTTTAATATTTATATATTTATTTTTAATATATATTTTAATATTGTATATATTTTAATATATATAAAAATATGTAATATATAATATATAATATATATTATATATTATATGTTTTAATATTTATATATATTTAATTTAATATTTAGTTTAATTATATACATATATTTAATTTAATAATTAAATTATAAAATTAAATGATACAATTTTATAATTAATTTTAAATTTATTTATATATAATTAATTAAATATTTATATAAAATATTTTTATCATTAATTCATTAATATTGATTTTTATACACACATATATAATTAATTAATTATATAATTTTATAATTAATTTTGAACTTATTTATAATTTATTTCACATCCTTCACTTGTTCTTAAACCCCAAATTCTTCCCACAGCAGCACAGCTCCCACATATTCCCCCTGCGTTATTTTAGCCGCCATTTCTGCTATTCGTGAATAATTCAGTGATTCCTGTGCCTGCAGATCAATGGGCAGTGCAGCTGCTTCCAGAACATCGAGCTGCTGAAATCCCGCCCGGCTCACCTGGCCGTGCTCCTGCACCACGTGGTGTCCCAGTTTGATCCTGCAGCGCTGGTGAGAAGCTCTGCCGTTCCTTCCCTGCCTCACATTTGGGGATCTTCACCAGAATTTACCAGATCTTGTGCAGCACTCACGCTCTGTGCAGGCCTGGGGTGAAAAATCCTCATTTATCTCCTCAGATAAAGGGAGAAACACAAAAATAATTGATTCATTTCTATTTGGCTGCTTACAAGTAGTTATTTATCTCCTGAAAGTCTCTCATTCCACCCCAAGGTGTGAGATCAGTTGTCTGCAGGGAAATTTTGCCCTCTCTGTGCTCCTCTTCCAGCCCCTTCCCGCTCAGATTAAGAAAATAACAAAAAAATAACTGTGAAAATAACTTACTCTTTATGTTTGGCTGCTTACAAATAGTTATTTATCTCCTGCAAGCCTCTCATTCCACCCCAAGGTGTGGGATCAGTTGTCTACAGAGAAGCTTTGCCCTCTCTGTTCCCCTCTTCCAGCTCCTTCCATTTCAGATAGAGAGAAACACAAAAATAACTGTGAAAATAACTGTTCCCTTTACATTTGGCTGCTTACAAATAATTATTTATTTCCTGCAAGCCTCTCATTCCAGCCCAAGGTGTGGGATCAGCTGTTTGCAGGGAAGCTTTGCCCTCTCTGTGCTCCTCTCCCAGCTCCCTCTCTCCCCATTTCCAGAGCACCTCCCTGAGGAGCTGGGAAAGCTTTCAACCCAGCACGGCTAAATTCCTTCAAATCTGGAAAGAAATTTGGAGTTTTCGTGGTTTTCACCTCATTTCTTGCCCTCCTGTTCCCCACAGCTGTGCTACCTTTACACAGACCTGTACAAACAGACCAACTCCAAAGAGACCCGCCGTGTTTTCCTGGAGTTTTACCAGTTTTTCCTGGACAGAGCTGCAGTAGGTTCCTTTTGTTTTCCTCATTTTTACCCATCCAGCAAGTTGACTTTGACCTTTCTCCACTCACCTGAGCTGTGAAAAATTAAGAGGGTTAAAGCCATCCAAAAGAAACAGTTTTAAAAATCAAAATCAGAATAATGTTTAATAAATATCTTCATAAAATGTAAAAATGCAATAAAAATTTGGAGTATTTTTGTTACCAGGGAATGAATGGCCTCAGGTGCCTGGTAACAAGTAAATCCCAGGGGATTTGTTGTTGATAGGAGAAATAATTTAATTCAGCAAGTTCTGCCTCTTCTGTGTTACTTTTTTTAGTTAATAATTGCTGTGGGTATTGATGTGGCTGCTCCAAGCATTGGGAAATGTTATGTCTCTGTTGGAAAGCTGAGAAAATTCTTTGCTGTCATGAATTAAACTCCCAGAAACTGCATCAGAGCTTTATGTACCCCATGTTCATCTTAAATAATCCTGTGATAAATGATAAATGATAATGATAAAATGATAAATTGATAAAATATTCATGGGAGTCTTCCCTTTTCAAACCAGCAATAAATGGTTTGCTCAGGTGCTCAGCTTGGATGATTTTGGCATTTTAGGGAATTTCTTGGAGTGATTTGTGTGGTTTTTTTGGGGTGCTGGTTTCTCTGTGGGTTCTCCCATCCTTTCTTTCCTTTTGCAGAACCTGAAGGTCCCAGTTCCAGAGGAAATCTCCTTGGAATTAGGTAGGGTGGGAATGAAGGGCAGAGGGTGGGTTAATTCATTAATTAATGACTTTATTGAAGTGATTTATTGAAGGTGGGGGCGGTTCCCAGAGGAATAATTGTGAATTTTCTGCCTCCCAGACAGGAGAAGGCCAGAGCTCCTCCCTGAGGAGCTGCACCGCCAGTTCATCCAGACCATGCAGGATAAAGTCTGCCCAGAGGTTCAGAGGAACCTGGAAGATTTCAGGTACCAAAAGCTCTCTGTGGAGTTTCCTTTTCATTCACATTTGATTTTAGTCAGTGTTCCAGCACAGGGAAACCTGAGGGAGATAAAATTCCTCTTGGATTGGATAGGAGCATACCAGGAATACACCCTATGGCCAATCCTTAAATCAAATCATCAGCTGCAATCCTAGAGCTTGGATCCTTCATTCCTGGAAGTTCTGTGAGGAAATATTCAGAGTATTTTTTCTTAGGTCTTGTTGTATAAATCTCTCTCACTGATTGTGTTTATAATCAGCTTATATCTTTTTTTTTTTCCTGTCCCTATTTTCCTTTGGGCAGGGAATAATCCCCTTTACAGAGCTCAAGCTGGGCCAAGGGAAATTTAGGTTGGATATTAGGAAAAAGTTTTTTTCCAGAAAGGGTCTTTATAGATGAGGGGTGTTCTGCCCATGGAGATGATGGAGTCACCATCCCTGGGTGTGTTTAACAAAGCCTGGATGTGGCACTGGGTGCCAGGGTTTAGTTCAGGTGCTGGGGCTGGGTTGGACTCGATGATCTTTGAGGTCTCTTCCAACCCAGTGATTCTGTGATTCTGGGAATTCTGTGAATTTGGGGGAATTTTGGGAACTCTCAGGGATGAGGGAGGTGGTGGAGTCCCCATCCCTGGGTGTGTTTAACAAAGCCTGGATGTGGCGCTGGGTGAGAGGTTGGGGCTGGATTTGACTCGATGATCTTGAAGGTCTCTTCCAACCCAGTGATTCTGTGATTGTGTGAGTTAATTCTGTGAATTCTTTGAGCTCTGTGAATTCTGTGAGCTCTCACAGTCATGGAGTAGAAGTTGATAATCAATTTGCTTTCTCATGTGGAGTGCTAAGAGCTCCATGCCAAGCTCGGCGATGAATTTTCCATTCCTAAAAACCTCACGTAGATCCTCCAAACACCCCCAAAACCCCTCTGTGCCACCCCCTGAGTAATGCCCAGCTGCAGGTGATGCTCCCTGTGCCCTGTTGCAGGCAGAAGAGGAGCATGGGGCTGACCCTGGCCGAGGGGGAGCTGAGCAGGCTGGACGCAGAGCGGCTCCGCGACCGCAACGCCGTGGAGAAGGAGAGGAGCTGTGCAGAGCAGATCCTGGCCAAAATCGAGGAGGTCCTGTAAGTGACACCAAACAGGACAATGGGGGGAAGAAAAATAACCTTAAAGGTGCTGGGAAAACAGGCATGGAGGAATTGGGGAGTGGGGTTTGGTGTCACTGTGTGTAGTTGGAGTGTTTGTTGGGGTGGTGGCAGCTGGAAGGAAAAAGGAAAAGGAAAAAGGAAAAAGGGGAAGGGAAGGGAAGGGAAGGGAAGGGAAGGGAAGGGAAGGGAAGGGAAGGGAAGGGAAGGGAAGGGAAGGGAAGGGAAGGGAAGGGAAGGGAAGGGAAGGGAAGGGAAGGGAAGGGAAGGGGAGGGGAGGGGAGGGGAGGGAAGGGAAGGCTGGGGAAGGAAGGGAAGGGAAAGCTCAGGATGGAATGGAGGGATCAGGAGAGAAGGGGAAGCTGTTTTGTCCAGGAGGCTGCTGTGAAATATTACAGGCAATGCTTCTATTGTCAGCTGTGCATTATTAGATCAGAGCCATTTTCCTGCAGAAACAACAGCTTCACAACCTATTTTCCCCTTTTTAATGTGGGCTGAATCTAATTTCCACAGCTGTACCTTCACTTTTGATTCTTGATTTTATTTTTTTCCCCCTGCTGGGACTGCTGAACATTCTAAAGGACGCTTCAACACAACTAGTGATGCTCTGGGTGGATGGGACCGGGTGTTAATTGGGTTTTGAGCTTAATTTTAAAAGCCTTTCTTGTTTTTAGGATGACATCTCAGCCTCTGGAGGAAGACAAGAGGTAATGGGAGCTGGGGAGCTCGGGCTGTGTGTGCGGATGGAGCGCGACAGCCCTCTCCTGGCTGTTCTGCAAACTCCTGAATCCCCTGGCACAAACCATTGAAATTCAGAGCACCAGCCTCTTCTCTGCTGATGTTTGCTGCCTGTGTTTCACATCTTAAAAATTACTGTCACTGAGAGTTTGTGTTTATTTTTGTGTTGTAACTGCGTCCATCTGCTCTAACATTTATTTTCTGTGTGTGCCTTGTCCTGTTCAGTTTTTATCTGAGCAGCTTTTCCTCCTTTTTGCAGTCACCTTTTACTGTTATTTCTACCATAACTCAAAGCTATAATGTGGCATCAAATATGGTTTTAGTGTAGAATTTTAGGACCTTCTGTGTAATTCTCAAAATTGTATTTTCACCTCCTGGGCTTCTGTGCCTTTTATCATGGAATGATATGGATTGTGAGGGACCTTAAAGATGATTTAATTTCAACCTCAGCCATGGGTAGGGACAACTTCCACTATTCCAGGTGCTCCAACCTGGCCTTTGGCACTTCCAGGGATCCAGGAGCTTCTCTGGGCACCTGTGCCAGGGCCTCCCTATCCATACATTCCATCTTTATTTACTCCATAATTTTAAAAAAACCCAAAACCCCCTATAAATAATGAAAATAAGTAAGAAAAAAATTAATAAATAATAAATTAATAATAAATTATAATAAAATATTTTTAAATTAAAAAATTATAAATTCTGCTGTTGGCTGAGCCTTCCCATTACCTGTGGGAATTTATTTCCCTTCATTTCATCACTTTAATATAAAAATGAACTTCTTGACAGAACCTTGGCTCTTGGCCTTAATTTTATTGACTCAATGTATTTTCCCAATATTTTCCTCTTAAAGCTCCCTGGTTTTCTCTGTGTTTGGCAGCTCCACGATGCAATATGTGATCCTCACCTACATGAAACACCTGGGAGTGAAAGTGAAGGAGCCTCGGAACCTGGAGCAGAAACGGGGCAGGATTGGGTTCCTGCCAAAGATCAAGGTATTGCTGCCATGGCCACAGAGGATTTGTGTGCAATCCAAACCCCAGTTTTGCAGGGAAACAATTAAAAAAGTTAAAAATGGGTGTGATTTTTGTGTTTCAAGAGGATCTGGGGTTGCTGAGCTGCACAGCAAACCTAAGAGCTGAAATTGGGTTCTGCATCTGTTGGTAGAGGAGTGAGTTGGAAATAATTGGAATGATTTGTTTTATCTCTGATTCACCTTGTTTTGGCTGTTATTAAAACTTTGGGTGAGAAATATTTCATGCAACACAACCTTGAACCCACAGGAGGCTCTCATTAAAGCTGTTGCCTTGTTTACTTCACTTTGTTCTGGAAAAATTTACTCAAACCCTCCTGGCTGGTGAAGCAGAAGAGCTCTTCTCCTTTCCACCCCCACTTTTCCAATTAGATAATGAATATTTCCACCAAAACTTCATCCCTGTGGGTGTGATCCCTTGTCTCCCACAGCATGGGGGTGTATCTGGTCACAGTAGCTGCTTATTTTCATCAGCATTTCAGCTTCCTTTGAAACATTAAGAGAATTTCAAGCAGTTCTGCACTAACCAAAAAGGTGAAACAGTGTGAAACCCTTTGAAGCTTTGTGTCCTCTCCCTTAAAGAACTAATTAAAATCTCAGTAAACAGCTGGATTTGGAGCAGTGAGTGATGAGTTTGCTTTTCTTTTTTCTGCAGCAAAGCATCAAGAAAGAGAAAGAGGGAGAGGAGAAAGGGAAGAGGAGAGGCTTCCCCAACATCCTGGGGCCCCCAAGGCGACCAAGCAGACACGACAGCAGTGCCAGTATGTCACCCCTGTGCCCTGAGAGCCACAGAAAATCCCTGCTGCCTTCAAAATCCCTGCCAGGATCCCTCTCTCCCCCTAAACCTCATCCCACCCATCCTGCCTCACCCAATTCTAGTCCTCACAACTTGGACCCCACTTGTCTCAATTCCCTTCCAGCCCTGTCTCACCCTGAGGGGCTGTGGGATGGAATTTTGGGCTGGGATTGAGGCATTTTGGGGTAGGATTGAGGCATTTTGGCCTGAGACTGAGTGATTTTTCAGCAGGACGGAGTGATTTTCAGTAGGACTGAGTGATTTTCAGCAGGACTGAGTGATTTTCAGTAAGATTGAGTGATTTTTCAGTAAGACTGAGTGATTTTCAGCAGGACTGAGTGATTTTCATTAGAATTGAGTGGGTTTTGTTAGGACTGAGTGATTTTCAGTAGGATTGTGTGTTTTTCAGTAAGATCGAGTGATTTTCTCTAGAAGTGAGTGTTTTTCATTAAGATTGAGTGATTTTCAGTAGAACTGAGTGATTTTCATTAGAATTGAGTGATTGTCATTAGGACTGAGTGATTTTCAGTAGAATTGAGTGATTTTCAGCAGGACTGAGTGATTTTCAGTAAGATTGAGTGATTTTCATTAGAATTGAGTGGGTTTTGTTAGGACTGAGTGATTTTCAGTAGGATTGTGTGATTTTCAGTAAGATCGAGTGATTTTCTCTAGAAGTGAGTGTTTTTCATTAAGATTGAGTGATTTTCAGTAGGACTGAGTGATTTTCAGTAGAATTGAGTGCTTTTCAGCAGGACTGAGTGATTTTCAGTAAGATTGAGTGATTTTTCAGTAAGATTGAGTGATTTTCAGCAGGATTGAGTGATTTTCAGCACAATTTAATGATTTTTTCAGTAGAATTGGGTGATTTTAAACTTCTTCTTATTAAACCCCAGCTTCGAAGGCGCACAAACCCGTTTGGCCCTGCACTGCTGCTTCTCTCATCGCTGCAGGGGTGTTTTCAGCAGGGTGATGGTTCTCTCTGTGCAGTTGGCAGGGCCATGGAGATGCAGAAGCCCAGGCACCCCAAGCACTCGCCCACAGCCTCCTCTGTGAGCCCCGAGCCCCCCGAGTGCAGCAAGGCGCGGCAGAGCGGCTCCTCCAGCGATGGCACCGATGCCCCCTACGCCCCTGCCAACGCCATGTCCCCCCTGGCCATGGGGCCCTTTGCCTCCCCAGAGGGCAGCAAGGACAGTGACGCAGGTAGGGTGGAATGAAGAGTGGGTAAAGGTTGTGTGCTGTGAGCAGGATGCGCAGAGCGCTGGTGCAACGAGCTGGGCTAATTAGGCAATGCTTTGATGTCATTGGAGCTGCTCTTGCTCACCTTAATGAGCTTTCCTCAATTAGGGAATCTTCCCACGAGCAGCAGGGGTTGTTAGTGGGTTCTGCCAGCGTGGCATTGGATCATCCAACAGGAAAAACCCAGTAGAAGCTTTTGTCTCTGAGATTTGTTCTCACCGCCCTGGGAATGGAGTTGCTCCAGCTCTGAAGCTGGAATCAGGAGGCTCTGGAGAGGCTGGGAGGTTCTCTGGTGTCCTCTAACTGGGTTCCTCACCTTTCACATTTCTGCTGTGTCCAGGTGTGAAGCAGCCTGGGGAAGCCCCGCCTGCCAGCGAGTCCATGGATGGCACCCCCCGCACTCCCAACAACACCTTTGAGTTCCCATCTCCTCTGGAAAACCTGCAGGAGGAGGAGGGAGAGGCTGAGAGGTAACTCTGGCTGCTTGGGGGAGCCTTGGGAGAGAGTCAGGAAAGCTTGGAATTATTACAGCGACCTGAGTGGGTCGCAGCTGGTGAGAGAGAGACGGTGAATCTTGTATCTTGATCAGAAGGCTTATTTATTAATATATTATATATAATACATTATGACTATACTAATAGAATATAGAGAGAGGTTTGCAGAGCAGCTAGGTAAGCTAAGAATAGATAGAAAAGAACCCACAACAAAGTTGTGTCCAGGGACTCAGTCCCCTCACTTGCCCTGGTGATTGGCCCTTAATTATAAACATAGAAAATGAGCCAATCAAGGTGAATCCTATTGCATTCCACAGCAGCTGATAATAATTGTTTACCTTGTCTTCAGGGGCCTCTGGCCTCCCGAAGATGCAGAAATCTGAAAGAAAGGATTTCTGTGGAGAAATGTCTGCGACATGGAATGGGTTGGAAAATAAAATTGTTGAGTGACCTTTGTCATTGTGACAGTGGCTGCTGGAATTTAGTGTGTAAAATGATAGTGACATTCTTTGTGTTAAATATTCTTGGTAGAATTAGGAAACTTTGGTTTTGTCTCTGCTGTGATAGAAAACTGTCAGGAAAGGGGACAAAATGCTCTGCCTTGGAGCTCAGACCTCCATTCTGAAGTCATTCTGAGCAGGGAGAAGCTCCCTAATGATTCCTTTCCTTCCTTGCAGGATGGTTGACATGGGAACACCGAAGCCTTTTCGCAAGTGAGTGTGCTTAGAAATGTTTGAACTTGAGTGAGTTTGTTTGGATTTCAGATGGTTATGAAGCAGAATGCAGCAGTGCTCTTTGTTCTGAGGCAGCACCGTTGTCTGCATGGTCTCTTTTCTTTAAGAACACACGAAATCAGACACTGCAGCCATTTGTAGGGCAGGTGGAGTGAATCAGATGCAAAAATACCCCTTTGATCTGTGAGTGGAGTGGAATGATTGCTGTATGCACTGATTTGAATGGATGGCAGTTGGGTTAGGGAGTAGAGAAATCCCTATTTTCCTTTTCAACCTGTGTTGCTGTTGGTTCTGTACCTGCAGATAGACTGAGGCAAGAAACTGTAACCTGCTCTTTTCACTGCCTTGCTAACTGACTGCAAATGATTTGATCTTTGTCATTAAAAGGAGGGTTATGAAAACACTGTCAGAACAGTCAATCTGGAAAGGGCAAAATTAGAGAATGTGCCCAGAGGTTCAGGCATCAAACAGCCCCCAGCTGGCAGGGACAGTGTGTTCATAAAGCTGATTGATGTACTCAGCTTTTCTCTGAAATGGGAATTAATTCTTTTTTTCTCCTCCCATCAGGATGGACAGTGTTGGCTTTGCAGATGTGCAGAGTGAGGATGAGCTCTATGACTTCGACATGGACACGGACCCTCCCAACTGGCAGCAGCTCGTGAGCAGGGAGGTGCTGATGGGGCTCAAACCCTACGAAATCAAACGTCAGGAAGTGATAAATGGTGAGATGGGGCTTCTGTCCTACCTGGCCAAGCTCAGAGCTGAAAAACCTTCCCCTGGAGCTTTGAGGTTCTTAAAAATTTACAATTAGGGTATTTTTTTTTTGGTGAAATGATGGCTGGAGAATTGTAGAACTTTTGGTTCTGTGAAACTCATACTTGTTACTCGGAAATAACCTGAGGTGAGATTGATCCAGTGAGAAATGACCTGAGGTGAGATTGATCCAGTCTTTAGAGGAGAAATAAACAATATCAAGTGGTTATTAAATATTAAGGCGCTGAAAAGCCAGGTTTTTAATATGTTCTATTAAAGACAACAAGAAAAGCTTGGTTTTTTGGCAAGCAGGCGATGGAAATGCTGCTCCAAACTTCAACAGAAGCCCCTGCATGGATTTGTGAGCTCAGAGCTGTTTGTTTGGGGTAAACAATGGAATTTTCCAAACATGGAATTACAGCAGGGCCTGGGATATGGACCAGGGAGGGAGATGCTGCTGGGGGCCCTGCTCTGAGCTGCCCTGTGACACATCCTGCTCTCCCCGTGTCCCCAGAGCTGTTCTACACGGAGCGAGCCCACGTGCGCACGCTGAAGGTCCTGCACAACGTCTTCTACCAGAGGGTCACCAGGGAGGGCATCCTCAGCTCCAGTGACAAGAGGAAAATCTTCTCCAACCTCGAGGACATCCTTGGGCTGCACGGTAGGAGCAGCTGGACGCTGCAATTTGGGCTTCCAGTGGCTGAAAAATTGAAGCAAAGGGACCCTGGAATATGAGGCAGCTTCACCCAGTGCTTGAGATAGAGCAGAATTCTTCAGGATTTTTTCAACACTGCCCTGGGCTTGATTTTGTTCACACTTGTTCCACCTCTGATTCACAAAGATATTTTGATAAGGAATCATGTGTCCAGTGTTCCTTATCTGTGTTGATTCATGCTTGATAAAAGAGCAATGAGCTTTATGAGCCAGGGTTTGAGCTGGTACAACTGCTCCTGAGGAGAGCAGAAAACAGATTTATAAAGATTGATGTCTTTTTGTTTCTGAAGGGTGGTGGAACATGAGGCAGCTTCACCCAATATTTGAGATGGAGCAGAATTCTTCAGGAATTCTTCAACACTGCCCTGGGCTTGATTTTGTTCACACTTACTCCATTTCTGATTCACAAAGATATTTTGATAAGGAATCATGTGTCCAGTGTTCCTTATCTGTGTTGATTCATGCTTGATAACAGAGCAGTGAGCTTTATGAGCCAGGGTTTGAGCTGGTACAACTGCTCCTGAGGAGAGCAGAAAACAGATTTATAAAGATTGATGTCTTTTTGTTTCTGAAGGGTGGTGGAACATGAGGCAGCTTCACCCAATATTTGAGATGGAGCAGAATTCTTTAGGACACTTTGCTGGGCTTGCTTTTGCTCTCACTTTTTCCATTTCTGATTCACAAAGATATTTTGATAAAGGAATTGTGTGTCCAGTGTTCCTTTTCCTTATCTGTGTTGATTCATGCTTGATAACAGAGCAGTGAGCTTTATGGGCCAGGGTTTGAGATGGTACAACTGCTCCTGAGGAGAGCAGAAAACAGATCTATAAAGATTGATGTCTGTTGGTGAAGGGTGGCCCTTCCTCGTTGTTTAGGGACAGGACTGCTCACAGTAGGAATTTCAGCCGCTGAATCATCAGTTGTGTGGTTTTCTGGCTTCCTAATTATTCCTGTTGATAGAAAAATGATATTGAGCCTCAGAAAAGATGAGTTTGGAATGGTTCTTAAGGGTCCTTTGAAGCCAGGTGAGACACAAGTGCTGAGGAGTTACATCACATTTCATTAGATATCCTAAATTTATTAAGTTGCAGGATGCTGTTTATTAGCTAATTAAAATTATTTCAAATCTGATCTCCTAGAACAGCTTTTATGTTAAATGCTGGAAATTAAGCCAACATTTTGACCACTATTAATAAAATTTACCTTTTTTTTCCCTTGTTTTTAAGTTGCACTGAACGATCAGATGAAATCTGTCCGAAAACGGAACGAGACTTCTGTCATTGGCCAAATTGGGGAAGATTTGCTTTCCTGGGTAAAATTCTTTTAATATTTCTTATATTTGAAAAAGTTATGTCATGGAATGACCAACAGAGCCAGAGGTTGGAGGAGGTAATTCCCAGCAATGGGAACTGAAGGGGCTGTGAGTCCTGGAGCCAAAACAGAGCTGGAGGATGAGGGGGGAAGGAAAGCAGGAGGAGCTCAGAGGATTTTCATCTGACTGGAATAGGAGTCATTTAAGGCACAAGAATAATATCCTAAAGATGTGTGGGTAGAACAGAAAGGTACTTTGGGTACATAAAGGTGAGAGTGGGATTTTGAGAAATGTAGTGGCACGATTTATTTCGGTAACAGTGAAGTGTGAGCCTGGTGTTGCCTGCGGTGCAGTTTAAAAAAATCAGAAATATACTGATTTCTAATCTTAGAATGTATAAATTTGGAGTTTGTAGTGCTGCTGCAGGCTTCACTTTTGAGATCTTTATGGAGTGATTTGACTGCCCCAGTCCTGGAAGTGTTCAAGGATGTCCTGGCCCATGATGGGGATGAGCTTTAAAAACCCTTTGAACCCAGACCAGGCTGGGATTCTGTGATGTGGGAGGGCTGGATTCAGGAGAACTGAAGAGTTTGGGAAGACAAACCCTTAAACCAGGGCAGAAATGCCTCCTCATTTTTGTCAATAATTCCTTTGTTCCCTGGTGACCCTAGTCCCGTGTGGCTCTGCCTGCTGAGGGTGCCTCGTGCCGAGCTCCAGCCTGTCTAAACTTGGCTTTTTTGGCTTTCTGGCACAGTTTAGTGGAGCAGCAGAGGAGAAGCTGAAACTTGCCACTGCCACCTTCTGCAGCAACCAGCCCTTCGCTCTGGAGGTCATCAAGTCCCGCCAGAAGAAGGACTCGCGCTTCCAGACCTTCGTGCAGGTGGGTTTGCCTCAGGGCTTGGAGTTTCTCACCAGGCTTTGAGTTTTCTTCTCCAAGCTTTGAGTTTTTCACCCCCAGGGTTTGAGTTTTTCACCATCAGGTTTTGAGTTTTTCTCCACCAGGCCTTGAGTTTTTCACCAAACTCTGAGTGTAAGTTCTCAGTTTCTCCACCAGGCTTTTGAGTTTTTCTCCACCAGGCTTTTGAGTTTCCTCCACCAGGCCTTGAGTTTTTCACCAAACTTTGAGTTTTTTCAACCTAAGCTCTCAGTTTCTCCACTGGGTTTTTGACTTTTCTCCACCAAGCTTTGAGTTGCCTCCATCAGCCTTTGAATTTTCTCCAGCAGGCTTTGAGTTTTCTCCTCCAGCCTTTGTGTTTTTCACCAGGCTTTTGAGTTTTCTCTACCAGGTTTTGAGTTTTTCATCAAGCTTTTGTGGTTTCCACCAGGCTTTGAGTTTTTCACCAAAATCTGAGTTTTTTCCCCTAAGCTCTGAGTTCTCTCCACCAGGCTTTTGAGTTTTCTCCGCCAGGCTTGGAGTAACCTCAGCACAGCCCAATGAATCCTCCTAGATAAAATTCTGATAATTAATTGCATTAATTAATGGCGTCATGCCTAACAATGCCTTCATCTGAGGACCACGTCCAGCACTGTATTTATCTCTCCTGGTGGTTTCTGCAGGGAGGAGCCCTCAGTTCTGGGCAGCACGGATGGAATGCAGGGCAGCACCGTGTCCCAGGCAGGAGATGCCATCTCCCCTGAGATTCCTGCTGCCCCAGGATCCCAAATCCCATTGGGCAGAGTGCCAGGAGCAGGAGGCAGATGCTGCACAGCTGCTCTGCCTGCCAGGGGTGGGATTTGGGTCCGTGTGGCATTTGCAGAACATTATCTCCATTAGCACAGCCTGGGAGGAGCTCTGGGAGTACAGGGCAGATTATCTTGACAAATATCCCGAGTTTTGCTGCGCTGTGAAAGCCCAAAGTGATGTGTTCCCTGGGAGCTGCTGACTGAGATGGATTGGGGATGGGCCCATGCCCATGGGGAGTAATGAGGGGAGGAAGGCACTGCTGCTGTGATGAGCTTTTCCTCTGGGTAATTGCAGATGGAGAGGGGATGCGTTGTCTGAGTGATAGATCTTGGCATCTCTTGTCTTGTATTTAATTACTGGAAAGTGAAGTAATAGATGTTTAAGTGATGAATAGATGTTGTGCATTCAGGTAATTATGGCCTTAATAAAAATGACAAATGCAGATATTGTGCTGTTGGAATTTAGGATGCCGAGAGCAATCCCCTGTGCCGGCGGCTGCAGCTCAAGGATATCATCCCCACAGAGATGCAGAGGTTGACAAAATACCCCCTTCTGCTGGATAACATTGCTAAATACACAGGTAAAGCTTTGCCACTGGGGTTTGGGCACCTGTGATGGTGTTCACAGGGGTCTGAGGATGAGGGAAGAGATGAGGATCTGACTCCATGTTTCAGAAGGCTTGATTTATTATTTTATGATATATATTAATTAAAACTATACTAAAAGAATAGAAGAAAAAGTTTCATCAGAAGGCTGGCTAAGAATAGAAAAAGAGAGAATGATAACAAAGGTTTGTGGCTCGGCTCTCTGTCCGAGCCCGCTGACTGTGATTGGCCATTAATTAGAAGCAACCACATAAGACCAATCACAGATGCACCTGTTGCATTCCACAGCAGCAGATAACCATTGTTTGCATTTTGTTCCTGAGGCTTCTCAGCTTCTTAGGAGGAAAAATCCTAAGGAAAGGATTTTTCATAAAAGATGTCTGTGACAGACACCCATCTCAGCAGGTTTTTTAGGTAAATCTGTTAAATAACACTTTAATTTTATGTGTCTCTGTTTGCATTGCGACCTCACTGCTGCTGTCTGCACAGGAGGTGTAAAAATAATAATAAAAATAAAAAACCAGTGTTGGTTCCTCCTAAGGAAAATAAAAAGGACATTCAGTGTGAAATAAGTGACTCTATCAAAGCTCTAAAGCAGCACAGAACGTCCCCATGCTCTTGCAGAGGGTGGGGTTTAATTAGGATCTGTTACACTGAAAGATACTTCCAGCACAACAGGTAAAAATGTGATAAATAACAGCACAAAATGCCTTCCCAGCTTTACTATCTGATACCTGCTGCAGGGTAATTTCATTACTCATAAAAATAGACTGCAGCTACAAGTTCCCTCTAATCCTAATTAGGAGAGCATGTGATACTCCATTATCTTTGATGTACTGGGTGATGTTCCTGTTAAGTGAATTCTCAGCGTGCCTGCTGCTGCTGCTGGGGAGAATTGATGGGTTCACCTGTGCCTGCACTCTTAGTGAGGATTTTATAAGGATTTTATAAGGATTTTAGGTCTCTCCGATTATTGTGAGTAGTTGTCACAAGGCCCCAAAAAAGGGAGAGGAACAATTGCAGTGTGTGTAATGATGTGCAGGTCACAATCAATTCTCTCCTGACAAATCTCATTTTTATCATTATTGCAGTGCTTTTGTTGGTGACTCCTCTGTGAGTTTAACTCCTTTTTGTCCAGTTTGAGGACAAAATGCAGGCCTGGCTGGGAGCACTGTCCCGCTTTGTGTTGTTCTTGCAGAGCTGCCTGAGGAGAAGGAGAAAGTCAAGAAAGCAGCAGATCACTGTCGCCAGATCCTCAACCACGTGAACCAGGCGGTCAAAGAGTCAGAGAACAAACAGGTGAGGGGCCAGGGTGAGCACCCAGGGCTGGGCACAGCAGGGCAGCTGCACTCTGGGCAGTTCTCCTGCTCCCAGTGACATTTCCTTGCATTTCCTGCACTCCATTCTGGGCAGTTTTGCTGCTCCCAGTGACATTTCCTTGCATTTCCTGCACTCTGGGCAGTTCTGCTGCTCCAAGTGATATTTCCTTGCATTTCCTGCATTCTTTCCAGTTTTGCTGCTCCAAGTGACATTTCCTTGCATTTCCTGCACTCCATTCTGGGCAGTTCTACTGCTCCAAGTGACATTTCCTTGCATTTCCTGCACTCTGGGCATTTTTTGCTGCTCCAAGTGACATTTCCTTGCATTTCCTGCACTCTGAGCAGTTCTGCTTCTCCCAGTGACATTTCCTTGCATTTCCTGCACTCTGGGCATTTTTTGGTGCTCCCAGTGACATTTCCTTGCATTTCCTGCACTCTGGGTATTTCTGCTGCTCCAAGTGACAATTTCTTGCATTTCCTGCACTCTGGGCATTTTTTGGTGCACCAAGTGACAATTTCTTGCATTTCCTGCACTCCACCCTGGGCAGTTCTGACATTTCCTTGCATTTCCTGCAGCACCTGGAGGATTATCAGCGGAGACTCGACCTCTCCTACTTGAAGCAGTCCGAGGATCCCATGATGGATGAGTTCAGGGTGAGTGGGAGCATTAAATCCAGTTTGAATGGAGTTTGCGTTCACTTTGTGCTTCTCCTGGTGCACACTCGAGTGCTCTTTGGAGATAAATATTTCTGTTTGAAAATGAAAACAATTTAGTCTCAGAAATGTGAGTTTTGCCACCTTCCTGAAGATTGCTGTGGCTCTAACAGCTCAGTTCTGCACATCATGGTGCTGATGGAGCTTGTCAGCTCTGTGCAACAAACCTTTATGGCCTGCAAGCTCAAGCACTGTATCCCAGAAGAGATATCTGATGGATAATGAGATTATTGTGGGTATTTATCTCATGTGAGTGCATCTCTTAGTGGTGCTGTTGGAGCTGGGGAGGCCTTGGAGAGCCCTGAGGTGTAACAGTGGAAATGGCTTTAAAAGGAGAGCTTGTACAAAAATGTCTGAGTTCCACACAGCCAAATAAAACCTGAAGTCCAGTATTAAAAATATTATTTTCCATGTCTCCTGTAAATCTTTGCAGTTTTGTTGGAAGCTGGTCACCTGCTGGTTTATTCCCCATCTCCCTCAAAGTCAGTATGAATTAAAAAAACCCCAACTTTTCTATAAAACTGTGTCATGTATCCTTCCCCAAATAAACCTGCAAGCATTGAGCAAGGGAAGGAAGAACTTTTGGCAGCTCCAAAATCTCGCTGTCATTGATTGCAGACTCTGAGACTTGGAAGGGATGAATTGTGAAAATTGTCACTTCTGCTTGCCTGCAGATCTAAATGTCACAGGCACTGAAGTGCCTGAAGAATCCATTGACATTACAAAGCCTGTCAGATCAGGGGGATGATTTGTAAATAATTTGTAGGCACACTTGACTTGCAAATCGAGTGCTGCAGCATTAATCAGTTGTAATGCTGGAGCTGAGTGTGGGGGATTGGAAAAACTCCTCCTAGGAAACAGGTGACATCCCAATGCCCCAGGAGCTTGACTTGGTGGCAGAATTCCCCACTCTGTGGCACTTGGCGTGTGGAAAAGAGCAGAGGAAGAGGAAAAGTGATAAACAGCATCTCTGACAGGATTTTGTGTTCCCTGCTCTGTGTTTCTGGGTTTAGCTGCTTAGCTCCAAACTGGAGTCCTTCTGGCATTCCTGTGTTTTATCATGACTTGCTTCCATGGAAATTTTAATTTTATTTTCTTTCCTCTGGTGACAGAACCTGGATCTAACAAAGAGAAAAATGCTCCATGAAGGGCCCTTGACCTGGAAGGTGAATCGTGACAAAACCATCGGTGAGTCTGGGCCATCCCCCATCCCCTGGCTCTGCCTGAGTTTGCTGGGAAGGAGAGCAGGGAAAAGCTCTGCTGCAGCTCCCAATTACGCTTCTTGTGCCACCTCTAATAATGCCTGTGTGCTCCTCTGAGCTGATTAAATTATTCTTGTCAATTGTGAAAAGTGCTGGAGTATCATTAGGGCCGTGCAGGGACACAGCAGTCAGTCATGAGCTGATCCAGCTCCATCTGTAGCTTTCTGCTGGAGTTTTCACCAGGAAGATTTGCAAGCTTTGCCTGGAATGGCACAGCACTGATTGCTGCCTCTGCATGAGTAATCAGAAATGCAGCTTTCTGCTTTCATCTTTTAACTCATTCTGGGCTTTTTTTTTTCTCTTTTTTTTTTTGCATTCTGGGCAGATCTGTACACTCTGCTGCTGGAGGACATCCTGGTGCTGCTGCAGAAACAAGATGACAAACTGGTGCTGAAGTGCCACAGCAAGATCCTGGCATCCACAGCTGACAGCAAGCACACCTTCAGCCCCATCATCAAACTCAACACTGTGCTGGTTCGCCAGGTGGCCACAGGTCAGTGCAGCCCACTGAGGAAGCAAAAAGAGAAGCCAAAAATAAAGATTAGCTCAGTTGAGGAAGATGATTTTGTGTAGATTCGCAGAGCAGAACATGGAAAACTGCGTAGGCTTAATTCTTGGTTGTCCAACATCGTGCTTAGTATGGATGAGCTGTTTAACTTCTTTGCATCAGTAATAGGCATTTGCTTGAGTTTTAAATAGACTTCTAAATGAAAGTACTCTGATTGTGTTAGAGGAAAAGCACTTTGGAAATTATTAGGAGGAAAAAGAGGAGAAATGGAGCTTTTTCAAAATGGGTTTTTTCCCTTTGAGGGCACATTTTGATAGGACAAGGTCAGTGTTTTTGTATTAGTGTTGGAAAGTTATCTCAAGGACTTTTTCCTTGCTTTGGGCTGGGGTTATGTAGGAATTTTGGGGAAGTGAGAAGTGAATTTGTGAATTTTTGGGAAGTTTCAGTTCCCTTTTCTGTGTTGGTGCAGATAACAAAGCTTTCTTTGTCATCTCCATGTCGGCGACGGGGGCTCACATCTACGAGCTGGTGGCACAGACTGTCTCAGAGAAGAATGTGTAAGTTCTGGGCAAATTCCAGCTGCTGCTGGCTTTGTTGTACCTCAGAGACCTTTTACCCCATGAATTCCCTGAGTTCCTTCTCTAAATTCAGCTGGAGTCTTGTGGTCTCTGTAAGTTGTAGGTCTTGTGGTCTCTGTAAGCATCTGCGGATAGTCCCTCCCAGCTGGCTCACTCCAGACTGTCCTGACCTCCAAAATGTTTTTATTTACCCTTAAAATTCTGGTTTTTTGGGCCTGACTGCCAGATCAGCCACAGAAATAATCCTGCATCTTCATGCAGCACCAGAGATCTTGGCAGATTTACATTCTGGCATCACAAACACCCCAGTGCAGGAATTGGATTCCATGGCTGAAAGCTTCATTGGGAGAAACTTTTTTCTCCTAAAGAATACCCAGGCACAGATGTGTTTATGGGATACATGCCTGTTGTTGCATCTGTACCCTTCAGTGATGTGTGAAATAATGCTTTTTCATGTATTTATATATCAATTAACTCCTTGATCTGACAAGTGATAAGGTCCTGTCTATCATTTCTGTCTGCTGAAGAGCATCCAGGTGAGCTGAGCTTTCACCTGTGGTGATTTCAGGCTGTTCCTGAGGGGACTGAGTGTAACAGAACTTAAAAAAAAAAAAAAAAGACATTTCTTTTTGGTAAAAAAAAAGCAATGATAATATCAGCTGGGTTTAAGAGGATTAAATAGAGAAATGCTCATTCTGCCTCACTTGCTGCATGGTTTTATTTGCTGTTTCTGCTGCAGCTGGCAGGACCTTATAGCTCAGATGGCAGGAACTGTGAAGATGGGGAGCAGCAGGAGAGTGATCCCACTGCCTCAGTCAGGCCCTGGCGAGTAAGTCAAAGCTGCAGGAGGAAGAAAAGCTGATTTTTCCTTCTCCAGCACACCTTTTCCTGTTTAAAAACTGCCCTGCAAAGCATGGATTGTGCTGCAGATGAGGCTGACTGAGAGGATGTGTTTGTGCTTCCCTCCCTGCAGAGAGGAGCGTGAGGAAGAGGAGCAGCAGAAGCTCAAGGAGCAGCATGACATTCCTGCCAGCAGCCTGCAGAGCCCAGGTAAAGCAGGAATTCAGGGAAAAGGAACAGGAGATTTGCTCCAGGGAGTGCTGATGTGCTCAGCCATAGTCCTGGGGGATTGGGGATCCTGGGGCAGCTTTGAGATTGTTCTGGAAAGGGATGATTTCTTTATAAGTCATTCAGAGAAGTGATGCTGAACCTCTTGGAAATGCATCTTTTACTATTCCCATCTGATTTATAAACCCTGGCAAGAACTGGCCTTGTAGCTGAAGAATCTTAGTGTTTCCAGAGTGGAATTTTCTGCAGTTTTACCATTGTTGTTTCACCTGAATTTTTGTTTTCTGTCCTCCAGATAAAGATCTGGGCCTGGAGTCTCCCTTGATACTGAACCCTCAGTCCTCCTCGCCCATCATGTCCGAGAAGGCCAAGGTGGAGGGGCTGCTGGGGGCTGAGGGGCAGTTTGAGAAGGGGCAGCAGGCAGAGCTGGCACTCAAGGACTCCTCTGGCTGCAGCTCAGCCTCGGTGCCAGAGGGGCAGTGGGCACGGGATGCCCTGAGGAACTGTGAGTACCCCCCTGCACCTGCAATTTCCATCCATTTTCCATCCCCCTGGGCTGGGTTTCACACAAAAGGGATGTGGCAGCCAGGAGTTGTGGATTCATGCACTCTCCCTTCCCTGGGATTCAGGCATCTCCTGGTTTTTCTGGGGTTTTCTGTATCAAACGAGGCTGATCATGGATTTCTACCATCCATGGAGTGCTCTGATGGCAAAATTATATTGCAGAACTCAGTGCACAGTGCCATTGCTGGTCAGCAGTTTTTAAAGGCAAGGCACTCAGCCCTGGCCTTATTCCTGCAGCACTGGAGCAGAACTGGAGAGCTTGCTTGTGTTGCAGAATGCAATTTTCCTTTTTATTTTCTGTAAAATTCTGCAAATTGTTCAGCTCACTTATATCCAAAGCCCAGGCTCAGATTTCCTGAGTTTAATTTGGTTTAATTAGATCAACACTTGTGTGTGTTGAGAAGTTTTCCTGATGGACAAATCATTGTTTGAGATTCTTTTTAAGGTTTTTTATAATTTCTTCTGCTCTCCTTTCAGAGGAGGAATGCAGGGCTCTGCAACCTGCTGGATCAGCTCTGGCAGTGCAACTCCTAAATATAACTCCCTAAAATTTCAATGAATTCATTAATGCACAGATCTGTCCTTGGCAACTCTGGAAGGGACACAAAGTCCCTCAGCTGTACTTGGAGGGAAGAGTCTGTGCAATATTTGCTTTTACCAAAATGCAGAACTCTCTCATCCTTGGCCCCAATTGCCTTTTCCATCCCTCTGTCCAAGCAATGACAGTTCTCAGAGTTATCTCAGAGCTTTAATTCCATTGATTCTCCTTCTCAGAGGATTTAAAGTTCTTTTCCAGTTCTGAATATTGCCCAGATATTCTTGGTACTTGTTTTAAGAGACCAGAACTAAAATAATCTCAGTCTGGGGGTGTGTAAGGACAATTTTAGTGACCCTTCAGCATCTCCTGAGTGCTGAGAGTTAAAAGAGCAGCTCTCCAACATTGTGACAAGAGCCTGAGCTGAGTGACAGCTCTGCTGTGTGACATCACAGCTTTTTTTGGGTGTTGCAGGAGCATTTTGTGGTGAGGAGGAACAATCTGGGGCTCTTGACAGCAGCACGTTTTTGTTTGGAACAATATGTCCCTATTATGAAGTGTTTGCTTGGGATAATTTGGGAGCTAAAGGAATGTGGGTTGAAGTTCAACCAGGCATAAATTTGCATTGAATTTTAGGGAAAAAATGTTTCTTAGATTTTTTTCCTTTTTTTTTTTTTTTTTTTTTGCTGTCATTTCAAACCTGAGTGGAATATTCCCAATTTCCTTGAGGTGGGGATCCCCTACTCTAACCACAGCTCTGAGCTCCTGTGCAGGGTGAAACTCAGGATCATTTTTGGAAACAATTTCCTTGGTTTTCTCCAAGGAGATGCAACTTGTCCTGACATGTTGTAAGGTAAAACAGGACAGTGAGGCCTTCAATACATTTATTTTTATCCCTGTTTTTCCTACCCCGAGCAAGGAGTCAGATCTCTGTCAGAGAGTGACCTTTGTGTCTGCTTTAATCCCTTCTGTGCTCTGTGAGCTTTGCCTGTGTTTGTCAAGTGCCATTAGTGCAGGAGCAGGATTTCCAGATATTATGATAAAAACAGAGATTTTGGGCAGGCAGGAAGGGAGGTGATGAGCTCACAGAATATCCTGAGCTGGAGAGGAGCCAGAAGGATCATTGAGTCCAGCTGCTGTCCATTTAATTATGTTTTTTTTTTTAATATACAGTGTAAAAACCATCCCTGATCTCTGAACCTGTTCAGAACCCGCTGAGTCTGACAGCACCACTGATCTGTGGAGTGTTCACAAATGGTTTTTCTCAGGAGATAGATGGGCTGTGGGACTTCTTTTCTCAGGAGATGGGCTCTGGGATATCCCCACTAAAAATCTGCTCAAACCCCCTGAGCCCTGAAGCTTTTTGGGGACGGTTGAACCAAACCCCTTTGTTTTTGCAGGAAATTATTTGGTTTTACTCAGGAGATGGGCTATGAGACATCCCCACTTCTGTCTCTTAAAACCTGCTCAAACCCCCCTTCTTAGATTTTTTCCCCTTTGTTTTTTTGCTGTCATTTCAAACCTGAGCGGAATATTCGCAATTTCCTTGAGGTGCAAATCCCCTGCTATAACCACAGCTCTGAGCTCCTGTGCAGGGTCAAAATTCGAGTTATTTGGTCACTTTGAGCCCAAAGCGGGAATCCTCTGCTGGAACCACAGCTCTGAGCTCCTTTGTAGGGTCAAAATTTGAGTTATTTGGTCACTTTGAACCCAAAGTGGAAATCCTCTGCAGTAACCACAGCTCTGAGCTCCTTTGTAGGGTCAAAATTTGAGTTATTTGGTCACTTTGAGCCCAAAGTGGGAATCTCCTGCTCTAACCACAGCTCCGAGTTCCTGTGCAAGGTCTAAATTGAGTTATTTGGGCAATTTGAGCCCAAAGTAGGAATCCCCTGCTATAACCACAGCTCTGAGCTCCTTTGTAGGGTCAAAATTTGAGTTATTTTGGTCACTTTGAGCCCAAATCCTGTCCCTCCCACCTGACCCTTGCCTGTCCTTGCAGTGGGGCTGCTGAAGCAGCTCTTGGTGCAGCAGCTGGGCCTGGCTGAGAAGGGCACCCTGGAGGACAGACAGCGCCTGCCCAGGTTCAGGAACGTGTCCCAGGAAGCCCAGACAGAGAGTGGCGCCGAGCAGCAGCAAACTCCGAACCCTGAGAGCAGATCCCAGCAGGCTGCAGAGGACAGAGCCCTGGGCAGAACTGGGGAGGAGGAGAGGCACGGCGCCCGGACTGCAGCGCGGTGCCCGGCCTCGGGGGATGCCCTGCAGCTGCTGGGCACCGAGCCCCCTGCCAGGGCCGCCCTGCCCATGGACAGCACGAACCTGGAGGGCTCCAGCTCGGAGCTGGAGGGGCTGGGGGCTGACGAGAGCGGGGAGCATTTCTTCGATGCTCGGGAGGCTCACAGCGACGAGAACCCCGGTGAGGGCGGCGAGCTGCTGGGCAGGAAGGAGGAGGAGGAGGACGAGGAAGAGGAGGAGGAGGAGGAGGTGCAAATTCGGATCTCAGGTGAGCCTGGGGCACTCCTGCAGGGGGTGAGTGTGACAAGTGATCACAGGGGTCTGAGGATGAGGGAAGAGACGAGGATCTGACTCCATGTTTCAGAAGGCTTGATTTATTACTTTATCATATATATTACATTAAAACTATACTAAAAGAATAGAAGAAAAGGTTTCATCAGAAGGCTGGCTAAGAATAGAATAGGAAGGAATGATAACAAAAGTTTGTGGCTCAGCTCTCTGTCTGAGCCAGCTGACTGTGATTGGCCATTAATTAGAAACAACCACATGAGACCAATCCCAGATGCACCTGTTGCATTCCACAGCAGCAGATAACCATTGTTTGCATTTTGTTCCTGAGGCCTCCCAGCTTCTCAGGAGAAAAAATCCTAAGGAGAACATTTTTCCTGAAAAGATGTCTGTGACAGGTGATGGCCTGGCCAGGTCTGTTTAACTTCACTGTTTGTTTGTCTGGGGTGGGACATCAGCTCCCAGCTCTCACCAAGTCGTTTTAGCCCTGTGCAAACAGCACCTGGTTCATTCTTCATGGAGAAACTGAAGGGCTGGGGGACACAGGATGCACCCTGTGACAACTGGAATTGCCAAGCCCTCGACTGTGGCTGGCCTGGACCACTTCATCTCTCTACTCCCTAAAGGTTTTCCCTGCAGTCAAAGCCCTTCTTAAAGCTCTTTTCCTGATCAAGCTTCAGGAAAGAAACACAGAGCTGGTTCATTCTTCATGTGCTACAGGAGAAGCTGACACAGTTGTCCCTGTGACAACTGGAATTGCCAGGCCCTGGATTTTGGGTAGCCTGGACAATTTCATCTCTCTACTCCCTAAAGGTTTTCCCTGCAATCAAAGCCCTTTTTAAGGCCCTTTTCCTAATCAAGCTTCAGGAAAGAAACCCACAACTTTCATTTTACACTGTAATAGCCTCCTGTAACCTTACCACACTCTGAACCTCTGAAAAGTTTATTATTTTATTATATTTATTGTTGTTGCTGCTCATGGACTATTTGACGGCTTCAAATTATTGACAGCTACAAATTATTTACAAATCCTGAGAACACCAAACTTAGTAGAGAAACTGAGGTTTGTCTCTGTGCATTTTCTAGTAGAAGCAGCTGCTATCAGGTGGATTCAGCACTAACAGCCCCACAGAAGTCTCTTTTCCATAAATATGCTCTTATTTAAAAATTGGATTATATCCATGTGGATAAGCCAATTTATGACTGCCCCAATGCTGCTTTCCAAATACATAGTGCAAATAATTTTTCTCCCCGAGACATTTTGAATTATTAAAACTGAGCCAACAACTTGAAGCATCTAATTTATTTGTCACCTCTTCCACTGTTTACTTTTTTAGCTGTATGGGGACATCAAAATGAGATGGATCTGTTTTTAGTCAATTCTGAGTCCCCTGTGCTGGCTTTGCCTGTGCTGTTATGGAGAAATTCATTAAATGGATTCCTGTGTCTGGGTGCAGGTTGTGAAAGCATTTTCTGTCTGTAATTATTTTTTAGTGTATCAACAGGCTCTGCTTTAAACCTCACCCATCTAAAAGCATGGGTGCAGGAATAGGATTTTCAGATATTATTATAAAAACAGAGATTTTGGGCAGGCAGGAAGGGAGGTGATGAGCTCACAGAATATCCTGAGCTGGAGAGGAGCCAGAAGGATCATTGAGTCCAGGTGCTGTCCATTTAATTATGGTTTTTTTAAAATATACAGTATAAAAACCATCCCTGATCTCTGAACCTGTTCAGAACCCGCTGAGTCTGACAGCACCACTGATCTTGGAGGGTTCACAAATGGGACTTCTTTTCTCAGGAGATGGGCTCTGGGACATCCCCACTAAAAATCTGCTCAAACCCTGAGGCCTGATGTTTCTTGGGGACAGTTGAATCAAACCCCTCTGTTTCTGCTGGAAATTATTTGGTTTTTCTCAGGAGATGGGCTGTGGGACAGCCTCACTTTTATCTTTTAAAATCTGCTCAAACCCTCCTGAGCCCTGAAGATTCTTGTGGGTATTTGAGTCAAACACCATTTATTTAAAATTATTTGAAATTATTTGGCTTTTCTCAGGAGAAAAATCAGATGTGGGACATCCCCATTTCTGTCTCTAAAAATCTATTCAAACCCCCTTGAGCCCTGAAGCTTCTTGGGGACAGTTGAATCAAACCCCTCTGTTTCTGCTGGAAATTATTTAGTTTTTCTCAGGAGATGGGCTGTGGGACTTCTTTTCTTAGGAGATGGGCTGTGGGACATCCCCACTAAAAATCTGCTCAAATCCCCCTGAGCCTTGAAGCTTTTTGGGGACGGTTGAATTGAAACCCATTGTCTTTCCAGGAAATAATTTGATTTTTCTCAGGAGATGGGTTCTGGGACATCCCTACTAAAAATCTGCTCAAACCCCCTGAGCCCTGATGCTTCTTGGGGACAGTTGAATCAAACCCCTCTGTTTCTGCTGGAAATTATTTGATTTTTCTCAGGAGATGGGCTGCAGGACTCCTTTTTTTAGGAGATGGGCTGTGGGACATCCCCACTAAAAATCTGCTCAAATCCCCCTGAGCCTTGAAGCTTTTTGGGGATGGTTGAATTGAAACCCATTGTCTTTGCAGGAAATTATTGGAGTTTTCTCAGGAGATGGGCTGTGGGACATCCCCATTTCTGTCTCTAAAAATCTGCTCAAACCCTCCTGAGCCCTGAAGCTTCTTGGGGATGGTTGAGTCAAACTCCATTGTCTCTGGAGAAAATGAATTGATTTTTCTTAGGAGATAGATGGGCTGTGGGACTTGTTTTTTTAGGAGATGGGTTGTGGGATATCCCCACTAAAAATCTGCTCAAACCCCCCTGAGCCTTGAAGCTTTTTGGGGACAGTTGAATCAAACCTCTTTGTCTTTGCTGGAAGTTATTTGACTTTTTTTAGGAGATGGGCTGTGGGACGTCCCCATTCTGCCTCTAAAGATCTCCTCAAGCCCCCTGAGCCCTGAAGCCCCAATCCCATTGTCCCCACAGGAAATTCTTTGAGTTTTCTCAGGAGATGGGCTTTGGGACTTCCCCATTCTGCCTCTAAAGATCTCCTCAAAGCCCCTGAAGGCCCAATGCCCGCTGTCCCCACAGGAAATTCTTTGAGTTTTCTCAGGAGATGGGCTTTGGGACTTCCCCATTCTGCCTCTAAAGATCTCCTCAAAGCCCCTGAAGGCCCAATGCCCGCTGTCCCCACAGGAAATTCTTTGAGTTTTCTCAGGAGATGGGCTTTGGGACTTCCCCATTCTGCCTCTAAAGATCTCCTCAAAGCCCCTGAAGGCCCAATGCCCGCTGTCCCCACAGGAAATTATTTGATCCTCGATGGATACGGAACGGTGCAGGAGAGCTCCACGGACGAGGAGGTGTCGGCCCTGGTGCTGCAGTGCACCTCGCACCGGCAGCCCGCGCTGGGCTGTCCCCAGCAGCAGCAGCCGCTGTCCCCCAGGGAGCCCCGGTGTGACAGGGACAGCTCGCCCTTGGCCGAGGAGCTGCGCTGGGCAGGCCTGCAGGAGCCCTGTCCCTTCCTGGGCAGCCCCCAGCTGCCCCTGCAGAGCCGCGTGCAGCTCATGCAGTACATCCACAACATCCAGGATGCCCTGGAGAAGCTCAAGGTGCGTGGCTTTTGTGATTTTTATTGGTATTTCAGAATTATTATTATTATTATTATTATTATTACTATTACTATTACTATTTTTACTATTATTACTATTATTACTATTATTACTATTACTATTACTATTACTTTTATTATCTAAATGTAAATTGTTTTTCTTATTGTTATTTTTAATTAATAATATTAATAATAATATTATATAATAATATTATTTATAATTATATTGTAACAATTATTATATTATTATATATAGTATTATTATGTAATTATATATAATATAATGTAATATAATGTAATATAATGTAATGTAATGTAATATAATATAATATGATATAATATAATATAATATAATATAATATAATATATAAATTATATAATATAATTAATAATATATAATAATATGTAATAATATAATATAGAATTATAATATATATAATTATAATGTAACGATTATTATAATATTATATAATTATATATATAATATATAATAGTATAATTATATATATTATATATATTATTACATAATATAGTATTATTATCATCTAAAGGTGCATTGCTTTTCTTATTTCTATTATATTTATATTTATATTTAGAAATTTATTTTTATTATTATTATTATTATTACTATTTGCTCGTGGTGTCAAATGAAGATTCTGAGTTGCACCGAGGATATCAAACCAATATTGAGGCTTTCAGGCTCTCTATATTCCAAATTGTTTTCCAGCTCTATTCCAATATATTCCAAATTATTTTCCGGATATATTCCAATATATTCCAAATTATTTTTGCATGGGACAGGGATTCTCTTTATAGAATAACTACAGAAAGTTTATTTTGTGAAACACTCAGCAGCCAGCCTTGAATTTCACTGAAATCAGAATATTGCATGCAAATGAAGCTGCTGCTGAAGGAGTTGAGGGGGCTCACTCCAGTTGGGTGTTTGCAGTGGTGAAAATTCTCTTTTCCTGTTTGAAACCCTCTTCGTGTGCCTGGTAAATAGAGATCCACGTTACAAATCTGTGAAAAATATCATAATACACTATTATTAAATATCATTTATTATTATTGTCAGTAGTAGTAGTAGCATTAGTATTAAATATCATATAATCTCTATCAAATAGATAGAAAATCTCAACCGTTGAGTTTTGGGGCTGTTGCTGTTTTGCAGGAGGTGGAGGAGGATTACAGCGTTCTGCGGCGCCAGGGGCTGGCTGGCTCAGCCTCCTCAGGAGAGCACTCAGGTGGGACCCCAAAGTCACCCCCAGAGCACAAAATCCACAGTTTGGGCTACCCAAAAACAGAGGCCAGGCAGAATTTAGGGAATAAAAAGCAGTTGAGGAGGTGCAGGAGGTGGAGGAGGATTACAGCGTTCTGCGGTGCCGGGGGCTGGCTGGCTCAGCCTCCTCAGGACAGCACTCAGGTGGGACCCCAAAATTTTGATTTAAAATCCCGCCGTTTCAAAGTGGATATTCTGACTTAAAATTCCAGCGTTCAAGTGAGATATTCTGATTTAAAATTCCAGTGTTTCAAAGTGGATATTCCCAGAGCACAAAATCCACTGCTTGGGCCACCCAAAAACAGAGGCCAGGCAGGATTAAAAGAATAAAAACCAGTTCTGTTCATTGAAGGGCCTTCTGGGACATTTAGGGCAGACAAAACCCACCCAAAAATGGACTCGCTGGTTTCACACTATTATTTTGGTGATTTTAGAAGGTTTAACAAGATAATAATGAAAAACTCATGAGTGATCCTCAGAGTCCAACACAACCTGACCATGATTGGTCATTAAGTAAAAACAATTCACATGTTGGATAAACAATGTGCAAACACATTCCAAAGGGGAAGCAATCAGATAATTATTGTTTTCATTTTTCTCTGAGGTTTCTCAGCTTCCCAGGAGCAGAAATCCTGTGGAAGGGATTTTTCAGAGAATTGTGACAGTGACACCTGACCAAGGGCTGGGGGTGAAGCTCTCAGTGAGCAGCTCTGCCTGTGGGAGTGCTCAGAAATGCCACTCACTCCTCTCTCACCACCTTTTTTTTTTCCTTTTTCCCCCTTTTTTTCCCTTTTTTCCCCTTTCCAGACAAAAGCTAGTCGTGTTTCCAGGAGTGGCTGAAGATTGGAGGAAGAGAATCAGGACCCAGCACCCGCTGTCTCCCCTGTGGACTCTGGGATGAGGGTTTGGAGCATCCAAACAGAACCATTCTCTAGCAAAGTGGGCATGGGGTGCTTTTCCTGTGGGGCATCTGCACTATCTTGTCAGTGAGGGAGTCTATTCTATTCTGCTCCTCTCCTTGCTACCAGAAATTCAATTTTTTTTTTTTTTTCAGAACAGGAAAAAAAAAAAAAAAAACCAAACCAAATGTACAGAGCTTTGGGTGTAGGATATAAAAAAAAATGTATTTAGACATTTAAAAGAAAAAAAAAAATCAATGTATTTATTTGACTTCATTCCGTGTATCAAAAGCACATTTTAATTTTTTAATCTGCCTTTTTTTTTTTTTTTGTTCTATTTTTTTTTTTTTTGGGTAGTGACAGTTCTGGCCCACCCTGCCTGGTGAGGGGACAGGGGGGATCTGTGTGCAGGTGATTCCTCACTGGAATGGACTCTGCACTCCCTGCTGGCACCAAGAGCTACTCATGAAGGTGTTAGGATGGAATTTGTGGCTGGGATTTGTCTGTATCCAGCCAACTGCATGGGAATTGCTTGTGTCACCACGTGTGCAACAGGAATTTTCCATGCACTAAACAGCCAGGCACTTGAGATGGGCAAATTTTCCTTTTCCCCTTTCCCATTCCTTTGCTGGGAGAGGAGAAAAAGGTCTAATTTTGGGGTTTTTTTTTCTTGACTTTGTTGGCTTTGATCATTGTCTCCTTTGTAAAGTGATAAAAAGAAAAATACTTGGACCTGCAGCACTTTTGTAACTCTTCTCTGGATCATAAAAAAAAAAGATAAAAAAAGATAAAAAATGCAAACCCAGAAGTGTTTCAAAGATGTGGGGCAGCTGTGCCCCTGATTCACTACTGAATGAAAAAGGGCTGCCATGGAGTTAGCCACAGGTACTGCTGATTTTAGGGCCAGTAAGTTTTAGTACCTGGAGTATGTCTTGCTGAGGGCTCGGGGTGGGCTCTGGGGTTGTTTTTTTGGGGTTGGTTTTTGTGGAATTTTGCTTTTTTTTTTTTTTTTTGTTTTTTTTTTTTGTTTTGGAAATCATTCGTGCCAATGAGAGGGAGATTGGTGACCTGAGGAGGCTGGAGCAGCTCTGGGCGCCTCCTCAGGCCTGTCCTGCTGGGGATTCCTGCCAGGGTGGGAATTGGGGTGACCCTGGGCACAGCCTGAGCCCAATTCCATTCATTTCCCATCCCCTGGGCTGGATTTCACACAAGAGGGGTCTGACAGCAGGGACTTCTGGATCCGTGCCCTGCCCCTTGAGCTGTCTCCTTGTTTTCCTGCTTTTGTCTATCAAATGAGGGCGAAAATGAATTTTTACTGTGGTGGTTCAAGCTGTCCCCATTGGCACTGGGCTGTGCTGCTCCTTTCAGGTTTTCAGCTCTTTTAAGGAAGGCAAACTGAGCATCCTGCACATCCCATGGACTCAGAACTTTGCTCAGCACCAGGATCCTCCAGCTCCTCTAAAACAAACATTTTCCCTTTGGCTACTGGCAAGAAATCACCTCTGTCCCCTGTCAGAGGAATCCCAGCTCTTGTTTTTGCCCCAGAATCCTGTGGGAAATGAATTCAGGTGGCAGCAGAGGCAGCAGAGGGGGTTTTGCTGTCCTGCTTGGCAGAGGGTGCTTCAAACTGTCCCCAGTGCCACTGGGCTGCTCCTGCCAGGTGGGTGAGGAACACACCCTCTTTTCAGATTTTCAGCTCTTTAAGGGAGCCAAACTTCTTGTCTGCTGGCAAGAAATCACCTCTGTCCCCTGTCAGAGGAATCCCAGCTCTTGTTTTCCCCCCAGAATCCTGTGGAGGATGATTTCAGGTGGCAGCAGAGGGAGCAGAGGGGATTTCACTGTCCTGCTTGGCACAGGGAGCAATTCAAGCTGTCCCCAGTGTCACTGTTGTTGTTTTTCCCCCAGAATCCTGTGGAGGATGAATTCAGGTGGCAGGAGAGGGGATTTCACTGTCCTGCTTGGCACAGGGAGCAATTCAAGCTGTCCCCAGTGTCACTGTTGTTGTTTTCCCCCCAGAATCCTGTGGAGGATGAGTTCAGGTGGCAGCAGAGGTGATTTTGGTGTGGGAGTTGGAGCCAGGAGCCCTTGCAGGGAGGGAAGGGAGGAATTCCTGTTGTTTGAGGAGCGTCACCACTGCCAGGAGCTCCCTGGGGTTTTTTTGGGATGCACCAAATCCTGTAGTGTGGGATTATTGTCAGTATTAACCCAGCACTCAGCCCCTCAATTCCCTGGATTTTAAACATCCAGATTCCCTCTGAGACCCCCTCAGCCTGGAATGCTGCCAGGAGGAAAACTGAAAACAGCCCAGACCTGGGGTTGGACCCCTTTATTCCCCTCACACTCCAAAACCAGGAGCAGTTGTGGTGACCTTAAAGGGTCTAAAGTGATTAAAAGGTTCCCAGATGCTCCCATGGAGCTGCAGGGCAGAGGGAGCTCAGTGTGGCTTTGGAGAATGTTCTGGAAGGGCAGCACGGGTGGGGTTTGGGGTGGCTCCTGCTCTTTGATTGTGGTTGAACACAAAATCCTCGCTGGGTCTCTCCAGGTTACAGAATTCTGTGGTGGTCCCTGGCGTCACCTCTGGCGTCACCTCTGGTGCTTGTGGCAGCAGTAGAGAGCTGGCAGTGTAAATTCACGTTTTTGCCTCTTTTCCCAGAGAATTCCTTTCCAACGAAATTCCTTTCCCAGGGAATTCCCTTTCCCATGGGATTCCTTTCCTGGGTAATTCCCAGAGAATTCCTTTCCCATGGGATTCCTTTCCCGGGTAATTCCCAGAGAATTCCTTTCCCATGGGATTCCTTTTCCCAGTGAAATTCTTTCCCCAGTGAATTCCCTGGCACACCCCAGACCTCACATGCACTATCCAGGATTCCCACTGTTATTTCCTCCTTGAAGCCATAAGATTCCCCCTTATTTTAAAATGGAATTTTCATTTTCATCTCCCCCTGATTGGTTGGGCATTCCCTTATCCAAACATTTCTCTGGAGTTTTTTGTCCCAGCCCCTCATTGCAAAATTAATATTTTTTTTTTCCCCCCTCCCCAAACAGAACAAGGATTTCTTGGTTTGGGAACAAGGATGGGAAATAAGGACATTTCCTGAGGGCTCATTTCACCCAGCTCAGGGGCAAAAGCTGAAGATGGAATTTTCTGGAATGGGAATTGCCTGGTCCTGCAGGAGATCCCACATTGCCCCGGTGGGGTCAGAGGGGTGCAAAGCTCAGGCAGCACCTGGCTGTGCTTGAAATGGGATATTCTGATTTAAAATGGGATATTCTGATTCAAAATGGGATATTCTGATTTAAAATGGGATATCCTGATTTAAAATTGGATATTCTGATTTAAAATTCCATATTTCAGATTGGATATTCTGATTTAAAATGGGATATTCTGATTCAAAATGGGATATTCTGATTTAAAATTCCAGTGTTATTCTGATTTAAAATTCCAGCGTTTCAAATTGGATATTCTAATTTAAAATTTAAAATTCCAGTGTTTAAATTGGGATATTCTGATTTAAAATTCCGGTGTTTCAAATGGGATATTCTGATTTAAAATGCCAGCGTTTCAAAGTGGATATTCTGATTTAAAACTTAAAATTCCAGTGTTTCGAATGGGATATTCTGATTTAAAATCCCAGCGTTTCAAAGTGGATGTTCTGATTTAAAACTTAAAATTCCAGTGTTTCAAATGGGATATTCTGATTTAAAATCCCAGCGTTTCAAATTGGATATTCTAATTTAAAATTTAAAATTCCAGTGTTTAAATTGGGATATTCTGATTTAAAATTCTGGTGTTTCAAATGGGATATTCTGATTTAAAATCCCAGCGTTTCAAATTGGATATTCTAATTTAAAATTTAAAATTCCGGTGTTTCAAACGGGATATTCTGATTTAAAATCCCAGCATTTTAAAGTGGATATTCTGATTTAAAACTTAAAATTCCAGTGTTTCAAATGGGATATTCTGATTTAAAATTCCAGCGTTTCAAATTGGATATTCTAATTTAAAATTTAAAATTCCAGTGTTTAAATTGGGATATTCTGATTTAAAATTCCGGTGTTTCGAATGGGATATTCTGATTTAAAATCCCAGCGTTTCAAAGTGGATATTCTGATTTAAAACTTAAAATTCCAGTGTTTCAAATGGGATATTCTGATTTAAAATTCCAGCGTTTCAAATTGGATATTCTAATTTAAAATTTAAAATTCCAGTGTTTAAATTGGGATATTCTGATTTAAAATTCCGGTGTTTCGAATGGGATATTCTGATTTAAAATCCCAGCGTTTCAAAGTGGATATTCTGATTTAAAACTTAAAATTCCAGTGTTTCAAATGGGATATTCTGATTTAAAACTTAAAATTCCAGTGTTTCGAATGGGATATTCTGATTTAAATCTCCCTGCTCTTAGATTTCATTCTCCTGGATCCAGTTTTTTCTGCCTGTTCCCCAAAGAAATCCCTGGGTTCCCTCCCTTTCCCCAAGGTGCCAACTGACGAGCAGATGTACTGCAAAAGGGATACTGCAGCCAAAACACTGCTGATTTATTTTCAATTAAGTCTTGTGGAGCTCTCTTCATACTAGAATATTTTTATTTTCTTTGTACAACATACAATCATGTACTCTTAACAGAGATTTACTTTAAAGAGAAGAAGAAGAAGGAAAAAAAATAAAAAATCTGGAAGTATTCTTAAAAAAAAAAAAAAAAACACAAAAATCTTTATTAATAATCCTGTATTTTTACTGATCATGTTTGAATGTCTAAAAAGACTTTATTGTTCTAATTATCCAGATGTATGTTTGTAAAATAGCTCTTTTATGACTTAGCTGATCGGGTTGTATGTTTCTGGAATTAAATATTGGTCACTTAAAAAAAAGAAAAAAAAAAAGAGAAATCTGTTTTCAGGACTTGGGAAATAGAAAATTTAAGCGTTTCAAATATCATTAAATAAGCTTAAAGGAAAAGCAGCTTTGTCTGGTGAATTTTTTGGGGGTGGTTTTGCTGTAATTGCCTGGAGTGTTTGAAGGATAAATGATGGAAAAGGAAATTTTTCTAGAGATGGAAGTACCTTGATTGTATTGTTGCTGCTCAGAGCTAATGAATTATTAATTAATTACTTAATTAATTAATTGGCAGAGCACCCAGTACAGGAAAAGAAATCCCCCCTTGTTCCATCAGGACATTCCTGCAGGAATTGGAGCCTTGGTGGGTCCTGCACACCCCTGGCAGGTGAGACCAGAAAGGGAATTTCTGCCCTTTTTAAGGAATTTCTGGTTGCAGAAAGAAATTTAATGATTTTTGGAGTGATTTAATGAATTTTGGAGCAATTTAATGAATTCTGGAGCAGTTCAGAGGAGCTGCACTGGCTCTGAGACAATTCAGCCTGAGCAGGGAGTGCTGCTCTCAATCCCAAATCATTCCTGCCTTCTTTTTCCTTTTAAATCCAACCAGGACCATCATTCAGTTAAATTAATTAATTGATCCTGTTAATTTATTGTTATTTTTAAAAGGAAATTTGTTTTGAAGGTTGGTGTAGAACCCTTCCATGTGATATTTCACCCAAATATTTCTTCATTGCTGTACAACCCCTCCATGTGATATTTCACCTAAATATTTATTTGCATTCCCATTTTTTCTGCTGGATCTTTTTTCCCTCCTCTGGGACCCACCCAGAACTGTAAAAGAGAAGTGAAATTAAAACTCAGCTGTTGAGGGAACCTGTGAAATTTTGGAGCAGGGAACATCTGTGCTGAGAGTTTGGTGATTTCTGAGCAGAGGCTGCTCCCCCTGAATCCCTGGATTTAGTGACATTTCTGTCTTTCCCTTCCCTGGAAGGTGATGACAAAAATAAATCAATTAAAACAACACCAAAATAGGAAAAAAAAAAATCAGTTTTATTCCTAAAATCTCGGGAGCTTTTCCCTTTTTTCCCCCTTTCTCTGTCTGCATCATGAACATGAAGCTCCTTGAGAGATTTCTTTATTACTTTATTATAATTGGTAATCTGAGCTCTGTTACAGTTTCCTAATGATGCTCTTCGTGTTTTGCCTGTTTAAATGTTATTTTATATATTCCCTTTACTGCCTTGCTGTAAATAAATGATTCAAAAACCCTCAGCAGCTCCAGAGAAATCGCAGCTGGGGCTGGGGCAGGGCTGGGCTGCAGATCTGGGGTTGTTCCACATCCCAAATCTTGGAATTCATCTCTCCACAGGCAGGGGAAATTCAGGGAGTCATTTTTGGGTCATTTTTGCGTCATTTTTGGGTCTTTTTGGGGTCTTTTTGGGTCATTTTTGGGTAGTTTTGGGGTCATTTTTGGGTGATTTTTGAGTCATTTTTGGGTCATTTTGAGTCATTTTGGGGTTATAGGAGCTTTAAGGTCCCTTCCAGCCAAACCATTCCATGATTCCATGGGGTTTCTGAGCAGTCAGGGTGGAATTCTGTCCATCCACCTCCCTAAATGATAAAAAACCCCGTTTAATCCATTTGTTCTCTCAACAAAGATCCCTTTGGTATTTGCTGGAAAATATCCATGATTTCCCCTTGTTTTTGTCAACACCTCAATGGATTTTAGGTTTTATTTCAAAATATTGATGGGAGCCTGGTGGAGGATGGAAGTTGTCCAGTCCTTGGCATGAATTTTTTGCCAGTTGGGTTGAGCATTTTGGGGAGAAATATTTCCCATCAGAGCTGGGCCCAGCACTCCCAGAATGGAAAAAAAAAATTTAAAATTTGGATGTGTTTCCTTCAAAGTGTGATCCAGAATTAAATGGGAAAGAGCCTGGGGTTAACACTGAGCATATGCCTGGGTTAAAATGTTGGTTTGAGAAATCTTGAGAAAACAGACACATGTTGTTATTATTAATATTTTAAAATTATATATAAAATATATAATATTTTATATAACATTATATAATTTGTATAATGTATAATATATAATATATATAATTTATATATTATGTAAACTATATACAATTTTATTATATATTATTATAATTCCTATATATTATATAAATTGTATATAATTTATATAATACATAATATATATTATATATTATATATTTTATATATATTTGTATAGTACATAATATATATTATATATAATATATACTATATGTTATATATTTGTATATTATATATATTCTATATTCTATGTTATATAAGATATATATAATATATATCATATATAGACTCTATAAGATATATATAATTTATTATATATTATATATTATATATTGTATTATGTATATGTAATGTATATTATTTATAATATCTATAATATCTATAATATATTATATATGGTATATATTATATATATAATTATATCTATTTGTATAATATATAAGATATATATAATATATTTTATATATTATGTATACAATGTTATATATTTTATATATAAGTTTAAAGATAATAATAATAACAGGTGTCTGTTTTCTCAAGAAAATTATATATATTCTAAATATTATATATATCTATATTAAAAATACTGTTAAAAAAAGGAGGCTGATGAGTTGATATTTATAATTTACTGAGCTTAAAGGGATTTTCCAGCCTTAAAAATACCATTATTCCATTTATAATTTTATTATTCCATTATTAAATGCCTCCCAGTGCATTTCCTGCTTGAGCCCTCCTGCATTTCTCCCCATCCTAAACCAAAACTCCACCATCCTTTCCTTTAATCAGGAAAATAATTCATTTTCCCCCCCCTTTTTTCCTCAGCTGCTGGGAGTTTACAGCTGCAAATCATCGAGTTGGGCTTTTTGGCAGAATAAAAAACCCCAAAATATCCCAGCCTCTCCCTTTCTTGCAGCATTTGTTTGTTTCCAGATGCCTGCAGCTTGTTCAGCGTGGAGCATCTCCCCTGATCAATATTTTAACCTTCTTGTTGATATTTACTCAGAGCTGCTGAATAAACTCCGTGGAGTGGAGCTCCAGAGCGAATCTCCGTTTCTCTCAGCTCTCGGGAGCTTTGGCAATAATTTGCATTATCCGGGGTTATTGTTATGCTGGGATATTAATGAGCACATCTCCCTCCCTTCTGTCTCTCCAAAATTCAATTCAGAGCCCACTTCTGGTGCTGCAGCAACTTCTCAGCTCTGAATTAGCACAGAGAGGAGAGAGCTTTGTGCTTTCCTTTTGTCAGCTCGCTTTGAAAAAACCCTTTTCTCTCCAGTTTTATGAAGATGGGTTTGATGCAGCTCCAGCTGCTTGGCTTGTGATGAGGGGGAGATTAATCCCTTCTTGGTGGCATTTTTTAATCCTACCATCTTTATTAAGTTTAATCCCATTTCTCTGAAAAACTCCACTCCAGAACTGTCCATGTCCCCCTGTGCCTGCCCTTAACCTGTTCTTTCACCTCCAAATACTGATAATTTTTTTGCTTATTTGGTTTTTGGGATTAAATGGGTTCAAAACATTTCAGGAGCCCCCCTGAGTGATTCATCACCATCATTTTGGGGCGTGCATGCAGCAGAAGTCAAATAGCCTCGATTGCAGCTTCTATTGAACTCATCTTTTCTGCTCTGCAATTTCTTTATTGTGCCATAATAAAGCTGCCCCTGTCACTGCTGAGCTCTGCCTCATCCGTCTCCCTCTGCGAGATGGGAGCTGAGGGAAAAGCTCAGGGCTTGGGCTCTCAGCACATCCAAATCTCCCTGTTCAGGTGCTCATTCCCCTAGGACTGAGCCTAGCCTTTTTTTCCTTTCCTTTCCTTTCCTTTCCTTTCCTTTCCTTTCCTTTCCTTTCCTTTCCTTTCCTTTCCTTTCCTTTCCTTTCCTTTCCTTTCCTTTCCTTTCCTTTCCTTTCCTTTCCTTTCCTTTCCTTTCCTTTCCTTTCCTTTCCTTTCCTTTCCTTTCCTTTCCTTTCCTTTCCTTTCCTTTCCTTTCCTTTCCTTTCCTTTCCTTTCCTTTCCTTTCCTTTCCTTTCCTTTCCTTTCCTTTCCTTTCCTTTCCTTTCCTTTCCTTTCCTTTCCTTTCCTTTCCTCCTTTTTCCATTTTCATTTCCTTTCCCTCCATGGAATTATGAGAGCTGGAATTACAAGAGCTCCTCCAGGGGCTCCATGCTTAAAATTTCCTTACAAAATCTGGGATTTGGGCTCTAAGCAGATGCAAAAATCCCTGTTCAGCTGCTCCTTCCCCTAGGACTGAGTCTTCCCTTTGCTGCCTTCCTTTCCTCACTCTCCATGGAATTTTAAGAGCTGGAACTCCATGGAATTATGAGAGCTGGAATTTTCCATGGAATTAGGAGAACTGGAATTCTGAGAGCTGGAATTCTCCCTGGAATTCTGAGAGCTGGAAAAAGCTGTGCTGATGGCAAAAATTCTGCAGGGATTAAAGGTGCCTCCACCCCTCTGACCTCTGCCTGGAAAATGAAGCTTTTATAAACTGCTGGAGATTTAAATTTGGGTGAATTTGCCCCAAAATCCCCACCAGGGCTGGATTTCCCTGAACCTGTTGCAGAAATGAGAGGTCTCCTCCTGAGTCCCTGTCCCAACCTGCCCATGACTCATTTCAATCTTTGTTCCTCCCTTCTCTTAATCATTCCTCACTTGAAAGTCTCTTCATCTTTTATCTCTCATCTTTTGTTTTCCCCACATTTCAAAGAAAGGTTGGGTTTTGGTTGGATTTTTTGTTTCCTGCCTCCCTTAAATGACTGCTTTCCTTTCTCTTTGGGGTGTGAATGGAAGGCGCAGAGCAGAAAACATCCTTTGATGCAGTAATTATGAGGAGGAGAATTTTAAAAGAAGAGCAAAGGGAAAGTGTGCTGGCTGGAAATGATCAGTGCAATATTTATCATTGTCTGAGGGGATGTTCTGTGTGACCTCCCTGAGATCCTGTCACTGCTCCCGCTCTTTGTTTCCCATCCTTAAAGTGCAAAAAAACCCCACATTTAATTCAATATTTCACCTTTTTTAATCCCTCTGCTCTCCCAGGGTTCTCTCACTGTGTTTGCAGCACCTGAGAGGGGCTGGGATCCATTTTTGGGAAGCTTTGGGCACTAAAATCCCCAATCCCATTCCTGGGATGAGGTGGCAGCTCCCAGATGGGGAATGAGGGTGTGGAGCAGCTGGGAGCAGGAATATCCTCCCAAACCCTGCATCAGGATCTGGAAATGATCAGGGCAATATTTATGATTGTCTGAGGGGATGTTCTGTGTGACCTCGCTGAGATCCTGTCACTGCTCCCACTCTTTGTTTCTCATCCTTAAAGTGCCAAAAAAACCCCACATTTAATTCAATATTGCACCTTTTTTAATCACTTTGCTCTCCCAGGGTTCTCTCACTGTGTTTGCAGCACCTGAGAGGGGCTGGGATCCATTTTTGGGAAGCTTTGGGCACTAAAATCCCCAATTGCACGTGGATTCCTGGGATGAGGTGGCAGCTCCCAAATGGGGAATGAGGGTGTGGAGCAGCTGGGAGCAGGAATATCCTCCCAAACCCTGCATCAGGATCTGGCAGATGCCACTCCTGGCTCCTTGAAATTCACCCACATTTTCCTTTTTGCATGGAAGACAAGGCAAACAAACTGTTCCACAGAATGTTCCTTATTTATCTAACTCATCCTACCAACTTCTTGGAGCTATCTAAATATATATTTATAATTAGCTGGGCTTTTTTATATAACTACCACAGGCTACTTGCTCCTCTCACTGCTTCCTTCAGAGCAGCTCTTATCTACAAAATTATCTCATTTGGATGCCTTCTATTACCAATAAAAACTTGTTATGAACCTGGGTGAAAAAAAAATCCCACTCATAATAGATTTATTCTTTGTGTCTCAGTCAAATCTTGACTTTCAGTGCCTTTTATCCCCTGAAATCTCTCAGCTCTGCCTGAATTTGACTTTTTTTTTTTTTTTTTTTTTTTTTTTTTTTTTTTTTTTTTTTTGCAGAGGGGCTGTTATTTACTGTTCTGCTGAAGCACAGCCACCTATGAAGATAAATGTAGCAGGTTTTTTAAATGATTCACTGCTCACCTCCACGTCAGTCTGAGATCAGAGCCCCTCTCGGTGCAGCTGACAGGAAAAAAGGGAATTTTAATTGCTTGGATAAATAACCTGCTAGGAGGGAAGCAGTGGGCACTGCTGGGGGCTCTTTGTTTCTCATGTCTGGAGCTGGAGGTGTAGGATTATTCCCAAAAAAAGCTGAAATTTGGGGAATATTGGGGCAGATTCATCCATGTGCAGCACCACAGGATTTCCTACACCCTGCTGGGGAAGGGTTTGGGGCTGGATGGAGGCACCAAAAAGTGTTTGGGGCTGGATTGAGGCCCTGGGGCTGGATTGAGACCTCAAAGTGTATTTAGGTCTGGATTAAGCCCCCAAATCATGTTTGGATCTGGATTGAGGCCTCAGAAGATGTTTATGACTGGATGGAGACCCCATAAAGTGTTTGGGCCTGGATTGTGGCCCTGGGTCTGGATTGAGACCCCAAAGAGTCTTTGGGTCTGGATTGAGGCCCCAAAGTGTGTTTGGGTCTGGATTGAGACCCTGAACTGTATTTGGGTCTGGATTGTGACCCCAAAAAGTGTTTGGGTCTGGATGGAAATCCCGTAAAGTGTTTGGGTCTGGATTGAGGCCCTGGGTCTGGACTGAGACCCCAAAGTGTGTTTGGGTCTGGATTGAGACCCTGAAAGTGCATTTGGGTGTGGATTGTGAGCCCAAATAATGTTTGAGTCTGGATTGTGACCCCAAAACAGGTTTGGGTCTGGATGGAGACCCCAAAAAGTCTTTGGGTCTGGATTGAGGCCCCAAACTGTGTTTGGGTCCGTATTGTGAGCCTGGGTTTGATTGAGACCCTGAAGTTCATTTGGGTCTGGATTGTGACTCCAAATTGTGTTTGAGTCTGGATGGTGACCCCAAAACAGGTTTGGGTCTGGATTGTGACCCCAAAACAGGTTTGGGTCTGGATTGTGACCCTAAAACAGGTTTGTGTCTGTATGGAGACCCAAAAAGTGTTTGGGTCTGGACTGAGATCCCAAAGTGCATATAGGTCTGGATTGAGACCCTGGGTGTGGTTGAGACCCTGAAGTGCATTTGGGTCTGGATTGTGACCCCAGAACAGGTTTGTGTCCAGATTGTGACCCCAAAACAGGTTTGTGTTTGGACTGAGACCCCAGAACAGGTTTGTGTCTGCTCTGACCTGGCTCCAGGCCCTTGTGCTGCTCTCTGGTACAATAAACTCAAATTTCTGCTGCCTCCCCTGTGCCTGGCTGACCTCAGGGAATTCCTGGCAGGGATTCCCAGTCAGGATCACCCCGAGCCCTGCCCTGAGCACCCCCGAGGGTTTTTGGGAGCCTCAGCAGCTCCTCCCCATCTCTGGGTGCCCTGGCTGTGAGTGGGATCCTCCCCCTCCGTAACACTTGGGGTTTGCAGCCTCACACCAACAGCAGCTCCTTCCCCAAACAGCATTTTCTGGGTCACCAAAGCCTCCAGCTTTGGCAGGGAACTGTGTCACATCACCTCATTCATAAAATGACCAAACTCTATTTTAAACCTTGCTGGGTGCCTCCCTCCCCCTCCTCTCCCCACGTAACACCTCCCAGCAGAAGGAACTGTGGAAATCTCTCTCCTGTGGTTGAATCCTGGAGTTTTTCCCTCCCAAACCAAACCAGGTTTCTCTGCAGGCAGTTTCCGGAGCTGTCTCCTCTGGATTCCTCCTTTCAGCTCACCCTGTTGGCTGCAAAAGTGCTTTAACTTGAGATTCTGCTCTGATTTAGGCCACGCCATGGAAATTCTGGAGAAATTCTGGAGAAATTCTGGGTTTCCAGGTCCAGTAATTGCAGTAAGGACTCAGGGCATGGCAGAGATGGATCTGAACCACACAAAAAGATCTCTAAATTGAGAATGGGGTACTGGCACAGACATCTTTTTGTGAAAATCTTTTTCTTGAGATTTTTTCTTCTTGAGAAGCTGAGAAGCCTCAAGAACAAAATGCAAACAATGGTTATCTGCTGCTGTGGAATGCAACAGGTGCATCTGGGATCGGTCTCATGTGGTTGTTTCTAATTAATGGCCAATCACAGACAGCTGGCTCAGACAGAGAGTCTGAGGCAGCTGCTTTTGTTAGCATTCTTTTCTTTTCTATTCTTAGCTTAGCCGGCCTTCTGAGATGAAACTTTTTAAAAATGTTTTTAGCATAGTTTAATGTAATATATATCATAAAATAATAAATCAAGCTTTCTGAACATAGAGTCAACATTCTCTTCTTTCACTTGAAAACCCCTGTGAAAACCATCACAGGGTGCTGGCACAAGGCAGAGCCATGAGGAAAGTGCAGAACCCACCTGGATCAAGGTGGATGGGGGAGCCCTGCCTGGCCCAGGGGTGACCGTGTTCACAGGGGGCTTAGGATGAGGGAAGAGATGAGGGTCTGACTCCATGTTTCAGAAGGCTTGATTTATTATTTTATGATATATGTTACATTAAAACTATACTAAAATAATAGAAGAAAGGATTTCATCACAAGGCTGGCTAAGAATAGAAAAAGAAAGAATGATAACAAAGGTTTGTGTCTTGGACAGAGAGTCTGAGCCAGCTGACTGTGATTGGCCATTAATCAGAAACAACCACATGAGACCAATCACAGATGCACCTGTTGCATTCCACAGCAGCAGATAACCATTGTTTACATTTTGTTCCTGAGGCCTCCCAGCTTCTCAGGAGGAAGAATCCCAAGGAAAGGATTTTCCATGGAAGATGTCTGTGACACCCAGGGGAGCTCAGAGCTGAGGGAGAGGAGGGACCTGCCCAGCTGCCACTCCTGGATTTGGCACAGAGGCTGCTCTGGGTGTCCCAGCTCTGTCAGCCAAACCTCTGCTCACCAAGGCAGGGCTGAGCCTGGACCTGCAGGGCCATGGCTGTTAATTAACAGCCCAGATGAGGGAAATGCTCATCAATTCCAGGAATAGTAAATGCTGGGAATGGCCTGCTGGGCAGGGACATGGGGACAAAGGATCTGCCACAAAGCCACTGACTTGTGGCTGTTGTCCTGAGGGAAATGATGTGGAAAAGGATGAGCTCAAACCCCCCATGCCTGTTACCTGTGTATCTCATGAGTAATTTGTCTCTGAGGCAGAGGCGTTTTATTTTTCTCCTCTGAAGCTGATTCTTTTCCTCCAGCTTATTTCTCCTCAGCAGGAGGGGAAGATGAATTCCTGTCAAATAATAGTTCATTGCTCTTAACGCAAGAGTCCAATTAACTGATGGTTTAGAAGCTTTGCTTTCCTCGCCATCGCAAACAAACAGAACCAGGACAGGGCTGCAGCGCTGCAGGCAAGGCTGGAGCACCCCAGGGATCAGGATCCTGCCTGGAGTTCCCAGCCTCACACCAGGGATTCTCTGTCCCCCTCCTGCTGTCCTCCCTTCTCCCAGCCTGGGCTGCTGCTCAGGGCACCAGGAGGAGGCTGAGCTTTAATATGAAGATTTCAGCAGCTGGGAGCAAAATTATCTCATTTGTGTCCTTCTCAAGGAGGGGAGAAACAGAGGAGATGGAGGGAAACTGGGGGTGCTGGCAGGGAGTCCCAAAGCTGCTGAGGATTTGGGATGTGTGGGGAGCAAACACAGCTTTCCCAAACCCAGCTGTCCCAGTCAGGTGTTTAGTCTGAGCCTAAAGCTGGTCACTGTTGGCAGCAACAGTTCAGTGCCACACTGGTCCCTGCCCTCCCTCCATCCTTGGAGTCACCAAACCACAGAACAGCCTGAGCTGGAAGGGACCCCCAGGATCATCCAGTGCAGCCCCTGGCGCTGCCCAGACACCCCCAAATCCCACCCTGGGCATCCCTGGAGCTCTGTCCAACCCCTCCTGGAGCTCTGGCAGCCTCTGGCTGTGCCCATTCCCTGGGGAGCCTGGGCAGTGCCAGCACCCTCTGGGTGCTGAGATCCACCCCTTTCCCTGAGCTCCATCCCAAACCTCCCCTGGCAGAGCTCAGTGCCACATCCTCTCTGCATCCTGCCTGGTCCTCCTTCATCCCTCCATCCTGCCTGCTCCTCCTTCCATCCTCAGCGTCCTGCTCTTCCTGCCCCTCTCCATCCTGCCCACTCCTCTGTTCATCCCCGCTCCATTGCTCTCCCTGCACCCTCCCATCCTGCCTGGTCCTCTTTCCATCCTTAGCCCCCTGCTCTCCCTGCATCCTCTGATCCGTCCCACTCTGCACTCGCCTGCTCTTCCCACATCCCTCCATCCCACCCTGCTCTCCTCTCATCCTTCCATCCATCCTGAATATTGTCCTCTCCCTGCATTCCTCCATCCCTATCGCCCATTCTCCTCTCATCCCTTCCTCTGTCCCGTTGCTCCTCCGTCCTGCTCTCCTTTCATCCCTCCATCCATCCTGGTCCCCTGCTCTCCCTGCATCCCCTGATCCATCCCTGTCCCCCACTCTTCTCTCATCGCTCCATCCATCCCGTATCCCCTGCTCTCCCCGCATCCCTCCATCTCGCCCCGATCTTCTCTCATCGCTCCATCCACCCTGGTCCCCTGCTCTCCTCTCATCCCCCGCTCCGTCCCTGTCCCCTCTCTCCTCTCATCCCCCGCTCCATCCCTGTCCCCGCTCTCTCTCCCCCTGCCGTTCCGTGCCGTTCCGTGCGGTGCCGTGCGGTGCCGTGCGGTTCCGGGGGCCGGAGCGGTGCCGGTGCCCGGGCAGCGCCCCCCGCCCGCCCCCTGCAGTTCCCGGTGCCGCCGCCGGGGACCCGCGGCCGCCGCTGCCGAGCGGGGCCGGAGCGGCCGCGGGCAGAGCCCAGCCCAGGTACGAGCCGCGGGCAGCGCTGGGGGGATGCGGGGCGCAGGGGGGGCGGCGGCGGGGCCGGCGGGCGGGCACGGCTGCCCCGGGACCCCCGAGCGATGCTCGGCGCGGCCGCTGCGGAGCCGCGGGGCCGGGAGCGCTCGGAGCCGCAGCCGCCGCCGCTCGCTGGCTGCCGGCGGTGCCCCTGGCTGGCATCACTCGGTGCCCCCTTCCCGGGCACATCCAGCCCTCCTCAGCCACATCCATCCCTCCCCGGGCACATCCATCCCTCCCCGGGCACATCCATCCCCCCCGGGCACAGCCGGTGCCCCCCGGCCGCCTCCCGCACTCGCTGAAGGACTTTGGGAGCAGCCCTTTGCGGTGTTTTAGCGCACCAAGAGTTGAAAAACGCCACGCTCGGGCTCTGAGCGGAGCTGAAGTTCAAAGAGCGCGGGGAGGGGACGCTCGGTGTGGCTCCAACTCGTGCGGATCACCTGGGAGCGGCTCCCGGGTGCGGGAGCGTGCGGCGGGCACGGAGGCGGGAGGGAGGGATGCTGCCCGGGGCTCGGAGGAGGCGAGGAAAACGCTCTTTAACTCGCATTCGCTCAGGCTCTGCATGGGGGAGGGCAGGGTCGCTGTTCTGGAAGGATTTGTGCGGAGTTGAGCCGGGGAACGATTCGCGCTGCGATCGCGGAGGTGCTCGCTGTGTGCGCAGCCGTGCGGGGCTGATGCTCGCAGGCTCCTCCGCTGGAGCGGCAGCGCCGAGCCCGGGCGGTGTGCGGGGAAAACTCCGCGCAGAAACCTCTCCCTAGGCCCAACTTTATTCCGGCTGATTGATGCCCAAACTCCGGCTCGGCTGCGGCTCGGGCTCTGCGTAGCTGCGGGATGCTGCAAGCGCCGCTCGGCTCTCGCCATCCGCCGGGCTGGATTCTTGCTCTGGCCAGCATTGAGACCGCGGGGTTGTGGCCCTGGGGGAGCTAACCGGACCCTCGTGGGGGTGGCTTTGTGGCCACACGCGTGTCCTTCGTGGGGAGGTGTCAGCCTGCCCGAGCATCCAGCGCCGTGCCCGCCTCCCCGGGGATGCTGAGGGACAGCTCCGCTCGCTCTGCCGCCGCATCCCGGCCGCTCTGACGGGGCTCCAGCAGCGCCCACCCCTCGCAGATCCCCCCAGGAGGAGCCAGCCCCCCTTTTGTCTCAGCTTTTCCCCCGGCAGCCACATCCCGGCGGGATGTGAGCGCTGCAGGCAGAGCCCTGCCCGCCTCCCTGGGCAGCGAGTCGGGGATCTACGGCATCGGAGCATCCCCAGGAGTGAGACAGAGCCTCTGCCGCCCGCCCAGCCCGGTGTGCTCGCAGGTAGGAGCGGGATGCGGCCGTGCTGGGGCTTCCCTGCCGCGCTCTGCTCGAGTCTCGCATCCCAGAGGGGGAGAAGCGATGCGCAGTGAGGCTCCCACCGCGCCGAGGCGTGTTTGAAGTGTCTCCATGCGAGCCTGCCTCGCTATTGATGTGTCTGAGGCTCGGGGTTTGAAGGGAACCGTCTGCGGGCGGGAATCGGTGGGGAGAGGCAGAACCTGCCCCTCTCGGGTTCCATTTCAGGGCTGGGCCCCAAGAGCAGGGACAGAAGTTGGGAAAGTTGTGCTGTGACTCTCTGTGGTTTGCAGGTGGTGCCTTCCCCTGCACCTGGCAGGGATGAATGCCCTGGGATGAGACAGCTGGAATTTTGGGGAAGAGGGAGCTGCTGGCAGGCTGTGCTGAGCAGAGAGTGGCAGCACAGGGAAGGAAAATGTTCATTTTAAAAAATTTCCTTCAGACCCTTTGTGATCTGGCTCCTGGGTGGTGGGCACAGGCTGCCTGGGGAAGGTGAACCCCAAAATGAAGTGTTTTATCCCCAAAATCTCGGGATAAAGACACGAACATCTCCTTGAAAAGACTGGTTCTCAATAGAGCAGCTGCTTGCAGCTTCCAGAGGCACAGAAGGTGAACCCCAAAATGAAAGCTTTTATCCCCAAAATCTTGGGATAAAGGCACGAACATCTCCTTGGAAAGATTGGTTCTCAGTGGAGCAGCTGCCTGCAGCTTCCAGAGGCACAGAGATGCTGCTGCAAGTTTCTTGCTGGAGGTTTCCTTCGCAAGCTGTGCAAGGAAAATCAGCCAAGGGCTGGCAGAGGTCTGGGTGCCTCGGTGCCAAGGAGCACTCAGCAATCTGGGGGTGAGGGGAGCAGGATTTGGGGGACCTGGGCTCCTGAGAGCTCCTCAGCACCCTGGAAGCTTCAGCGTGCCAGGAAATCTCATCTGTGTGTGCTCACAGCGCTTGCAGGAAAAGCAGAGAGTGAATTTCAAACTCAGCCAGGAGCTGGGAGGGTGCTCAGCTCAATCCTGGCTGGCTGCAGGGGAGATTCTGCTGGGAAATCTCCTGGCTGTGGTGTGGGAGCTCTGTGTTCCACGTGGGGTCACATCCCTGCTCCTCCTGCTGGTTTTCCATGTGGAACAGGGCCAGGGGAAAGGCTTGGCTGGAGGAGAAGCCGGAGGTTTTCACTGAGCGATGGGTGCAAGGGAAAGGCTTTGGGGGCAGCAGGGGAAGGAGGAAGAGCAGGGGAGAGGAGGAGGAAGGGCTGACACGAGAGATGAAGGAGCTGACACATCCCTAGGGTCAGACAGCTTCTCTCCTCCAAGAAACTCCATTTTTTTTGAAGGCAATTTAAGCTTTATCCAGGTTCTGCTCAGCACTCAGCATGTGCAGACAGTCAATGTCTTGCCCTTTTTAAAGGCTTGCTGATGTTCCTGAGGTGTGGATATTGATTTTCACTGACTTTGGGGGGAGATCTTTGTGGGCAGCACTTGTTGGGGTCAGATTTTATTTACTTTTCATGCTTCTGGGCAGAAAGAAGGCGAGACAGAAGTTCTGCAAGGCTCCTCAGAAATGCTTTTTGTTCTGGGGCATGAGGTTTCTAAGGCAGCACGTAAAAGGTGAGGAATCTGTTAAAACAAGGCACCTCTTGCTGTGTGTGAACAGGAGGAACTCTGAAATTGTGCTGAGCAGGATGAGAAGAGCTTGGAGGGAGCAATCACTGGGGTATCAGCAGCTCCATGAGGAAAAATTTGTCCAGGAAGGAGATTTTGGGATTGCCGGAGCTGTGCCTGGGCTGTGCAAACTCCACTTTGTCACCTCAGGGCAGCCACTAATGCTGACAGGAAAAATGGGGGGCTTGGGGAGATAAAACCCCAAGGCGTAAAACCTGTGAGGAGCAATTTTAAGGATTCCTGTTATAACTTCATTTGTGGGATGGAGCCCTCAGGGGCAGATTGTGGGATTTTTCTCTTTGTCCTGGTGCCTCTGGAAGATTTGGTTTGCTGATGGATGCGGGACTTGGTTGTGATGAAGGAGGAGGAAAATGCAGTGAGGAGCAGACTGGGGAAGCCCAGAATGGTTTGGGTTGGAAGGGAACTTCAATCCCATCTCATTCCATGGACAGGGACACTTTGCAGAGGATAAACCAGGGTTATTTCAATGCTGGTCACAGGGAGTGGCTGTTGGGCAGGACAGAGCTGGCAGTGCCCAGCTGAGGACAATTAATACTGATTGGATTGCTCAGAGAGGGAGAAATGGGCCCAAGGTGTTCCAAATCAGTAGAACTGGAATAAATCAGGTATAAAATAGCAGCAGGTGTGAACATGAAGGGGAGGACTCCCCTTTTCTTCTCCTCCTCCTCCTCCCTGGCCATTTCCAGGGCAGAGGGAGCTGATGGATGCTGCAGGAATTTGTGCCTGTACAGAAACCAAACCTGAGGAAAAGCTGGGATATCAGGTAACTGCATTTTTTTTCTTCTTTGCTTGCTGGGAGGGCCTAATTATCCCTCAAAAACTTGGCTGGTCTATCCCTGGGGGTCAAATCACCACCGTTTGCATGCCCAGCAGGGACGCCTTCCTTCCTAAAGGCTGAGGAAATTGGAGTTCAACATCTTCCAAAGGGCCTAATTTATTTGGATATTTCATTAAATCCACCCCAAAGAGACTATTTTTAGGAAATAAATAGCAGAATGTGGGCAATAAATAGCTGTGGGATAAGGGGCAGAGTTCAGTGCTGGCTTTCTTAGTTGAGCTGCAGAAAATAGAAGTGTAATGGCCGAGTGCTGATGGGAGCATGGAGATGTGATTATGTGAGGGTTCCTCACACTGAGGCTGGGCTTATTTATTATCCTTAATGATTTGGAGGTGGAAGTGGATCAGAGCTGGGTTAGGGAGAGTGAACATGAAGGGGAAGGGGCTGCTTTTGCAAGAATTCAGAGGGAAAGCTGCTGGGTTGGAGCGTGCGGCGGTTTGGCCGCTGCAGCAGCAGTCGGTGTAACTCAGATTTGAGCAAAAAAGGGAAAACCTGAGTGATTCCTTCCCTGATAACAAATCCTGGGTGATTCTGTGGGATTCCAGCAGGGACATGAGGAGTTGGTGTGGTTTGTGTGCAGCTGAGCACGTCCTGGGGCTGTGTTGGCAGCCCCAGGAGATGCTGTGCTGGTCAAACCGGGCTCTGCTCATCTCTGTGGGGCACAGAGAGGGCTCTGCAGTGAAATCTGCTCTTCCCAAAGCCCCCCAGCTCGGGGATTTGCTGCTCTGGCTGTCTGGGCTGTGCCAGCATCCTGCTGGATTTGCTGCTGTGGAATCCATCAGGGGAACTCTGCTGAGCCCTGAGCTCCTGCTGGGGCAGTCCCTGCATTTCCCAAGGGGTTGTTGGTGGCTCAGGGGTGTCCCCTGCATTTCCCAAGGGGACAGATGATGGTTTAGGGATGAAGGAGCTCACATCACCTGTCCTTCTCCAAAGGTGATTTGCCCAAGTCTGTGGTGCCTCCATCCCAGTTCCTTGGGGATGTTCCATGTTTGAAATTCAGTTTTTGAGAGGTCTGTGGTGTCTCAGTGCTGGGAGGGGGATTGGAGAGCCCAGAGGGTTCTGCTGCTGCTGGATTGCAGCTCTCACCCCCAAACCAACATTTATTCCTTATCCCCATTGCACATGAGCATCTCTGTAACCAAAAACCCACCCAGTGCCTCACCTGCCTCATCCAGCACTGGGGGATTTTCATCTCTGGCTTCAAAGTCTGCAGAATTCATTTGCATGCTTCATGAGGGAGACAGCCAGGCACAGCATTTTGTATTATTATTATTATTTTTTTTCCCCCTCCTCCCCCTGCTTCCCCACTGGCTTTTTCAGTTTGTTTATTTGGTGAGCTCAGCATCAGCACAATGATGTGGAAATAAAGCAAAGGAGCTTCCTCTTGGCCTCCCTGCATATGCATAAATGGGAGACATAGATCATGCTGGCAATCCCCAGCCAGGCTCCAGTTAATGGAAATTCTCCTGTGACCTTACAAACCCCTCTTTGCCAGGGCTTACAATGAGTCTGCAGAAACCCGTGTAGGGCACAAACAAGTCATCCGAGGTCTCAGCCCCTGTGAGCAGAGAGCCACAATAAAACACTAATTTCCCACCCACTCGCGCGTGTGCTCGGCTCCTTGAAGACTTTGCTATTTTTCAAAAGCAGTTTTTTCACCTTTTTGGGGGCTGTTAGGGTGTCGAACAAGGCGTGGGGAGCAGCTCTCCCTGAGCTGTGTGACACCTGGAGCATCCCTGGCTCCTTGCTGGAGCAATTTCAGGTCAGGAATCTCACTGTGTGCTCACACCTCAGCTGCTCCAGCAGAAAATCAGCTTCCCCTGCCTCTGCCCCTCTCCCCAGAGCTGAGCCTCACCACAGACATCATCTGTGCCCCCTCAGGAGAGAATGGATTCCTGAAAAAAAACCCCTTGTTCAGCCTCGACCTCTGTGCAAACCTGCTGCTCAAACCACAGGGTTTCAGGTGACAGGAGCTGCTGGGTTTTGATGGTTTTTTGTGGTGCTTTGATGCTGAGGGTTTGTTTGATGGCTCTGTGTCCCTGCTCAGAGGCACAGGGACTGCAGGGCTCCTTGTCACTGCTGCTGGGACCCACACAGGGCAGCTCGTCCTTTCTAAGCTGTGATGAAGCAGCAAATTGCTGCTGTGGCTGAGAGAATTGCTCTGAACCTGGCTTGGTTTGGGTGAAGCGGCCGAGCCAGGGGCTGCAAACTCAGCTCATCTGTACACTCTTAGAGGTGCCAAAACTGCTTTTTTCACCCCCAAAAATGAGGTTAAGCAAAGAATCTGAGCTTCTACCAGTGGTGTTTGCAGGGTGAGGTGAGAGATGAGTGGATCTGACTCCATGTTCTTGAAGGCTAATTTATTATTATATTATATTATATATTATACTATATATAGTTTATACTATATATAGTTTAGTTATATTTATATAACCAAACTAAACTTATAACTAAAGTTATATCTATATAACTATATATTTAGTTATATATAGTTCATATTATATATAGTTCATATTATATATTATATAGTATTAATCATATACTAAAACTATACTACAGAATAGAGAAAGGATAAATACAGAAAGTTTAACAAGAATGATAATGAAAAACTTGTGACTCCTCAGAGTCTGACACAGCTGATGGTGATTGGTCACTAAGTTAAAACAATTCACATGAAACCAATCAAAGATGCACCTGTTGGTAAAAGATGTCCAAACCACATTCCAAAGCAGCAAAACACAGGAGAAGCAAATCAGATAATTATTGTTTTCATTCTTTTTTGAGGCCTTCCAGGAGAAGAAATCTTGGTGAAGGGATTTTTCAGAAAATATGACAGTGACATCTGCCCACACTGGTTGTTTGCCTTTGCTGTTTTCTTGTTTCCTCTCTGCTTATTTCCCGTTCCCTGCTCCACCTCCTGAGTGCTGTCCAGGGCTGTGTGTGCAGCTCTGGCCATCACATCTCATTTTTAGCCCCAGAATCGTTTGGGGCAGAGCCTGTGCTGGTGCTCCCCGAGCATCTGCTCCTCTCCAGGCCCCATTCATCACTGTCTCACAGGTTGCATTATTGTTCACACCGAGGGAAAGTGGGTGTGAAGCTGGAATAATAATGTTTCACACTTGCTTTGCAGTGGGTTTGACACCCAGCAGCGTTTTGACCCATCACAAAGGGAGGCACAGCTGACAAATAACAAGTTAATTACCTTCAGGGAGGAAATGACCACTGGGCTCTGTATTGCACCCATGACAAACTCAAAATCAAGATGGGAATTTTAAATTCTGGCTTAACAGGTTGGAAGGAATCTGCAGGTGAGGGCAGAGCTCAGTGCAGTGGTTCCCCCAACTTCAACCTTGTTCTTTCAAATGGGATTTCAGCAGGGATATTTTCCTGAATTTTCATAACACTGAAAATATCTCTTTAGTCCAATATTCCTTGCTCATTTCCAAAGGGGTTGGGAGTTAAATGATGGACACTGATGCTGTTGTTTTAATGACACAAACATGGAAATAATTGAATGCTCGGTGGAGTATCAGGAGTTTGGTGTTTGGGAATTGGGGTCTCTTGGCAGCTGGACCTCCCAAGGGTCTCTCAAGAGATGTGGCTCTCTCAGAATTTAAAATAGGAATTTTAAATTCTGGCTTAACAGGTTGGAAGGAATCTGCAGGTGAGGGCAGAGCTCAGTGCAGTGGTTGCCCCAACTTCAACCTTGTTCTTCCAAATGGAATTCCAGCAGGGATTTTCTTTCAAATGGGATTCCAGCAGGGATATTTTCCTGAATCTTCATAACACTGAAAATATCTCTTTAGTCCAACACTCCTTGCTCATTTCCAGAGGATTTGGGGGGGGTTAAATGATGGACACTGAGGCTTTAATGGCATAAATATGGACAGAATTAAATGCTCTGTGAAATATCAGGGGTTTGGTGTTTGGGAATCGGGGTCTCTTGGCAGCTGGACCTCCCTCCCAAGGGTGTCTCAGGAGATGTGGCTCTCAGTGATTTGGGCTGACGTGCCTTTTGTTGTGTTCCTGCTGGGTGTTAAATAAGATTTAAGTCTCAGTCACCATTTAGCTCTTGAAGAACATCGCAGCCACCACAAGTGCAAACAAAACTGTCAGGATGCTTGTTTATGCAACAGATCATTAGAAAGTCTGTAGGAAAAAAACTGTTCTTGTCTGTTAGATAATTAATCTGCATTTTAAGAATTGTCTAAAGACATATTTGCAAGCCAGTCCATTGAGCTGCTGTTCATCTAGTCAATAATCCCATATTTAATAGTCCCTGAGAATGTATTTCCATAATGTGCTGTGAACAGTTGAGAAATCTGCATCTTTTTTTGTCTTAAGATGTCAGTGCTCGCACATTTTCTATGACAATTTTTTTTTCCCTTCCCCTGACTGTGGGTGAGAAAATCCAGCCATATGAACTCCCAACTGCTGGGGCTGGGGGCAGGGAAGAGGGAGAGCAAACCCCTGGGTGAGGATCCTGCATGAGTTTTTGCAGTTTCCAGCTGGCAACAAAAGGCACCTTGGGGCTGGGGGAGTGGGACCAGCTCCCAAAATGCCATTGGGGTCAGGGAAGAGGGAGAATGGCTTGGGAAGAGGGTCTGGCATGAGCTGTGCTGTGTGTGGGAGATGTTCTGGTGTGGTGGGGTTGGTCCTGGCAGTGCTGGGATGTTCTGGCAGGGCTGGGGTTGGGGTGCTGAAGCTTGTTTAGCTCTCAGGATGCAGCAGGATGCTGTTTTGGGTTACAGCATGGCTTGGGAAGGAGGGTCTGGCACGAGCTGTGCTGTGTGTGGGGGATGCTCTGGTGGGAACACCGTGGTCCTGGTGTGGTGGGGATTGGTCCTGGCAGGAGCAGGGATGTCCTAGAAGTGCTGGGATGTCCTGGCAATGCTGGGGTTGGGTGCTGGAGCTTGTTTGGCTCCCAGGATGCAGAAGGATGCTGTTTTGGGTTACAGCATGGCTTGGGGAGGAGAGTCTGGCATGAGCTGTGCTGTGTGTGGGGGATGCCCTGGTGGGAATGCATGGTCCTGTTGTGGTGGGGTTTGTCCTGGTGTAGTAGGGTTGGCCCTGGCAGGGCTGGGATTGGGGTGCTGAAGCTTGTTTAGCTCTCGGGATGCAGAAGGATGCTGTTTTGTGTTACAGCATGGCTTGGGAAGGAGGGTCTGGCATGAGCTGTGCTGTGTGTGGGGGATGCTCTGGTGGGAACACTGTGGTCCTGGTGTGGTGGGGTTGGTCCTGGCAGGAGCAGGGATATCCTGGCAGTGCTGGGATTGGGATGCTGGAGCTTGTTTGGCTCTCAGGATGCTGTTTTGGGTTACAGCATGGCTTGGGCAGGAAGGTCTGGCATGAGCTGGGCTGTGTGTGGGAGATGCCCTGCTGGGAACTCCATGGTCCTGGCAGGAGCAGGGATGTCTGGGCAATGCTAGGATGTCCTGGCAATGCTGGATTGGGATGCTGGATCTTGTTTGCCCCCCAGGATGCAGCAGCCCACAGGCACAGGGGTGATGGCTGTGCCTGGCAGTGACTCCCCTCCTCCAGCCTGGATTTTGATACCAACCATCGGATCTTGGGGTGTCTGCAGCACCTCTGAGCTGAGGTTTCCACGTTCCCACACGGATGGGTGTGGGGTTTAGGCAGTTCCCTGGGTTACAGAGGGCAAGGCTGAGTGCTCAGGTAGCCCCTGTGATAATTTACTAATCCACGCTAACGAGAGAGGGGAGTAAAACCCACACTTGGAGAGAGGAACCCCCGGGAGCTGCCGCATCAAGGTGAGAAGCAGGAGCTTAATTTCATTATCTTATCAATAACTGGCTGGTCTTGTGCTGTGCTGTGAATCCTCAGGAGTGCTAATGCTATCTCAGGCTGTCTAAGCAGAGAAATAATGAATACAAGCAGGAAGAGCATTGTGTGCAGCCTTGGTATCTATACCTTAAAAATGATGTTGGCAAACTGGAGGGAGATAAGGGGAGAGCCACGGGGATGATGTGAGGGCTGTAAAACAGGCTGGAGAGAGAGAGACTGAAGCCCAATCTTCTCCTCCTCACAAAAAGGAGTGATTTGATTATTGTCCAGCAGTACTTAAGCAGGGGAAGAGAGTTCTGCTAGGCAAAGGTTGGGAGGCAGGCCATGGTTCTGTGGCTGGGTGCTCAAGCTGGATAAACCCAGACAAGAAAAAGCCATGTTTTATTTTTGTACTGCTTTATATTTAAGCACAGGAGCAAATTACCCAGGACTTGGTACATTTGCTGTTCTTTAAATTGAAATGATACATCTTGCCAGCGTTCTTTTAGGTCAGCTGCAGGTTTGGAGTGGGAAAAGCTCAGCATGAGTCAATCACAGCTCAAACAAGATTTTCAAAATGGTCATTATTGCCCTTCAAATCTTTCAGTTGTGTTATGAATTTTTAGGTGTTTTTTTTTTTTTTTTTCTGGTGTGGGGGAGAGCAGGGATGTAAAATCCAGCAGGGCTGTGGTGTAGAAGGGATTGGGCTGCTGACAGCTGAGCCATGTGTAGGTCTTATCCAGTTAAAAAAAAAAAAACAAACCTTTTCCCAATGCTTTTAGGGTTGGAACAGGCCTGTTTGGATGTGCTCAGGGTGCATGAAGGGTTCTGCTTTCCTCCTGCTGTCCCGTGAGGCTGACCAACCTCCTGCACAGACCCAGAGGATGCTGCAGCCACAAATCCCCTGTGCCGCCTCCCCGAGGAGCTCAGCAGACCCAGGCAGAGAGATTAAGAGGCATCATTACGTTCAGTGGGTGGCTGGCATGTTAATTAGGGCCCGGGGCTCGGGAAGGTTACTGTCACCTCTTACCTCACCAACCTTAAAGCTGCAGAGAGAAAATGAAGGTGGAATCCAACCCAGCTTCAAGCAGGGATTGGGGATGGGGAGGTTTATCCAGTGCTGCTTTCCCTTTTCCACATGGAAAGTGATTCCGGGTGGGAATCCCAGCCCTGCCCCGTCTCCATCCCCGCTCCGACTCCTCTCTTTGCAGAACTGAAGGATGTTCCCATTCAGAGGGTGGCTCCTCATTCTTTTTCTCTTCCATGCTTGATGCTGGCGCGCTGAAGAAAATTAAATTAGGGCTGTATCAGTACAAGGGAGAGATTACCATTTGCAAAAACATGTTTTGCTTAAGTTAGTAATATTGTAAGTGTTAATTGAGTGTTCATTGATTGCCTGTCACCACCCTGATGTAATTCTGCTCCTCCCGGGCGGGTGCCCTACCCCTGCTGAAGCAGAGCTGCTCCTGCACCAGGAGCTGGCTTGGCTGTTCATTTCTTCCCCCCAGTGATTCCATTTTACCAGCTGGATAATTAGCGTCATCTCCTCCTCTTTGGAGCCTGCTCAGCCCGCACACCATCCTTGTTCTCTCCCAAGTACCTTTAATGCTTTAATACTTCAGGGTTTTCAAGTGGCCCTAGACAAGAATTTAAGCAGGGGATGTGTTTGAACTCGGTCCAGGAGCTGTTGTCTGCCTGGATTTAGGGTCTGAGCTCCCCCAGCAATTGCTCTGTTCATTAGAGGTCCTTTGTTGCTGCAGGTTCAATTATGGGAGTGAATGGTGTTTTATGGCGGTAGAGGTGGGGAAGGAGAAGCCAAAAGCTCTCTGTGCTAATGGTGTCTGTTATGTAAATGGCTCCGCAATCAGGTAATCGCACCGAGTCGTGCTGGTGACGGGGCTTGTGTAATCCTTCCACTGGCGACCTTTCAGAGCCTTTTTGTGCTCTGGGGAAGCTGCTCCAGCTCCCTGCAGGGGCTGGGAGTGCTCAGGTGTGGGAGGTTCCTGTGCAGGACACACCAAGGTGAGCAGGAGCACAGGACTGGACACACCACGGCATCCACATGTCCTGGGGTCCTCCCAGTCCTATTTTAACCCAGCCAGATGCTGGCAGGACTCACCAAGGTGAGCTGCACACACCATGGCATCCACATGTCCTTAGGTCCTCCCAGACCTGCTCCAACACAGCTGGCTGGACACACCATGGCATCCACACCTCCTTGTGTCCTCCCAGCCCTGCTCCAGCCCAGCCACGAGCTGGCAGGACTCACCAAGGTGACCTGGACACACCATGGCATCCACACCTCCTTGTGTCCTCCCAGCCCTGCTCCAGCCCAGCCAGGAGCTGGCAGGACTCACCAAGGTGACCTGGACGCACCATGGCATCCACACCTCCTTGTGTCCTCCCAGCCAGGAGCTGGCAGCTGACCCCAGTGATCCCCAGCACCAAAGGATCTCCTCTCCCACACCAACCCCGTGATCTGGGATAATTTTTTGTGTTTTCTCTCCAAAGGATGAGGCTGGCTGTGCAGTTCTGCACGTCCAATTATTCCTTCCCTTCCTGCCAGGTCGTGCAGCAGGGCTCTGAGATTTGTGCTGGGGCTTTCCTGGTGGGAAGGATCTTCCTGGTGTGTGTTTGGTGGGCTGGAGCACCTTTGGAAAGATTAATTAACCCTAGGTGACAAACTGATTTAACATTCATAACGGGGGGAGGGAAATTAATATTCCTTCTGCCATGCAGAATCTGTTTAAACTCCTGCCTTCAGCTTGTCTGACTGGGAATCTCCTCTAACTTGTACAAATGAAAGAACAATTTGTTTTAGATGATGAGTTATGAGAGTATTGCTCATAGACCCAGAACACGACACTTTCAATCACATCTTTATTGCATTGGTAAGGAAAAAAATGATTTTTAGGATCTTGACATGCTTATCCTTCAGAGACCAAGTCAATTATCATATTATATAAGAATTTACTCCATGGCTCTCTGGTTTCTGGGAATTTCATCATGTCAAGAGGAGAATCCTGCGGAGTTGAAAGGATTGCCCAAGTTTCTACCCACAGGTGGCCTCCAGGAATAGGAAAGTGGCTTAAGAAATGTGTGGTGGTAAAAAATGAAAGTTAAGAATTGTTTTGTCTATTCAGTGTTTGGCAACGTGCAGCTTTAACCTCATCTTGAGGGCCACAAGAACCAGAAAATCATTTTCTATCAGCCTGGGAAGGTGGGGGACTTTGAGCAACAGGTCAGAAATCCTGAGTTGGATGAGCAAAGACTGAATAAATCCTTCTTTATAGCCCTTAGCTGAGGTCATGAGTAAAGTTTGTGTGGTTTTAGTTGTGTCTGCAGGGCCCATCCTGCTGGGGATTCCAGTGGTTGGAGTTGTTCTCTCTGGGCTGGGTTTTTTTGGTAAGGGATGTTGTATTTGCAGAGATCCCTGTGGCAGGGAGGAAGGAATGATGAATCTGACTCCATGATCTCAGAAAGCTCATTTATTATATTAAAGAATACAGAAAGGACACTTACAGAAGGCTAAAAAAGCTAATAATGAAAACTTGTGACTCTTTCCAGAGTCCTGACACAGCTTGGCTCTGATTGGTCAAAGAGTGAAAACAATTCACAAGAATCCGATGAAACAATCTCCAAACACATTCCACATGAGCAAAACACAGGAGAAGCAAATCAGATAATTATGGTTTTCCTTTTTCTCTGAGGCTTCTCAGCTTCCCAGGAGAAAAATCCTAGGCAAAGGGATTTTTCAGAAAATGTGAATGCCACAGAGGGACACTCATCCTGTAAAGCATGGACAAGCCTGGGCTGCTGGGATGTGGCAGATGAGCATGGGATGATGCTCCAGGAGCTGGAAATGCTGCTCTGAAGGCAGAACTCAGAGCACTTTTCTCCTTGAGCAGATTTCCAGTCACAAAAATACCCGAGTCCCATTTGCAGGCAGTGGTGTTAATGCAGTGCAGCTGCTCTGCTCCATTTGCTTGCATAAATGCAGCTTTTAGAGCTGTCACATATGCTTGATGGAGCCACTAGCCCTCACCTGCTCCTTCCTGGAGAGGCAATTCCTGGCAGGGATTGCCAAGACGAGGGAGATGATGCTTTAGTGCATATGCCAGGGCTGGGATCCCACCATTTCCAAGCTGCTCTGGATGGCTGCAAAGCCCCAAAATGCATTTGTGCAGATGGAATTTCTGGGCTGGATCACCTTGGCTCGAGCCCTCCCTGGTTCTGTAGCTTTGTTTTCGTGGAGGTTTCGTGCTGCGGTTTGATTCTCCTCTCATTGATGCTGTTATCTTTTTATGGTGTTGTATTACTCATTAGTTCCTTTTACTCCTTTCAAGTTTGCCATGACTAATGAAGAGTTTTGCTGCCGCTTCTTGTGGGGTGGACACCTAAAAAGGGATTTTTAGTGTTTGATTTTTCCTTTCCCACAGTTGGATACTGCAGGGTTGGTGCTCTTAGTGGGAAGCTGAGCCTCCTTTTTTCCCCCAGCCCAGGAGGGAGGGATTTGGGAGCTTCAGGAGTTAAAGGAATGATTCAGAGTTTAAAGCTGGGGTTGGGTCTGTAGTTTGGAGGGGTTTCAAGGGCAGGCTGGACATGCTTGGGGCAGCCCGTGGGATGATCCTTAAATCCCTTCAAACCCAATTCTTTTGTTATTTAATGATCTTTCTAATTAGTGCATCCCCCTGTTGTCTCCTGGGAATCCTTGGCTGTGTTCTGTGGGACCACCAGGAATGTGCTGCTTGCCAGGAAGGTTTCGGCTCCTTTTATCCCCATTTCTGGGCCCTTTGTGCCTCAATAAACAGCTCCAGTGTGAGGAAGAAATGAATCCTTCAGCGGGAAGGGAAGGACTTTTGCCCAAGGGAAACTCTGAAGCCTTGAATGTGTCAGGGTCTGGGCTGGTGTCCCTGTCATTGTCCCCGTCTGGGATAATTTCTGTGCTCAGTTCTGCCCTGGGTGATTTCCCAAGGTCATAGGCAGGGCCCACACCTGTGCTGGGCTCCCTGGAGTTGTTTCTGCCTTGGCTTTTTTCTCTCTCTCGTGCACAGAGCTTTGTGTTCCACACCGAGGAGCTCAGCAGCTGACCCAGGGTCTGTCGTGCCATCTGCTTGAGCTCATCCCTGTGCCCCCAACTCTGCCTGGGCTGATCCTTCCCTAGCGCTGAGGGTTTCAGAAATCAGGCAATGGGAATGCTCCTGGAGTGAGCAACCAAAAAAAAAAAAACCAACAAAAAAACCCCCAAAAAAAAAAAAAAAAAAAAACCCACAAAAAACAAAACAAAACAAAACAAAAAAAAAAAACAAAACAAAAAAAAAACAAAAAACAAAACAAAAAAAAAAAAAAACAAAAAAACAAAAAAACAAAACCAAAAAACCCAGGAGAGAAACTAAGAATATTTTAAATAAATAATTCTCCCTGGCTTCTGAAGCACAGCTGGGCAGCTTGCTGAGCTAAATTCAGCTTAAAAAAATAATGAAATTCAGGTTTAGGGTGGTGGCCAGGCTGGGCTCACTGGGACACCCTTTGGGTTGGGAAGAGCAGGTGGATGTTTGACTTGCCTTTCCTTCCACTCCCTCCTCCAGGAGCACTGGATCTGTATATTCAGAAGGGATGGGTGAGAATTTGGGTTCCTGTGACCCTGTTTTACCCTTCTAAACTCTGAATAATTGGAGCTGTGGACACAGGTAGCTTTGGATGAGCAGCTGTGAATTTTTTCTCTCAAAAATTTCAAATGCCCTTCCTAAAAAGAAGAAGAAGAAAAAGCCACTGTGTAAAACAGATTGAGATGAATCTTTTTTAATTAAAAGAAGCTGTTGTCTTGTGTACTTGGGTGTTCCCACGGAGATGACGAGCTGCTGAATTTTAATTCACTGCACATTTTTTTTCTTGTTCACTTTCCTCCAGCTTCTCCTCCTGAACTTTGCCCCGTGGGTGGAACGGGTGCTCCCCTTGTTAGAGCATCTAAAGCCTCTAATTATCAGGGAAATGGCTGAGAATTATCAAACCAGCTGCTGTGCATGTGCTGCCTTCTTGGTTCCTTTTATTTTTCTTCCTAGGTGTGGATGAAGCTCCTTAATTTAAACAGCAGGGAGATGTGATTGGTGTGGTTCTGGTCTAGCAGAATGAGTTGTGCTGGGGTTTCTGTGTTTTCCTGTCATGTTTCTACTCCTGTCCAGGAGAATTGTTCTGTGTTTGGGGTATTGTTATTTTGCAACTGGAATCAAGTTACACAGATTTTTTATTTTTTTTTTTTAACGTGGAGCCGCTGGGAGCAGTTAGTCAGTGAATACAAAAAGGCACCAGCCCTTAATGATGACAGGGAAAAGTTCTTTATGGGATCTGGGAGCAAAAGGCAGGCAACAAATGGGTACAGCCTGCAGAGGCTCAGCACGGAATCCATCAGGGGAGCAGCGCTTCCAAATAATTTGTTAATGCGTTTGTTAATGTCTCAGGTGATGAGCTGGGAGCTGCTGGCCCATCCTTCCTGGGAACTGCGCCTGCAAGGAGGGGAAAAAGTAAAGAGAGATAAAGGAGCACACCAGTGGTGTCACAGCGTGATGGAGAGGTCTGGAGGGATGAAAAAGGACAGGGAGGTTGTGCTGGAGGCAGTCCCTGATCCCAGCTCCCTGCAGCACCTCTGGCACAGAGAGCAGGGAGGAAAATTCACTGTATTGCTTTCTTTCCCACCCTCTGGGAGGGTGATGAGCTCCTGAGGTCCTTGTGGTGCTCAGTGCGGGATGTACAGGCAGGGCTGGCTGGTTTAGGAGCACCGAGGGTGTCCCTGTGCCCAGGACAGGCTGGAATGCTGAGCAATGGTCAACATTGGAGAATGCTGTAAGAGAAGTGCTGAGGGCAGCACCCAGAGACGATCCAGGCTTGGCTGGGTGTGCTGGGGGTTTGGTGGGTGTGCTGGAGGTTTGTTCTTGCTCTGGGCTGATCCTGGTGAATTTTTTGGGCTCTGCATGAGCTGTGTGGTGCCAGCTGGGCTGTCCCTGTGCCCCTGGGGATGTGGGGGTGCTGGGATGGGCTCCAGGGACACCCCAAACATGGCAGGACACACAGCTGGCCCTGCAGTTGGTGTCTGGGGCCAGCAAAGGCTGGAGCACAGCCATGCCCAGTGTTGGAGCACACAGTGACCTGGACAGGCTGGGGGATCAGGGCATGGGCCATCAGCAAAGCTCCATTTCCCCCTGGATGCGGGGCAGGCAACTCCTTTCAGCACCTGCTGCATGTTCTGGGGTGGCTGGAGAGGGAAATCTGTGTGTGAGGAGGGGCTGGAGCAGAGATGTCACTCCACAGTTTGTGCCCCTCACTGGTTGTGGTTACTGGGAGAGCTTTGCGCTCTTTCCATTTGCTTCCCAGCATGTTCCCATTTTTTCCTCCTCTTGAACAACTCATTTATGTGGCCTTGGTGGTTTGTAGGTCCCATCAGGGTTGTGACAGGGCACTGCTTCCCTCTCCTCTTCCGTCACAAGGCAAAATTTCCAAGGTGAGAGCTCTTACCTGCACTTTGGGCACAAAAATCACCTTTGAGCTGAAGGCAATGAACGTGTCTGAAACAGAAACTGCTGCTTTGGGTGCCTGTATCTGGGTGCTCTGTGTAAAGGAAAATCAGGGCTGTGGAAATTTGTTTTATTTGTTCCCGTTTAATTTCGGTTGCCGGTTTGGGATTCTGACCCGCAGAGCTCCTGTTTGTGCAGGGCCATATGCAAAGGTCTGGCTGGCAATTCAGCATCAGCAAATTCCAGAGCTGGGCTTGCAGAGGGCAGCTCAGATAAGCTGGGCCATCAGTTCTGTGCTGTAATGTTTGATTTATTAATGCCTGCAAACCTGAACACAAGCCCCCAGGAATCAAAGAGAAACAATCTCCAAAGAAAGAGAGAGAATGAACTCTTCTCAACAGCAGAAATTGCAGCAAGAAAAATTGAGGCTGGACATGGGGAAACATTGTTGAACAGTAAAAATAGTGAAGAGCTAAAATAGATTGCTAAGGGAGTTTGCAGAGGATCTGTCACTGGAGATTTTACAGAACAGATTAGACAAATGGCTTGGAAGGATTGAGCTTGTTGGATGGATGGGAGGACTAACAGAGCTCTTCATTTACTGCCTGCTTCCCAGGGCTCCTCCATCAGTGTCACAGTCTGTACTGCCCTGTGCCAGCCTCTGTCCCCAGACAGGGAGCCCCAGACTCGGCCTCTGTCCCTGCACAGAGAGAGCCCCAAACTCGGCCTCTGTCCCCACAGAAAGAGCCCCAAACTCAGCCTCTGTCCCCACAGAAAGAGCCCCAAACTCGGCCTCTGTCCCCATAGAAAGAGCCCCAAACTCAGCCTCTGTCCCCACAGAAAGAGCCCCAAACTCGGCCACAGAGAGAGCCCCAAACTCGGTCTCTGTCCCCGCACACAGAGCCTCAAACTCGGCCTCTGTCCCCACAGAGAGAGAGCCCCAAACTCGGCCTCTGTCCCCACACAGAGCCCCAAGCATGGCCTCTGCTGCTCCTGAGGCTGGCACAGCCCTGGGCACAGGAAATTTGGGGTTTTCTGCCTCTCTCTTGGTGCTTTGCTTTGGCCTTGTGGCCACTGAGCCAGTATTGGCAATAATGCACAGATTTAGGTTTTATTAATTAATAACTCTGGCATCTGACCTCAGGGAAATCATCTGAACCTCTTGAGCACAGGCCAGGCTTCCAGCAACAAGCAGAGGCCTCCTTGTTAGGGATGGAGATGAATTTTTTGGCCTTTTTCAGTCCATGGTTGATTAGAGATTGTGCTAATTATAGAATAACAATGGGTTGGAAGGACCTCAAAGCTCATCCTGTGCCATGGGCAGGGACACCTTCCACTACCCCAGGGTGCTCCAAACCCCATCCAGCCTGGCCTTGGGCACTGCCAGGGATGGGGCAGCCACAGCTGCTCTGGGAAATCCATCCAGGGCCTCCCCACCCTCACTGGGAAGGATTTTTGAGTGTGGTTGTGCTCCCTGTGATGTGCAGTCCATCCTTCCCCAGCTGATTTATGTAAATTGAGATGGGTGTTATGTGCAAACGTCATTATCTCAAGGCTTTCAGGGCTCTGGAAGGCAAAAAAAAAAAGAAAAGGAGAAAAATTTTGGAGAATTAAATATTTCTGACTAGGGTATGCAAAATCTTTTTTCTGTTTAGGAAGGTGAGAAATTAAAATTGCAAAGCAGGCGGCGAGGGAGCGAGTCGCTGTGCGTGGCAGGGTTGGCTGGGTCTCCTCCTGACTTCACAGAGGCTGAGAGAGGGAATCAGCAGACAGACAGAGCTCCTTCATATGCAGAGAAGCCTCCAAACCCCGTGTGTGGCAGGGCTGTGGCTTCCTGTGCATGTGCAGGGTAAATTCAGCTCTCCCCACGCTGTGTGTCTGCAGCTCTGTGTTTTTCCCTGGCCTCTGTGGTGTGTGATAGGGGAGTGCTGAGAAGTCAGGGGGGAGCCCTGTGTTTGTGTCTCCTTTCCCTGTCTGTTTTCATCTGTAAAAACAGCTCCAAAATGGACTGGGCAGCGAGCTGAGTAGGTTACAGATAAAAACCCCAATTTATAAATCCATCAGCGTGGGGAGAGGGAAAGGAGGGACAGGCAGGGGAGTCCTGGTGGTCTGCAGAACTCAGAGCTCAGCTGTGCTGGGCAAAGCTCAGCCCTGAAACAGGAAAATCAGGGGGTGTTTGATTTGATGTGCAGAGACTGCATTCTCTGTCTGACAGGGCTGCGTTAGCACTCTGGGTGCACAAAGCACAAATTATTCTCCCTCTCTCTGGAAGAAAACCACTTCTGTTCAGCCTCTGCTGGCTGCCCCAGGCCAGGCTTGGCAGGAGATGTGGCTGGGGCTGTGTCACCCCAACCAGAGGGTGACACAGGTTTGGCTGCTGCGGGCAGGACACAGGGCTGGGGCTGTGTCACCCCAACCAGAGGGTGACACAGGCACCTGGCAAACCTTGCTCTGCTCTTGTGCTGCACATCCAGGCCCTCAAAGGTGGGAAAAGATTTGGAAAAACCTGGGGGGCAGGCTGGGTAGTGACTGCAGTGAGGCACAGGCTCAGAGATGGGTCCGAAGTGAAGAGCTAAAAGAGATTGGAGCAAGGTGGCCAAGTGGGAATTGGAATCCCAGTTTCACAGTGGCCGGCTCAGAGTTGTTTGTGAAGATGCCAGGAGTGATTTTGCCTCTCCTTTTGCTAAAGTGAGAGCTGTGCAGGCTGAGCTGGCCCCATGAAGGACGTGGGGACCCTCTGCCTGTGTCCCCAGGGTGATGGCAGCGGGTGCCAGGAGCAGCCCCTGCCCTCCCCTGAAGCACAGCCCTGGCAGCTCCAGTGCCTCGGTTACTCTGGCAACAAACTGCAGGCAGGCAGCACCAAGCAGCTGAATTCAGCCCCTTGTTCCAGCAAAAAAATGCTCTCATTGAGGGCCAGCCCGAGCCAAACCGCCCTGCTGAAGGACGCAGTGCCCAGAGGGACATTGGGGAGTTGGGGTCTATCAGCAAAGGGGTATCAGGGACAGAAAAAGGTGATACAGATTCTATATCAGAAGGCATGAAAAGGCACTTTTTTATTAGAAATGAATGTTTCTTATGGAAACTAAGGTGGATCTAAGACTTGATGGCCTTTAGGGATCTTCTCTCACCTCTTAGTCAAGAAGGAACAATTCCTTCTTGTAAACGTCTTTGACAAACAGATTGAGATAATAATTGTTTTAATGCTTTCTCAGAGATCTTCCTGGGAGAGCTCTGTCTCTGTTCAGAGGATCTGTGATTTCCACAGGGTGTGTGGGAGGAACTGTCCCCCAGAGCTGTGTCCCCATCAGGGCCACCTTGTCCCTGGCCTTGGGCAGGGATGTGGGGAAGAGAGGGAGATTTGGGGATGAGCAGGGATGTGGGGAAAAGAGGGAGATTTGGGATGGACAGGGATGTGGGGAAAGAGGGAGATTTGGGAGGGGACAGGGATGTGGGGAAGAGAGGGAGATTTGGGATGTGGGGAAGAGAGGGAGATTTGGGATGGGTAGAGGGGAGCTGCTGGAAGGGGTGGCACAGGGAGAGCCAGCAGCAGTGTCACGGTGACAGAGCCCCACGTCACCAGGAGCTGGGAATTCTGCCCTCATCCCAGCAGGAGCAGCAATCCTTGCAGGGCTCCCCTCCCTCTCTGCTTGTTTGTCAGCTCACAAGGGGAACAAAAGCATCCGTGGCACCGGGGATGTGCTGCTGCTGCCTCTCTGGGATCCAGCGAGCTGCCCAGAATGATAATTGGGTGCTTTTTCATTTTTTTAAGGAGCTAACAGGCTACTGCACAAAGTAATTAACTGGACAGATGGATCCAGCAGAATTTGTAAACGTCGACAGCAACAATAAGGTCTTTTTTTATTTTTTTATTTTTTTAAAGGCCTTGTGTCAGCAGAAGGGCTCCAGGTTGGGGCTGGCTTTCAGGGAAGCAGCTAAAATAAATGAGACTTTAAAAAATTAATAATCTTCATGGCTGCAGATGATGCAGGTGTCTGGTGGTGGCAGTGAGGACAGCCAAGAGATGGGGGAGCAGAAAGGCCAGGGTTTCTGTGTAGCTGCTTGTGTATATATATTCATTTTGTCCATGCAGAACATCCCCTCTCTGTGCATATAAAGGGGAATTTACTCACCAAGAGTGCGAGAGGACTGAAATAAAAATTAGGTTGTTGCAGCAGCAAATCCAATCCAAGTGGTTTTTAGATTGTTACCTGTATTCTGGGACTGCCAGATTTATTTCACCTTGTCTGGAATGGGTGATTCAAACGCTCCTTTTGCTGCAGCCTGGCAGCTTTTGGTTCAAGATGTGTGGTTTTTTCCTTGCATTTTCTCACCTTTCAAATGTCAGGTCCTTGCTATGTAACCCATGAGCCTTTTGAGTGCTTCCTTTGCTGGTTTAATTGGGCAGGATGTTGTTCCCTTTGTGTGCAGGAGTGCTGGTCACTCCAACCTGCTGGGCTTGGCCCCTCCACCAGGTGCCAAAGGCAGATAAAACACAGGGCAGAGGGCAAGGCAAGCTGCTCTCACACAGAATGATGGAATGGTTTGGTTTGGAGGGACCTTCCGATGATCCTGGCAGCTTTTGGTTCAAGATGTGAGGTTTGTTCCTCACATATTCTCACCTTTCAAATGTCAGATCATTGCTGTGTGACCCACGAGCCTTTTGAGTGGTTCCTTTGCTGGTTTAACTGGGCAGGTTGTTGTTCCCTTTGTATAAACCAGCAAGATGTGCTGGTCACTTCTGGCTGCAGTGACTTGCTGGGCTTGGCCTTTCCACCAGGTGCCAAAGGCAGATAAAACACAGAGCAGAGGGCAAGGCAAGCTGCTCGCATGTGGAATTATGGAATGGTTTGGCTTGGAGGGACCTTAAAATGATCCTGTGCTGCTCATGGCACATCCTCACTATCCCAGGCCTGGTGCACCCCCAGGGATGGGACAGCCACATCTTCTCTGGGAAATCCATTCCAGGGCCTCCCCACCCTCACAGGGAACAGCTTTTTTAGTATTTCATCCAAACCTCCTGTCTGTCAGCTCCAGGCTGACATTTGTTCCCCTGTCCTGTCAGCGGGTGCCCTTGTGAGCAGTTTCTCTCCAGGCGGACGTGCCTGGGCCCCTCTGGGCCGTGCTGTGTGCTGTAATTAGTCTGACTTCAGCAAGAGTGAAGTGCTGCTGTTGATTTATCTGCGTTTATTGGCTCGGGGCTGATATTGGTCTGCTCAGCAAGCCTTGGAGGATGTTGTCCTCCAGCATCAGCCTCCCAGGAGACATCTGTGAGCAGCCTGTTCTGCCTGTCAGCTCTGTGTAAATCACCCAAACACCCATCCCTCACATCCCTCACAGCTCACACGGCCAAGGACACTTGTTGCAAGAGTGTCCCTGGGAGTCCAACAGGTTTTTGGGGCTGCTGGCAGCTCCAGCCCTGTTTCTCTTGTGTTTGCTGGGTTCCTCAGATGAGGAAGGAATGATGCATCTGATTCCATGTTCTTAGAAGGCCAATTATTTACTGATTTATTAATATTTATTTATTTTATGATAATAAAATGAAAAATAATAGTTTTATTTATTTTATAATAAAATAAATAATAATTTATTATTTTATGGTACTATATTATATTAAAGAATGCTATACTAAACTATACTAAAAAATACAGAAAGGATACAGACAGAGAGCTGTCTGGAAAGAATAATAATAATTTGTGACTCCTTCCAGAGCCTTGATCAGCTTGGCTGTGATTGGCCATTAAGTCAAAACAATTCGCATGAAACCAATGAAACAATCTCCAAACACATTCCAGAGCAGCAAAACACAGGAGAAGCAAATGAGATAATAATTGTTTTCCTTTTTCTCTGAGGCTTCTCAGCTTCCCAGGAGAAGGATCCTGGGCAAGGGGATTTTTCCAGAAAATGTGAGTGACATGTTCCCACTCAGATGGAGATGGAGCATTCCTGTGCCAGTGGGATCCTGCCTCAGCCCCAGAGGAAATGGTTTGGTTTTTTGAATGTTGTTTTCCTGCTTGTTTGTTTCCAGCAGCACAAACGTGGCCTCGGTAGGGCTGGGATTTGTGTGGTTTGTGCCCCCAGGGCTCGGGAACATCACAGGGGCTGGGAAGGGTTTGAAGCTGCACCCAAGGAGAGCGTCCCTCTCATCCTCTCCAGGCTCTTCCTTTAATTAGCAGGCAGGAACTGGGACGAGTTGTGCCAAGTGCAGGAGTGGGGGCATGTGGGGAAGGGAACTACACAAGAATTGGTGCTGTGTGAGTGTGGCTGAGTTCATTAGGGAGAGGGGAAAGCAAGAGGAGTCTCTGGAATCCCAAACGACCCTGCCTGGCTGGGGCAGCCTCCCCCTTGTCGCAGACATCTTTTATGAAAAATCCTTTCCTTAGGATTTTTCCTCCTGAGAAGCTGGGAGGCCTCAGGAACAAAATGTAAACAATGGTTATCTGCTGCTGTGGAATGCAACAGGTGCATCTGGGATTGGTCTCATGGCGTTGTTTCTAACTAATTAAAAATCACAGCCCAGCTGGCTCAGACAGAGAGTCCGAGACACAAACCTTTGTTATCATTCTTTCTTATTCTATTCTTAGCCAGCCTTCTGGTGAAATCCTTCCTTCTATTCTTTCAGTATAGTTTTAATGTAATATATATCATAAAATAATAAATCAAGCCTTCTGAAACATGGAGTCAGATCCTCATCTCTTCCCTCATCCTCAGACCCCTGTGAACACCATCGCACCCCCTGGCACAGCCTCTGGCACATCCAGCCCTGTCGGGAAATCAGGGAGCAGCAGTACCTAAATCATGCTTGGCTTAATCAAGGTAACTGTTTTATGGGATTGTGATTAGGGCTTTCAATACATCGATGGCAGAGGTGCCTCTGTTGTGCTTTGTGCTCCTGGTTTCCCTCCCCTCCTCCTCGTGGCATTGCGTTTCCCTTCCCCGGGAGTGAATTTTTATTTGTTCTTTTGGAGGTGTTGCAATGGAAAAGGTTTGGGGTTCAATATTCTTAATAGGAAGGAAAAAAAATCTTTAAGGGAACAAGAACAGCCTCTTGATTTCCTTTGGATGCAGCAGTTTGAATTATTGGTGAAGTTCTGGTTTTTTTCCTCTGCCTTGCTGTGGAACTGGAGAACCTTATTGTGCTCTGAAATTGTGCTGTCTGCACTGGTTTTGGGGATGAATTGAGAGTTTTGCTTACTTTCCACTTTGCTTGCTTTCCCACTTTAGCTCAAGGTGCTGCTTGCAACGAGGGGTCCCTGGCTGATGTGGCCGGGATCACATCCCTGCAGGAGAGCCCTGGCCCTCCACAGGGCTTTGGCTGGGATCTCCTGGATGAGAGGATCCCATGGGTGAGGGGAACCTGTGCTGGGATCTGCTGGATGAGAGGGATCTGTGCTCAGATCTCCTGGGTGAGAGGATCCCATGGATATAAAGGAATCTCTCCTGTGATTTCGTGGATGAAGGGAATTTCTGCTGGGATGTCCTGGATAGAGGGGAATTTGTGCTGGGATCTTCTGAATGAGGGGATCTCTTGGATGGAGGGAATCTGTGCTGGGATCTCTTGGATGAGGGGATCCCATGGATGAGGGGAATCTGTGCTGGGATCTGCTGGATGAGGGGATCTCGTGGATGAAGGGAATTTCTGCTAGGATGTCCTGGATGAGAGGAATCTTTGCTGGGATCTCCTGGATGAGGGGAGTCTCTTCTGGGATCTTCTGGATGGAGGGATCTCTTCTGGGATCTTCTGGATGGAGGGATCTCTTCTGGGATCTCATGGATGAGAGGAATCTGTGCTGGGATCTCTTGGATGGAGGGATCTTCTGGATGGAAGGGATCTGTGCGGGGATCTCGTGGATGAAGGGATCTCTGCTGCGATCTCCTGGACGAGGGGATTTCTGCTGGGATCTCCTGTCCCTCTCCCCTGCAGCTGAGCCTCAGCGTGAGCTCTGAATTCATCTTTCCCCACGTCATGCAGCCTCTGCCTGCTCCGAGATATCCTTGAGTTCAAAGTCATTCAGATTGGGCACTCTCAGGGACAATGGGAGAATCAGAAGCAAGAAGTGACATTATTATGCAGTCGGGCTATTTTACATTATTTTATCCTAGAGGACAGAAATGTTTCTGGTGCTGGAGATGGCAAAGGCATCATTCTCCCCCAAGACAAGTTAATCTGTTTTTTCCTTACAACTCAGTCCAAATTTTTCAGTTTAGGACACCAGATCTAGGACAGGCGTGCCAGAATTTAATCTTGTGGAGCAATTATGGCCCACCAGATTTCACAGAAGCAGGAAAAGGGAAAGATCTTGAAATCTTTTGGAGGCTGTAAAACCAGCTTTAGGGCAGGCTGTGTGCTGTGGGTGAATTGCCTCTAATCAGACCAGCTGCTTGTTCTCTTTTATGGAAAAAGCCTCCAGGCAATTTTTGGGGTGGATTTGCTGGGAAAGAAGCAAGATGTTTTGAAGGGGTGAGGTGGTGTTTATCCCTAGGCAGAGAGATAAATAATTCCTAATAGATTTATTAGAAATAATAATAATAATAATCCCTAATATATTTATTAGGAATTATTTTAATTTTTTTGAGCATTTTTTCCTCCCAGATTTGTTGGATGAAGTACATAGTGACGATTTTCCCTCCCAGATTTGTGGAATGAGGTATATTTTGAGGTCATTTGCCCCCTAGATTTTGGGAATTAGGTACATTTCGAGTTTTTTCCCTCCCAGATTTGTGGAATGAGGGACATTTTGACGTCCTTTACCCCCCTGGATTTAAGGAATGAGGTACATTTTGAGGTCCTTTCCTCCCAGATTTGTGGAATGAGGAACCTTTTGAGGTCCTTTCCTCCCAGATTTGTGGAATGAGGAACCTTTTGAGGTCCTTTCCTCCCAGATTTGTGGAATGAGGAACATTTTGAGGTCCTTTACTCCCGGATTTGTGTGAATTTGCAGGGCCCTCATGGCTGGAAGGAGCTCAGGCACAAACCCCAGCCTTGCATCCCCGGGATTTGCGAGGTCCGCGGCGGAATGTTCAGGTCACTGATTCGCGAGATAAAAGACTCCTGACTCGAGCGGAACAAGCTCTGCTACAAATTGCTTTAGTTCATTATGCTTGGGTAATTAATAGGCGCTCTCCCAGCCCTCCTGGAGCTGCCAGGCAGGGAGCAGGGACAGGTTGGGAGCCTCGTTTGCTGCCCACGGGGGCAAAGCCAGCGCGGGAGCTGCGGGCACTGCCTCGCCCCTGGCACTGCCAGCCCGAGCTGGAGCTGCTCCTGCAGCTGCAGGAAAGGAACAGCAGCCTGGGCTCTGCCTTGAGTTTCAGCTCTCGTGTTTTTCAGATCTTGTGCTGCTTTAGTGTGTAAATCTGAGCTTCGTGTTAAGTGTTAGCGAGTTCTCCTCACAGCGTTGACTGAACAATCCTTGGCCAGCTTGAGACCAAGGAAAATTGATACAAGCTCAAGGCCCAAAAGTGTAAACAACAGTGAATCGAGGGGAGAAAAACAAGGAGGATGAGGCTTTATAACCTTAAGTTGTAATTGGGCAATTAACTCCAAGATGCAAATGGAGCAGAACTTGTAGAAATGAGAGACCCCGTGAGTGGTTGTGCGTTTTGGAACCATTTTGGTTCATTTTGGGTTCATTTTGGTTCATCTTGGGACCATTCTGGTCTACCTTCAGCTCATTTTGTGGCCATCTTGGTTCATTTTGGGACCATTTTGGTTCATCTTGGGTGCAGCCCTGGCTGGGCTTTTGTGCTGCCCAAGGTGGATCTATTGAGAATATCCTTTTAATAAATCCCTGCTTTATTCTTTAGCTCTGCACAGCCTCTGTTCTAGGGCAGCCAGAGCACCGGAGCAGGGAAAAGGTGACTGGCAGAGAATATTTGGGCTAGAGAAGGGAAGCAGAGGTCACATCTCCCTTGCTGCAAGGGCCAGGCTTTTCGTTGCTGTTCTGTTTGCTGCAGATAACACAGGAATAGAAATACCCAAGAATGGCAGAGAAATCAGTGGAACAAACCTCATTCTGAGTGCACTGATTCCTTTTTTTGGGTATAAACGTGTCAGATGTGCAGCCCAGCAGCCAGGAAGGAGACTCAGGGCTGCCCTCACCACTCTCTGCAGCACCTGAAAGGTGCCTGTGCTCAGCTGGGGCTGAGCTCTTTCTCCAGAGGACACAGCCTTCAGCTGCACCAAGGGAAATACAGGCTGAATATTGGGGAAAAAAATTTTTCAGAAAGGATGATAAAGTTCTGGAATGTTCTGCCCTGGGAGGTGGTGCAGTCCCCATCCCTGGGTGTGTTTAACAAAGCCTGGATGTGGCACTGGGTGCCAGGGTTTGGGTGAGGGGTTGGGGCTGGGTTGGACTCAATGATCTTGAAAGTCTCTTCCAACCTGGTCATTCTGTGATTCTGTGAATTCTCTGAATCCAGGCACTTTTCTTGGAGGCCATGGGAACCCCATCACTGTGAGAGGAGGCAAAGGCAGGGTGTGTTCCTGTTGTTCCTCCCTCCTCTGGGATCCTCACCCAACCTGGCTCATCCCCTCTGCCTCGGGCTCTCTGCAGGCTTAAATAAACCTGTGGGAGTTGGAGGAAGCTCCAAAATAGCAAAAATACACACGTGGAAAAGTAGTTGCAGTTTCAGAGGTGAAAAAGCAAAACTCTGATTATTCCTTCTCACAGTCTCCTTTCCCTTCTGCTCTTTTTTTACTTTTTTTTTTTGCTTTTGGTAGGATCTGTTTTCTCCAATAACCCTTAATAAGGGAGACAAGAAATTGAATGTGTTACTTGAGAGGTTTGTGAGAAAAATTGGAAACTTCTTGGTGAGGGGGCTGAATTGCAAAAATTACCAATTTTTGGAAGAGGGCCATTCGTTTGACAAAAACTATTTGAGAATTTCTCCCCAGCTCTCGCTCTAATGTGTTTTGGCCACCATCCTGTGTAATCACAGTTCATTATTTCTGAAGCACGGGTGCTGCCTCATCTGAAATATCCCTCAAGTGAGGGAATGATGATGCCTCAGGCAGCAGCACAGACCCTCCTGACCCTGCTGGCAAGGTGGTGGCTCCCCCCTGCTCTGGGCATGCAGGGAATTTGGGGACAATCCCATGGATAGCACATGGATTTTCCTCCTGGAGGAGGGTGGTTGGCTTTGCAGGGTTCCAGGGTCTCAGGAATGGTTTCAAACCCCCTTGGCCATGTGTAGGTTGTGGTGTAGCAGGGCATGGTGTGGCCAGAGCAGATTCTGTGCCCTTCCTCTGTACCCAGCTGGAAGGGTGGATTCCCTGACTTCCTCCTCTGAGCAGGGGCAGAGCATGAGGAAAATTTAATTTCCTTTAACTCTGGGTGCTGGGTTGATTCTGCAGCTTAAATCTCCTGTGACCGTGTTCACAGAGGTCTCAGGATGAGGGAAGAGACGAGGATCTGACTCCATGTTTCAGAAGGCTAATTTATTACTTTATTACATATATTATATTAAAACTATACTAAAAGAATAGAAGAAAGGATTTCATCAGAAGGCTGGCTAAGAATAGAATAAGAAAGAATTATAAAGGTTTGTGGCTTGGCTCTCTGTCTGAGCCAGCTGACTGTGATTGGCCATTAATTAGAAACAACCCCATGAGACCAATCCCAGATGCACCTGTTGCATTCCACAGCAGCAGATAACCATTGTTTACATTTTGTTCCTGAGGCCTCCCAGCTTCTCAGGAGGAAAAATCCTAAGGAAAAGATTTTCCATAAAAGATGTCTGCAACAATCTCTGGCAGCTCCTTCTCCTTGGAGGGGACAGGAACGTTCTGCAGTGTTCTGAGGTCCCAGTGACAGCAGCAGTTTGGTTCTTTACCTCTCCTTCCTCCCCCCTCCCCTCAGCCTCCGCTCCTCCCTGAGCACCTGCCTTTTATCCAATTTAATTTTCACACCTCCTCCTGCCTCTGCTGTCCTTGCCAGTTATCCGTGCTGCTGCAGTGGGTGTCTTTTTTCCTTTATTGCACTGATTGTCTTGAAGGTTCCCATCCCAAAGTGGCTTCCATAATCCTGCTGGGCCTTGTCATAGCTGGGGGAAAACACCTCAGATTCCCAGCAGGACAGGGCTGAAGCTGTGAATTTGTGTTGGTTTGGTTTTAAACCAGTGCCTTGGGTGTCTGTGTGATAGCAGCAGCCAGCAGGGTGGGGACAGTGGAGTGTTCCTGCTCTGGGCCTTTCCTCAGGGCTTCACTCCAGGTCCTGTCCTCAGAGATTTCCTGAAGTTGAGTGCTGCCCCTGTTTTTATCCCTGCCTGTGTTCACATATCCTGTGAACAGAAAGAGGCAGAGCTCTCCCAGGAAAATCCTGGGAAACTGTGAGAAAGCTCAGAGAAGGAATTAAACAATTACTGTCTCAGTCTCTGCACCTGGCAGGCAATCTCTGTTTGTCAAAGATGTTTACAAGAAGGAGCTGTCCCTTCTTGACCAATAGGTGAGAGAACATTCCTAAAGGCCAATCAGGTCTTATTCCACCATTGTTTCTGTAAGAACTGTGGATTTCTAATAAAAAAAGTGCTTTTTTATGCCTTCTGATGATGGAGTCTGTATGTCAGAGACCTTTGTCTGTCCCTGATGCCCCTTGGGTGACAATTGGTGACCCCAATGTGATACCTGCCCACCTCAGGAAGGTTGGCAGTGGGTGTGGGATCTGCTCCCTTTCATTTTAGTGCCACCCTAGATGGGATCCAGTAATTTTTACAGGGCTCTGCCTTGACTCCACAGAGGATTTTTCCAGCTCAGCTGGAGCTGGAGGTGTTGGCACTGAAATGCCAAGTGCAGGACCTCACAACCACTGACCTCGAGCTGCAGGTTGAGGACAGAGGAAGGCAAGACCCAAAATACGGGAATTATGGGCAGATATCATCATTTAAAACCAATAACTGTGTCCCCCAGGTATTTTGCTGATATTATTCCTGCTCTGTAGATAACATTTAGCATTTGCATGAGATAATGAGATCTGGCCATGACCAGTAACACCAGGACAGGACCCTGCTCAGCCCCAGCCTGTGTGTGAGCGTGTCTGCAGCCCTGATTTATTCAAATCTGAGATGATTATGAGGGACCTTCAACAAAAAGACAGAGATTATCCTAACTGGGAGGAAGGAAAGGCACAGCTGGACTTGCACTGGGAGCTGGCAATGCCCTTTCCAGCTGAGGAAGCTGGGAAAGGGGAAAATTGCCATCTTCTCCTTTTTTTTTTTTTTTTTTTGTTCTTTTATTTTTTTGCTAGGATGAAAAGACAACAAAGTATGAATGGTCATAATTTAGTGGGCTCCTGGGTAAATTTGTATTTCATTCCGATTATTGAGTGCATTCCCTAATTGCAGCAATAAAAAGGAATAGTCCATCTTCTAAATGCAAGTGGTAGCACTGATTGTTATTTAATTACTTGATTCCAGTGGTCGAGGGGTGAGCCTGGAATTACAATTGCAGCTTGTATTATTTCACTGAGATTGCCGAATTAATTAGGAGAACAATGGGATTCTTCATTGTTGACATCTTAAGGACTTGTGACAATAACTTTAAAACCCAGTGAATAATAAAAAGCCACTGTGGGGTTTTCTCCTGAGAAAAAGAGAAATGGGGGAGCTGCAGTCCCCCCCATCCCCTCTTTCCTCCTTCCCTGTTCTAGAATGTTTTCATTCAGGAAAAAAAAGGTAATTTCCAGTCAAACTCCAGCTGCTGATATGTGGGTTAATTCCTGAGTATCATGGAAAACCAGCCCGTGGTGTTCATCCTCACCCCGTGTAACTGAAACCCAGAGCTGATATTTATGGGGCTTATCAGACTTTTTAGGGACTTGGGAGTGTAAGAGCATAAATGAACGGGAAGTTACAAGTTCTTGTGCTTTAGGATATGTTCTAAGCTCTGCTTAATGAGACTGAGCAGAGACTTAACCCCAGGATAAGCTCTCTCTCCTCTGCTTTTGTATTTCCCTCTCAAAATTCAGTGCTGGCTGAGCCCAAGGAGACCAATGGAAATCCAAGGGAGGTTTGGGAAGGGTTGTGCTCACCCCAATAATCTGCTGGCCTAGAAAGGAGGTGCTGCCTTTCCAAGCATCTCACTGGGATAGCTTTGTACAACAATCAGGATGGTTTTGTACAAAAATCAGGAAATTTCTGTGTTCTTTTCTCATTGCTGTGCTGGCTCAAGGTGATTTCATCCATTTGGGAATGCTGGTGAAGAAATGAGGTCTTGCCCTCTCCTGCTGGGATACAGACTGGAAATGTAGGATTTTCTGTAGGGCTGATAATGCCCCCCAAAAATTGTTCCTGAGGGGAACAACAGAAATATTTAAAAACTGAGGGAGTTGTGTGTGGGCAATGCTAAACAGAGGTGGAAAATGGTGTGAGAGGGGAAATATTCAGATATTCAGGGTGGACATTTGTCTTGATCTACTTAAAAACAAGCAGAAATCCATCCTAGCACCCCTGAAAGTAGCAGGCAAGAGGCACTGATTGAGGTTTTGCCCTAAAAATGTTGGCTTTATTGTTTTTTTCTCTCTCTTTTTTTAAGTTTTATTGAAAATGTGTTTCATATAATGGCCTTTGTTGTGATGTGGCTTTTACTGTGGCTGACTGAGTGTTTGCGGGGTTATTACAGCCTTGCAGTGGAGGAAAACACAAAACAGCTCCTCTCAAAAGCCTTGGGGGGAGGCATGATTATGTTAAAATAATCATCTTCCCTGACCAAACTTGGCTTTCTCTTTCCTGGGTGCTCTGCAGAGAGTTGTTCCTTTTTTTGTCTGCGCCTTTGTATTGTCAGGATTAATTTTTCAGAGGGAGAAATCTCCATAAGCTGAGCGGTGCCCACTCCTTCATTTTCAGGAGCAGGAGGTTGGATTTCTTTTTTTCCCCCCTTTTCTCCTCTGCAGAAATTCTGTGGCTTGAATCCACTCCACTGCTCACTCTCTTCCCTTTCAACCTCTGATTTCCTCTGCAATTTTGTGTGAGTTTTCTGAGCTGATTGGAGGCATTTTTCAAAAGGTACCTTTTGAAGTCCTTTCCTCCTGGATTTGTGGGATGAGGAGCATTTTGAGTTTTTTTTTTCTCACAGATTTATGGAACGAGGAACATTTTGAGGTCCTTTCTCCCCTAGAATTTGGGAACAAGGTACATTTTGAGGTTGTCTCCTCCTGGATTTCTGGGAATGAGGTACATTTTGAGGTTTACTTCCTCCCAGATTTATGGCATGAGGAACATTTTGAGGTCCTTCCCCCTGAATTTTGGGAACAAGTTGCATTTTGATGGTTTTTCTTCTCAGGAGAAAAAAATCCTAAGGATTTTTCTGAAAATATCATGGCTACAGGGATGGTGTTGGGGGTAGAAATCCACGTGTGGGGTTTTTGGGAGAGGGCAGGGAAGGGCTGAGGTGAGGCTTTAGCAGGGTGAGATGGAGAGGAAATCACTGCAGGGCCATGGAGGGTTTGGGCAGGCCTGGCCCTGTCAGGTTTGGATGTTCAGGTGCTCCCAGCTCTGTTTGCTGCAGCAGAAGGAAGAATCTTGTGGCATTGATTTCTTCACCCCAGCTCAGCTGAGGTGCAGGCAGAGGGGTGTGAAGGCTCTGCTCTTTGCTGTCTCCCTCCTCCTCCTCTCGTCCTTCACTTCTCAGCCCACTCCATTCCCTTTGCTTCTACCTGACAAGCAAATATCTGCTCTCCCTCTCTGCAAGAACCCTTTCTTCCTCCCCTGCCTGATATTTCCCTTCTCCAGAACATCTCTAATCTCTCTCCCTGCACTGATAACTGAAATGAGTTCCACTCCCAGCCAGCAGCAGCCTTGGGCAGGGCTGAAGGGCAGGCTCTGATTGACAGGGGATCTCTGGGATTCTGTGGGCTCTGGTGATTTATTTCCCTCTTTTCCCCCTTTTCCCTTCCCATTGGGAATCTGCCACCTGCAGGAGAAAGGGCAGCCAGGCTTCATTGGCAGAGTGCAGAGGGTGAGGAAGAGGAGGAGATGGAGACGATGAGGGTGAGGGTGAGATCACCCTGGCTGGGCTCTGCAGGGCAGGAATCCTTCAGCCAGGAGCTGAAAACCCCAGGGGACAGCCAGGAGGAGCAGAGAGGTGAAGGAAAGAGAGCAGCAAGGAGGAGGAATAAAAAAGAAAAAAAAAATAAAATAAAGAATGGCACCCTGGAGATCTGGAAAAGAGCCAGAAAGAACAGGGTACAAAATACCAGGGATCTGACAGTTAATTTACAGTCTCCAGGGAGAGACAGGGAAGAGAAGAACGGGGGAAATGTCTTTGTTGAGAAGAAGCAAACGGTGGAGAAGAGCGTGGATGGTGGTGTGGAAATCCTGCTGCCTCCTGGGGTTCCTCCTCTTCCTGAGGGTCCTGCTCAAGTAAAACCCCATCTTCCCCAGGATCTGAAGGAGAGCCCTGTCCTGGAGCTTTCCTGGCACCACGGGGAGGTTCTGAGTGAGACGAAGGAGAAATTCCACAGCTGAGCAAGGGCTGTTCTCAGGGTCAGATCTGGGCAATCTGCTTTTGGCACAGGTTGGATCTGGAGGGGTCATATCCTCCAAATTGGAGGATTTGGATCAAATTTGGATTGTTGGGATCCAGAAATGTGTGGGTGGGGAGTGGTTTCCTGTTTCTGCTTTTGCCTCAGGAAAGGCAGCACTTTGTCCTCTGCTGTGGCTTAAATTTTGTCCACTGGAGTTCCTGGATTTGTTCCCTTAAATTTTGTCCATTGGAGTTCCTGGATTTGTTCCCTTAAATTTTGTCCATCGGAGTTCCTGGATTTGTTCCCTTAAATTTTGCCCCCCAGGCCCAGCTCCTCAAGGAAACACAGCTTGGATGTGCTTGATCTCCTCAGAGCTAAGCCTGGCTTTGTGCCTGGGCATGGATGGAGGTCAGGTTGGAGGGATGGAGTGGAGTTTTGTGTCCAGAAATGGAAAACCTCATGTTCGTGACACACATCCTGAGGAGCAAGAAGCTTAAAGAAGGGGAAGAGGAGAACAAACTATAGAAATTCCTGTTTTTTGTCCTTTGAGCTGAGGGTTCCCTCCAGCTCTGAGCTGGAGTGAGTGAAGTGTGAGGCAGATGGGGCTGAATGTTCCTCATTCCCACAAATCTGTGAGCAAAGGACCTCAAAATGTTCCTGATTCCCACAAATCCAGGAGGGAAAAACCTCAAAATGTTCCTCGTTCTCACAAATCCAGGAGGAAAGGACCTCCAAATGTACCTTATTCCCAGAAATCTGGATGGAAAGGACCCCAAAATTCCACAAATTTGGGAGAAAAAAACCTCAATATGTTCCTCATTCCCACCAATCCATGAGGAAAGGACCTCAAAATTCCCACAAATCCAAGAGGACAGGACCCCAAAATGTTTCTCATTCCCACAAATCCAGGAGGAAAGGACCTTCAAATGTACCTTATTCCCATATATCTAGGAGAAAAGGACCTCAAATTTTCCACAAATCTGAGATGACAGGACCCCAAAATGTTCCTCATTCCCACAATCCAGCCCCCAGCTCTCTGGGAGCACCCCCTGCACCCACAGCTCCCCCAGGCCATCCTGTCCCCTTCCCTGTCATTGCCACCTGCTGAATAATTCAGTGTATTTTGGCTGAGGTGCGGAGTGCTTTCCTGGAAATAATCCTCATTTCCTTAATGGGAGGCTCTAAAGTGGCTGAGATCACAGTGCTGGGGTGCTCAGAGCTGGAATTTGGGGTTTGGAGAGCGCAGGATGTGTCCAGAGTCTCCTCTGACAGCAACACAGATGCAAAGCTTCTTTTTCACTCTGTCTGGAACAGCTTTGTAATAACGGCAGGAGTCACAGAGGCATTTTTATTGATTAAACAATTGAGGCTATTTGTCTTTACCAAAGCAAAAATATTGAGGTGTCTCTCTCTTCCTACATATACATTATAAACATTTATTATGTGCAGCAGGCTCTGTAATCAAGCTGATGTTTATGATGGGCTGGATTGAGATGCTGTAATGGGAGCTGAAGTGCCCAGGAATCCTGGTGTCAATATTCTGAATAACCAGGGCTGAGGGGAGGGAGGCAGGCCAGGGGCTGCATTTCTGCAGGAGGAGTGATGTGAACAGAGGGTTTCTTTGCAGTGTCTGCTGCTGCGCTCCCTCCCAGAGATTCCCGAGGCATCCCTTTGATCAGGCTCCGTCCCAGCTATTGGAAAATTTGTCATTTGAAAATCTGCAGCTGCACCTGTGTGGCCTGTGCTCCCCTGAGGCTGGGCAGAGCCCTCTGTGGTGCTGACACCTCTGGGTCCTCCTGCTCTGGGGCTCTCTGTGCCCTCCCCTGTTGGGTTTTCTCTGTTTCCAGAGCATTGATGGAGATCTCACCTCTTGATTTGTGTGTTTGTACCAGCAGTAACTGAGCGCTCAGGGATATTCTCTGATTTTACTCTTACAGTTTTCCTTTATTTTGGGGGTTTTTTCCCCTTTCCCCCTTCTCCACGTGGAATAATTTACCAGCAGACAGGAACACTGGGTGCCTTGGGGCGGTGTGGGCTTTTCCAGCTGATAAATGTGGGAGCTCTCTCTGCCTTTGGGATGGCAAAAGGGGCTCATTTTTGTTGGTTTTCCATGGGTTTCCCAGCTGCAGACTCCCAAAGCTGCCTTCCCAAGGGGTTTATCCAGGTAGAAGTTGTGGGAAATGGATTTATAGAAAATCTGAATCCAACAAGAAGTGAAACACTTGAACCTGGCAGGATTATTTAGGGATTATTATGAAATATTTTGAATTTCAGCACTCAGCTCTGTGCTGTTTGTTCTGGTTTATTTGGGTTTTTTTTTTCCCTTTCTCCCCTTCTCCACATGGAATAATTTACCAGAAGAGAGGAACGTGTGTGTGATGGAGCCTGGGATCCAACAAACACTTCTTGTTGGATTAAGAATTTCTATAAATCCATCCTTCTTCAATATATATATATTTTATGTATAAATATATATATGTATTCATAATATTCCCTAAATAATCCTCCTTTCCTGTCCAGCCAGGAAAGGAGGGTTATTTATATATTATATATTATATATTATATATTATATATTATATATTATATATTATATATTATATATTCACATATATATTATATTATCTGTTATATGTTATCTGATATATGTTATTTTATATGTTATATATTATATATTCACATATATATTATATTTTATATTATATATATACATATATATGTATTATGTATATTGAATTTCAGTGCTTAGCTCTGCACTGTTTGTTCTGATATATTTTGGGGTTTTTTCCCCCTTTCTCCCCTTCTCCACGTGCAATAATTTACCAGCAGAGAGGAACACGTGTGTGACGGAGCCTGGGTGCCTTTGAGGGTCAGACACTGTCAGGATTATTTAGGGATTATTTAGGGAATTAGTATGACATTATTTGAATTTCAGCGCTCAGCTCTGCGCTGTTTGTTCTGGCTCCTGGGGAAGCTGTGCCAGGCTGGAGAGGGCCCAGCTGAGCCTCTGTAGGTGTGTTTGTTGATGCAATTTCTTAGGTGCACAATATGTCTGTGCCTTCTCCTGGAAGGAGGGGAGGGCTTGGCTGGAAGCGCTGCCTGTGGCACAGATGGACACGTTGCTCTGTTCTCCCTGTGTCATGTGTTGAAGGGATTTTGGATGTGAGCCTAGACAGGGACCTTGGGAGCCTCCCAGCCCCTGCAGGTACCTGCCTTGGGAAGGCTCCACCAGCACCCACCTCCACCCTGCTCTGGGGGTTTTTCCCTTTTATTGATTTTTTTGGGAAGGCATTTCCAGCTCTAATGGCAGCCAAAATTAATTACAGAGCTTGCTTAGCCCCATTAACTTTTGTTAAATCATCATCATTGTTATTGCTATAATATAAAACATTATATTTTGTGATGGTGTTCACAGGGGGTTTCGGATTGGGGAAGAGACGAGGAACTGACTCCATGTTTCAGAAGGCTGATTCATTATTTTATGAAATATATTACATTAAAACTATACTAAAAGAATAGAAGAAAGGATTTCATCAGAAGGCTGGCTAAGAATAGAAAAAGAAAAAATGATAACAAAAGTTTGTGGCTGGGACTCTCTGTCTGAGCCAGCTGACTGTGATTGGCCATTAATCAGAAACAACCCCATGAGACCAATCCCAGATGCACCTGTTGCATTCCACAGCAGCAGATAACCATTGTTTACATTTTGTTCCTGAGGCCTCCCAGCTTCTCAGGAGGAAAAATCCTAAGGAAAGGATTTTCCATAAAAGATGACTGTGACAATATTTATATTTTTTTCTTTTTTTTCTTTTCTTTTCAATAATAACAGAGAGGAGTTAACCACTGCGTTTATCTCAGATGGGAATTGTGCATCCCAGCTGGACGGATGGTCCTCCATGGGTTGGGGGTTTGCTTAAAAGTCCCCTTCAGCACAAAATTAAAATGTGCCCTTGTCACTGCAGCACTGTAGGGGGTGATTTACATTTCCTCCTTCAGATGAACTTGTCAAACTTGGTGATAATGAAGAAAAAAAAAAATTACAATGGGTAAGAAAGAGGTGCCTTGTGAAAAACCTCCCTTAATGGAAAATGTCTTTTTTGATGTGAAAATCTGGTGTGCGTGTGAGAAGTAGCACAGCTTTGATTTTCCTGTGATTTAAAACCAATCAGCTTTGTCATGTCCTAGAAGGGAGGAAAGGAAATGAAGCCAGCAGAAATAAAGTGGAATATTTGGATGGAAGTTGTCTGACCTCTCAGAGGGGCTAAAGACAGCCAGGAATGCACTTTTTTCTTTTTTTCCCTGTTTCTTGTCAGCTGAGCTGGCCCTGGCACTGTTTTCCCACCTTTTGTGTGGATTGAGTGGAGCACAGGAAAATGAGGGTGGTTTAGGAGGCATCTGTGTTCATCTCAGGGTTCATCGAGTTGTCTCCATTCCTTGACTCCCTGCCTGCCTTAATTGGGTGCTGCAGCAGCTCTATATGTTAAAATAAATGAACTTTTCACTGCAAAAGAGGAAAAGAAGAGAGACAGATGATCCCTCAGCAGCAGCTGTTTGCAGAAAGAATCCCACAGAAGCCTCTTTCTTGGCTAATTAGAAATCTGCCTTCCTTTAGGAAGGATAACGTTTACGTTCCTCACTCCTGTTCCTGCTTCTAATTACTTTTTGGAGAAATGAATAAAGGCACTTTCACATGTTTTACTCAGAGTTGCTGAGGCAGAGAGTGCTGGGTGGGAAATGGCTCCTGGAGAAGAGGCAGGAGGAGGAAATCAAGGTGTCAGTTTGAGGAGAGGGTGTTCCTTCCACCAGCGCACAAGGTTGGAGGCAGCAGAGAAATTCAGTGGTATGTTTTGAGGGAGGCTGTTTATCCCTGAAAATTCCAGCTTTTCCTGCTGTTTCTCTGCTTAATTTAATGAAAAAGAGAAGGAGTTGTGTCCAGCAGGAGTCATGTCCAGCCAGGAAAGTAGGAAAACTGAAGCTTATCTCCCCCAAATCCTTCCAGCCCCCAAAAAACAGAGGCACAGCCAACAACCATCCCCTCAGGATGCAGGACAGGCTCACTCCTTATTGCAGAATTTACATTTTCTCTGGTTGGGACATTCAGAGCATGAAGGAAAGCCCAGCACAGGAAGGGACGGAGGAACAGCAACCAAAGCTCCACCCTGCCGTGCTGGGAGGTGGCTTTGGGCTGCTAGGTGTGGTTTTGGGCTCCCAGGGACGGTTTTTGGTTCCCAAAAGTGGCGTTGGACTGCCTGAGGTGATTTTGGACTCCCAGAGGTGACTTTGGACTCCCTGGGATGGTTTTTTGGGTTCCCAGAGGTGGCTTTGGGCTCCCAGAGATGGTTTTGGGTTCCCAGAAGTCGTTCTGGGCTCCCAGATGTGGCTTTGGGTTCTCAGAGGTGATTTTGGCCTCCTAGAGATGGTTTTGGGTTCCCAGAGATGGCTTTGGGCTCCTAGAGGTGGTTTATTGCTCTCAGGGGTGGCTTTGGGCTCCCAGGGATGGTTTTTGGCCTCCTAGAGGTGACTTTGGGCTCCCAGAGGTGTCCCTGGGCCCAGGGGCTGCAGGAGGAAGGTGAAGTCCCAAAGGCATCCCAGGCTCTGCTGGGAAGGGTTCCTTGTTCCTCCTCACCTCATCATCCTCCCGTGGAGCACAGGGGCTTTCCAAGGAAGGAACAATAAGGAGATCAGCCCAGCCAGCTCCATTCCCCACTGTCAGTGGGAATTAAAACCACTTTGGGGTTCTGGATTAGTGATTGCAGGACTGGGGGGATCCGCTGGAGCTGTTTGATACCTGGAGGAGAGAGCAGCTTTAAGTAAATTCATCACAAAACAAATGCGCAGGAAAATGAAATGTTCAAGCTAAAATTCTGGAAAACGGCACACGTGCTCGTTTGGCATCTGCTGAGAAACAAGCTTTGATTGTTTGCCATGAAGGGAGAATTTAGTTTTGAAATGTGCTTCATCTTTTTATTAAGGTTATAAATATTGAAATTGGAACAAAGCATTTTGCTCAGCCTGAAACAAAGAATTCTGTTTTAGTTTTTCTTTTTTCTCCCCTCCCAGCAGCCCTCTGGGAGTTCAGGGTTTCTCCTCCAGACTGGAAACTGCTGCTGGGTTTTTATTTTTTAGTTGTGCAAGGGGTGGTGATTTAAGCAAAACCTTTCTCTGCCTCTGCTGAACTTTTTTAAAGCCTTGAGCAGGTGTTAGTTTGCAATCCAGCAATTCAATTACTCTGGGCAATAAATTTCAAGGTAAATGTTGGAAGCTCCATCACTTGAAGTACCAATGTTTTTCTTTTTTTCCCTCCCAGTCTTCAGGGTAGTATCATCAGCAGTGGAAGTAATGAAGCCTGGTTTCCTATGGATTGCTTTCTCATGCTTGGCTTCTTTGATAACTAAATAATTCCAGGCTTTGACTGAGCGCCCCAGCCACAGGAAAAGCTGGATTGGGTGTAAATTCTCTAATAAGGAGTGAGCTCTCCTTGCATCCTGCCTGTCCCTGAGGATGCTGAGAGCCTGGTTGTGGTCTGGCCTCTGTTTTTGTGGAGCTGGGAGGGTTTGGAGGATGGACAATGTGCTGCAGGTGGGGTTGCTTGTGGGTGGCTTTGCTGTTTCCATAGGAAAGCAGGTTGGGAGGATAGGTGGGTAAAGGATATTTTTGGCAGGAGGACCTGGTGAAGTCAGTGCCACCATTTCTGGACTCAGAGAGGAGGGAGGAGGATGTTTTTTTCCGGGGAATGTGTGAATAAACACGTCCATTAACACGGTGACAAACAGGACTTGACATGCAGGGTGGTGCTTAAATTAAAACTGCTCGTTCACCGTGACCAGGGGATGGATTTCAATGCTTGGTACCAAAGCTGCATTTTTACCAAATGGGTTACTTTCATTGCATGCAATATTTAAAAAAAAAATTTAAAAAATCAATCAATTTCTCCACTGGAGATGCAATTTTCCTAATTTCCCTTTAGGATTTTTTTTGGTGTTGTTTGGTTTGGTTTTTGTTTTGGTTTTTGGCTTTTTTCTTTGTTTGTTTGTTTGTTTTTTGTGGATTTTTTTTTGTTATTTGTTTTTAGGAGTGTGATTAAACAAAAGCAGTGGTGAAAAGTGTGAGTGGCTGGGCAATAAGGAGGGAAAGGAGTGAAACGTTTCTTGTTTCGTTTCTTGCCTGGGAGCTCCACACACTGAATATCCCCAGCTCCTGGTGGGATGGTGCTGCTGCTCTCCAGCATCCAATAAAAGTAAAAATCAGCAGGGGACAGTGACAAATCTTTCTGTACAGATAACAAGTGAGAAGCTGATAAGTGGCAGCCCAGGCAGGCAATTAATACAATGGGTTAATGAGAAAACTCCTCTGGGCTGAGTTTTCAGCCCTTTCTGGAGGGATGGACATCTCCAGGAATTAAAACAAATAAAAATAAATAAGGAGTGACTCTGGAGCAGAGCAGGTGATTGAATCCTGAGATTGATAATGAGGTGATTAATGAGGGTTTGCAGCTGCTGACGGACAAGCCAAACCACTCCTGGGAGTGATGCTCAGCTTTCCTCCCTGCTCAAACTTTTCCAGGAGCAATGAGAGGGGAGAGAAGGGAAGACCTGGCCCCCTCTCAGCTTGATTTATGATCCAACCCTTTTGTAACAAGATTTCCAGTGTTGTAAAATATTAAATACATCCTTATATTCAATATCACATTTTGATACATTTCATGCCTCATTTGCTTCTGGAGTCAAGGACAACTTCACATTTTTCATGGCACCGGGCCCAGATTTGTCTATTTATTTATTTTTAATCACTGCATTTTTCTCTTTTTTATACCTGTATCGTTCTGGATTAGATCTTGGGAACCATAGCAACCTATTCCTCTGGGTGGATTCAGGTCTCCAGCACGTGGCAACTTTTTTGGCTTGGCTGATTCGCCCCGTGGTGCTGCTGTGCAGGTGCCATCCACGGGGGAATTGTGGATTTTAGGAGAAGGGAGAGAGGTGGTTTTGTGCTGGATTGGAGGCTGAGGCAGCAGCTCTGTCCCCGGTGGTGTCACTTTTAAACAAAAGCTGTTTTGTTGAGCAGCTCACGTGCTGGAATGAGGGGGATTAAGTGGGATTTGCTGCCGCGCTTCAAGGGGGATGCGCACGGCTCCCGTGAGCTGGGGAGGGGCTGGGATTTGTCATTGTGGGAGGTTTTTGTTTATTTCTTTCTCTCATTTTGGGGGAGAGCAGCTGCCTGCTGGTGCCTGGTGAGTGGAGTCAACACAGAGGGGCTCTGCTCCTGCAGGGACGGGTTCTTTGTGTTGAATATTTGTGACCAGAGCAAGGTGAGCTCTGTCCTACCTCTGTGTGCATCCTTTAAATCCAACATCCAACCAAGTGCTGCTGTGGGGATGAGCTTTGGGTTTTTTGAGAGCCCAGATCCATCCCCCCTTACCTTCACATCTCTTTGAGTCAACAGAGAGCAATTGGCCTGTGTTCCCTCTGAGGTGACATCTCAGATGTGACTCATCCTCTGGGCTCAGCTTGTCTTTCCCTTTTTACGAAATCCTCTTTTTCCTTCCTACTGCCAAGGTGACTGCATTTTTTTTTTTTTTTTTTTTTTTTTTTTTTTTTTTTTTTTTTTGTCTAAGAAAGTACAGCAAGAGCCACTTGTAAGGAGCAGGAGCTCTGCCTTAGGAGCCAGACAGACGGTCCTGAGAAGTGAGAGTAATTAAAAACTGAAATATCTCCCCTAAGGCTTGTGGTCAATTATCCATGAATGGCAACTTCAGCTGGTGATTGGATGCTTGTCCTGAAGGATAAAGCTGGAGCTGGAATGGGCTCAAGAAGGCCCATGGCTGGTTGTTTTGGAAGGGGGCCTGGACAAGCACAGGAGCCCTGATGATCTGTCAGAGGGAGCTGCTTTAGCAGAAGAACCCAGCTTTATTTCCAGATTTCTTTTCTGACTCTTTTGAGCTGCTCCAGCTTTGCCACTGAAGCCAAATTCCTGAAATTGGCTTCAAAGCTGAAGTGGCCACAAGGCTTTGGGAGAGTTTGGCTGGAGGGAAAAGTTTTCAGTCCATCCCTTGGTTGTGCCGCCCTTCCAGTTCTTAGGAGCTTCCACAAGTGCTCAGCACCCAGAAATGAAATATTCCAGTGATAACATCTCTGAATGGGCAGCACTGCACCCAGAAATGAAATATTGCAGTGATAACGTCTCTGGATGGGCAGCACTGCACCCAGAAATGAAATATTGCAGTGATAACATCTCTGGATGGGCAGCACTGAGCTGCTCTTGGGGAAGGGTCAGGTGTCCTGCAGGAGTGACTTTGAACCTTCTGTCCTCTGGCAAAGGAGCCCGTGAGGGATGAGAGCCTCACAAATGAGAAACAAACAGCTCTTCTCTGTAGGACAGCTGGTATCTGAGCAGGAAAACTTCTAAGACTTGGGATCAAAACCAATCTTCAAAGCCCTTTCTTTATAAATGAAAGTATCAACAGGAGTCGGGGGGGGGGGTTTGGTTGAGGGGCTCTCACAAATCCCACGAGGTGCTTATCAGCCTCTTTTGGCGGCTGAGACCCTTTGAAAATCTGTCCCAAAACAATTCTGGAAATTTACACTTGTAAATTACCTGCCTGCCTGCAAACCCTGCCTTCTCCTAATTGCCACATCAATTAAAATCATCCCCGTGCTGCTGCCAGCAGCCCCTGGCGGATGGTGGGCAGTGCAGGAGCTTCCCCCCGGCCGCTCTTTGTGGGCCCCACTCTTTGGGAAGGCAGCAGGATTTACTGAGGGAACCTGTCTTTGTTCCCTCCTTCCCATCCAGCAGCCTAATTGAAAACAACATGAATGTTAATGATGCATTTCGCATTTGGAAGTTAGAGGGGTGATTAATACGCTGTACATTGTATATTAACACCTTCTCAGGGGCGTAATGAAGACAGAATATATACTCTGAGACGGGGCTGTTTATTTCTCCTTGTGTTCCCTGTGCTCCACCACCCCTTCCCACGGTGAAATACAAGCTTTCCAATCCAGGGGGTTTTGTTTCGAAGCATAATTTTAAATCAATCAATGAACTTTTATGTCTTAATCTTTTTTTTTTTAATTTTCCCCCCGTTTTAATCGTGTGGTTGGAACAAAAGGCACAAAGGGAATGGGATTTGAGGAGGGAAAGGCCAGAGATGTGCCAGGTTCCTGGAGCTGTCACCTTGTGGTGCTGGTGGAGGAAAGCTGGAAAAAGAGTCCAGGGAAAGCTTTTTTCCCTGTCTTCTGCTCTTTGACTGATGGCTCCAGGATCCTTGTAATGCTGCTTTTTTCCCTTTAATTATGGTGATAAATGGCTCCTGTGGCTGCAGCTTGGCTGGAGGCCGGGGCTCTGATGGATCTGTGAGGCTGCTGGAGGCTCTGAGTGCATCCCTGTGACGGGCACAGATCCGACTCCTCTGATCTGTGAATTTAATCCAAAGAATCCAGTGAATTAATACAATTATTAATCCAATTAATTGTTCATTTCCTCCTGGTTCTGACCACAACTGGCCAAACTGGGCCACCTCTGCCTCTTCCTGCTTGTGGATGCTCCTCAGCCTTCCAGGGATTGTCACCTCCTGCATTTGGGTGCTGCTGTGGCCCCAACCTCGCTGTTGGTTTTGTGGGACTATTATTATTATTATTTCATTTATTGTTAACAACAACAACAATAATAATTTGTGGGATTATGCTCTTTTCTGACCCAAACATGGGGCAACTGAGAGACTTTTTAAAAACTTTTACTTCATTTTCACAAAATTCACGGAATTCACAGAATGATCAGGTTGGAAGAGACCTCAAAGATCATTGAGTCCAACCCAAACCCTGGCACCCAGTGCCACATCCAGGCTTTGTTAAACACCCCCAGGGATGGGGACTCCACCACCTCCCTGGGTAGAACATTCCAGAACTTTATCACCTTTCTGTAAAATACTTTTCCTTATATCCAACCTGTATTTCCCTATTTTCAGTCTTGTGTGAAGGTGAGACAATGCAGATGTTATAATTTCTGCTATTACAATCAGAAACCAGCAATTTCCTGATTACAATACGTTATAAGTGTTTCTTGAGTTATTTGCCTCACACAGGGGCACCAATTTGTCAGTTTATGCCCTTTTTTTTCTTTTTCCAACTTGTTTTCTGTGCCATATTTCCAAATTTCTGCTTGCAGGAGGGGTTTGAGCAGGGCAGGGATCAATCCAGGCACAGATTTGGGAGCAGTGAAATCCTAATCAATACCAAAAGGGTTAATTCTGCATCTGTGCCCTCTAAAGAGTTCAGAAGTCACCCAAAAGTTGGTTTTGCTGCAGAAGTTTGAACAGGCTCATTGTTTTCCATCAAACTCACAGCTCCTGCTGCCTTGCACCTTCTGCTGCCCCTTTCTTAACCAGGTTCAGTCTCTGGTTTATTAAACAAACCTTGGGCACAGCAAATGTGGCCAGAACCAGGGGGAAATGAACAATTCATTGGATTAATAATTGAATTAATTCATTGGATAAATTTGATTAATTAATTGAATTGATTTGTTGGATTAACAATTCCAGTTCATTCCAGCATGCAGTGACAGGAGAAGGTGGAATGATTTCAAACTGAGGGTAGGGTTAGGTGGGATATTATTTAATTTTTGTTTCCTGTGAGGGCCTGGCACAGTTTTCCCAGAGGAACTGTGGCTGTCCCATCCCTGGCAGTGCCCAGGCCAGGTTGGAGCGGCCTGGGGTGTTGGGAGGTGTCCCTGCCCATGGAATTAATGATTTTTAAGGTCCATTCCAACCCAGGCCACTCAGTGATTCCCCACCATTGGTATTCACCTGTTGCTCTCTGCGTGTGCTGGAGATTTCTTATTTTTAGTGTGACTTTGCGTGGTGACATTGGAACTGTTCCCTCAGCTTGGGATTTTGGCCGGGCTTGTTTATGAGGGACAGCGTGTGATTTATTTTGTGTGTGCGTGTAATGGAGAACGTCTGGTTCAGTGCCCAAATGTGCTCATGTTGCAAGTGTGGGATCTGCTGGAATCCTCACAAATCCCACAAATCATCAGGGACACTGGAGCTGTAACCTGGAGAAGCCCTTCAGCTGGCAAGGCAGGGCTTTGATGCTCCAAAACTTCAGCATCAAGAGGAGGGAGCAGATCCACAACCACGTGGATAAAACCTCAGCACAGGGATAGAAATTTTTATTTTATTTTATTTTTTTTCTGTGACAGAAACCTCTGAGCCCTTCTGGCCACCCCAGACCCTCTCCACTTGCAGCAAGGCTGATGAGCATCCTCATTTTTGCCTCTCTGAGCAGAAAACTCAGGGAAAATCGAGTTTTCTGAGTAGAAAACTGGTTGGGAATGTTGCTGTGGTGGGTGGGAGCTGATTATGTAACTGCAGGAAGGGGAAGGCGGGCACGGGAGCTGTAACACCTCTATAATTAAGCACAACAAACAGCCAGAAAACAACAAACACTTCTTAAGCCCCCTTCTTGAATTATTATTTTCCTGCGTTGGCAAAGTTGTTAAGAGGGGGAAAGCAACAGGGGCAGAAGCATCTATGTGTTAATTCATTAAGTGTGTTTGAAACCTTTTTTTTGGGGGGGTGTGGGGGGGGATGGTTTGTTTGTTTTTTTGGTGTTTTTAATGAATGAAAATTAAATCTGAGAATGGGTAGAGAGCCCTGGTGAGAGCAGCAGAGCTCCCTGAGGCTGTAGGCAGCTCCTATTAATAGCACCTGGCACTGCTGCTCCCACCAGTTGGGTGGAAAAGGGCCCCAGCCTTGGAGTGTTTTTCCAAACCTGGAGTAATTCCTGCACTGCAAGCCCAGTGTTTATCTACTTTCTGAATGAATGGAAATGTGCTTTATTTATTAAAACGAGTAAAATGCCTTTTTCCCTTCAGGACCTGGCATATTTTTGCTGTCCTTGCTGCCTCCTCTCCCTTTTATCTGCCTTTAAGCCATGTATTTGCATTAAACCAGCACAAAGCTCTGTTTTATCTGGATGATGGTGGGCTCAAATTAAAGCTCTTGGGTTTTTTGGCTGCATCCCTGCCCTCAGAGCAGAATCGTGTGGCTGTGGACATGATCCTACCCTGCTGCATCCCAACCTCCTTCCTTGCTTGCCTCTAATTAATCTCCTGTTAATAACCCAGCCCAAATGAGAGCGAACAGAGCCGGAATTTTGAGCGATGTTACCAGGGAATCTTCCAGGTTGGTGTGGCAGGGTTTTATCCTCCAGCTATGCTGGGGGAGCCAGGATTTACTGCTGCTCTTGCCCTGCCCTCCTGCTCCACCAGGCATTCCAGCCTGGCCATAAATCCGGGGCTGCTGCCTCTCCCAGCCTTGTGCTCGCTGTTCCGTGTCTGTCCGTCTGTCTGTCTGTCTGCTGTCTCTCCTGGGCTCACATTCCCCTTTTTTGGGGCTGTGTCCTTGCTCATCTGCAGCTTGCCTGGTGCTGGAGGGAGATGGGTGAAGGGGAGGGTGGCGCTCTCCCAGTTTGAGCAGCTTCTCTGCTGTGACACCTGAGCAAAACTCGCTGGGAATGTGGGAATTGGGGTGAGGAAGTACAGGCTGGAAAACCATCTCCCAACCTGGAGAATTCCAGGAGCTGTCAAGGCTTGGGTGCCACCCATATTTTGGATTATTTACCATAAAGGAAATCCCAGCACACGCTCCCACTCACCACAACAACATTCCCAACCAGTTTTTTACTCGGAAAACTCAGTTTTCCCAGATTTTTCTACTCTGAAAATCAATTTTTCCAGAGTTTTCTACTCAGAGAGGCAAAAATGAGGATGCTTATCAGTCTTGCTGCCCGTGGAGAGGGGCTGGGGTGGCCAGGAGGGCTGTAAGGAGGTCTTGTGAGGTCCTTTTATTTTTTTGGTCGTGGATCAGGATTTCCCAATCCGGGATTTGTGCTCTGGAATTGTCAGGGTTGTGCCAAATAAAAGTCTGGAATGCTGCTGGCACCTGGAGGCCTGAAGGGGATGATCCATCCCAGGAGTGCATCAGCAAAATTCCACTGTCCTGGAATGTTCAGGCAGGAGCCAGTGACTGCCCTCAGAACCATTCCCATGTGGAATTTCCTCTTTCCCACCCTGAGGCAGAGTAAATCCAAGCTGTCACCATCCATAAGTGTGAGCCCTGCTGTACAAGCCCTCAGCAGATTGCAGGAGAATAATTCAGGGGATAAGGAGTCCCCAGGCCCAGCTTAGGAACGGTTTGTAATCACTCCCAGGGAGCAAATCCAGCATCCAGAATCCTGGGATTCCTGTGAGGAGCCACACCTGTGGTGGGGGGGGGGAGAAAAGAAATTTTGGGGCAGTTTGTGGGGTTTTGCCACAGAGTTGGAGTGTGGGAAGCACTACTGGGATGAGGAGGAATAAAAGTGCTGGTTAAAAAGATAAGGCACAGACTTGAATGTCATTTTAGAAACCTTGATTAAAAAAAAAAGAAATCCAAGTCAGAGGCTGTTAAGAGCAGACTGAAGGCTCAGATCAATAGGCTTTGAATGAATTCCTATAAAAAGGAAGAATTTGGGTTTGACTTTGTAGGCACACTGCAGGAGAATAGAATGCATTGTCCCCAAAGGAGCTGTTCCAGCCCTCCTCTCGTCGAGATACTCGGGGATTTTAAAACCTGCCAGCTTTTAGTGGTGTTGGGGAAGGGAAAAAAAGGTAGAGGAGAAGTGGAAATTAAACCACAAATGCTCACAATAAAATAGTGATAGAAATGGAGGTGGACAGGGAAGAAGAGAAAATCTGGACTCAGCATCAGGGGAGCAGTAACTCACCTGGGTGTTTGGGCTGCTCTCAGGTGTTGCTGCAAAGGCTGAAGCCAACCCAGAATTGGGGTTTTGGTGTATTTTAGTGTCAACAATCTGATTCCCATCCAGGAAATTGCTTGGGTGCCCCCCCACCTTTTGAAATAAGCCCAAAATCTGATCACGGAAGTGTTTTCCAAGCACACACCTGAATGGGGTGGCTCAGCCCTCCTGCAGTGCCAGCTGTGGCTCTGCTGCAGCAGGGATCCTGCACAAGGGGGGAGTTTTCCTCTGCAGCTCCAGGGCTGCTGCAGATGGGCCTGGGCTCCCTCTGGCAATGCAGGGCAGCACAGAGCTGCTCCTCTGGCAGTGCAGGGGGCAAAGGCTGCTGGGGTGTCCCAAAGCTCAGATTGCATCCAGGTAGGAATGCTTGAAATCTCAGATTGTATCTGGGTAGGAATGTTCCAAACCTCAGATTGTATCCAGGTAGGAATGTTTGAAACCTCAGATTGTATCCAGGTAGGAATGTTCCAAACCTCAGATTGTATCCAGGTAGGAATGTTTGAAACCTCAGATTGTATCCAGGTAGGAATGTTTGAAACCTCAGATTGTATCCAGGTAGGAATGCTTGGCTTCTCCCCCTGGGTGGAGCATCTCCCAATGAGATGATGGAATTTTATCAGCCATGCAGGGACAGTCCAGAAGATAATTAATAACTAATGGCCCATGAACGGAAGATAATTAATAATTAATGGCCCATGAACAGAAGAGGTCTCCTGGAGGGAGGGTTGGCTGTGGGAGAGATAAAGAAAACTGCCCAATGAACAGCAGAGAACTGCCCCACCTCTGATAGATGGGAACAGAATCCACATTTATCTTACAGCCCAGGATATTCAGTGTCCTGCCAGCCATGGGCACTGTGGGATTGTGGAAAACCCCATTTGGGACTCTGGAAAACCCCATTGGGACTCTGGAAAACCCCATTTGGGATTCTGGAAAACTCCACTGGGATTCTGGAAAAGGGAAGAGAGCCTTTGGGTCTTGGTTTTTAACGTGACAATGGAAAAATGCCGCCAAGGGCTCCTTGCGTGTGTCACCTCCTGGCGCCAGCGTGGGGCTGATCTGGATTTTTGGAGAAGGCCACTCCAGCTCCGCTCCAAAGCCCATCAGGAGCGTGTGGGGCCAGCAGGCAGCTCCAGAGCCCCGCTGGCAGCTTTGATTCTCCCTTTGCCCGTGACAGCGATGAATTGGCGGCACAGCAGATGACTAAACAGCTTCGTTACCGCGTCGTTAATTACCTTCATCCCCGCACTGTGCTGGCCCACGCGCTGAGGCAGAGCGCTGACCTGATGCTGCCAGAGCTGTGCTGCTTGTCCTGAGCTGTCAGGGGGAGAATTATGAGAGTCTCTTCATCTGGTGAATCACTGCTCTGGTTTGGGTTTGGGGGTGAGAGAAGTGATTTTTTGCAGGGGGAATTTACCTTGCGTAACCAACCTGGTTTGTGGCTGCAGTCGACTCTTGGAGCCACTTTTCCCATGCCCTGTCCCACTGTGGGCATGGGAATGGCTGAGCTGCTGCACTACAGGGCAGAAATCCCTGTGGAAATGTTGTTAAAAGCTGTTATTTCCTCATTTTGTTCAATATTTAGGTTTTCCTGGGGCTGGGGCTGGGGCTGTCTGTAGACTCTAGGTGTGAAATGTTAATGGCAGCATCTTCTGGTTGTGTTTTGGGATTTTGAGGCACGGGATGGAATTGTTGGGGTTGTGCTGTGCAGGGACTCAGATGATCCTCGTGGGTTCTTTCCAGCTGAGGAGATTCTGTGATTCTCTGTCTTTTTGTTTTTTCTTTGTTTTTGCTGTGCAGAGCAGGGCTTGATTTGACTGACAAGACATAATTTTGGGGACAAGGAGCCATGATGATTTCATTTAGGGTGCTTCTGTGGTGCAAATAAATAGCAATAAAGCCCAGCTAGACAGAAGGAGCTGGGAGGAGGGAAACACATTCCAAGTGCAGCTGGAAAAATGCTGCTCCAGGTTCCCAGAGCCTGGGTTATTCCTGGCCAGAGCTAATGATGATGTATGAGCCTTGCAGAACACTCTTCATCCTGACACCCCTGCTGGAGAGGTCTGTGACATTATTCTCACTAGGTACAGGTGGGAAAATTAATGCATGAGGAGAGAAAGTTTGGCCAAGCAGCAGAGCTGGGGTTGAAAATCTTGGTGTCCTGAAGCAGTGTCAGGCTTTGCCTTGAAATTCCCAGCAAATTCCCAGCTCCTGGAGTTTGCTGGTGCTGTGATTACTAAATCCTGCTGTTCTGGAAGGTCAGCAAGCTTTATTCCCCTTGTTCTTCCATAATTCCTTGTCTGGTGGGGTGGCACAGAGGGCTCTGAACTCCATGTCCCAGCTTCTGCCAGTGAGAAAATCAAACACCAGTTTATCATCATCATCATCATCTCCCTTCTGCAGTGCCATGTGCCAGTGCCTAAACTCCCCCAGACTGCTCTCAGAGGTTGTGACAAAGTTTTTGAGGTTTTTGGGGGGATGTCAAAGCTTCTACAGTTCCCTAAAATGCCTTGGGAAAGAGTGAGGCCCATGGCTGGTTTGGGATGTGGCCTGTGGATGGGGTGACACCTGTGTGTGCAGGGCTGCCCAGTCCCAGGGACACTGGCACCCCTTATCCTGGTTTTGGGGCAGAATCCTCATTTTAGCATGGGCAAACTGAGTTTAAGCTCTGAATTAGACCAGGACACATCGCCTGCTCCTGAAATGCATCTGCATCCTTTGTCCCTGTTTGGTTCTGTGTCAAGGCAAACAGGCCTTGAAGTGCCTGATTTGCTGTAGCAAGAGTGATGGGGAAAATCAAGGATTTTTTGGGGTTGTTGTTAGGTTTGGCACAGCCAGAGGTGGTGGCACACACCAGGGGGATTCTGTGCATGGTCACAGAGCCCTGGTGACATCCTGAGCTGTGGCACAGACCTGCCCAGCACCCCCCAGCTGTCCCTGGAGCTGATGCTGGCTCTCTTTTGGGAAAACTTCTGTCTCATTAAGGGGTTTATCACCTGGAGAAGTCGCTGGAGTGGAAAGAGCCATTTCTGGCCGCTGGAAAATCCCTGCTATTTATTCCCTGAGCTAAAGGTCAGGCTGGCAATCTCCCCTAGTTAGATAAAATAAGAAACCCTCCCCAAACTACTGCCTGGAGTGATTTTTGTTATCCCAGCAGTCCTGTGGGAGGGAGCAATGGACTCGGGAAGATTCTGGTGCTGGTTCTTTGCTCGCTCAGAGGATTTCTCATGTCCCCACCCCACGCTCAGACGTTTCTGCTGCCCACCAGGAGCTGATTAAATGTTAAGGGGAGCTTGAGATTTTCCCACTGCAGCTGTGCGGGATGTGGCACAGCCCAAAATTCCAGCCAGGCTAAAATCAAATTGAAGTTTCCCAGCGTGGTGTTTTATGAGGAGGAGTAAGGGAAAAAAATATACATATAATAATAATAAAAAAAGAGATGGGAAAAAGGAAAAACTCCAAACAAAAAAAGAGCCTCCTGCAGAGTTCATCTGGTGGATGGAGTTACATTAAGTGAATGGAAATTAAAGGCTTTTCATAGAGATCTTCAGTATAATTTGATGGAAGACTTTAATTATTTCAAAGTGCCTAAGAAAAGGAGCTTAGAATGATTTTGGGAAGATGGTGGGGAGGGGGGGGGGAGCCTTCATAAAAATATCTCTGTTCAGCAGCGTTTTGAGCTGTTGTTGGGCTGAAAGGCTGCTGTCAGCTCCAGGGGAGGGATTTGAAAATCCTGTGCCCCCCATCCCTCCCCAGAGAGCAATTCCTGCCTGAGTGGCAGCAAGAGAGGGACAGGATGGGAGGAGGAGGAGCAGGGCTGCTCCTTTATCAGCCCTTCCCAAGGCACGGGGGTGGAGAGGGCTCCTGGCTGGCAGTGTGAGGGATTTGGGAGCTCTCCTGGAGCTCCAGGCACTGCCAGCATCCTCTCCTGGGCACCCAGGGATGTGCTGCTGTTGTCACTCATCCAATTCTTGCTTGGACAGCTCAGGAATTAATGGCTCCTTGTCTGCTCTCCAGCTTGACATAAATCCAGGGATCTGCAGGCTGTCCATTCCTTCCCTGGGGTTTGGATGCTCCGTTCCTGCCTCCAGCCTGGCTCGGGTTTGGGCAGAAATGTGGCCTTGTCCTGCTCAGTGTTCTCAACTCCTCCTCTTCCCCAGACACTGAAATTCCACCTCCTGTGCCCCTCTCTGGGATAGGGAGGGCAGGAACTTGAAGCACTGGGGGCAGGACAGGACAGAATCAGGTTTAGAATCCAAGGTTTAGGATGGAAAAGACCTCCAAGACACTTTGGAGTCCAAGCTGTACAAACCTCAACTTGCCCAGAGCACTGAGTGGTTCCTTGGACACCCTCAGGGATCTCCAAACCTCCCTGGGCAGCCCTGCCAATGTTTAACAACCCTTTCAGTGCAGGAATTCGTCCTGACCAGGATTCTGCCACCCATCCCTGAACCTCCTTCTCCTTCTCCTTCTCCTTCTCCTCCTCCTCCTCCTCCTCCTCCTCCTCCTCCTCCTCCTCCTCCTCCTCCTCCTTCTCCTTCTCCTTCTCCTTCTCCTTCTCCTTCTCCTCCTCCTCCTCCTTTCTCATTTCTCCTTTCTCCTTCTCATTTCTCCTCTCTCTCCTCTCTTCTCCTGCATCTTCTCCTGGAGAAGAGAGGAGAGAGATCCAGGGCTGGGTGGCAGAATCCTGCTCAGGAAGAATTTCTGCACTGAAAGGAGCCCAGAGTCCCTTCAATCCAGCAGGAGGGAGGGAGCAGCAGGATCTGAAGGGGCTCTGGGTGTTTGCAGCCCTAATGAGCAGCTCCTTGGAAGTGCTGCTCACAGAGATCCTGCAGGATGGAGAATCTGAGCCTGCTCAGGGGCCAGGGTTAATCCAGCACCTCGCTAACGGCAAATTAAGCACTGTTTATTGCTGACAGTGTTGTTTTCTGGGTTGTTTTTTTCCCTTGATGTGTCAAAGGCTTTCTGCACCATCGTTCTTTGCTGCATTCCCTGCCTGGAGCTGCTGCTGGAGGAAGAGGAGGCTTGGCCAGGCTCGGTGCCACTGCAGGGCTTTGGGCTGTGCTTTTCACCATTTTCACTTTGTCCTGTCAGCATCCAGCCCCATCTCTGTGCCATGGGGTGGAACTGGAGCCCCCAAGGATGGTGCCCGGACCAGTGACTGAAATCCAGGTGTGCAGTGACCTTCCTGATGTTCCCAGCTGCTGTGGGAGTAGAGATGGGGTGGAATTGGGGTCCCCAGGATGGTGCCCAGACCAGTGGCTGAAATCCAGGTGTGCAGTGACCCTCCTGATGCGTTTTCACCCCAGCTGCCATGGTGGGGGCACAGAGCATCCTCTGAGCTCAGGGCAGGGCTGCTCTCCCTCCAGAAATCATGCTGCTGGCTGGTTTTATTGCTGATTTAAGGCTGTTTGCCCACAACAGGCTGCCCTTGCTCTGTTAATAGCAGGTCACCATCTCCCCAAGCTCTCTGAGGTTTGTTGGGGGTGGCAGAGAGAGGATGGACCCCTGATGTTTGTGATTTAATTCAGGCTGAGCATGGAGGGCAGCAAAAGCTGCTCTGATCAAGATCCTTGCTCCTCCTTCAGTGCTGTTCTCTCCCACCAGCAGTATGGGAGCCACTTTTGGGAAGGAATAATGTGAATTTTAGCATTAACAGCTTTTCTTCTCGGGGGCAGGGGGAGGCTCAGGGGCTGCCATTTGACAGCATCAGCAGCAATCAGCTGGGCCAGTGGCTGCTGGAATGGTTTGGGAGCCTGCTGGGCTCCAGACTGCTTCCAAATGAGCTGTGCTGAATCACAGCCACTCCAAACACTCCCTCTGCCTGGAGAGGGGCTGGGGTGAGGAGAATTCCAGCGGGTGGGGGAATAAAACCCAAGTGGTTCCCACGAGCTGGGGAGCTGAGGCAGCCTGGAGAGTTGTTTGTGCCTCGTGGCTGAGCTCAGCGAGCTCTAATTGATGATTTCCCCACGTTCAGGGCATGCATAACGTCCTTCCCTGGTGGATTCATTGGGGCCTGGTGGGAGCTGAGCCAGACGTGCAGCCCTTCCCTCTGAGAAGGAAATCTTCCTCTCCTCCAGCTGAATGTGATTTCATGAGACTCAGAGAATCCAGGGGTTTTTTATGAGCCTGCATCCCCACGAAATTTGGCTGGGAGCTGGGCATCCCATTCCAGATTGATTAAGGCTGGGCACAGAAGTGGGTGTTGAAAGCTCAGCTGTTTAATCCTCTTTTTCTCTGCTGTTGACACACAGGCAGAAATGGGAAAGAGCAGATTCAGGATGTCACATCCCTGAGTCCTCATCTGGCTGTCACTGCGGCCTTGAGGTGACAGCTGCACTAGGACGTGGTGCTGGGGTCTGGGTGGATTTTAGATCAAGATATAAACATTAAAGTTGGGCTCAGCCTGGTTAATGAGGACAATTCATGCCAGAGCTGGAGGAGAGTGATGGGATGAGGATTTCTGAGCGCTCAGCTTGGGCATAACTGTGTCCTTCCCTCATTGAGCTGGAATTGATGTCGAGCCAGTGATGAGAACAACTGCAAAGCCAGCTCTGGGAAGGGCTGCTCCTCGCTCAGTTTGGAAATTGGGCATCACTGATGAGGATGGGAGCTCTGGGAGCAGTTTTGGGAATGCTGCTGGGCCAGGAGCGCGGCCAGCCTGCTTACAGCTCACCTGGCCACGCTGCCTTCGCACAGGGAACAAATCTGGTTTTGATGCTGAGGCCATGTCTGGGCCTTTGTGGGGCTCTGTGTCACTCTGCTAACGAGGCCAAGTGATCTCTGCTTGCTGGAGAAAGGCCACAAGTGTGGTGGCACTGCTCGTCCTGTGCCTCACTGCAGAGAGGGGGGAGAGAGGAGCAAAGCCTCCTCAAGTGTCTGTGAGATTTTTTATTTTTATTTTTTATTTTTATTTCATTTTTATTTCTATTTTAACTTTATTTGTATTTTTAATTTTATTTGTATTTTTATTTTTATTTATTTTTTAAATTTTATTTTTATTTATTTATTTTTAATTAATTTTTAAAATTTTTATTATTTATTATTAAGTATTTATCCCATGCTTGGCTCAAGAAATGCTGGCTCTGTTTCAATCCCAGGTCACAAAATTGTTTGGGTTGGATGGGCCTTCAAAGCTCATCTCATTCCAGCCCCCTGCTCTCTCTTTGATTTTTTAAGAGTTTTTAAGCTTTCTGATGTTTACATTCTTGTAACGAACTTTCTCACACACTTTCTCTAAATAACTCATTGTTTTGCATTCTTTTATGGAGAAAGAGAAATGTCATGGGCTGTTGATTTGTCCAGTGTCATTGGAGAGGTGGCACTGTCACCCTCCAATCCACTGTCACTTTTAGAAAACTATAAATGTTGGGGTCAGAAAATGAAATTCCCTTTTTTTCTTCACCTTGAGAGCAGAAGTGTGCACTTGTGTTGCTTCTATATAATAACATAATAATTCTTATAATAATAATAACATTTCTATATATAATGTTCTTTCCTATAATAACTCTCTGCCATGGGCAGGGACAGCTTCTGCTGGGCCAGGTTGGCAGAATCAATGCTGGAGATTTTTGTGGCTGTGGGGTTTTCCTCAGGGTGGTTTTTATGGATTATCCCCATTAGCACTTTTGGGGATCTCCACTCACCTGTGGTGTGGAAAAGCTGGGATCTCCTGCAGGAGTGGCTCTGTCTGGGCAAGCTCCCCTTAGCAAAAATGGAGAAATGGTAAATAATTCAGGTAAATAAAGAACCACAGGGGAGAGGTGGAGCTGCCCTGGAATTGTGTCTGTGGAGTGGCCAGACACTGGAGAAACAAAGGACAAGGCAGGCAGAGAGGAGTTTATCTGCAGGCTTATGAAACTCGAGCGCTGCTTGGTTCCAAAGCACTTCTTGCATCACCAGGCAAGCTGCTCTGAGCCCAAATCCCCCGTTATGCAAAAGGTTCCCCAAGCCTTAAATAAACCCACGAAAGGCCATGAGACAGGCAGTGAGAAACTGAGAGGTGCCAGAGACAAGTCCTGTCTGGGAGGGAATTTTCAGTGCTGAGGGGAGAAGCTGAGCAGGCTCCTGCCAAGGATGAGTGTGAGGATTTGTCTGGTCTCCTGCCCACCAGTGACAGGAAATTTCCTTTTGTCGGCCAACATTGCCTCTGTGCTGTCCCCTCCCCATCCCTGCTCCTCCTGCCGAGCCAGGGGATCTCTGCTGGATTAAAAGCAAATCCCATTTCCTCAGGATCACATCCCCACCAGGGAGGAGGGAGGTCAGCAAAAAATACCCCAAAAAAACTCTGAGTGCTCCACTCGTCTGGCTAGTATTTCCCTGGCTGGTATTTCCCCCTAGAGCCATAATTCCCCCTTTTTCATATGGGATTTGATGTGTGGTTACAACAAGCAGAGGAAAAGTGCCAGGGCTGCCCATTCTCCTCCATCCCGCTGGGTTTTGGGTGTTTCATCTCAGCAACACAGGAGCACTGCACCCCTAATTGCTGCTTTTTGCTCTTAATTAATCAAACCCATGGTTTTCTGGCCTGAAATCTTGTTGGTTTTTTTTCCCCCCTTCTTGTCAGTTTTGCTACAAGCAGGATTAAAAGCTTCTCTCATGCAAAATAATGCCTTTAATTGCAACTTCACATACGAGTTTGGACTTTGATTCTGCCTTCCTGTGCAAGACTATTTATTGCTGCTTTATTCTTTTGCATCTGCTGGTTGTGTGCAGCTGTGCCATTGCACCAGCATCTCCCAGCTCCTGTGTTTTCCTTGTATCCCATTAATTTTGCAAGGTTTCCCTTGCCCCCAAGCCTATCACCCCTATGCTTTTCTTGTGCCTATTCTCAGCTTGGCATCTGTCCTGGTTCCCACCTCCTTCCCTGTGCATATGCTCCCTGTCATCCAAATGCACCCCCAGCAATCCTCACTCCATTAAAACACACAAATCCCATCTTCAGCCATTCACAAACGGCCTCTTTCTCTCCTCAAACCCCAGCCTTTTAGAGCTTGGATGGATCAAAATGTTCTGTGGGTGATAGATGGGAGATTAATCTATTTGTTTCACTTACAGTTTTGGCAGCAATAAAAAGAAGCAACCCCGGATTTTTGGCCATAAACCACTTCTTGAAGGTTGATTTGGTAGAGACTGCTTTGTTTTCCTTTCTTCTCCCTCTTGAATCTGCCAGGGCCTCTAAGTTAAATAAATAGATTAATCTTCTTTCTGTGGCCCAGAGATCAGGTTGATGCATTTAAGAGCTTTCTCTCCCTCCAGACTCCTGAGATGTTCGCAGATCCGATTCATATTTTAGAACTTCCTTCATGTGTAAAGAGCCTCATTGGTGTAGCAGCAATTCTTCACTAACAGCAAATAAGGCTCCTTGGGTTTCTTTTCTTCTGAGGGAGCTGAAAATTTTCCATCAAAGCCTTTTTTTTTTGTTAAAAGGAGATTTTTTTGGTGGAAAAAGCAGCCTTTGGAGAGGTGGGGGAACTGCCTCAAACCTGAAGGTTTCCTTCAGAGGGGAAATTTGGTGTTTTGAGTGTTGAAGGTTGGATCACTGTGAGCCAAATGGCTGAGAGCAGGTTCCAAAAAGTGTCTCCACTTAGCAAAAGTAAAGTGTGGCACAACTGGAAAAGTCGTGGCTTTAGAGGAGGGGAAAATGGGTTTTTGATCAGCTCTGTTTGCTGTGCTCAGAGGTGAGTGCAAGGAAAGCTCAAAAAGGGGTGTTTGAGGCAGTTCCTTCTGAATGCTGCCCTTGAAATGTAATGAAAGTGGGGCCCTGAGTGGGTTCTTCATCCACTCCCAGTATGGTTTTGTAAGAGACAGGCAAGAAGGTTGGAAGAATTAAAAGTTTGATGCCATTGGGTGCTTGGATCTTGCACTGCCCAGGGAAAGAAGTTTTGATAAAATTTCTAAAGCTGTGAGCATTTTTTAAATCCCAAGTTGCGCCAAGCCCTGTCCAGCCTGGCCTTGGACACTTCCAGGGATCCAGGTACAACCCTGGAATATCCATTTGAAAAATCCACAGTGGTTTGTTCCCTATTGAAACAATACTCAGACTCCCAAACTCAATTTTTATCCATTTCTCAGTGCAAGACCTTTGCTGTTTTAAAGCCTTTTTCCTGGTTAAGCTTTTGATGAATCCAAGGCTCTGGCTGTGCTCATTTATTCAGGTTTCTTTGCAGGCAGACTTGTTGAACAGCTCAGATTCTGCTCACCTCAGTGTGTCCCCAGGCCACCTCAGCTGGAGAGATCAGTTTGCATTTCCCTGCCCAAAAATCCCCTCCTGTACTGCTGTCTGCAGTGCAAACTCTGCTCTGTGCCTCACCAGAGGTGCTTTAATGGAAGTGAAGGCCTGCAGAGTGGGCAGGAGTCTTCTGCTGAATTAATGTGGCATAAAATGTGTCAGGAGAGGCACTTTAAATCAGAAAAACCAGCTGTACACAGAGGGGTTTGTGCCTGCCGGAGTGGGGAGGCAAACAAAGCTTTTCTTCCTTTTTTAGAGATGATTTTTGACCTGCTCAGAATTTTTATCCAAGGTAAACAACGCTCAGCATTGTGTTTTGTGCTCAGAATGGTCAAGGATGGAGGTGCTGGTCTGGGGTGGAGGTGCTGGTCAAGGATTTGGGATGATGGTCAAGGATTTGGGGAGATCGTCAAGGATTTGGGATGATGGTCAAGGATTGGGGTGCTGGTGAAAGATTGGGGTGCTGGTCAAGGATTGGGGTGATGGTCAAGGATTTGATCTGGTCAGGGGTTGGGGTGCTGGCCAAGGATGGAGGTGCTGGCCAAGGATTTGGTCTGGTAAAGGATTGGGGCACTGGTCAAAGATTGGGGTGCTGGTCAAGGGTTCAGGTGCCGGTCAAGGATTGGGGTTGTTGTCAAAGATTGAGGTTTTGGTTAAGGATTGAGATTCTGGTCAAGGATTGAGGTGCTGGTCAAGGATTGGGGTGCTGGTCAAAGATTGGGGTGCTGGGTAAGGACAGAGATGCTGGCCAAAGATCGAGGTGCTGGTCAAGGGTTCAGGTGGTGATCAATGATTTGGTCTGGTCGAGGACTGAGGTGCTGGTCAAGGATGGAGGTGCTGGCCAAAGATTGGGGTGCTGTCCAAGGATTGGTGTTTTGGTCAAGGATTGGGGTGCTGGTCAAGGACTGAGATTCTGGCCAAGGATTGAACTTCTGGTCAAGGATCAAGGTCCTGGTCAAGGACAGAGGTGCTGGTCAAGGATTTGGTCTGGCCAAAGACTGAGATTCTGGCTAAGGATCGAGGTTCTGGTCAAGGGTTGAGGTTCTGGTCAAGGGTTGAGGTTCTGGTCAAGGGTCGAGGTTCTGGCCAAGGATTGAGGTGCTGGCTGTGGGACCAGAGCTGCTGTGGCCACTTCTGGCCCCATTTAATGAAGCTCCCTGTCCTTCCCAGCCGGGAGAAACCCTTCCCTCCCTCCTCCCACCCGCAGCCTCTCCTCTTCCCCCAGCCTGGTGGAGATTTTGGTGATTTTTCCTTTCACATAACAGCTCCAAGCCAATTAAGAGTGTCTCACACAGTCCTCGCCGTGGGAGACCACGGTGCTTTTAACTGCTATTGTTTGTTAATAAAAATAAATCGTGGGCACCAGAGGAAGGAGGGAGGGAGGGAATCCCACACGGGCTCCGATTTTCTCTTTTCCTGGTGGTTTTTTGAGTCAGTGGATGGCCACAGCCAGGGAGGCTTTGACAGATGCTGTGGGCAGGGATGTGCTGGGGTGTTTGGTGCTCTGTGCGAGGTGCAGATCATGGCTCAGCAGCTTCTGAGGCTCAGGCACAACTGGGGCTGTGCTGCTGCCGGGAGCAGGAGCTGCTGGCACAGGGATGGGGCAGCTGCAGCATCCTCAGGGGCCGGGCGAGCTGATCCAGCACAGCAGAGAGACCTGGAGAAAAAACAGGGAGGAGTTGGGGTGGGAGAAGATGGAAAGGCTGATGTGAGAAGGAGAGGATCATTTCAGGCGTGAAAGCACAGCCCAGGCTGGAGGATGGAGAGCCCCACTCCTCCTGTGCTGTTGGTGGCACAGATTTTGTACAAATGGCTCTCTCAGGGAGGATCACCCCAAACAACCCCACAATTTTGTGAAAAATGGAATTCACAACACGTATAATCACCAACAACTTCCATAAGCTAAAACGTGAATGCAAAAGCCAAAACATAAATGCAAACCCCAATATTATCTGGTCATTCCTCACAATGTCAAATATCGGGGTGTTTTACTCCCACTGCTCTGTGCATCCATCGTGCTGGGGGTTTTCTCAGCAGGCACAGGATTTTCTTTGTGGAAGGGTTTGGAGGAGGGCAGGAAGGGCCCAGCTGCTGGATCTGTGCTCTGCCCAAATCCCCCAGCTCAAACCCACTCCCAGGATGAAGCGAGCTGCCCCAGCAAATGAGTTTTAATGCTGTAATGGGACTTTAGTGAGCCTGGCCGAGGGGGTTTCACACTCATAATTCACTCCTCTGAGCCAGCAGAGCTCTTCAAGTATTGACCCAGCCTGGGAGGGCTGATGGGCTGTGTGATAAAGCTGTGGAGGAGAGGAAAATTGAATAAAGATGTCCTGTGAGTGAAGTCTCCTTGTGTTCACAGGTCTGGGGTTGATAATGCTGGGGGAAATCTCGCTCTGAGATAGCCCAGCCTGTGTGAGGAATTAGGATGGGCACACGCTGCTTTTATCTCTAAGCTGTGATGGGAAATTTGATCAGGCTTTGCTAATTCTGAGCAGGATTGAGAAGGGTGAGATGAGAGGACTCGAGGCTGGGGAGAGAGAAAGTTAAAGAAAATAATCCACAGCAACCAGAAATGTCAGCAATGCATTCGTCCTTCTGCTTCACTGCCTCCAGAATTCTTTTCTCCTTGAAGTTTTCTTGCTTCTTTTTCTGGAAGTCACGAAGGGTGGAGGGGGAAAAAAAAAAAAAAAAAAAGGAGATGAAAGAACACAGCTAGGGGAATGAAAATTTTTTAAAAATCCATTTTCTGTATTGCTTGAGCAGGTGTTTATCACTAATATCGCCTTCCCTGGGCTGTCACCTGCCCTGGTGTCACCTGCAGGGGTGAGATGCGATGGGGAGCCCAGGGTTCCTTTCATCCCCTGGCACCTGGGGAAGGGAGATACCACAGCTCTGTCTCTCAGCCTGGTGAATCCATCCCTGGCCCTGGTGTGAGGACAAAGAGAGGGGTGGCTGCGAGCAAAGCGGGCTCTTTAATGCTGATGGAATCTAAAAAGACGAGACGTGGTTTTTATAGGAACATAGAAATTGCCAGACTGGAACCGAGCTCTGCTTCTTGTTGTTAAGTGTCCTTTTTAAGCACTGGCTGCTTCCAGAGGCTGTGAGAGGAGCCTTGCCCCCAGGGCTGATTCTTCCAGCCCTCAAAAATAGAGAATTCACCATCTCCCTGCAGAGTGAAGGGTTTACACCCCATCCAAACATTAATTTGTATTTTTTTTTTTCCTCTTCAAATGTAGCATTGTAATTCCAGCCATTCATTCTCTTGATAGATGCCATCCTTCCCTCAGCCTCACAGAGGTTTTTTTGACTGTGACAATACCTCGTGGTAATGATTTACCCGTGCTAATTATGCAATTTTTGCCGAGCGAAACATATTGGTGGTGGCTTTGAATGGAGCAGTTTTTCAGTTTAATTGAACTTACATCTTTGTGGCCCCGGGGCAGGCTGTCAGAGCAGCTCTCCCCTCCCCTGAGACACTTTTTAGAGCTCAGAACAGCCACTTGTTGAGATGTTTTTCAGGTTCTTCCCTTCTTGCCTGTTCCATTTAAACCCCTGCACAAGAAGCTTGACACAAGGCAAGAGCTCTCCTTGCCTGTCCAAGGAATGAAAAAGCCCTGTTAAGTTGTTTGTTGACATTCCCTGACAGCTTTTTCCCCCAATTCCTTGCTGCTCTGCAGCTGTTAAATTTGTTGTCTCAGCTGTGAGGATTACTCCAGCTTTGCTCGAGCTGCGTTTTCTCACCATTCATCAAACTTCTGGTGAGGCAGGGAGAGATCCATCAACACCAAAGCCCCCTCCAAGCTCCTGCTTGGCTGAAAAAAAAAATAAAAAACCAGAAAAAAATCAGCCTGGAGAAGGTGGAATTTGCTGCCAGGTTTTTCCAGGGTGTTTGTGGTTTCTCAGCTTGCAGGAGAAGGCGTGCAGGGGGGTTTGCAGTGTGGGGTTGCACGGGGATAAAAGCAACACGTTGGGGTTTTTGGGAAGCCTGGGCCTGGCGCTGCCCTGCAGGGCAGCTGGAGATGCTCCTGCTGGGGACAGATGTGCCAGGAACAGGTTTATTGTAAAAAGATGATTTTTAGTTGGGGAATAACATGATTTTGGAAGGTTGAACAATTGCTTTATTGAGCTATGCTATATTACACTAATATTATACTGAAAAGATACTAAAGTTAAACTTGTGACCCTTCCTGGACAGTCATGACACAGCTTTGACCTAATTGGTCAATCAATCAATCAATCAATCAAAACAACTATTATTGATGTCCAATTACCAAATCCCTTTTTGGTAAACAATCCCCATAACACATTCCACATGTGCCAAACACCAGGAACAGTGAATAGAGATAAGAATTGTTTTCTCTTCTTTTCTCTGAGCTTTCTCACTGCCTTCCCCAGGAGAAATGTTGGCAGAGGGAAATATGTCTCTCTCTGTTTAGAAGATGTGAATGCCACACAGGTTCTGCAGGGAGGTGGGAGCAGAAATCTCTGCCCAGAGGAGTTGATGCCACCCCTGGAAGTGCCCAAAGCCAGGTTGGGCAGGCCTTGGAGAACCCTGGGATGGTGGGAGATGTCCCAGCCCATGGCAGATGATCTGTAAGGTCCCATCCAACCCAAACCACTCCATAATTCCATGGAATAACAGCACATTCCTTGAGTGTCCTTGTCAGGCTGTGCAGAGGGAATGAGCAGAGGTGGCTGCTTTTCGCTTTTCAGGGATGTCTTCTTTATCTCTGTGGCAGCTCCAGCAGAGGGTTTTTTTTTTTTGGTGGGGGTTTTCTTTTAGCGATTTAACATTTTGTTCTGCCTTTTGGCTTTTTTTTGCTCTACTGTCTAAGAATTTTTTTTCTGCAGAAATCTCCAAATAGCAGGAGGCTGTGGTGATAGCAGTGAAGAAGAGCACCAGCTCACACAGTCATTAAAAATGTATCAGCAGTTTCAGAAGCAACTTGCTCCCTCTCGGAGGCAAATCGTCCATAATTCTGCTTGGTATTTAGAGACTTTTTATCTCCAGAGAGAACACAAAACTCCCCAGTATAGCCCTGATTTATTTTATTCTCTTGACTTTTCCAGAGCTGTAAGATGAAAAAAAATAATAATAAAAAAAAGGGGGCTTAGCAGGAAAATAATTCTGTATTTGTGCTGCACGCAGGGGTCAGCTCGTGATCCAGCAGCAGCTTCTCAGCACCTCCCACCCTGAAGGACCCAGGGAACTCTTTCCCATCCATCCCACTCTTTTATTTTTTGGGAGCAGATTGGGAATGCTGCACAGACAGCTGTCCATCATCCCAGCCTGCTGTCAGAGCAGCAGAGAGGAGCCACTCGAGCTGTGAACGCACAGCTCCTGACATGTTCTTGCTGGAAACTTCAGCAGGGGGAAGTTGGTTGGATTTATTTTCAGCCAGCTGAGGATGAGTCTGGGATAAGTCATCTTCACACGCAGGGGAATTAGTGAGGCAAGCTGCTAAAGAGCTTTGTCTCTCCGGCGTTTTCTTGGCTTTGTGAGGTTTTAATGAAGGGAAGTTGTGCTCCTCTCCTCTCTGAGTGGGATTTGGGGCTGCACAGGAGTGGATGCCTCTGCCGTGGCCACAATTCACTGATGGAGTTGTGGAATTCCACCTGGTGGAACTTCTGTTTCACAGCATCTCCTGGGGAAATGAGGGGCAGGCAGATGCCCCTTGCAGCTGGAAGGCAGCTTGGCAGGATGACAAGCTCAGCAGGGCAAAATCAATGCAGAGTGAGGGCGTTTGGACTGTGCTCACCACCCTTTTATGCCTGGATTTAGGGAGAGGGCAGCAGGTGGGGACTGGGGGATGGAGAGGGACTGAAACACCTCTTTGTTCATTTCAGAGTAACTTTGATGCTATTTTGTGACCATGTTCACAGGGGGCTTAGGATGACGGAAGAGACGAGGATCTGACTCCATGTTTCAGAAGGCTTGATTTATTATTTTATGATATATATTACATTGAAACTATACTGAAAGAATAGAAGAAAGGATTTCATCAGAAGGCTAACTAAGCTAAGAATAGAAAGGAATGATAACAAAGGTTTGTGGCTCAGCTCTGTCCAAGCCAGCTGACTGTGATTGGCCATTAATTAGAAACAACCACATGAGACCAATCACAGATGCACCTGTTGCATTCCACAGCAGCAGATAACCATTGTTTGCATTTGTTCCTGAGGCCTCCCAGGTTCTCAGGAGGAAAAATCCTAAGGAAAGGATTTTTCATACAAAGATGTCTGTGACACTGGGCTAGCAGGAAAATCCTCTCTCTCCTTCCCTCCTGATCCCAAATCTGGGATCCCAGTAGGTGGGGAGGTGGGGATGCATCCCTCTGCTCCCTCCCAAAATATTTTGCCATCACCTCCAGCACCCAGCTGGGCACAGCTTGTAGGATCCTGTGTTTTCTGCTGTTTAGCAACCCCTAAGGTGCATTTCTATTGCCGACAGCTGGCTCCAAACCCCAAGCCCTCCTGAGGGGTGAGGTGGAGCAGCCTCCCCGTGTGCTCCATGTCCCAGGTAACTACAGCCCTGCACTCCTAGAGCAGAGCTCAGCAGGTGCTCTGGATTTACTGCTCAGCCTGGCTGATAACTCCGAGCTGCTGATGCCTGGGAATCTCCTCCTCAGCCCCTCCAGCAGGCTGCAAACAGGAGGAGCAGCCTTAGGTCTGTCCCTGGGAGCAGGAGCTTTTCACTTTTCCCACAAGAGTGGTTGCTCCTTTTTATTTTGGTTTTGCAGAGTCTGAAATGAGAACCCCTTTTTCTAACCCGGTGCTTCACAGGGTTATTTGCAGGGGGCCACAGTATGGGTAATGTACGATGTAATCTTAGCCCCCAACGAGTTGCAGCTGGAGCCAATTACTAAAGATTAGGAGCAGGCCTAATGTTAACAGGCCACACCTGTAGCCAGTAAGAGCCAGTGGTACAAAAGAGAGGAGTCAGAGGAGTCAGATGGCTGCTGCAAGGACTGGGAACAGTCAGTGCTTAGAGGAGCTGGCTGTGAGAAATAGTTGAGGAGGTAGGAAACTCTGAGGCTGTGGGATCCTTGCACCATAGTGATAATAGAGCTGTTGTAATATATAAGACAGGTAGGAAACTCTGAGGCTGTGGGATCCTTGCACCATAGTGATAATAGAGCTGTTGTAATATATAAGACAACGGTTATTGGGGTTGGAAAAGCCCTCCCAGACCATGGAGTCCGAGCTGTGCCTCGTCCCCAGCCCAGAGCTCTGAGTGCCACCTGCAGTGGTTCCTTGGGCACTCCAAACCTCCCTGGGCAGCCCCTGCCAGCATTTAACAACCTTTCCATGGGGAAATTCCTGCTGGTGTCCTCCCTGGCCCAGCCTGAGGCTGTTCTCTCTCCTCCTGTCCTTCGAATAAGATCCCAAATCCCAAATCTCCTGTCAGGAGCTGTGCAGAGCCACAAGGTCCCCCCTGAGCCTCCTTTTCTCCAGGCCTGAGCCCCTTCCCTGCTCCCTCAGCCCCTCCTGGTGCTCCAGACCCTTCCCAGCTCCCTTTCTTTCCCTGGTCGCTCTCCAACCCCTCCATGTCCTTCCCTGAAGGGATGATGAGGATGCAAACTCCACCAACCTCCTCAGATTTCAGGCAGGAATTTCCCTCCTGTCTGGAGCTGGAATCCAGTTTTACCCCCTTTTCCCTGCCCTGCTCCTGGTCTGACATTCCCTACCAGATGTTTTAGTTGAGCTGTGGCTGTTCATGGCGTTGGTGACAAGGTTTTGTTTTGCTTTTCTCAAAATCTCAGATTTGATTTTCTCAAAATCTCAAACTGGAAAACCAAGACCACTCTGCAAGGGAAGCACACCGGTGGTAGCAGTACAAGAAGTAGCACATAAAATAACCTAAAAAATTAGTAAAGCAGGATTGTGAGCATTGAGGAGCAGCTTTAGAGGCAGAACTGAGCATGAGGGAGCTCTTTGGGTGGCAAACTCAAGCTGTCCTGCTGTCTCCATGGGGAAGGGATGTCTGTCTGCGTTCTGCCAGGCTGGGAGTGCATCTGACACGATGCTGCTGTTTTGTCAATATCTTGGGAAGTTTGAAAATAGCTGCTTCAAAGTGCTCCAATGATACATTGCTCTGCAATCTGTCCCTGCCGCTGCCAGCACTTCTAAGTAACCAATTTCCCACGTGTTTAACCTTTTAGGGCTTCTCTTCCCCGGGAATTACTCTGCAACTCCCACTGAAAAGAGAGGGGAAAAAAAATGGAGAAAATTGCTATTTGCCCTTCACAGAGGCGGTTCATTTTCCAGGTGGTTTTTTTGGGGTGTTTCTAGGTTTTAAAAATGAGTTGAAAGCACTGAAATTGGGATGTTCTTCCCATGTCTGACTGACAGCTGAGCATGAGATCCCTCAATTTTCTGGAAGTGGGATGCAGGAGGTGTGGAAGCATGATACAGGAAAGGCTCAAACCCCTGGAGATGCTCCTGGATTTTTATTTCTGTGGCTCTGTCCCTGCATTTCCCCTCTGTGGAAAGAGTTGGTCCCTGTGGAGAGTGCTGAGATAAGCTGGAGGAGGCCTTAAATGTAATCTAAAAATAGATTAATTGGAAAATTGCAAGCAAAAGGCAGCGTCTTGCTCAGACAAAACTCCTGGTGGCTTCAAAGGCAGATTAAAGACTTTGCCTGTGTCAGGACTTGGTATTTGGCCCAAGAAGGAGACAAATGGAAGAGGGTGAGAATGTTTGCCAGCAGAAGAGAGAAGGGAGAGATAAGGTAACAGATAAAACAATCAAAGTCAGCATTTAAGGATATTGCTGCCTGTGGAGATAATTTTATCAACTCCAGAAACAACAGTATTTATTTTTTTTTTTTTTTTTTTTTTTTTTTTTTTTTTTTTTTTTTTTTTTTTTATGAAGTAAAATCTGCCCTTTATGAAGCTGTTTAAAATGGCATTTGTTGCAAATTTGATTAGCTGTGCTGCAGGAGCCTGCTGTGGGACAGCCAGTGCCAATATCTGTGCTGGTGATGAGTTTGTGGATTTTCCACCTCCTGCCCTTCATTTTGGTGCTGTTCTGACTTAGAAACTTGAATTTCTGTGTGACTGGGTGGTGAGACAAAAATAGAGGACAAAAAAATGAGATGCTCTTGGTCTTGTGCTGAATCCTCTTGTTCCTGAAAGGGAGGGAAGGAGGTGACTGGAATTGTGGCAGGGAATTGGTTTCTGGTTTGGTGAAGCCCAAGTGACTTCTGCCTCCTCAACCCTTCCCTCGAATCGCATTTTGCTGTGAAAATGCTTTGTCCCACCCTAAAATCAGAAATCAGTGTTATATAATGAGCTGCTGGCTGCTCTGAGTGGAAAGAGAAAAGGGGGGGGTGGGTGAGAATAGAAGTCAGAGATGTGACTCAATATTGATTTCCACTTGTTTTTGTTGAAATGCTAAGAATGCCAAGATGAAATATTTGGACTTTTCCTCGTGCTCCTTTCCTTTTTTTTTTTTTTTATTTTTTTATTATTATTTTTTCTTTTTTCTTACAAGGAGCTCTCTGCCCAGTTGGATTCCAAACCCTGAATAATTCATAGTCTGTAAATATCTCCCTCCTCCTCGGGTAAATAGAGCTTTTGTCGAGCTGAGTGGTGCTGCTGGGGGGGAGCAGAGGTGCTCAGGGTGTTTTTTGTGTCTCCCTGCAGAGTTATGTCATGCCCAGACCACCGCAGGGCTCCATGAGGATTTATGGAAGATGCTCCGTGTCTTGGCGCCTCTGGTGCTCCTTCTGCTGTGGCTGATGAGGACCTGGGCCAGCCCCCATTCCCTGAGGATTGGTGAGTGCTCACCTGGCTTTGGGCTCATTATTCTTATTGTTATTGGGAGTTACGCAAGAGTCAAATCTTAAATTGTCTCCTCAAAATAAGAATATTTGACTGCAGTAAGGCCGGCAACACATCAATATTTTTATACTTATACCTACACTTATGTTCACAGAAACAAGAGCAAAACTAGATGCACAATTCACTGTATTTGTTATTAGGAGTTTGCAAGAGTCAAATATTAAAAGACGTTCTCAAAAGAAGAATATTTGACTGTAGTAAGGTCGGCAACATATCAATATTTTTATACTTACACCTATGTTCACAGAAACAAGAGCAAAACTAGATGCAGAATTTATTTGTATTTGTTATTAGGAGTTTTGCAAGAGTCAAATCTTAAAAGTAGAATATTTGACTGTAGTAAGGTTGGCAACACATAAATATTTTTATACCTACACCTATGTTCACACAAACTGTATTTGTTATTGGGAGTTTGCAAGAGTCAAATATTAAATTACCTTTTTAAAAGAAGAATATTTGATTGTACTAAGGTTGGCAACACAAATATTTTTATCCTTATACCTACACCTGTATTCACACAAACAAGAGCAAAACTAGATGTACAATTTACTGTGAAATACTGATATTAATAATAAAAGACTTACAAAGGGTTTGGTAGATTTTAGCAGTCAGATGCTGGAAGTTGTGGCAGTATCACCAAGTTCACAGAAACAGCCCTTGTACCTCTAAAACTTGGTGTATTAGCAGAACTTGACCATTAGAAGATTTTGGTGTTTTTTAATTCATATTTACTGTCTCACCACCAACCCTTACAATTGTACTTCCTCTGATGAGAAGATCAGAGGGAAAAAGACACAGACAACTCTGAGATTTTACAGCTTAAAAAATAGTGGGGAAATGACTCAATATAAAATTAAAATGTTTTCCCAGTGATGCTCTGGAGGGATTCTTGGAATCCTCCCTGCCTGGTGCGGCTGACACTGAGTGAAACGTTCTCCTGCATGGTCAGTGGGGACACCGAGCTCCTCCCCGAATTTTGGGAATGTTCTGTCTCCAGTTTGTACATGAAATTAGTTTGTGCTGATTTGGCACACTTGCTGTGCTCCTTCTTGTGTTTTGGGAATGTTCTCTCCTTCCTTTTGTCAATGAAATTGAGATTATGGTGAGTGGAGACGCTGAGTTCCTTCTTAAATTTTGGGAATGTTCTTCAGTTTGTACATGAAATGCAGTTTGTGGTGAGCTGACACGCTTGCTGCAGCTCCTCCATGAATTTTGGGCATGTTGTTTCTTTCTCTTGTCAATGAAATTAGTTTATGGTGAGTTGACACAGTTGCTGAAGTTCCTCCATGGATTTTGGAAATGTTGTCTCCCTCCTTTTCTAAATGAAATGCAGTTTATGGTGAGTTTACACGTTGAGCTCCCTCCCTGCATTTGGGCATGTTCTCTTCTTCCTCTTGTCAATGAAATTAGTTTATGGTGAGCTGACACATTTGCTGAAGCTCTTCTTTGCATTTTGGAAATGTTCTCGCTTTCCTTTTGTAAATGAAATTAGTTTATGGTGAGCTGACAGTGTTGTTGAAATCCCTCCATGCATTTTGGGCATGTTGTCTCTCCCTATTGTAAATGGAATTAGTTTATGGCGAGCTGACACTGTTGCTGAGCTCTTCCCTGTATTTTGGGAATGTTTTCTCCTTCCTTTTATCAATGAAATGGAGTTTATGGTGAGTGGGCACGTTGAGCTCCTCCCTGCATTTTGGGAATGTTCTGTTTCTAGTTTGTAAATGAAATTAGTTTATGGTGAGCTGACACACTTGCTGAAATCCCTCCATGCATTTTGGAAATGTTCTCACTTTCCTTTTGTAAATGAAATTAGTTTATGGTGAGCTGAGAGTGTTGCTGAAATCCCTCCATGCATTTTGGAAATGTTGTCTCTTCCTCTTGTGAATGAAATTAGTTTATGGTGAGCTGAAACACTTGCTGAAGCTCCTCCCTTCATTTTAAAGGTGTTGTCTCTTCCTGTTGTCAATGAAATGCAGTTTATGGTGAATTTCTGTATTTATGTTGGTGTTGCCCTTCCTGTGTGAATTCCGAGCCACTGAGGAGCTAAAATCACCCCTGCCATGTCTCCTAAACCCGCATAAAATTAAATATTTCTGTCACAAACACATTTGCCCTCCACTGATGAGCAAGGAGGGACAGAGCCCAGCCTGCCCCAGCTCAAGGGTGCCACAAGAGCTGTGCAAACCCCAAAATACCCAATTTACAGGGGAGCCCCATGAGTGCAGGTCCCTACGGAGCTCTCAGGGAGAGGCACCATCATTTCCCCAAGCTGCATGTGTGGATTAGGGACCATAAATGCACCCAAAAGCCTCCTAATGGAGCTCACTCCCAGAGCTGACACTTGGCTCTGTGTTTTAGAAAGGAACCTGCTTTCCCTGCAGCCAGCAGTGCCTTCGTTAACCATTTGCTGCAGATAAGCAGCCAATCCATCCCTGTCCCCATTTGCAACTTTCACAGGTGACAGTCCTGAAGTAAAATTACCTCTCCCCTGTGCTGGTGGAGGCAGCTCAGGAAATATGGGCAGGGAAGGTGTGAGTTGGCAGGAGCCTGGCAAGGCTGGCTGGGTGTTTTATGTCCCTGGGATCCCTGATTCATGTGCGGCACTCCCAGCCCTGCTGCCTGCATTTCACCAGGGTGGGCACATCCTCCACTCCAGCCAGCAGGCAGGGATGGGCATGGAGAGTGGATTAGCAGCATGCTGAAGGTGAAAATCCTTCTTTTCGCTTTGTGTTCCGTCTTTTTGGGGAGAATTATGGGGCTTTTGGGAGTCTGGAAAAAAAAAGGGGAGCTCCTCTAACAGCGCAGAGCTGCAAACCTGGGGTCAGTTTATTTCCCATCTCCCCAGAGTGAAAAGTGAAGGTGTTTGAGATCCTGAAGGATTGAATTTTGTGTCCCATCTTTTTTGGGAGCACTGGCAAGGCTGGCTGGGTGTTTTATGTCCCTGGGATCCCTGATTCATGTGCGGCACTCCCAGCCCTGCTGCCTGCATTTCACCAGGGTGGGCACATCCTCCACTCCAGCCAGCAGGCAGGGATGGGCATGGAGAGTGGATTAGCAGCATGCTGAAGGTGAAAATCCTTCTTTTCGCTTTGTGTTCCGTCTTTTTGGGGAGAATTATGGGGCTTTTGGGAGTCTGGAAAAAAAAAGGGGAGCTCCTCTAACAGCGCAGAGCTGCAAACCTGGGGTCAGTTTATTTCCCATCTCCCCAGAGTGAAAAGTGAAGGTGTTTGAGATCCTGAAGGATTGAATTTTGTGTCCCATCTTTTTTGGGAGCACTGGCAAGGCTGGCTGGGTGTTTTATGTCCCTGGGATCCCTGATTCATGTGCAGCACTCCCAGCCCTGCTGCCTGCATTTCACCAGGGTGGGCACATCCTCCACTCCAGCCAGCAGGCAGGGATGGGCATGGAGAGTGGATTAGCAGCATGCTGAAGGTGAAAATCCTTCTTTTTGCTTTGTGTTCCATCTTTTTGGGGAGAACTATGAGGGTTTTGGGAGTGTGGAATAAAGGGGAGCTCCTCTAACAGCACAGAGCTGCAAACCTGGGGTCAGTTTGTTTCCCGCTTCCCCATAGTTGAAAGGTGAAGGTGTTTGAAATCAGGAAGGTTTGAATGAAAATCCTTCATTTTGCTTTGTTTCCCATCTTTTTGGGATCACTGTGGGGTTTTGGGGAGCCTGGAAAAAAGAAGCGCTCCTGTGACAGCACAGAACTACAAATCTGGGGTCACTTTATTTCTTACCTCTCCAGAGTGGGAGGTTAAGGTGTTTGAGATCCTGAAGGATTGAATGAAAATCATTAATTTTATTTGTTTCCCATCTTTTTGGGGAGCACTGTGGGGTTTTTGGGGAGCCTGGAAAAAAAGGGGAGTTCCTGTGACAGCACAGAGCTGTAAACTTGGGGTTAGTTTATTTCCCAGTTCTCCAGAGTGAAAGGTGAAGGTGTTTGAGACCTGGGACTGTGAATTTTCATCTTTTAAGGACTGGAAACTCAAATTATGCTGCAGCTTCCAGGTAAGAATGGCAGCTGCCTTCCAGCTTGCCATTCCCCAGAGTGAGAGGTGAAGGTGTTTGAGATCTTGAAGAATTGAAGGAAAATCCTTCCTTTTGCTTTGGGTTCCATCTTTTTGGGGAGCACTGTGGGGTTTTTGGGAGTGTGGAAAAGAAGGGGAGCTCCTGTGACAGCACAGTTTTTCCCACTTCCCCATAGTGAAAATTGAAGGTGTTTGAGACCTGGGACTGTGAATTTTCATCTTTTAAGGACTGGAAACTCAAATTATGCTGCAGCTTCCAGGTGGGAATGGCAGATGCCTTCCAGCTTGCTTTGGTTTGGGGCGTTTGATGAGTGTTGTTCCTTCGAGCCACAGTTTCATTTTTACGGTGCCTCCAACAAAAAAGTTAATAAAAATAAAGTGCAGAATAAAAAGAGGGAGAAAAATATGACCAGCAGCCCTGAAATCATTCCCAAATGCATGCTTTTGGCAAGGCAGGGAGATATGGTATCTAGCAACATAAATCAATGCTCTGCATAGGGAAGGAAAACCAGGCCAGCAAGAACATTTAAATATTCAAAGAAAACGCGAGCAAAGGTTTAAAACAATGCTGAAAACCATCTGATAAGGGGCTGCTGAAATGCACAGGGATGTGATCAGTAATGGGAGGTGAGCTGGGCAGTGTCAGGGTGGGTTCTTCAGCAGGAAAATGAGATTATTCCCTGCAGGGGAACACGGTGGTGCTGAGTCAGGGGCCCTTGGCTTGGGAACCGAGCCCTGAGCTTCCCTGCTGCTGCTTTTTTGGGGTTTGGGGTGGATCTTGGCCCTGGCAGCCCTCAGGGGAGTGGAGAGGCAGCAGATTGCTCCATCTCTGGGCGAGTTTCTGCTGGCCTGGACAGGACCCACAGCCAGTGTTGCATTGCAGTGAGCTGGAGGCGCATCATCTGTGCAAGGGATTGAGCAGAATGTGGGCTACAGGGTCACCTTGCCCTGCCTTTGGCTGCAGAGCAGCAGCCTGGAGGCTCCTGAATGCTCTATTTCTCTCCTTGATACACAGGGAGGAGAAAAACCATCAGTGCAGGCTTGTTCCTTCAGCCTTGCATTGTTTGTTCCCTCCTGAGGCAGCCCTGGAGAGGTTTTCCTCGTTCCTGTTTTTCTGGAGACCTTGGTGGGGAAATCCAGGTGTAAAAAAAAAAAAGCTTTGTTTGAAATGGTGATGTTTTGCTGGGAATGTCTTTTGTCAGTCAGTTCCCTGCTCTGTCTGGGTGAATTATTATCCCTGTGGGCCTCAAAAGCTGGGTCTGATCAGGGATGGGAGTGTTCCCAACAGCTTTAGGAGCTCTGAGAGGGAAGGAATTGCCTCCAGGCAGCCTGGAGCCCTTGGAAGAACCAGTGCAAAATATCCTGGGAGCTCTTGCACAGCTTATGTTTCATCCAGCCACCCCAAAAAACAAAAATAATCAGCTCCCCCCTGCCCTCCAGGGTAACATCTCCCTGGCCCTGCTTTCCTGCAGCTCACAGAGTGAGTGGGAGCAGCTCTGGGTTTGTTTTCTGCCTGTTCTCTCATGCTGAAGGAAGTGTCAGGAAATTTGCCTGAGTTATTTACTGGGTTATTTACTCGGCCTCACTGAGCAGAGCGTGGGGGCCCTAAATTGGCATTTTCTGCCTTGATTCATTTGGTGTGCTAAAGAAGCTCGTTTAAAATTCATACCCCGGCCAAAATTGTAGTTTATCCACGGAAGTGCCCTCAGCAGGAGCAGGATAGGAGCCCTGACAGAGGATTTGCTGACAAACTCCTTGCAAGGCCTCCTGAGCCTTTCAGAGCTGTCTCTGCCTGTCAAAATCCCTTCCCTGCCTCTGTCTCCCAGCTCTGCAAACTTCACACAACAACTCCAGCATTTAAGGGCATTTTTTGGGGTGAAACTTGATGTTTTCCTGCCCCATTCCCAGGGACTGTACTGGGGCTCAGCTCTCATTGCTGTCCCAGTACAGCAATGTGGTTTTGCTTTGTGGTTCCACCTAGAGAAGCAATTTGTGCTCCAGGTCCTCATGAACCCCAGCCCTGATGCTGTGGTGTGACTGGGAGTGTCACCCTGGGCAGTTTGTCCTTGTTTCTAGGCCTGATTCCAAAATTCTGGAGTGCCTGAAGGGCTGTGAATCTCCTGTTTCTGCTTCTGGAACTGGATTCACAGGATCATGGAGGATTAGGATTAGAATCACAGGATTATGGAGTGGTTTAGGTTAGTTTAAAGATCCAATTCCACCTCCGTCCCTCTGTTCCAAGGCCCAGCCTGGCCTTGGGCACTTCCAGGGATCCAGGAGCAGCCCCAGCTTCTCTGGGCGCCTGTGCCCACCCTCCCAGCGAAGGATTTCTCCCCAATATCCAACCTAAAGCTACACTTTTTTGAGTTTTAATCCATCCCCCCTCATCCTGTCGCTCCAAGCCCTTGGGAAAACTCCCTCTCTATCTTTCCTGCAGCTCCTTCATTCTGGAAGGCCACAATGAGGTCACTCCAAAGCCTTTTCTTCTCCAGACTGATCAATCCCAATTCTCCAGGCTGAGCAATCCCAATTCTCTCAGTTTCAATCCCAAATTCTCTCAGTTTTTCACATCCAGAAAATGTTCTTGGGGATCCTCCAGAGCTGTGGAAAAGCCCTAAAGCTGAGCTGTGTGTGCTGAAGGGGCTGGGAAGAGGCAGAGTGGAGCTTTTTCTGCATCTCTATGGTTGTGGGGTGCTCCTTCATCCCCGGCCCATCTCTCTGTCAGGGCTGTGGGTAGCAGAGTGTCATTTGTACAACCCCAAATCCCTGTGCAATCGCCCTCCTGAGGTGTTTATGGTGCACTAAACCACTCTGGCAGTGAGTAAAGGCCCCAGAGCTGCCCTGCTGGTGCAGTTTGTCCAAAGGTGTGTCTGGGAAAAAGGAGCATTAAAGACTCGTGAGGTAAAAATGAGCAATAACAGCAGTGGAGTTGGGGATGGTTCCGTTCAGCTCCCTCAGGACACACAGAATTCTCCTGCAGGCACTGCAGGGAAGATCCCACAGGGCAGAATTAGCATTTTAAAGGGTGCTGGTGGCTCTGATGATGAAGGTGCTGAGGAAGGAGGACACTGATGTCAGCAGGTACCGATTTCTTCCTCCCAGGTGTCAGGAGGAGCTGGTGCGGGGAGGAGCTCAGCTGTGCTTTTTTTTTTTTTTTTGTGGCTTTGTGGCAGATTTTGTGCCATCCCCAGCTCCCCACCTCCTGTCTGCAGCTGGCTCGCACAGCTTGAAGCTCCCCTTCTCCCTCCTGCTGCAAACATTTAACACACACAAAGCAAAACTCCTTTCCTGGTGTAGCTCTGCCTGAGCCAAGCCCTTTGTGGATGCTCCTGATGGATCTGGGATAAATTGGCCGTGGATTTGCTGTTCCCCAGCAGAGGAATGGCCTTTGCCTGGCTTTGAAGGCAGCCAGGATCAGCTCAGAGCAGAGGAGCAATCTGCTGGTGCTGGAAAACCTCCCCACTTGTCATTAGGATCAGTGTTTAATCCCAGCCTGGCTTGGGGAGTGGGGTGGGAGGAGGGTGTAGTTATTGGGATACAATATTAATATTTCCTCCAATATTAAAAAGAGGCAGTTAAGTTCATGAAAGCAAAGTAGGTTTGTAGTTATTTATCATTTGCTGGTGGGGACTGCTGAGAGGTAGAGAAAAATAGGATATTCATCTGCTATCTGGTCTTTTAATTTTCTTCTGATTATTCTTCTTGGAGAGGGATGTCTTATTTATGGGTTTTGAGTTATGTGCATAAATATTTCTTTTTAAAATCAGCTGTACAGATGCCAGGCCCTTCAGCAAAGCCTCATGTAGACTTACAGTGAATCACAAATGGTTTGGGTTGGAAGGATCTTAAAGATTACCCAGTTCCAAGCCCCGGACAGGGACATCTTCCACTGGGTCTGGTTGCTCCAAGCCCTGTCCAACCTGGCCTTGGAACTTCCAGCATCCAGGGGCAGCCACAGCTGCTCTGGGCACATTTTATCCTTGGATTCTTTGAAGTTCTGCCCAGGTATTCTGTTCCTGTGCTCCAGCATGGGAGGAGTGGCTGCCACTGCCCCATCTCCTTCACCCTCCTTGAGCCGTCTCCTTCAGGCCACTCATCCACAGAGACTGCTCAGGGATAAAATGAAATGTTTTTTTCAGGAAAAAACAGCTGAAACTATTCAAAAAGGGGCTGGTGACTGGTGCAGTCATTTATCCACCCTGCTTTTCTCTGGAATGATCTGGTGAAAGGTGTTTTCTTGAAAGCTTTACTTCAGGATGCCAGGGCAGGGTGCTGAGGCTCCGCTGCGGTCGGTGGTGGGCGCCGCGCGGTCTCCAGGAGGTTTGCACGCAATTCCCACTAAACCTGTGGATGCAGCTTCTCCTGGGGCTGTGCTCAGCACCCTGGCAGCCTGCAGAGGCAGGAGGAGGCTCGTTAGCACCACGGAGGTGTGAGGGAAAACTGCGGGAGGAGCGCGAGCGCTTCCGAGCGGGAACCGCGACCGGGTTCTGGAGGGATGCTCCAACCCCCAGGGATGCACAAACCCCCAGGAGTGCACAAACCCTGCACCCCTGGTTTGGTTTTCAGCTGTGAGAGAAGCCTTTCTGGCAGGTAGACACGATTGAGTATCAAGGAGGGAGGGATCAGTGGCTTTCTTCACCACAGAGTTTTGTACGCGAATTTTACGCGGTGAAGGTTGGATGGGTTTGGGTGAAAAATCAACTGAGCTTCATCCTGGAGGGAAACTCCGTGGAGAAAAGAGGGATTTGGTGCAGAGTAGAGAAACCTCATGGAAAAAAAAAAGCGACTTGGTGCAGAGCAGGGAAACTCCATGAAAAAAGAGGGATTTGGTGAAGAGCAGGGAAATAGAGGGATTTGCTGAAAAGTAAGGAAACTCCATGGGAAGAAGAGGGGCTTGATGCAGAGTAGAGAAGCTCCATGGGAAAAAGATATTTAGTGCAGAGTAGGGTTAACTCCATGAAAAAAGAGGGATTTGGTGAAGAGCACGGAAACTCCATGGGAAGAAGAGGGATTTGGTGGAGAGTAAGGAACCTCTATGGGGAAAAAAGAGAGATTTGGTGCAGAGTACAGAAACTGCATGGGGAAAAAAGAGGGTTTTGGTGAAGAGTAAGGAAACTCCATGGGGAAAAAAGGGATTTGATGAGGAGCAGGGAAATTCCATGGGGAAAAAAGAGGGATTTGATGCAAAGAAACTCCATGGAAAAGAAAAAGGGGGCTTGGTGCAGAGCACAGAAACTCCATGGGGTAAAGAGGGATTTAGTGCAGAGTAGGGTAACTCCATGAAAAAGAGGGGCTTGGTGCAGACAGAAACTCCATGGGGGAAAAAAGGGATTTGGTGCAGAGCAGAGCGAGCTGCCCTGCAAGGAGAAGGTGTCCAGGCACCAGGCAGATCACGCCCAGCAAAGCTGTGCCCTCTGCCTGGTGTGGGAGGGCTCTGCCTCTCTCCAGGCTGCAGCTTTGCCACATAAAACATAATGAGCTCCTCGTCTCCAGTGGAGGAATCTGGCACTATAATAATATGAATAATAAATAATAAGCAGATTCATACTTTAGATCAGTGCCACAGGGCACGGAGTGAGGAGGCACGGGGAGGGAGTCAGCCAGACAGAACATCTCTTTCCATCTTTTGCACCTCTGTGGCAGAGTTATTTTTCCTGATCTGTTCCTATTCATTAATGTCCGAGAGGCAGGTTATATTACCCACCCCAGGAGGCCTTTAAGCTTTGTTTTGATTCATTATATATCCACATACATATTATATAGATATAGATCTCTCTGTGCAGAGCAGCTGGATGGGGAGAGAGGCTGGTAGTTATGGAAAAGAGCCACGTTACTTAAGCAGCAAATCAACGTTCTATTTCTTCACTCTCTTGTTTATTGAAAGCCATTTAGCCACCAGCATGGGGGAAGCTCTGGTGCCCCTGGGCACAGCAGCAGCTGCTGCCCTGGCCTGTGTGGCTTTGTGGTTTTGGAAGGTGACTGGCTTGGAAGCAGGTGCTAATTCAGTAGGAAAAGGGAAATTTAGGGAGAGGAGCCAGGGGTTGGTCAGTGGAAAGGTGACATTTATCTCCTTCAGGCACAGTCCTGAGCTGTGGCAGGGTGACAGAGGACAGGCATGCATAGGTGCATGTGCAGAATTTTGTATCAAAGGTCTGGTTTTTTACATTTGTTCCTGAATATTAAACATTCTCCCGGAGCCAGGGATCAAGATCTGAGAGTCATGTAACTTGTTTTATATCTAAATACTATTCCTGCCCCTGGGCAGCACTTTGTGTATTTAGCTGCTGAGCCACTTTTAATACAGATCTTTTTGCTTCACACAGAGGAAGCTACTGATAGCAAGATCTACTCTGCAATTTCTTTCATTATTTTTTCATATATATATATGAATAAAAAAGTCAATTACATGAATGAAAGATCCTTGGTTGCCTGCCTAAACAGCTGCCAAAATGAATTCCAACTCGGAGCCAAATTCAGCAAAGCTGGAATTTCTGCAGAGAGCTCCAGCGTGGCGTGAGATGGGATTGTGCAGGAGGCTGCATTACAGATTCCTGCTGCCCAGCCCCTCGCCCCTGGCTATCTGTGTGGGCAGCCAGCAGGGATGGATTGCACTTCTTTCAGGGCTGGATTAAATCTCCTCCTCAGAGCCACCAGCCTGCCATGCAGCTGCCTTGGCACCCAGAGCACCTGGAGCTTGGGGCTCCAAATCCCTTCCTCCCCACAGACCAGTTATTTTCCCTGTCAGGAATCAGCTGAAAAGTGAGCAGGAGAATTTGGGGGACGTGAGCAGGAGCTGTGTGGAATCCTGGATAAGCACAGAGGGGAGGCAAATCCTCCACAGAGGCAGGAGCAGTTCTGGGGATGACTCCTGAGGATGAGTGGCTGAAGAGCATGTTCCCTGTTTTTAGGGAAACCACAATGTGATCTGAAGGTCCTTTTTGGGCAGTCAGGAGGAGGACAGCCTTGCAGATTTTAGGTAGATGTCCAGTTTCCTCAAGCTGAGTTGAGATAAAGCCAATTTTGTCACCTGGGAGCTGTTGGAATCTTTCTGGGAAGGGCAGGGAGAGGATGGCAGATGGGAGGAGGACGACAAAGAGCCACTCCAGCTCCAGCCTGGTGGAGCAGAGCTGAGATGCCACCCTGGGAGTGCAAGGAGGGCTCTTGGTGCTCGCGGTTTGTTCCTCCTGCTCTGTTTCTCTTGGCACCATCCCCTCGCCCTTGCTCTGTGCACGGGTGGGCTGTGAGCTCAGGAGCTCTCCAGGCTGAGCTCAGTGAGGTGTTTAAAGCCTCTTGTCGAGCTTTAGGCACTGCAGGGCTGCTGGGCAACCTTCCCAAAGAGCAGCTTTGACTTAGCAGGGCACTTCTCTTGAGTGCCCCTCTGCAGCTAATTGCTGCTGGCTCGGTGTCAGACAAACACAGCCCCCAGAGGCTGAAATCCCAAATTGTGCTGGCTGGCATTCAGCAGCTCCCACTCTCCCTCTCCAGGTGTTAGGGACAGCACAGCACTTGGAAAAACTCCCAATCCCAGAAGTGGAGAACGAGCTGCTGACAGCGCAGGGGGAGTGGTGGGTCCTGCCCTTCCTTTGTGCTTCTCTTCTCCCTCGCTGTGAGAGAGCTCGCTGTGATCAGAGCAAAGCTGAAAAAAATAAAACAGTGGGGGAAAGAGGAGGATGGAAATAAAAACCACTGGGGGAAAAGGGAAGGATGGAGAAGAAAACCATTGGGAGAAAAGGGAAGGATAGAAAAGAAATCAACTGGGGGAAAAGGGAAGGGTGGAAAAGAAAACCACTGGGGGAAAGGGGAAGGGTAAAATGACCTGAGAGAATGAATTTTGTGTTTTTCTGTGGTATGTCAGCTGTGAAAAGCAGGGGAGAGAAGGACAACACCCAGGGCACAATCCATGGCAGAAAGGGCTGGGAGCAGGCAGGGAAAATGGAAAAATAATGGGGGCCTTTTGTTATGGGGGTAACCATCCCAGAGCAGTGTGTCACATCAGGGTGGCATCATAGCCCAGAGCCCTTCTTGGGGGTGTAATTTGGAGAGGAGAGCATGTGGGCAGTCTGGGAAGCAGCAGGTGAAGATCCAGGCTGGAGCAGAGCTCGGACAATGCAGATGTGACAGCTGGGAGGGATCTGAGAGCAGCAGGAGCAGCTCAGGCTGGCCTTGCCCTGACTCCAGCCCTGCCAAATGAGGGCTGGGGATGTCAGGAGGCTGCAGGGAGGGATGGCTCCTTTCCTTTTCCATCACTAATGAATTCTTCTTGCACCTCCAGCCACTGGAGGGGCTTGGGGAGACGAAATGAAACTTTATGTGGAAGTGATGGCTGAATGTCAATGCTGCTGTTGAAGCCAATTTGGGAGCTGGGAAGTGCTAAAAGAATTAAGATTGCTAAATGGAAATAAGTCTACTTGGTTGAGATAAAATAGGGTTTAAATGAGTGAAATTATCAGTGGATTACCCTTGTTAGAGCACTGCCTTATTTAATAAACTGGGGTTTAATCTGCTGTGAGCATTCCTGAAGGGGAAGCTCAGCCTGTGGAGGTGCAGGGATGTGGTGGAGGGGAACCAGCAGCTGTGCCATCATCCTCTAGAATGCAGCCACAGGAGCAAGAATTTACCCAGGAGTGTTTTATACTCTCGAGAGAATTTCATTTACTGCTGTACAAGTGTTGAGTTTGTTTGAGTTTCTCTGGCTGGCAGAATTGGGGTGAGATCACCCAAGAGAGGGATCACCTTGGTACCCCATTGTCCCTCGTGTCCCTGGGGAGCATTTTCAGGGCAAAGCCATCAGTGCTGCATCATTTGGGATGAATGGGTGCACTCAGAGCACCCAGAGCCCTGCAAGGGGTGATGCAGAGGGAGCAGCCTCTCGCTGTTTTTAGGAGGGAATGAAAATGCTGGAAACTTTGAGTGCTGCAACTTTACCCAAAGAGAATGTGGTAATTATTGATGAGCACCAATTACCTGCTGCTGCAGGAGCAGAGCTGTCACAGAAGGGCAGCCAGGTGCTTTGGGCCAGCCTCACCTGGCACCTGGCTGGGTGCAGATGTCACCTGTCACCTCTCATGTGCTCCTGACCCGTCGCTCTGTGGTGGCAGCTCCAGATGCTTCCAGAATTGCCTTTGGAGGGAAGGACCTGATTTGTCTCAGCACTTTTGGGACTCTGCTCTTGGCTGCTGTCACCTGAGCCTGGAGGTGACAGTCTCTGGCCTAGGGGGGAGCATCTGGAGCAAGGGATAAAAGCACAGGCAGGGATGAGGATTGATTTTTCTCCTTGGCTGTGCAGCCCTGAGGTTTCAGAGCGTCTCGTGTTCTTTACTTGGAGGATTCGCGAGTTTTCTTTCTTTTTTTACAGTCAGTTTTGAGAGAGAAATCAAGCCACGAGTGGGTTGGGAGGCTCAGGTGGGATGCAGGAATCCAGGATCAAATTTCAGCCTGGGGGTATCCAGGGTGTGGGTAACTCACCTGGATTATGCTCTTGTCTGTTCAAAGGAGGCTGCCCTCCATAAATATCCCGTTCTTTGGTAGTTGCCAGAAGGGCTGATAAAGCTGGCTGCAGGCAGAGCTGAGCCCATCCTGGATTTGATCTCCTTTCCTGGCCTTGTCCAGCAGCCTGGGCTCTGTAAATGCCAAAAGTTCTTGCATCTCCTGCAGCTGAGGTTGTGTTCAGGGGGAATTCAGAGCTGGGAGAAGGCAGGGAAGGGGCTCTGTGCGCCCACTCCCCATGCAGACCCTCAGCAGCAGGATGTGCTCTGCAGTGATTCCTGTGGAAAAGGTGCAGGGAGGAGGAATTCCTGAGATCCAGCCTGAGGCTCATCCCATGGGAGCTCAAACCTTGTCCTGATCTCTCTCAAACCTTGTCCTGATCTCTCTCAAACCTTGTCCTGATCTCTCTCAAACCTTGTCCTGATCTCTCTCAAACCTTGTCCTGATCTCTCTCAAACCTTGTCCTGATCTCTCTCAAACCTTGTCCTGATCTCTCTCAAACCTTGTCCTGATCTCTCTCAAACCTTGTCCTGATCTCTCTCAAACTTTGTCCTGATCTCTCTCAAACTTTGTCCTGATCTCTCTCAAACTTTGTCCTGATCTCTCTCAAACCTTGTCCTGATCTCAAACCTTGTCCTGATCTCTCTCAAACCTTGTCCTGATCTCTCTTAGACCTTGTGTGATCTGAAATAATAACTCATTATATTATAACAATAATAACTCATTTTACATTCCAGCCTCTCCTTTGCAGCACCTGACAGGATCTTTGGGATGAATTTTGTGAATTTGTGCTCAGAGAGGTTTTCTGGTCCTGCTCAGCTGCCCCCACTCATCCATATTCCCATTTTCCAGCAGCAAATCCATTCTGCCCTTTGGCTTTGGCACTTCAGGACTTTATTTTCCCTCATCCCTCACACTGAAGAGAACTTAATAAATACTTTTAGTATTTATTTTATAATATATATAATATATAATATATTTATTTTATATTTTATATATTATCTATAACATTATATATATTATATGTATATTATTTATATATTATATATATTAATTTATATAATTAATACTTTTAGTATTTATCATCCTTTCTATTTCTACTCCTTTCAGTGGATAAAATACCCACCAGAATATCACACAGAGCTTTTTGGCATTCTTGTTTCACTGGGGACCCTGATACAGTGACAAGAAGAACTTTCTCATTCCAGCCATGCTCAGAAATCCCCTGATCTTAATGACCACAGAAGATAAAACAACAAACAATGGAGTTGGCAAAGAAATACCTTGCACCCCAGATGCCTCATGAGCCCCAGATGAGTTTTTAGGGCCAGGTGAGGCTGCTTTGCCCAAATCTCCAAGTCTCAATCATGACCAAATTTTGCGAGCTTGGCACAGCTGAGGAGCCTCAGCATGGCAGGAGATGGTTCTGAGGTGCTCAACTCAGATTTTGGAGAAGAAATCTCCTTTTCCTGCGCTGTGGTTGAAACCCTGCTCTTCCCTCCTGCTTTTAAATCCCATGGAGCATCTCATTAGGAGCAAATGATGCCTCAGGCAAGTGGAGCTGGAGAAAAGTAATCTTTATTAAGCACCCTCAGTGGTCAGAGCTGCTTGATGAGCTCTGGAGTTTTATTTGCAGGCAGCTTGGGTTGTTGTTGGGCAGGAAAAGGTTTTGGGCTCCCTCCAGCCTGTTTTGTGTTTGTGCCCTCAGTTCCTCCAGCCCTGCAAGCACTGCTGGCAAAGCTGTGGATGGAAGAGGCTGGGTGGGATAAATCAGGAATATGAGGAGGGATTTGGGGTGCCTGCAGCTCATCCTGAGCCGGACACCGACACAGATTTCCCTGGAGTAAAAGGTGTAAAGGACCCACAGACCGATGAGGCTTTTTGCTGGTGATGGATCGGAGAGCTCTGGAGAATAAAGGCGTGTAGTGAAGGTGTTCACAGCCCAGGTCACCCTGAGGTTGTGGGATCTTTCCGGACTGAGCTGAAAATCTGGAATCTCTGCTGCCTTTGCTTCTCCTCATTCCCACAGAATCCCCAGAGCAGCTCTGGCTGCCCCTGGAATGTCCCAGGCCAGGCTGGAGCACCCTGGGGAGGAGCACAGAACAGAGCCAGGACATTTAAAACAAAATATATTCAGCAAATGACTGCTTTCCAGAAAGGTTTTAGCCACACAGATGCTCTTTATTCTTTTTTTTTTTTTTTCCTTTATTTACATTTCTTCTGGCATTATGCTGTTATTTTATTCTCTTTTTTTAGGAGAAGCCTTTGCTTCTCCTCATTGCCACAGAATTCCCAGAGCAGCTCTGGCTGCCCCTGGAAGTGTCCCAGGCCATGCTGGATCACCCTGGGCTGGTGGAAGGTGCCCCTGCCCATGGCAGGGAGATGATTTTAACTTCATTTCCAACCCAACCCATCCTGGGGTTTGATGAATTTTGTGAATCTCCTGCTTGCTGCCCTTTGTGAATGACAAACCGTGGCTGTTTGTTGTCCTGGGGCTGTCAGATTTCATTGTGAGGAAATGAGAAGCATTTTCGGGCATTAGCTGGCAGCACGGAGAGTTTCAGAGTAGCAGTTCATGCCACTGAACATGCTGTTGGAAGATGTGTCCTCATGCTTGGAGAATCAATTAACCTCGAAACCATTTGGTGCCTTGGTTTGAAGAACACTGGCTCTGAGAATTTCCTCTCCTGCTGCTAAAATCAGCCACATTCAGCATGAAGCATGGATGGCTTCTAGCACTGGAAGGTGAAGTGAGAACAAAAATAAAAAAAAAGAGAATTAAATAACAGCACAATGCCAGGAGAAATGCAAAAATAATAGAAAAAAAAAAAAAGAAAAAAGAGCATCTGTGTGACTAAAACCTTTCTGAAACCCAGTCATTTGCTGAATATATTTTGTTTTAAATGTCCTGGCTCTGTTCTCTGCTCCTTCCCCACCTTCCCCATCTGGAAAGCATCCAGGATTATCCGTGCTTGAAAAGGCAGCACTGGCTGTGAGCTCTGCCCGAGCCAGCACCTGCAGGGAGCTGCAACAGGTCCCTGGTGCCTGCTTGGTGATTTTGGGGCTTTTTTGGGGGGGGGAAAGCAGAATGATGTGTGCACAGCAGTGGGGAAGGGCATCCTCACCTGCTCTGCGTGCAGGGTCAGGACAAAAGCTCCCCTGCTCCTGGAATATCATCCCTGCCCTGCTGCTTTCATGGATTTCTCTGCCAGAGCTGAATTAAAGCAGCTTTGGGCAAGAAGTGTTGTAACCTCCTTGACCTAAAGTTCTCACCCCAGCAGCTCCATCCTCCCCCATTCCACAGTGGGCTCCAGGATTTTGCTTTCAGTTACAAAAAAGGGGAAAATAAAGTGGGATTGAATGCAGGCATTGCTGCTTGCTCCACAGTGGGCTCCAGGAGAGTGGATTTTGCTGTCAGTTACAAAAAGGGAAAAATACAGAGGGATTGAACGCAGACATTGCTGCTTGCATCCCTCTCACCTCTTTCTCCCTTCTGGTTCTGGCAGCAGAGCTCAGCCCTGGATTTTCTGGCTTTTGAGGTGCTCTGGATTTAACATTTCCAGGAGAAGCACCAAATTCTGCCTTCCCCTTCTCAGAAAACCAATCCCTGGCTACTAAATCAAAACAGATTCTGTTAAAAAGCTGAGAATCCAGAAATGTCAAATATTAACGCCGGGTTTAGGTCTTTTTCCAGGCAGGTATCGACACCTGAGCAGGTGGATTTCTTGTTGCAGTGAGAGCTGTGGTTGTTTTACAGGGTTCTGGCTGGGTTTTTTCTGCTTTTTGTAATCCTGGGCACGCCACACTCATGCTTTGGATTTCAGTCTCAGCTTGCTAATCTGCTTTCTGACCTATTGAAGAAAATAGCTGGTAATTATTTGTTTACTTTGTGCAATTCAACTGTGCAAGAACTTCCTTAGAAGAGCCAGGCTGGGTGATTAGGAGGGGAGGTTTATTTTATTTTGGTTTAGTTTATTTTCCCTGGCACGTTGTCCTTTCATTTGGAAGGGATGACTTTCTTGGGGGGGGGGTTTTGCATTTTTTAGGAGGATTGAGCTCCGTGGTTGCGTTAAAGAGTGAGAAATGAAGCAGAGAGGGGTTGTGGGGGGGTGAAAAGTCAATTTTTATGTGCTGTGTTGTCAGGGTTTGGGAGATGGGGATGTCAGTGTCACCCTGATGGATTTGGGCGCACTCTGAGGCACAGCCTGGGCTGATTTTCCCCCACATTATTCTTCAAATTTGCTCTGACCCCACGCTGCACTGCAGTTCTGTGAAAGCAGGAGGATGCTGAGCATCTTGCAGACAACAAAACCTCTCTTCTGGGCTGGGATTATTCAACTAATCTGGTGATTATGGTGATAATCCCCTTTGCAGTGACGCCCCTCTCCAAGGAGCTTTTCCCTCGGGCCCTTCCAAGTCCCAAATCCCATTTTCTCCTAATGCTGAAGTGCTCTATATTAAATTAAGGCACTCTCAGGGATCAGAGGTGTAAAAGTCCTGTGGTATTTAAAGCTTTGGAGTCTTTTGCCTGACTGGGGCTCGTGGTGGAGATGGAGGAGAGAGAGAAGAATTAGATTTTTACATTTCCCTGCTGTTGGAGAAGAGCTGGATTTTTACACTCCCCCCCCCCCCCCTTGTTTCTGGAGCAGAACAAGCTGTGGGCAGTGCCAGTGATGCCCTGAGGGCCAGATGATTCCAGGTAGGATTTTCCAGCAGGGAAAGCAGCTCCTTTCCCTCTCCCTCTGCCAGGTGCTCGGCGGCAAATAAATATTTTGCTCACAACTCATTGGAGGTGGCATCTAACCAGATGTGCTCTCACTTGGTGCGGCAGGAGATTTATTTGGTTGTCCATTTATAGCTTATTATTTCCTGCTGTCTCCCCCCTCCCCAGCCTAATAGCAGTTTGCTATCCACCAGGGTATACATTTTCTTCTGATTAAGTGCCGCTTAGCCGTTGGCTGCTTGCTCATTTTACTTTTATAGACACATTTACGGAGGCACAAGAGCCCAGGAGCAAGGGTAAGGAGAATGGAGACTCACAACAGCTTGATTAGATTGGATTTTAATAAAGTTTCCAGCTAAGCTGCGGCACAACTATTCCTCACTGTGCTGATGATCTCCAGAGGTTCTTTCAACCCTGATTACCCCGTGGTGCTGGACAAGCTCCTCACCTGTGCCGTGGGAGAGGATTCCCATGGAATCCTTGACCAGCAGGGATCTCTGAGCTCCGAACACCTCCGAGCTCAGGAGAGATTTATTTCTTTTTTTTTTTCCCCCCCATCTTTCCACGGCTGCTAATTAGTCGCAGATGATGAGATAATTTATAAAAATTAGGAGCGATTTTCCCTCATTGTGCTAATATAGCTTGGCAATAAAACTGCTCTTTTAAGGGGGTGACTTTTCCCTAATGCAGGGATCAAGGCTAAAAATACATCCCTGTGGATGTCAGCAGAGAGGGGGAGCGTGCTCCATCACTGCGCGCAAGGAGATCTTCCAGAAGTTCATCAGAACCACGAGAACGAGCTCAAATTGAAATGCAGAAATGCAAATCCCAGGCTGGCTGTTTGGGAGGGAGCTGTTTGGTGGTGTCACCTTGGTGGCAGGATGAGGAAACAAGCAGGAGCAGACAGAGTGTGTGACATGGGGGCTCTGGCAGGGAGGCAGCACAGGGAAGGTGCTCAAGGAATTTGAGCTGGCGTTTGGACCAGCTGGGCTTGTCTCCTGGCATCCTTTAAATCCTTCTGGGATGGCTGCAAGAATGTTATCAGTCATTTATCTACTTGTATGTGTCATGTCTATTGATCTAGATATCTTTGCCCCTCCTGTGGCACTGCGACACGTTCCCTGTTCCCTGTTCAAACCTTTCTCGTGTGTTCCCCTGATGGGGAGACCCCTAAAAGTTCTGTGCTAGGGACTCTTGGTTTTTTAGTCTTCAGGTTATTGTTTATTTTCTCTTATTAGAAGTTCTGCACCTCCCTACTAAAACCCCCAAACTCTAAGTTGTTCACCCTGTGATAAACTCCACCACTGTCTATTTCACACACTCATAGATTCCAGTTCGTCCCAAAGCCTTGGCAGCTCTTTCCATGGATGAAGGTTAAAAGCAGTGTTCTCCTGGGGGTCAGGACATCTCAGCACAGGCGGAGGAATATTCCCTGGGTTCCAGCAGGCTGGGGCTGAGCTGTGGTGCTGGGATTTGTTCCCAGCGCCCTTTTTGTGGTTAGGAGGTGCTGTTTGCCCCTTTAGGTGCTCCAGGATTGAGCCAGGAGTGTGTGTCTGCGTGGTCTGGTGGGAACTGAAAAACAGCACTGGGGGCTGCTGTGGCACTTGGTTGGAAAAAGCCATTCATTAGGCTGAGGAATGAATTTTCCATGAACTCAGAAGGCCTCCAGCATTCCCTCAGGCTCCTAATGATTTTGTCACGGTGTTAATCCCTCAGGTGAGCGGCGGCATTTTGATACCAGCAAACAAATTACGTTTTCTGCGCCGATAACCCAATCCAGAGCCAGGCGTGAGAGCAGAAAAGAATTCCTCAGTGTCCGATTCCTCAGTGTTTGATTCCTCAGAGTCTGCCCAGCTCTGGCTCCTCAGTTTGGGAAGGGTGTTGAGATCCTTGAATGTGTCCAGAGGGGGCAAAAAGGCTGGAGATGGGTTTGGAACACAAACCCTGAGAGGAACCCTGAGGGAGCTGGGGGTGCTCAGCCTGGAGAAAAGGAGACTCAGAAAAGGAGACTCGGCCTGGTTGAGCCTGCAGACACCCCTGGGTGATGGGGGCTGTCCTCAGGGCTGAGATGGATGGATGGGGGGCACCTGAGCTGCTCTGCACGTGTGAGGAGCAATATTTGTGTTTCCTGGGCCACACTGAGCTCAGTGGTGTGGGCACAGCTTGAGTGCTGTGCCCAGCTCTGGGCCCTCAGCTTGGGAAGGGCCTTGGGACACTGAGCACATCCAGAGGGGCTGGGAACACAAACCCTGAGAGGAACCCCTGAGGGAGCTGGGGGTGCTCAGCCTGGAGAAAAGGAGACTCAGGGGTGTCCCCATCACTCTCACAGCTCCTGAAAGGTGCCTGTGCTCAGCTGGGGCTGGGCTCTGTCTGCAGCAGCACTGACACAACCAGAGCACACAGCCTCCAGCTGTGCCAAGGGAAATACAGGTTGGATAGCAGGGAAAAGTGTTTTACAGAAAGGTGATAAAGTTCTGGAATGTTCTGCCCAGGGAGGGGGTGGAGTCCCCATCCCTGGGTGTGTTTAACAAAGCCTGGATGTGGCACTGGGTGCCAGGGTTTGGGTGAGGGGCTGGGGCTGGGTTGGACTCGATGGTCTTGGAAGTCTCTTCCAACCTGGTCATTCTGTGATTCTGTGATGTCTCTGCAGACCCCAGACAGGGCTGGATGCATCTCCCTGTACTGCACGGCATTCCAGGGAATGTTTGTCTGCACAGGACACCTGTACAAGCACACCCAGGGAACCTGGTTTGGGTTTTTAGTGATGCTCAGGATGTCCCTTCCTGCCTAGAATTACATATTTTGAGAGGTGCTGGAGAGTTTCCTGGAAGGCAACTCCAGTAAAATGGAGGTGGGGAGGATCAGGTGGTTTTTTGCAACAAGTGATTGATGTGTTGAGCTCTCAGAGCATGTGGTTGGTACAGAAAGTTTTCACAGATTTAAGGGGAAACTGTCTGAGCACAGGGGAGAGAAAAGCACTGAGGAGTTATTAAATATATAAACAACATCAGTTTCAGAAGTTTCCTAACCTGAGAGTAGCCCAGGGCTGGGAGGCTATTAGCAGGAATTATTGGATGGACTTTTGCTTTGACAGTAACATTTGTTCCTACAATCCAGATATGAGGCAGAGGCACAGAGAAAATGAAAGGAATTGCCTGTAGCAAGCTCTCAAATTAGCACCTCTATCTCCCAGCCCCAGCCTGGTGCAGTGTCCATCAAGGAAGGCCTGGGAAGTGTGGAAATCTGCCTGGGCTGTTAGCAGCAAGCAGAGGGAAATTGTGGCAGCAGTGACAGAGAGTGAAACCAGCAGGATCAGGGCTGGGAAAGGGTTGGGAGCTGGAAAATTCAGCTTGGAACCATCCCCTGCTTTAGTGGGAGCAGAATTCATGTAAACCTGTTTGGGTTTTGTCACATGAGAGCAGCCCTCTCCCATTCCCACTGCTGAACGCTCATTTCTGCTTTTTAATGCCATCCCTAAATATCTCCTCCATCTCTAAATGATTCTGTCCTGTGCTTTATGGTGGGATTATCTTGCTCTCCCCATCTCTCCTACCTCAGCTTTAGTTTCTAGGAAGAGCAGCCTGTGTTCATTCAGCCTCTCTGGAGATGTTAATACTCAATTCTCTCCAGCATTTTATTGCTCTCCCTTCTTAATTTAAGCATTTTCACAGTTTTGGGTGCTTTGCTTTTTTTCTGTCAGACACAGAGCCTTGAGCACAATCTTGCTGAGGCTCCACCAGGAGCTTCCATATCCTGGGAGGATTTTATCTGTGATGTGCCTTTGAGTCTCCCCCTCCAGAGTCCTCTCTAGTTCAGCCTCTCAGACATTTTTTCTTCTGTTTTCTTCCTTTTTTCTTCTTGATTTTCAAACTCAAAGCCTTCTGATGGTGCTGCCAAAAGCTGTGTGGCCTCAGGCTGTGCTCTTGTCCAGCATGAGTGAGGAAACTGGGACAGGGGCATGAAAATTCCCATGAAAATCAGGGAAGTCGAGCTGGAATTTGGACCGCCTGGACTTGTCCCCTTGCATCCTTTAAATCCTTTCTTCTGGGATGGCTGCAAGAATCTTATCAGTCATTTATCTACTTGGGTATGTCATATCTATTTATCTAGGTAGCGCAATAAATAATCCTGATTTACATCCATCCATCCAAACATTGGCAAAGTTGTGACAAAATCTGGTCCTGTAATGCAGGGAACTCCTTTACTTTTACTGTACTGTCCTTGTGCCTTCATTCTTTATTCTCACATTCCTTCCTCTCATATTCCTTATGTTGCACGCAGAATAATTTGGTGTATTTTCTAGGATCCTTGTAAGCCCAAATATTTGGTCATTACTGAGAATCCAATTACAACGTTAATTAAGTTTTTTGTGACTGGAAACAAATGTTAAATTGCAAACACAAAAATGTGTCTTCACTGTGTTTGAATTCCTGTGATTATCAGTGGAATTGGGATGGAATAAGATGGAATGGAATGGAGAATAGGATAGGATGGAATAGGATGGAATGGAAGGGAAAATAGGATGGGATGGTATAAGATGAAATGGAATAGGATGGCATGAAATGGGATGGAATGGGATGAAATGCAATAGAATAGGATGGAATAGAATGGAATAAAATGGATTTCCAGCTGGTCCAGAGGCTGCAGGAGGGTTATGAAACTTTCTGTGGACCTGGGAGTGTATGCCTGGTGTTGTGATGGGAGAGGATGAGGAGGGCAGCACTCTCCTCTCATTAGCAAGGTTGCTCTCTCAAAGGGAAAATCCAAAGCTCCTCAGCCCCCTGGCCCTGCGGGTCAATAAAATGAACACTCACTAATGGCTGAATCAGAGACTCAACAACTTCATTACACTTGTAAAATCAATGGCCATTACCCAGCTCTGATGTGAGCTGCAGGATGTCAGCACGGCCTGGGAGCTGGCAGGGGTTTGTGAAGATGTCTGGAGCCCATGAAGACACTTTTCCTGATGGGCCAGACTGTCACATTCACATTCCCTGGAAAAATCCCTTTGCCCAGGATTTTTCTCCTGGGAAGCCGAGAAGCCTCAGAGAAAAGGGAAACAATTCTTACCTGATTTGCTTCTCCTGTGTTTTGCTGCTTTGGAATGTGTTTGGACATTGTTTACCCACAGGTGATTGTTTCTTTGGCTTTCTGGTGTGAGTTCTTTTGACTCTTTGGCCAACCAGGGCCAAGCTGTGTCAGGGCTCTGGAAGGAGTCATGTGTTTTCATTATTATCTTTTTAGCATTCTGTAAAAATCCTTTCTCTATTCTTTAGTATAGTTTAGTGTAGCAGTCTTTACTATAATAGAGTATCATAAAATAATAAATTAGCTGGTGATTGTTTCATTGGATTCTGGTGTGTTTTGACTCTTTGGCCAATCAGGGCCAAGCTGTGTTTGGACTCTGTAAAGAATCACGAGTTTTCATTATTATCTTTTTAGCCTTCTGTCTGTATCCTTTCTGTATTCTTTAGTATAGTTTAGTTTAATATTCTTTTATATAATATAGTATCATAAAATAACAAATTAGCCTTCTGAGAAGATGGAGTCAGGTTCATCATTCCTTCCTTTGTCTGGGGAACACAAATACAAACCCAAACCTTCCTGTGACCCTCCAGAGCCAGGGGAGCTTCTGGCAGAGGTGCCCTGCAGCAGACAGGGCAGCTCATGATGTGAAAGCTCAGGCTCCTGAAGGGCTGCTGAGGCAAATTTGTAGCTTCTGGACTGCTGCTGGGAGGCCTGGATGTAAATGACAACGCAGCTAATAAGGTCTAATTGGCTATTAAAGGAGGAAGCAGCCCTGGAGATGCTGAGGGCCAATTAACCCTGGGAGCCTGACACTGCTGCTGTGCAGTGATGTGTGAGAGCCCTTGATGAGCACACAGAGCACGGGGGCACTGCAGGTCCTCACCCAGAGCCTCTGCAAAGTGCTGGGGTATGTGACGGTGCTCACAAGGGTTTTTGGGATGAGGGAAGAGACGAGAATGTTGACTCCATGTTTCAGAAGGCTTGATTTATTATTTTATGATATATATTATGTTAAAACTATACTAAAAGAATAGAAGAAAGGATTTCATTAGAAGGCTGGCTAAGAATGGAATAGGAAAGAATGATAACAAAGGTTTTGTCTCGGACAGAGAGTCTGAGCCACCTGGGCTGTGATTGGCCATTAATTAGAAACAACCACATGGGACCAATCCCAGATGCACCTGTTGCATTCCACAGCAGCAGGTAACCATTGTTTGCATTTTGTTCCTGAGGCCTCCCAGCTTCTCAGGAGGAAGAATCCCAAGGAAAGGATTTTCCATGGAAGATATCTGTGACAGGGGTATTTCAGTGCTCCCCTGTCTCTGTAGTCAGGCTGGATTTGATGGCTGAGCTGTGCAGGCACCCTGTGGGCATCAAAGCAGCCCTGGCTAGTGGAACTCCTCAGCAGGCCGAGTCCTTAAACTCTGCTCAGCTCTGAGGGGGCTAAAAGCTCAGTCAGGTGAGGTGAATCCTTAGGGAAGGCAAATTCCTGCATCAGGCTGGGATGGGGACACACAGTGAAACCAGGGAGCAACCCAGGGCCGGGGAACTGCCCTCAGAATGCTGAACAAGCCAAGCCAGAGCCTTTGGGAGCCACCAGGGGCTGTGGGAAGCTCAGTCAATTTTGGCTCAAACTGCCCCAAACGCTGTCTGAGATGAGGGCCCTGGGGAGCCCGGGGTTGTGACACAGGCTTGTTGCTAATTTGAATAAACAAATTGTGTCTAATGGCTTTGTCTTCTAATTGATGCCAGTGCCTTCCTGATAAGGGAAAACAGGGATATTCAGTGTTGAAAAGAGAACTACCTGTGTTCATATCTGTTCTTCTGCTAGGAGTGGGCAGGCAGAAAATGGGATTGGGTGGATTTGAGGAGGAACTGGGACTTGGGATTCCCAGCGGAATATCGACCATGTGTGAGGCTTTGGAGAGTATTGCATCCTAGTGACATGAGGGTGGCTTTGTGTGCTGCTGTTGTGATGATGATCTTTTCTCTTGTTCCTCTTCCTCAAATTGATTTTAATATAATTTTCGCTTAAAAAAATTTATTTCTAATTTCTGCATTTTGGCTGCTCTGAACTTGGACCTTTCTGGAATCCCAGGATTTCAATCCAAGCGGGAGATGAGTTCACAGGTGGGGCTCAGCTCCTGGATTTGGAGCAGCTGCTGAGGATCTGCTGAGCCCTTGCCAGGACCCTTTGGGCTGTGGGGAGCAGCAGAGGGGCCTCAGAGGTTCCTTTTTCCCCTGACTCAGCTCCAAAAGAGACAAAAGATCCTTCCAGCCGCGCAGTCGGGAGCGCTCTGCTGAAATAATTTCTGTTACCTTTTATCTGCCTCTAAGGAACACTTAAAAAAATAAAAATCATCCTGCCCATAGCGGGTAACCTGATGAGCCTAATTTGGTGGTATGAAAACACAACCACTTGGAGGTTTCCAATCCATGTTCTGGCTAATTAGATCCACTTCCCCTGCTAGCTGCTGCTTGCTGTGCAGTGTGGCGTGTGCTCGAGCACCCCAGCACGAGCAGGAGTGTGGTGCACCTTGGTTAATGTGCATTTTGGCTGCTGGGTTTGGGAGGTGGCATTGATTTTCTTTGCTGGCAAACCAAAAAAAAAAAGGCTGCAGCAGCTCCAGCTGTAAAGCAACCCCTGGTTCCCCAGGCTTGGGCGAGCCTGCTGCTCCCTTTGGGCTCGTGGGGTTGTTGGGTTTGGTAAGCTGGGCTTGCAGGCAGCTCTGGAGAGGTCTGAGGGAGAAGGACAAGTGTTGGGGAAGATGAAACAGGAAAGCCTTATCAATATCATTGCCTGGCAAAAGATTTTGAGAATATGGAAACTATAAGCGAGATTGAAATGAAAGCAAGCTTTGAGATCCCTCAGTTACTGAACAACTGGAAAACAATGGTGTGGCTGGCTGAAGGTGATCCCCTTGTGATGGAACAACACCCTCTGCTTGCAGACAGGCCCAAGGGTCAGAGCAGACCCCACAGCTTGGCACAAGGGGCCCAAAGAGGAGTTTTTAGGGTTTAAAATGTAACACAGGATGGTAATGTAGTGATTCTTATAGGCTGCATGGAAATGCTGTAGGATTTGTATCTTGTACTAGATTGGTTGGTGAGAATTAAAATATTCAGCACAGAAGAAGATTTATGGTATTGTAAAGGGAACCTCGCTCTTTCATTTTCTCTTTACCACATTCTTGCCTTCTCTCTCTTTACTTCTCTCAGTCCTGCTCTGAACTGTGGCTGGCAGCTCCCAGCAGGGCCCTGCACCCTTCACAAGGAACCCCAAATTCCACGATCTGGCTTCAGAGATCTCTCATCTCTGTCCATCCCCACCATCCCACCCCTGTCACTCCTAAAGACAAGGTTCTCCAAGGGGGCTGTGGTGTCAGGGTGGGAATGGCAGCACTCCCACAGGGAACACTCATCGGTTCCTGCCATTTCCCATCATCACGAGGGTGATGGCATCCCATCCTCTGGCCATGCAATGGTGTCCAAGGCTGTGCAGCCATTGCCTCTAACCTTTAAATTGCAGCTGCTGGGCTGGACTGCAAGTTCCATCCACAGAGGTGGAACGCACTGAACAATTTGTGTGAGAGCTGGGCTGAGTGAGAGCTGGCCATGGACCAGCTGCAGCTCACAGGTCTGGGCATCTGAGTTACACTTCCGTGCCCAGGGCTGGCACTTTGGTGCCTTTTCCATAAAAAATGGCTTTATTTGTAGAGAAAGGTGGGCCAGTTTATCTTAGCAGCTGACAGAAGTGCAGTTTTCCTTCCAGCGTGGAAAATACTCCCTGTGCTTCATTGCTGGAGGAGCTCAGAGCACTGAGGAAACTTTGCTGATTGTTTTGTGTCCACTTAGGGATGCCAGCACTATGTGTCCTGTCTGCTCACCCCTCCCAACACCAACAGCACCACTGGGGAAATGGCACAGAAATCCAGCAGGGTCTGGCCGAGGTCTCCACCCAGGCAGAAAATAAATTGGCTGCTGCTGCTGCTGTTCTCTTTTTTAAAGTGGCTGTGCCTGGAATGGAGCCAGCCCTTTCCCCTTCTCTGGGAGACACCCGTTGCTTTTCCAGGGGAATCTGTGAGGGGACCTGAGGAGCAGGATTGGTTTGTGGGTTTAGCAAGCAGCGGGATGCCGCTGAGGTTAATTGCATCCGGCTGAAGCGCTGCCCAAACCGTGAATTTTGGGATAAAAAAAACCAGCTGCAAACCCAAATCCCTGGTGTAGCAATCTGCCCTGTGCTCACCTCCCCCTGTGTGTGTCGGGGTGAGGTGTCTGGGCAGCGGATAACAGCAGCCTCATCCGCATTCATCCCCGGCTCTCTGCAGATGAGCATCCCCGCGCTGATATCCCCCAGAATATGATCACCCGTGCCTCTAATGGACCAGCACACGCTGCAAATCCTGCCCTAAACGGGTTCAGAAGCTGCACAAGTCTTTTAAAGAAAATGAGATCTTAGCAGGAAGCCTAACACCAAACAGAAGGCTCTTTATTGACCATGGGCTGCTGCTGTCGGAAGGGGACTGCAGGTGGCTGCTCCTGTGCAGTAAAACATGTCAGGCTGGTCTGGATGTGGGTTTATTTTATTTTATTTTATTTTTTTCCAGACAGTTAAGAAACCAATAAAGTTAAATTGGTAGGGCTGTCTAATGTGATTACAGCAAGATGGGGATAAATGTGGCTCCATTAGAGCTTGTTTTGAGACGGGAGGCTGTCATTTTGTGATGGAAAGTGGAGATGACAGCCAGTGTTGGTATTCCAAGGGCCTTTTTCTAAGGAATGGCCTGCTCTGTCTTCTTGACATCAAACATATGTATGCATAAGGATGGCGCTGGTTTGTGTTCTGGTACAGCTCCACTTCCACTCTGAAGTGTTCTATCAAAAAAAAATTATGAGGGAAGGGGACAAAAACACCCTTGGTTGAAAGTGCTTGAATGTGGAAATGTGGCTGCTTGGGCTGGGGCAGAGCCTGCAAGCACCAGCTGGGGGAGGATGGGCTGGGAGGGGCTCCAGGTGAGCCCAGCAGTGAAGGTGGCTGCTGGCCACAGGCTGGTGCCTTCAGGGCATCCCAAATCCCATCCTGTCCCTGGACAATTGGAGTTCTGCTGAGTTATGGTGTGCAGACAAACCCAATCTGCTCCTGTCTTTGAGGCTTCAGGTTTTGGGTTCTGTTTTGGGGTATCCCCAGTGCTTGACCCCCCTGGAACCAGGATTCTGAGTTTCCTCTCCTTGCTATCAATATTGATAAGAGATCCAGAACTTGCTCCTTGGAAGGGACCCATTCTTTGCCTCCTGGCTCTAATCTCAGTGTTGGTTGTTAAATGTTTCACAGGGACTTCCCACTGCCCCTGAGATGTGAATTAAAAGATTTCTAGCCTAAAAAAACCCAAAAAAATCCCTCTGCACTGTTGGCATTCTGCAAGGAGCTACAAGGTGGATTGGTGTTTGTGCTGCAGTCTCCTGGATGGAGCCGTGCGTGAGTTGGTTTTTCCTGATGGTCAGAAAGAGAAGGAAATGCAGTGTCTGCTGTCGTCCTTGGCCAGGAGATGAAATCTGGAAGAGGGAAATGCAATTTCTGATGTTTCTTTGGTCAGGAGATAAAATCTGGAAGGGAAATGCAGTGCCTGTTGTCCTTTTGGCCAGGAGGTGAAATCTGGAAGAGGAAATTCAGTGTCTGATGTCCCTTTGGCCAGGAGATGAAGCCTGGGAGGAGAAATGCAGTGTCTGATGTCTCCTTGGTCAGGAGGTAAAATCTGGGAGAGGGAAATGCAGTGTCTGATATCCCCTGTCCAGAGATGAAATGTGGGAGAGGAAATGCAATTTTCTGATGTCCAGGAGATGAAATCTGGAAGGGAACTGGAATTTCTGATGTCCTCCTTAGTCAGGATATGAAATCTGGGAGGCAAATGCAGTGTCTGGTGTCCTTTTGGCCAGGAGGTAAAACCTTGGGGAGGAAAATGCAATTTCTGATGTTCCCTTGGTCACAAGGTCAAATGTGGGAGGGAAATGCAGTGTCTGGTGTCCTTTTGTCCTTTTGGCCAGGAGGTGAAATCTGGGAGAGGAAAATGAAATTTCTGATGTTCCATCAGTCAAGAGGTCAAATTTATGAGGGAAATGCAGTGTCTGGTGTCCTCTGTCCAGGAGGTGAAATCTGGAATCTCGTGGGTAGAAAAGCACCAGGAAGGACAGGAGAGGAAAGGCACAGCCCAAATCTCACTGAAGCAAATCTGAAGTGCCATCAAATGAGCAGCACTAATGGAAAATGGAACTGACTAATGTTGTAGCCAGAGTAATTGTTCGGAGGACTGGCGTTTCTGGTATTTAAGAGATTTAGAGTGAGCTTTCAGTAAATAAAGGAGGAATTGGCCCTGAAAAGCAGGGCTAAGATTTGGCAGCTGAGATTGAAAAAGAAGTTTATGTGTGTGTGGTGGGTGAGGGGTTGTTGCCAGTACTTTAAGGAAAGAAAATAATTTTTCAAACTGCATTCCACTTAATTGAGTATCAACAAGAAAGGCTGGACTGAAGAACCTTTATTCCACAGAGCAAAAATCACCTCTGCCCACAGAGCTGAAGGGAAACTTGCACATCCCTGAGGATGCAATCCCATGGGATTATACCATCAATCCCACTTTTTGTGCTGCACAAACAGGAGCTCATTTGCTGCTTGGTGTGAGGCTGCTTTTGCAGGGTTTCCTTGGAGCTCTTTGTGCGTGGTGGCAGCCACAGCAGCTTTTCCAAGCGGTGGATGCTGCTTCCCTGGGATTATTTCATTTCCTTCATGGATGCTGGGCAGCCAGGGCAAGGTAGAAAAACCCTTTTGTGCTGGGCTGGCTTTGTTCTAGTCTGTGGGCTGGGATTCGAGGCTGTCTGGGAGAGCATGTTTGTGTGAACTAATGATCCCATTCCCTGGCTGCCTTTATCCCCCTCACCATCCTCCCGTGCCCTTCTCCAGCAATGCCTTTTCCACGGGGTTAAATCAAAGTGCAGAGCTCTGGTGGTTTGAGCCAGTTAGTGATGCCCAGGGTGCTTAGGGTTGGGGAAATGGGGGAGCCATCAAACACCAGCTCCTGACCTGGCTCTTTACAGGGTTTGCCCATTAAGGTGTGGACGGGGACAGGAGAAAGGGGATCTTTAATGGGAGCAGAGCAAAGCCCAGCCAGGTCCTAATGAGCTGCCATGCAGAGCTTTTATAAAGGTTCTTGTGCCTTCCAGAGTCACCTTTTCCTCCCTCATTTCTCCTCTGCTCAGGATCAGGAGGGCAGTGCGGTGTTGTGGACAAAGGTCTGGGTGTGCGCCCTGAGGTTCAGGTCACAACTGTGTCTGAAATTCCACACTGGGAATGCTTCTTTGTCCTTCTGTGGTGCTCCAAGCCATGGATGGGGCTGATACCGAGCTGGCAGGACAGGGAAGGAGAGCAGACAGCATTCCCAGATCCTGTTCCCTTTCCCCAGGTCAGGAATGTGCCACGGAACCCTCAGGAGGAGAAACCCTCAGGAGCTGCTGGTGCTCTGATTAATGCTGCAGCAGGGCTGGTTCTGCTGGAGAGGAACCTTTCCTCCAGGGACATTAAATATTAATAGCAGCAATAGAGACACAGATAAACAAGAGCGACTTACCAACTTCATTTTGAGGGCTCTGCTGTTCTCTCTGGCAAACCCCTGTCACAGCCAGCTATGGGAGCACGGGCCAGAGGCTGGGGCTGCAGTTAAATATCTGCATTTCCACCCAGAACTCAGAGTTCCTGACTGTTTGCCCAGCAGAAAAAAAAGCCTCCCTAGCTGTTATAATTGAATACTCCAATTTAATCATTAAGGAAATTTATTAAATAATCAAAATATAAATTTGGAAGAAGCCACAAGCAATTCGACTCTGAGCCAGGCAATCGGGGTCAGGGATACACAGTATTTGGCCTCCATGCACCAAAATCCCTGTGGGTCTCCAAATGCAATTTTTAAGGGGTTTGTTTTATCTTGTTTTTGTCTTTTGGGCTCTGGAAGGGACCCTTCTTTAGCATATTTTAACACATGATTGTAGTTTTTTCTTTCTTGCTGCCACGTTTCTCGGAACTGGTGAATTGCTGAAATCCTGTCTGGTGAAAATCTTCTGGGATAAACTTCTGGCATGGAATATTATCTTGTTGATGATGCCTAAAAAATGCCTCCTGCTGTGGTCTTGTCAGATGAAAAAATCCCTTGAAATTTACATCCCTGGAGAGTGTCCTCCTGGTGTTTGAATCCCCATCCTTATCACTTAGCCTATTGTGAAAAACGCCAATCACTTGTTTTTTTTTTTTTAATTTTAAAAGTTTAATAGTAGTAAAATGGTTATAGACATAGTAATACAATCAGAGTTATAATGATTTGGACAATTTGAATTAGGACAATAAAAGACGATAAAAACAAACAGTTATGGACAGTCTGGGCAACATAAGCCCAAAGAAGGACCCACATTAACAGAAAATTAACCCTTAATAACAATAACCTGTTACATATTCATACATTTCATACATGATGTATAAATTCCATTCAAACACAGGATTCTGTCTGGGCAGTGTCAGCTTCTTCATCTTAATCCTGACAGCTCTTCAGGGCTGAGCAAGGCAGGAAGAAGTTCGTTTCTCCTGATAATGGAGCAATAAATTCTCTTTTCTGAAAGATTTAGGTGTCCTGTGTCTGTTATCTCAGTGAGAGCCCTTTCTTTAGAAAAAAAAAAAAAAATCCTACATAGTATAGTTTCTATTTTAACATTTTGTTGTAAAACTTCATTTAACACACTACTTAAGAGAATTAATACAGCATAACTTTCTAACACAGCACATATAATATTCATTTGAATATTTGGAGAAAGCCGATCATAAAATAGGCACTTTTCACATCAGGAATTTGTTCTACAAGTTCCTGGAGAGCTGAGAACTCACCTTCAGAAACCACTCAGGTGTTTCAGGCAGGTTGTTATGAGCTACCCAGGGTGGGGACAGGGATGCTCTGCTGGGATGAGATTTCCCCGCTGTGTTTGGAGCTGTGGGTGTTCACATCTCCCTGTGAAGCCTCTCTGCAGCACAAATCACTTTAATTTTTTTATTTGAAAATCATCACGACGTGGGGTGATAATTTACACATCACACCTGCTTTAAACCTGCCGCTTCCTGCTGCAGATACCTGAGGTTTTTGGGGTAAGAGCGGTCGGGTATTTTAGGTTGTTATGAATTTTCCAGGGTGGGGACAGGGATGCTTTGGGAGGAGGAAAATTTTCTCTCTGTGTGATTGGAGCTGTTGGGTGCTCAGATCTCTCTGTGAAGCTTCTCTGCAGCATAAATCACCTTATTTATTTATTTGGAAATCCTCATAAATCCTCATAATTGTAGCTTACAAATGACACCTGTTTAAAATCTGCCAATTCCTGGTTCAAATAGCTGAAATTTTTGGGCTGTGTGGGCAGGCATCCCATAATTCCAGGAGCTGAGAAAGAAGGGAAAATCAGTCTAAAGTCATCCAACCTGGCTTCAGACATTTCCAGGGAAATTTTTAATTTTTTCCTCCTGCAAGGTTGATGGTGATGCCACTGAGCAAGAAATTTGAGCACAGAAATTGCAGGGGATTATGATTTTTTGAAAGGTTTTGGTTTGGTTTTCTTTATTTATTTAAATAATCCCAGTGCAAACTGGGAATCGCTAACAAGCCTGGTGTTTACTGCTTAAACAGCTTTCAGATGAGAAATGATTGTAAATTCATATTTTAGTAATGCAAAATATTATTGACTGAATTCAAAGTGAGAGCATTTATAACCCGTCAAGTCAACTTGTGTGCTGTAATTTATATTGGATTCTCCTTCCCGAGGGGTGGGAATGGGAAACAGCTGAATTTTGGTGGTTTATATGATTTTTAGGTGCTCTTTTGGCTGTATTGCACCTCGTTATTTAGGGATGAGCACTGGGACATGGAAAATATAGGGGGAAAAAGTGGTTTTGGACCACTCTGACAGTCTGGAAAACTCCTCTTTGAACAAGCAGGTCTAGAAAGTGATTCTGGTTTGAGAATGTGAGGTTGGATGGAGGATTCCAGCCCCTCCTGCAAAATAAGATGGTGAGCTATTTATGCAAACCCACCTGGGCAATGAAAATCCCACCGGGGGTCTTGGGAAGCTCCAGTGGAGCAGAAATGTGGAGCTGTGACCAGCAAAACTAGGAATAATTAATGTAAAAGGAAACAAAACCCAACCAGTGGCTGCAGAGGGAAAAGGGCCATAAAGCCAAGCACTGCTTGGGGTTTAAAATCCCCATTTAATGTATGCAGCAGCAAGGGAAAGCACGCTGGGAATTTGAAGCTTAAATATTAGGGAAAAAAATAATAAAGAAAAAATCAGGCAAATAAATCTTGATTTCAAGTTTGCTCTCATTTCCAGTGAATTATATTGAGTTTCTTTTTTAACGCCGTTGGGACAAACACAACTTAATCACCGGGCAATGAGAGCAAATTTGAAATCAAGATTTATTTGCCTGGTTTTCTCTTTGGTTGGGGGAGTATTTTGGTTCAAGATCTCATCAGTCCTTCCCCTGCCCCTTTCCACTCACTCTCCTGCAGCTCTTGGAGCTCCAATTTAGCTCTGATGAGAAAAGACAAGTGTTTTCCAGAATTGGATGGCACAGTGAGGAAATGGCCCTCATCACTTATATTTATGTTCTTAATTCACTCCTCTCTGCTCATTGGCCATTGTACAAGGCCCCCATCATCTCTTCTGGTTACAACACTTGAGCAGAGTTTGTCTTGAGGTGATTTATGGGCAGCAGAACTCTCAAGGTAATTATTGAGATTGCTGCAGCAGTTCCTTGAAGGGATTCTGAAGGGTATTTTTGGGTGGTGGTGAGGGAATGAAGGGTCCCACAGGCTGCAGGTTTTACCTGATTTGGTTGTTTTTTTTTTTTTCTCCTCATTCCTTGTGATGCTGCCAGAAAAACCTGTGGTATTTTCAGGGGTCCCCAGGATGAGGTGAGAAATGAGTGAATCATGTTCTTAGAAGGCTAATTTATTATTATATTATATTATATTATATTATATTATATTATATTATATTATATTATATTATATTAAAGAATGCTGTATTAAAACTATACTAAAAAATAGAGAAAGGATGCAGACAGAAGTCTACAAAGAATGATAATAAAAAACTCGTGACTGACTCCTCAGCAATATATTTGAGCACAGAAATTGCAGGGGATTTTGACTTTTAAAGTTTGTTGGTTTTTTTTTGTTGTTGTTGTTGTTTTGGTTTGGACTTTTTTTGGTTGGTTTTTCATTTGTTTGGTTTTTTTTTGTTTTGTTGTTTGTTTGTTTGTTTTTTGTTTGGTTGGTTGTGGTTTTTTGGGGTTTGTTTTGTTTCGGTTTTTTTTGTTGTTTTGTTTTAGGGTTGTTTGTTTGTTTGTTTTTGTTTTTCCTGTGGCCCAAGAGCAAAACTTTGCAAACTGAGGAAATCACTGAAAAAAATGAAAATCGAGAGACCACAACCTCTGTGAGGGGCATTTTGTGATCAATCCAATAAAACTGAGGAAAAAGGACAATGCTGAGAAAAGAAAAGAAAAGAAAACTGCTTGGTTTTCCTGCCTTTCCCTGTCAGGGATAAAAGTCAGGAAAGGTTTTTTAAAAATCCACAGTGTGGCTGTGGCACCCTCCCAGTAAAAGCAGGAGCATTAAGGATGACCATGCCAGGAGCCTGAATTATTGTAATGCCATTTGTCTTGGTTATTGCAGAACAGAACCTGGTGCAGAGCTTTGCTGAAGGGATCATAAAGTTGGTGTGAAAAGAGCTGGAAACTAAACAGAAAAGGCTTTTACAAAAAAGCCATTAAATGAGAAATGAGGTCTGGCTGAGAAGTGGGGCATGAAGGAGGGATGTGGCTGTCAGGTCTGCAGGTTTTGCTTTTCCCACTGCTCCTTTTTTATGCTGCTGAAGAACCTGTGCCCCACAGGTGTGTGCCCAAGGGAATTTCCCCTCCTTTCCAGAGTCCTGTGGTTGCTGCAGGGGAGGCCTGGAGAGCCTGGGAACAGCAGCTCATGGGCCGTCCTTAAGGCTTACCAATGGCTTTAATCCAGATTTTCTATGGGATCCTCTGAGTTCTTATGCCCTGAGTGCTGGTTGATGTGTTTAATCCATATTTTCTGTGGGATCGTGTGAGATTTTATGCCCTGATGGGTTTAATCCATATTTTCTATAGAATGCTATGAGTTCTTATACCTTAGTGCTGATTGATGGCTTTAATCCATATTTTCAATAGGATCCTGTGAGGTTTTATGCCCTCAGTGCTGTCTGGTGGCTTTAATCCAGATTTTCAATGGGATCCTGTGAATTCTTATGCCCTGAGTGCTGACTGATGTGTTTAATCCATATTTTCTATGGGATTATGTGAGTTCTTATACCTCAGTGCTAACTGATGTGTTTAATCCATATTTTCTATGGGATTATGTGAGATTTTATGCCCTGATGGGTTTAATCCATATTTTCTATGGGATCCTGTGAGTTCTTGTACCGTAGTGCTGACTGATGGCTTTAATCTGTATTTTCTATGGGATCCTGTGAGATCTTATGCCCTTAGTGCTGACTGATAGGTTTAATCCATATTTTCTATAGGATCCTGTGAGTTCTTGTACCTCAGTGCAGACTGATGTGTTTAATCCATATTTTCTGTGGTATCCTGTGAGATTTTATGCCCTGAGTGCAGACTAATGGGTCTAATCCATATTTTCTATGGGATCCTGTGAGATCTTATGCCCTCAGTGCAGACTGATGGGTTTAATCCATATTTTCTATGGGATCCTGTGAATTCTTATACCCTGAGTGATGACTGATGGGTTTAATCCATATTTTCTATGGGATCCTGTGGGGTTTTATGCCCTGAGTGCTGACTAATGGGTCTAATCCATATTTTCTATGGGATCCTCTGGATCTGCTGCTCCATGCTGAGCTGCCCAAAATTGCTGCCAGTCAGGGAGTTGTCCTCAGGCACCTTGTCCACACCTTCCTGAGCTCTTCTCAGGGCTCTTCCACTACCTCACCCCCAAAACCCTACTTTTAATTAATATTTTCTCCTTTTAACCCAGCTCTGAGGTGCTGGTTGAACTCCCACTGAACAACCACGGGCAGACCCTTTGCAATGGAGTTTTTTTAATGGGAAAAATTTCCTTTTTGGGGTGTTCCCTATGGAAGTGGCACTCAGGAGTCCCAGGATCAGCACTGAGCGGTGCCTGGTTGTGATTCAGAGAGATCTGGCTTAGGTCAAGTGCAGAGCAGTGTCCATAATTACACCTATAAGGCAAAGTATTTTCCTTTCATCACTGTTAGCCTAATTACATTTGTCAATGGGAGTCCTGCTCCAGAAATCAATACAGAAGGAAGCTCTGCTTTGCTGTGGATGAAAGGAGGTGCATTTCCGCAGCCTCCCCTCAGACCTGCAGCAAATAATGGTAATAACAAATCTATATTTGTGATTTGTGTGTTTGCTGTTATCAGGATCTCTTTGCTGAGATAACACGGGCAGAAGAAAAGCAGAATTCTCTCTTTTTTTTTCTCTTTTCCCTGTGTGTTTTCATATTTTTAAATTAACATTATCAAACCTACCTGTTGCAAGCAGGGCTCTGCTGGCTCCTGGTGGGGCTGGGATTTCTGCACCATTCGCAAAATCCAGAATGGTTTGGGTTAGAAAAGCCCTTAAAGCTCACCCCATTCCCCTCCTCCTCCATGGGCAGGGACACCTTCCACCAGCCCAGTCATCCTGAGGCATTTTCATGATAAATTGGGAAGGTTTTTGCCCTTTTATAACCAAACTCCATCACTCTGTCCTGTTTTTGTCCCTCACAAACTTCCCCCTGTCCCTGATAGACAGCTGAACCTTTGTAGGACATGTGATTATTATTTTTTTTTTTTTTTTTTTTTTTGGTCTCTTTAGGTGAGCAATATATATTCAGGACTAAAAGACTCAGGAAATGAGATTGCTGGCATTGCTGCTGCTCGGGGGGGAAACCATTTCCGTCCCTGCTGATGGAGGAGGGTCCTGCCCTCAGCTCTGGGGCCTCACAAACAGCAGCAGACAGCAAAGCGAGCCAGGAGAAGGGAAAACCAAACAAAGCCAGGGGAAACCTGGTTGGTTGTGCACAGGAGGGAGCTCTGTGGGGTCTCTGAGAGAGGGGAAATCTCACAAGGATATGAGGGAACTTTGTGGGGTCTCTGTGGGGGTCTCTGTGAGAGAGGAAACCGATGATCTTAAAGGCCTCTTCCAAACTAGAAATTCTGTGATTTTGTGGAAATCTCACAGGGGCATGAGGGGAGCTCTGTGGGGGTTTCTGAGAGAGGGGAAATCTCACAGGGACATGAGGGAACATTGTGGGGTTTCTGTGAGAGGGGAAATCTCACAGGGACACTGGGGAGTTCTATGGGGTCTCTGTTAGAGGGGAAATGTCACAGGGACATGAGGGAGCTCTGTGGGGCCTCTGTAAGAGAGGAAATCTGACAGGAACATGAGGGGTCTCTATGAGAGGGGAAATGTCACAGGAACATGATGGAGCTTTGTGGGGTCTCTGTGAGAGGGGAAATCCCACAGGAACATGATGGAGCTTTGTGGGGTCTCTGTGAGAGGGGAAATGTCACAGGAACATGATGGAACTTTGTGGGGTCTCTGTAAGAGAGGAAATGTCACAGGGACATGATGGAGCTTTGTGAGGTCTCTGTAAGAGAGGAAATCCCACAGGGACATGATGGAGCTCTGTGGGGTCTCTGTGAGAGAGGAAATCCCACAGGAACATGATGGAGCTTTGTGGGGTCTCTGTGAGAGGGGAAATCCCACAGGGACATGAAGGGAGTTCTGTGAGGTCTCTGAGAGAGGGGAGAACGGGAAATGTCACAGGAGCATGAAGGAGCTCTGTGGGGTCTCTGTAAGAGGAGAAATCTCACAGGAACATGAGGGAGCTTTGTGGGGTCTCTGTGAGAGGTGAAAGCTGAAGCTCTCAGCTCCTGGAGAAACACCCCAGGCAGCTGCTGCTGTGTGAGAAAGGAAAAGCGGGGAAAGACCTCTAATGAATGCCAGAATTGCAGAATCATCCAGGTTTAAAAGACCTCCCAGACCTTTGAGTCCAACCTGTGACCCATCCCCACCTTGTCACATCCAGCCATCCCTTGGGGACTCCAAACCACCTTCCTGGGCAGCTCCTTCCAATGTTTAACAACTTTTTCTGTGTATAAATTCCTCCTGATGCCCAACCCGAGCTCCTGAGCTGCAGTTTCCTCTCCTCCTGCTGGTTTGGGGTTGATCCTTCATACCCTGCTCATCTGCCAAAATTTCTCCTCCCTGGGTTCCTGACCCAGCCACAGCACTGGAAAAATCCCTTTTTCCCAAGAGAGAGCCCTGTGTGCCCTCAGGTATCCCCACCAGCGCTGGAAAATTCATTTTATCCCTGCAAAACCCATCAGAGCACAGCGTGCCGGAGAGCTTTATGCATTTCCTTGCAAACCACATTAATGTGACAGTTTTCAATAAAATAAAGGCACGGGGCGGGAGGTGAGAAAAAGCACATATATTTAATTTTTCACTTTCTGCTCCCGTGAGAGCTTTTTCCACGTGCCTGTTTCCCCTGTGATGTGTGAAACCTGATCCAGAGCCCGGCGTTCTCAGCTCCCTGCCTGTTGACCTCGTCAGGAGCACTGAGTGCAGGAGGAAGAAAAGAACAATAAATTGCTTGATGTACCTGCTGCAGTCAGCAGAGCCCTGCACGCCCCTGGCAGGCACTTCCCCATCTGCTGCCTCAGGGAGGGAACTGAACTGAACTGAGCTGGGGAGATGTTGTGGAAAAATCTCATTTTACAGCATCACTTCTGTAACTCCTTTCAGTTTTAGCACAACTAGGTGATTTTTGTGAAATTTTTGTTTTTTTTTTTTTTTTGTTTATCTTGGATTTTTTTTGAGTTTTTTGGTTTTGTTTTTTGTTTTCTTGTGAGATTTTTTTGGTGGGTTTTTTTTGGCTTTTTTGTGGGTTTTTTTGGTTTTTGTGGTTTTTTTGGGGGTTTGACTAATGAAACACTGCTAATATGGTTATTTTTGCTTTTGACTTAATTCTTAAATATTTCATCTACGTTACAGTGTAAGCTTTATTAGCCAATCATGTTATGACACACAAACCTACAGTACTGAACTCTAAACTCCTTGTTTACCTTTATAACTACTTTATTTTTTCTATATCTTAACTCAAAACTCTATCTTAACTATCTTAAACTCTAAACTTTACGTAGCTTGACTCTGCTTTAAACTATAAATCTACATTCTTGCTTTTAGTACCTAAGTTTAGGAGCTTTTTCCGAAGTCTTGAATCGAATCCTGTATTTAATTCTAAGCTCAGAATGAAATAAACTAGAATGAAATAAACTGGAATGAAATAAATTAGAATGAAATAAATTAGAATTCTAAGCTTTAATTCTTTAGCTTAGAGGCCCAAATTCCTGAGAGTTCCCTGCATTTCAAATCCCAACACCAGAGTGTCTCTGTCATATTTTCTGGAAAAATCCTTTTGCCCAGGATTTCTCTCCTGGGAAGCTGAGAAGCCTCAGGGAAAAAGGAAAACAATAATTTTCTTATTTGCTTCTCCTGTGTTTTGCTGCTTTGGAATGTGTTTGGAGATTGTTTTACCAACAAGTGATTTTTTGATTGGTTTCATGTGAATTGTTTTCACTTATTGGCCAATCATTGTCAAGCTGTGTTGGGACTCTGGAAAGAGTCACGAGTTTTCATTATTATTATTTTAGCCCTCTGTCTGTATCCTTTCTGTATTCTTTAGTTTAGTATTCTTTAATATAATAGAGTATCTTAAAATAATATAGTATCTTTAGTATTCTTTAATATAATATAGTATTCTTTAAGGTACTATAGTATCTTAAAGTAATATTTTAATATAATATAGTATCTTCTAAGAACATGGAGTCAGATTGCTCATTCCTCCCTTCATCTGGGGACCCAGCAAATACAACTCTGGAAGGAGTCTCAGGTTTTCATTATTTTTTTTTTTGGCCTTCTGTCTGTATCCTTTCTGTATTGTTTAGTATAGTATTCTATAATATAATATGGTATCTTATAATAATATATTATCTTAAAATAACATTAATTCTTTAATATAATATAGTATCTTCTGAGAACGTGGAGGCGGATCCATCATTCCTCCCTTCATCTAGGGACCCAGCAAATCCATCCCCAGAAGCATCTTCCCTCAGAAATTGCTGTTTGCTCAGCCCAGACTCAGCTGCCAGCCCTCTCCCTGCCTCTCCCAGACTCAACATTTAATAAATGGCAGTGGAGTGGGTGGGGGAGCTGTGTTTACCCCGAGCCTGCCAGGCAGACAATGAGGCTGCCCTCGCCCAGATGGCACAGGCTCCTCTCCAAGCTGACAAACGGGCTTTGGTGCCATCCAAACGAGCCCAAACCCAGCCAGAGAGTGGCAATTCCAGCGCCTCCAGTGACCATCTGGACACACAAGCTCGGTTTCTATTTGGAGGAGAAAGCCTCCCCTACGTCTCCAATATTAGGGATGCTAATTGATTTAATTGGGCCTCTCTGGGCACTGCCAAGCTTCTCAGTTTGGGGATATTTCATGGTGAGGTTTCATAAATGTTGGAGGGGAGGAAATTGTGGGGTGCTGGGGGAGTTTTAGGATTATGGGAATCACAAATTACTGCCCCAGGAAGGAAATGGAGAAGCTCCCGCTGAGCTCCCCTAAAATAAGGGACAGAATTTTGCTGCTCTTTAACTCTTTAATTTATTTAATTTTAAACAAAGGTTGTCTTTTCCTGTTTTATTTATACATATACACGCAAACATGTATAAGATGTGGTTATGTGAGGAATCAAATCACGGCCAAGTGATTAATATCCTTTATTTTTGGATTTTAGTAGCGTCTCACCACTTGGCTCGTGGTGTTCTACAGAAAAAATCCTCTATTCAGAGGCTTCCAATGTAATGAAAACCCTCTCTGTGCCTTGAAAATCTGTTTGCTGCGCTCAAGAAATTTAAATTTTTGGAGAAACACCACTATTGACCTAGAAGATATTGTCAGGGTTTCTCTGCCAAAAAGACATCCCAGCATGTCTTTTTGTTGTTTTCTTTTGTTTTTCCTTTAGATGACCTCTTTTTCCAGAAAAAAAAAAAAACAAAAAAAACAGAAATAACAAAATAGGAAAAACCCACAACCTTGCAGCAAAGTTATTCCCTTAAAGAAGCAGCAAAAAGTGACCTCTTGCAGCAGGGACAGGATCAGAATGAATTGATTTTGAAGTTATTCCCACATAACCTCAGGTTTTAATTAATGAATATTCCTGATCATTAAGGAGCTTGATGATATTAAGGATATGTAGAAGTGGTTGGTATTTCCTAGGATAATTTTCTTTTGCTTCTTGAGCTTTTGCCACTCTTTAGGGGGGAATATTTTGGATTTTTTCCCTGTTTTCTCTTGTTTCAAACAGGAGGGATGTTGGCCTCGTTTCCTGTTGATTTTCAGGCTCCTCATTAAGCGGTTAATCAGGAGAACACAGCCAAGCACTTTTGGTGAAAGGCATGTTGGGTTTGGGGTGAGGAAACAGCTCAGAGGAGGCACCTGCAAACCACCAAATTGTTTGCCCAAAATCCTTTTATCCAGCAAAATGGTTGGGAAAGGGGAGATAATTTGGGTTTTAGGAGCAGGGATGGGCATTTCCAAAAAGGGGAAAGTCCAGGTGAGTGCTCTGAGCTGCCAGGCCAGGATCAGGAGGTGAAAAACGACAATTTTGTGGGGATTTACCCCATTTCCTCAAGGGTGAGGGCTCCTGTCAAGTGGCTGTGGCAGGAGACTGCAGGAATGGTGTCCCCTGATGTCACTGCACTTGTTAATTGGACTTGACAGATGATAATGAGGGAGAGGCTGTGGCTGAGCAAGGGCAGGGCAATGGCAGCACTCAGGGGGAGCAGGACACAGCAGCAGAGTCCAGATGTCCAGGACTCACAGGAGGTCACTGCAGGAATTAATCTTTGCTGTTTCTGCTCCCAGAGGTGGCAGGGGAAACTCAGAGACTCTGAAGTGAAGGTTATTCATCTCCAGCTCACAATCCCGCCTTGGCCTTGCTGTTAAACCTCTCAAAATTGAGGTTTTTTGGGGAAGAACCATTCTCTTTTTAGGATGTGTGGGGGACAGATCCCCTGAGCAGATGATGAGGGTGACATTGTGTCCCCAGAATGCCCCCTGTGCCCACTAATGCATAATTAGCCTTAATTAGATAAATTAGTCTGGACGTTGAAATGTCTCAGTGTTTCCTTATTTATTTGGGCAAGAAGACATAGGGAATAAATAAGAAATATCTTTTTCTTATCCCATACATTTTTCCTTAGAGCAGTTTCAAGGATATTTCCCTTAAAAAAAGGAGAGGTAAATCTCTACAAATATTTGTGCTCTGAAAGACACTTCTTTACAGATGTGTAGGAATACTTTACATTATAAGGTATATATATTATACAAACAATATAATTAATATGGTTGCCTTTGCTGGAAGGTCAGCGTGTCCTCCCCTGGCTGGGGGATGTTGTGGCCTTGGCAGTGGGAGCAAAATTCAAATTCTGGTGCTGGGTGCTGCTCCATCGAGGAGAGGAATGAAATCCTTGAAAAAGGTGGGATTTTACCCCCTCAGGGGCAGGATTGGTGCCTAAATTCCACTGCAGATTGGGCTTTTCTGCCTCTTGTCCCAACCCAAACGAGATGACAGCACCTCTGTGGCTGCTGGGGGATGGAGCTGGTTCAGAGCCCTGAGCAAAGGCATTAAAGGAACCCAGTTTCTCTACCATCTCCTGGAAGTGGAGAAAGGGGAAAATCCATTTTCTCCACCATCTCCTGCAGGAACTCTTTGGGAGTGGAGAAAGGGGAAAATCCATTTTCTCCACCATCTCCTGCAGGAACTCTTTGGGAGTGGAGAAAGGGGAAAATCCATTTTCTCCACCATCTCCTGCAGGAACTCTTTGGGAGTGGAGAAGGTGGGGTCCCAGTTTGCTGCTGGCGGCTGGAGCTGGTTCAGAGCCCTGAGCAAACAGCCCAGAGCTGCAGTTGTGACGTGCCTGTCGCAGGCAAGGCCAGCCTTGTTTGTCCCCAAACCACACCAAAGTGGCACCTTTTGCAGAGCAGCTGCAGTTGTGGGACACTCAGAGGCCACAGACAATATTTTCCCTGTGCTGAGAACCTGCCCAAGCCAAGGGGACTCTCACTGCAAGGTTGAAATTGTCCCTTCACAAAATGATCCTCCAAGGTTTCCTTGTCTCCTCTCATTGTGGGTTCTCTTGTTTTTCCTTGGAATTAGCAGGAAATTGCCTGACCAGACTCCTTTTCCCTGCCTGGCAGGAGCTCAGATCTGATGAGTCAGGAGAGGAAGAGCTCCTGTTCAACTGGAAAAGGAGATTGGGGTTAGATTGGGGAAGAATTGCTGCCAGAGAGCTGTGGAATGAATGAATGAATGACATTTGTTTAAAGACACATGAGGAGATTAATGATGGGAGTTAAAGGATGAAAGCAACAGGGCCTAAGTGAAGCATTAATGGAAGCCATTTTCTCCACCAGCTCCTGCAGGAACTCTTTGGAAGTGGAGAAAGGGGAAAACCACTTTATAGTAATAACTGTTATTTATATAAGAGAAAAGCTTTGGATATATCAAAATGTGAGGTTTCAAGGTAATAGCTGGCCCCTCACAATCGTTGTTATCCATTTAAAAGAGGCTTTCTGTGATGGTGAAGAGATGGAGGAAATAGCCCCAGTCCTGCAACTGATCCAAAATGAAGTTTATTTTATTATTGTCACCATTAGTCAGCTCCCAAAATGAGAGGATTGTGTTAAGGAAAAGGTGAAAAGGCTGGGGGAGATGGATGGGGGGGGGGGGGGGGGGGTGGAAATCAGCCTTGCAGGATTTGTTGGGACCATTTGTTGGGCTCATCTTGGCTCCCTCCAGGGCCTCCCTGCACCCTGGCTCTGCTCCTTGGGCACAAAACCTGCCTGGCACAAAGCAGGAGCTCAGCTCTTCTGCAGGAACCAGCAGAGACTCATGAATGATTCATGAGCAGGGACTGGGGGCAGCAGGGAAGGATGATAATAATATTCTCCATGTGTCAAAATATAACAATAATTTGACCAGCTCTAATTTTTAATAACCACTGGGTTTGGGAGCAGGTGTGATGGATGAGCTGGAGCAAGCCATGGTCTCCCAAGCTGGCTTTTCACTTCAGAGCACCAAGGCCACTCTCTGAAATATTAGAGCTGTATAAAACCTCTCAGGCTCTGGGAGGAAGGAGCAGAAAGCTGAAAAGGAAGGGGACAAAGGGTCTGCTCTGCTTTCACAATTCCAATTAGAATAAGTGTTAGAGATGATCCTTAATTCATCCCGGCTCAGAGCGGCGCTGGGGTGGGGATTTTATCCTCTCTAAACCTCCAATCTCATGGAGTGAAGCCTCTCAGAAGGGTTTTCCCTTTTAACTCTGCAGGGCGGTGTTGTGAGCGTGGAATGAGGTGAGAGGGGTGGCCAGGAGTGGGTGACAGGGCTGGGGGTTTGATGGTGGGGTCACAGTTTGCTGTCCCAAACGCGGCCCAGGACGTTTCTCACGTGGGAAGAGGCAGGGCAGGATGATAAAGCAGCCCTGTTCCTCCAGGCAGGCTCGTTCTGGCTGGGATAATGAAAAAGAATTGGATTTGTGAGGGCAGCTGACACGGCTGGCTGTCTCCAAGATGTTTTCATTGCTGTGTTAAGAAGTCTTTTACAGACTTGGAGAAGTACTGGGAACGTGGTGCTGCCTGAGGCTGCCAGCCCTGACTCCTCACATGACAGCGATGAAAGTGAGCCCCAACAGAGCCCCAAAAACCCCCAAAAGAAATTCCACTACCATCCACAGGCAGTGGGAAGGAGCCTTGGCAAGGTCCCCTGTCCCCCTGCCCTAAGTGAGTTCTGAGGCTTGCAAGTGTCAAACATCACTGCTGCCTTCAGCTCTTCAGGTATCCTCATTAAAATGGTTGGAAGGAGGAGGATTTAATGATCTGAACCATGACTTCAATTAATCAGTGTAAATGCTGCTTATTTATAACATAAAGCCCAGCCCATGGATAGCTCTGTTGTTTAATTAAGCTTATCACTGGGAGCCTGATCCAGTTCCTTGCTGCATTAATGTCACTAATTCAGTATCCCCTGGAAGAAGCCTCAGAACAGACTGCAGGGGATGTAATTCACTCCACTCTGCTCTGCAAGCCTGGCTGCCTCTGGAACATCTCAATCCTCACCCAGGGCTGGTGCTGATTCCTCCCCAGCCCCAGCAGCTCTTCCATCATTGCTGACATCCCAGGAGCCTGGAACAGCTTTTCCTTGGGTTTGTTCAGCCTTGTTCACTAAGAGTTTTTGTGTCTGCTTTAATTTACTCTCTGCAGCTGAGCCTTTGCTGTAGCCTTGCTTTTCCTCTCTCCCTCTCTTGCTCTTCACTTGCCCTCTCCAGTTTCTGTGTGGTGTTTTGAAAACTTTTCCAGATGCAGGAGAATCCGTAATGAGCTCCCAAGCTGAAAGAAAAAGCTGTTTGCCCAAAAGTTCTTCTTTACCCACACTGGAGAGCCTTGCAGGAGAAACCTCTGAGGTTCTCTGGGAAAACTTGGAGGAACTTTTTAAGGATTTCATGGTTGTTTTTTCCTGTTGTGCCAGGGATTCTCCAGGCAGTGTTTGACACTCCCCCTGCTCAGGGGTGGTCTCCAGAGGATGCTGAGACAAATTGCTCCAAGCAAGGATGTTGCTGTGCATCACTTCACTCACTCAGGGCTCTGCAGATCCTTTTCTCAAAAAACCATCTGAAAAAACAAAGTGAAGCTGCCTTTTTTTTTTTTTTTTTTTTTTTTTTTTATGTCCAAACGACCAGAAAAAGTACCCTGGGATTAGATGAATTAGCAGTGTGCTGCTAAGATGGATAGAAAGGCAGGGAAAGCCATGTCAGAGTGCAGGGAAAAGCAAATTGCTGTTTCTCTTTGCCATCCAGAAGTCAGGGAAGAAGCCATCAGGGGAGAAGGATGGCAGTGGGCAGAGCATACTAACGAGGGAAGGCAGAGAGGCATTAAAGCAGCCCATTGCATCAGCTGGAGGCTGAGTGGCAAAAGAAGAAATAAATCCAGGCTGTGCAGATTGATCAGTGTTGGATCTGAAGGGCTTCCACATCTGCCGTGGCAGCTCCTCAGCATCTCATTCCAGTGTGACTCAGCAGCAAAAGGTGTTTGTTCTGTCAGGGAAGCTCAGGGATGAAAACAATCCTGAGGCACCTCAGGGGAAGGCTCAAGAGTCGTTTTATACCTGGATCAAACTCTTTGATGTGCTTTAAGACATCTGGATCCTCTTCAAGAGAGGTGAGGTTTCCAATGTGACCTTTTCCCAGCTTTATTGATATTTTCAGCTCTTTTGTTGGTGCAGACAGGTTTAGAGGGAGGTGTTCTTGCTCATGGAAGATGTTCTTGCTCATAGAAATTGTTCCTGCTCATGGAATTTCATCTTGCCCATGGAAGGTGTCCCTGACCAGGGAACTTCTCCTTGCCCGTGGAACTTCTCCTTGCCCATGCAAGATGTTCCTGCCCATGGAATTTCTTCCTTGCCCATGGAATTTTTTCCTGCCCATGGAATTTCTTCCTTGCCCATGGAATTTTTTCCTGCCCATGGAATTTCTTCCTTGCCCACGGAATTTCTTCCTGCCCACGGAATTTCTTCCTTGCCCATGGAAATTCTCCCTGCCCATGGAAATTCTCCCTGCCCATGGAAATTCTCCCTGCCCATGGAAGGTGTTCCTGCCCATGGAATTTCTCCTTGCCCATGGAATTTCTCCTTGCCCATGGAACTTCTCCTTGCCCATGGGATTTCTGCCTGCCCATGGCAAGGAGCTGGAATTCGATGATCTCTGTTGTCCTTTCCAACCCAAAGGCTCCCAAATGCACTTTGGGTCTTCCATCCAAGCTCAGCCACGTGGCATTGACCCACTGATCTTTACACACTTTCCTGCTTCCAGGGATTCCCATCCCCAAAAAGATCTGTTTGTAGGGCTGAGGATTGAGGCAGAATTGTCAGGTTTTGGTGGCAGAGAGGCTGAGTCTCTAAGCAAGGCCTCCTGAAGCCTCCTGGCACATTAAATCTGTTTATTTGCCACGTAGTCCTGGAAAACCTTGAGGAGTCACTTTATCTCTTCACTCGTCATCCATCACGAGAGAATGAAAATCATTGCACCTATCATTTGTCTGGCTCATATCTTTATAGCAATTGCCATATCTGCATCCTGCATGGTGGGTCCTTGTCCCTGGGCCCATCTTTTAGAGATTTGTCACAGCAGCAGTGGCCAGTGATCTGGGACAGGAACACAAGAGGTGCAAAATGTCTCTAAATTCTCCATATTAATGCAAGCAAACCTCCAGATCCCTCCCACAGTGTTTCCCCCTCCTCACCTTGATTTTGGGGGTACATCCAAGGCTGTTTTGTGTCTCTGTATGTGGATTAATTCCAGGACCTGGAATTTCCCCTCTGCATCCTTTGGGCTGAGCTGTGCATCCCCTGCCACCCTGGGAGGGATCAGCCAGAGGTGGGACTCCCCTGAAACAGGGAGGGGCTGGAAGAAGAGAAAATGCATTTTAAATGCTGAGATATGCAGAAATATTCAGAGGAAAATGGGCATTAAAGCCCCCCTTAATGGAAATTCAGGGGCTGTAGAGGGACCCCCAGTTCCTTAAATCCTGTACCCTGCTGTCTCATCCTCACCAGGATCAGAGGAAATGGCCTGGGGAGGTCTGGATTAGAAATTAGGAACAATTTCTCCATGGAAAGGCTGCCAAGCACTGGACAAGGGTGGTGGTGGAGTCACCATCCCTGAAGTTGTTCCAAAAATGCGTGGCTGTGGCACTTGAGGACAGGGTTTAGTAACCATGGTGGTGGCTGGATGATCTTTGAGGTCTTTCCCAGCCTGTGGGCAGAAGGAGGTTCGGGAAATGGTTTTCCCTGCAAGGCAAAGGTTTGGGAATGCTTCTCTCCTTAAATTCCTTTCAGTCAGAAAATCCCAAAGTGCTGCAGAACTTTGTGTGTGCTGGAACGGCCACTGAAACCCTGGGGATGGAGCTCTGGGGTTTTGTGGGGTTGTGGCTACAAAACACATTTATTGAGGGTATTTTGTGGGGTCTGGGTCCTTTCCTGCCAACTCCCCAGCTCCATTATTCATTTCCATCCCTCAAATCCATCGTCAGAGCCATAAATCCTATTGGACTTTCCCTTTTTTTTTTGTTGGCTTTTTTGTTGTTGTTTTTTGTTGTTTTAACTCAGAACTTTACCCATTGTTTCTTCCTTCCTCATTCATTTTGCTTGCCTGGCCGTGGCACTTGGGGTTTGTGTGGTTATTTTTCTTATGTTTATACTCTCCGCTGACTTAATTAAGTTGTTGCTCATTTCTTGGTCTTGCCAAGTTTATTGGCCCCACCAGGGCTTCCCAGTGCTCTCATCCTACAAAACCACAGCTGCTGCCAGTCACCTGAGACCAGAAAAATGGGCAGGAAAAACCTCCTTTGGAAACTCAGCTTGACATTATGGAAGCAAAAGACAGGCAGAAAAATGATCTTCCCAACTCATGTCAGTGGTTTTAGGCTGGATTCCTAAGAAAATAAGATTTAGGCATTTAGGGGATGTGGGTGGCCATGAAGGGAGCTTGGATTTTTGGCAAACTCTGGCCCAGTTTGACAGATGGGGCTTTGCAGAGGTGCTGAAAATCTGGATTAGAGGGCAGTGCTGTGGGGAGCTGATGCTGCAAAGTTTCAGAGAAAACAGAAAATGCCATCCCACCCTACCACACTGACCTGTGCAGAAATGACGTCCTGGTGCCTGGAATTCCCTGGTTTTGGGGGTTTGGGGGACATTCAGGAAAGCCCCTGGGGCTCCAACCTGTCCCATTCCCTGATTCTACACCTCAGGAAATTTCAATCCCCCATTGTTCCTTCCCCCTGCTTTGCTCTCCTTGGTTTTGGGAATTCTCTTAGCAGCTTTCTCAGGGTCTGGAGTGAGATTTAACTGTTCACACCCCCAATATTTAAATCCCCAGCCCAGGATTTTCTCCACAGCTGCAGTGCCTTAACTCTGGCTGCGAAAACCCACAGGAGTTTCCCTTTTAAATCAACTTCCTGCCCTGCTTTGTTACCAGAGGGTGGGTTCAGCCCCCCTGAGCCAGCTCTGCATGGGAATTTCCCATTTTTGACCCTTTTCTTCTCTTTTTGTGCCTTTTTGCTCCTCTCTTTGTGCTCAGAGTGTTGGCTGCTGCCTCGGATAGGGATTTATATTCCCAAAATCAGGTGAGATGAGGAGCCTAGAGGGTTTTTCCCTGTCTGCCCCAGAGGGATTTTTGGGATTTTTCTTTTTTTGGGATGCAGGGATGGTCCCTCTGAGGTTGATGGACGCATCACCACCTTCCTGCTCAATTTTTTTCTGCAAACTCCAGGTCCCGGGGAGTGTAATTCTGATTTTATGTACACAAAACAGTTATTAAAGAAGATAAAAGAGAGATTGTGTTTCAAGCAGCAGGAACTAAAGCCCTCAGCTGCTTTTATCACGTCTCCCCTGAATTTGCTCTCTCAGGATAGCAGGAATGAGAGGGAAGCTCCATTTAAATGCAGATTTCCAGTGCTGGCCAAGAGCAATAAATAGCCCTGTGCTCCCCTGACCAGACAAACATTATCAAACCTCTTTGTGGAGGAGATTTTATGTTTTCAGATCTTCTCTTTCTCCTTGATGAGGTGCTCTTTCCTCGCAGAGTAATAGCGTGTTGATGCCTTTTTATTTTATTTTTAAGCAGCACTTCAGAGATTATAATGGAAATACAATCCCACCTGTTTCTCCACTGGAGCTCCACTTGACAGCCCTGTAATGAGGAACTGTGCAAATTTCTTCTCCTTTACTGTACTGACAGCCTGGAGGGTTGATACTTTATTCAGCAGAGCAGAAAAGCATTAAAGAAAGGCAATTTTGGCAACAATTTTTAATCAGCTGACCCTGCAGCCTCGTGGGTGTGGAGTTCAGGAGGATGGGGAGATGTGGGGGCATCTCCTGGTGTTCCTCAGCAGGACTCTGAGGGTGTTTGGAGAACGAAGTATTTTCCTGGAATTCTTTTGGGTTTCCTGGTTTGCCGAGGAGGGAGTGGTGAGCTCCAGTGGCAGGTACTGGATGTTCTGGGTGTCTGAACTGGGCTGGACTGGGATTGCAGCTCTGAGTTTGAGCGAGGGGGCACAGACAGAGGGTTTGAGCCCTGGGGAATGGCGGGGCCAGCAGGAGCCACCTGGGATTCTGTGTGCAGCTCTCGTGGAATGAGGGACACGGAGGGGCTCAGCCTGGAGAAAAGGAGGCTCAGGGGCGGCCTTGCGGCTCTGCACAGCTCCCTGACAGGAGGGGAATGGCGCTGACATATTTTCTGAAAAATCCTTCCGCTAGGATTTTTTTCTCCTGAGGAAAAAAATTCTGAGTAAATTTTCTGAAAAAATTTCTCCTAGGATTTTTTCCTGCTGAGAAACCTCAGAAAAGAAATGTAAACAGTAACTGCCTGGTGGCTGTGGAATGTGGTCTGGAGATGTTTCACCAACAGGTGCATCTTTGATTGGTCTCATGTGGTTGTTTTTACTTGATAACAAATCACAGGTCTGACTCTCTGGTTGGTCACAAGATTTTATTATCATTCTTTGCTAGCCTTGTGAAATCCTAAATATATATATCTATATATATTTAGATATATTTTTATATCTAAATATATATATATCTAAATATATATATATAAATATTTATTTATTTATATATAAATATTTATTTATTTATATATATATATTTAGATATAAATATATATCTAAATATATATAAAATAAGTATATATAAATATAATTATATAATATATCTATCAAATATTATGTTTCTATATTAAAATATATTGTATATATAAAATATATTATATTATCTATAAACATTGTATTTATATATATAAATATAATATATAATATAAATATATTATATTTATAAAATTATATTTCTATATTAAAATAGGATATATATCATATATAGTATATATAATTTTTAGTATAGTTTAATTATATTTATATAAAATATAATATATATAATATTTATATATAAAATAGAATATTTATTATATCTTATATAATTCTTTAGTATAGTTTTAATATAGAATTTTCTTTTAATATAATATAGGTCATAAAATAATAAATCAGCCTTCTGAAACATGGAATCAAGATTTTCAGCTCTTCCCCTACTGGGGTTCCCTGCAAATTCCAGGGGGGATTTGGGATCTTCCCCAGGAACAGGGACAGGAGGAGAGGGAATGGCTCAGGGTGGAATCAGCAGGAATTTCCTCATGGAAAGGTTGTGAAATATTGTCAGGGGCAGCCCAGGGAGGTTTGGAGTCTCCATCCCTGGAGGTGTCCAGGGAAGGACTGGACTGGTGCACTCAGAGCTCTGGGCACAGGTTGGGTTTAATAATCCCAGAGGTTTTTTCCAAGTTCACTGATCCTGTGGCTGTGTTTACAGCATAAATCACGAGAGGTTGTAGGTGTGATCTTAACCTGTCACTTGGGACATTTAGGAAATATTACAGGTACCTTTATGTGTTTTTCACTTGGAGGGACAGGCTATGAACAGTGAAATATCCTGTTTACCAAGCCAGTGCTGTGTTAAATCTGCATTTTCAAGAGATGCCTTGAGATAGAAATCGTGTTTCTGAGTATGACTTTCCATTTCAAATGTATAAAAAGCATCTGAGAAAATGTAAATTAAAAGAAAAAAAGCCTTGAAGGAAAAGGGGAAGGGGAAAGGTCAGCTGCACACAGTTTGTTGTGGCTCTGTGTAATCCTGGCAGTGGCATCTGTTCCCTGTTATTGTTATAAAAATGTGATTTCATTAGCTTTGGGATGAATCACGGGCTGGGGAGCTGTGCTGGAGCTGGCTCACAGTGGGCCCAGCCTGTCAGAGTGCATATGCTGAGTCTGGCTGGGGCAGGCAGAGCTCCAGGAGGGCCCTGGGGGATGCAGGATGGAGCTCTCTGCTCCTCAGCCCTGCTTGGGGCCAGCTGGGGCTGCTCAGGAGGGAACTCAGGGCTGGCTGAGTGCCTGGGCACTGCCTCAGAGGGCGGCTGCGCCTCACCAGCTCGGGGGCACAGCAGGGACAGCCCTGCCTGTGTCACTGCTGTGGCACAGAGAGAAAAACTGACATGGGTGGGGTGAGAAATGGACGGTGTGGGGTTGAGGAATGGCTGGGCTGGGGTTGAGAAAAGGATGGTGTAGGGTTGAGGAATGGATTTGTGGGGGTGAGGAATGGACGGTGTGGGGTTGAGGAATGGATAGTGTGGGATGAGAAATGGATTTGTGGGGGTGAGGAATGGACGGTGCGGGGTAGAGGAATGGGTGGTGTGGGTGAGACATGGAGCTGTGGGGTCGAGAAATGGATGGCGTGGGGTGAGACATGGACAGTGTGGGGCTGAGGAATGGATGGTGTGGGTTTGAGAAATGGGCGGTGTAGGGTTGAGAAATGGGCATGGGGGGTGAGAAAAGGATGGTGTAGGGTTGAGGAATGGATTTGTGGGGGTGAGGAATGGACGGTGCGGGGTAGAGGAATAGGTGGGCTGGGGTTGAGGAATGGATAGTGTGGGATGAGAAATGGATTTGTGGGGGTGAGGAATGGACGGTGCGGGGTAGAGGAATGGGTGGTGTGGGTGAGACATGGAGCTGTGGGGTCGAGAAATGGATGGTGTGGGGTGAGACATGGACAGTGTGGGGCTGAGGAATGGATGGTGTGGGTTTGAGAAATGGGCGGTGTAGGGTTGAGAAATGGGCATGGGGGGTGAGAAATGGACGGTGTGGGGTTGAGGAATGGGTGGGCTGGGGTTGAGAAAAGGATGGTGTAGGGTTGAGGAATGGATTTGTGGGGGTGAGGAATGGACGGTGCAGGGTAGAGGAATGGGTGGTGTGGGTGAGACATGGAGCTGTGGGGTTGAGGAATGGATGGCGTGGGGTGAGGCATGGACAGTGTGGGGCTGAGGAATGGATGGTGTGGGGTGAGACATGGACAGTGTGGGGCTGAGGAATGGATGGTGTGGGGTGAGACATGGACAGTGTGGGGCTGAGGAATGGATGGTGTGGGTTTGAGAAATGGGCATGGGGGGTGAGAAATGGATGGTGTGGGGTTGACAAATGGATTTGTGGGGCTGAGGAATGGGCATGGAGGTTGAGAAATGGATTTGTGGGGGTGAGAAGGAAGAGGCAGAAGGGGTTGAGCATCTGCTGCCACAGGAAGGGCTTTGGCCACGTGGCCCCATCCAGGGTGGACTTGGGGATGTGGGGCTTGGGGAAGCCACAGAAAACTCCTTGTGCAGCTCCTACCCCAGTAGAGAGCTCCAATTCCTCTTTTCCCAGCTCCTTCTTTACCAGAGAGCTCCAATTCCTCCTCACCCCCATCCCTGAGGGCTGAAAAATCCCTGCAGGACAGTCACTAAAATCTGCTTGTCTCGAAGGTGCCATCCCATCCCTTGCATTTCTCTGGCTCCCAATTATACCTTTATTTTTCCTTCTTCTTGCTGTTAAATCCTTAACTTTGAGCATTGCCTTTGAAATCTGTGTCTGGTGGAGATTTGCAGTGCAAGTCACTGTTGCTTGAACCTTGATTGATTATTCCCAGCTGCTCCAAAGGGATAAACTCTGCGTTGGTGCTTCTGGAGCATGGATTTTGTGTTAATTATGTGGGAATCTGTTAATTGCATGGTAAATCTGAGTAAATGGAGTAAAAATCTGATTATTGCAGTACAAGGGATGTTTTTACTGTCAGAATTGGAACATCCCGTGGGAAGAGAAGTTCTTCCTGAGGAAACCTCAGCCCTGGTGGCTTCACTCAGCGCCTGGGAAATCCTGAGCATCCCTGAGCCAGGCTCTGCAGGTCCAGGTGCTCCTGGCTCCCTCTGCAACATTTTCCTCATCATTCACGGAGCAGCAGTCCAGACTGGTGACATTTATCACAATGGGGAAGACAGAAGTGATTTTTGAGGGCAACCAAGTTCAAAGACTTCGCTGTAAGTCTTCAGGATTAAAGATTTACTTGATGCATCTTCTCCTGTTTAATAGACAGGAAGAGATGAAAGGGAATTTCTAGAAAGATTTTCGTTCATACTTAATGATGCCACTATTAGATGAGCTTTGGCACAGTGTCCCGAGCCATGAAGCTTTAAAACCAACCTTTTTTAAACTTTAAATGACCTTTTTTCATCCTCCAGCTTTAATAGATAAAGATTAGTTCAGCCTCATTACCTCCCTAGTGCTGGGGGCTGGTTTAATATTTAGTTAAAGTAACTAGTCTCCCAAAATGAGCACATTTTGCTGGTTTCCCAAATCCCACAGGGAGGCTGGAAACTCTTCTGGAATTTGATCTGAGTTGTGGAACTGCTGCTGTCACTTCCAGCCTGAATCCAGCTCTCCATCTGAATTCCTTTCTTTCCAAAACCTTCACTTTTTCCCTTTTCTCTTGTATTTGCTCCCAAAGTTCAAATTCAATCAGAGCTGAGTAGGTTAAAGAGTTTTGCTGTTGTTATTTTGGGTTCCTTTTCCTTTTCCTTTTCCTTTTCCTTTTCCTTTTCCTTTTCCTTTTCCTTTTCCTTTTCCTTTTCCTTTTCCTTCCTTCTTCACCTTCAGGGAAGTTTTCAAGGTTCTCAAAAATAAGAATAGAAAAATCCCATCCTAAACAGAAATTTAAAAAATCTCTGTACAAACTTTTTTTTTTTTTGCTTAGCTGGCTTGAGGAAACTATTCCAAATGCTTTGCTTTTGACTATTTTTATACTTCAAAATCACTTAACTGTGCATTAGTGGAAGTGGATTTTGTTTGAAAGCTGCCAATTAGGAAAATACTTGAAAAACATTCCCCAATTTAGTGATTTTGAAGCTTTAAATTAGAAACTAATGAATCTGAGAATGCTGACATCCACTCCCCCAGTGCTGATATTTAATTTCACACAGTCAGCACCTGAGCAAGAGCTGCATTTGGTGATGCTCATCATGGATTTACCCTTCCCTGGGAGCAGGGCTGCAGGAAAAGTTCCTGCAAGAACTTTCTCCTCTGCTTCTCTCCTGGAAAAGTGGAGTTGGTGGCAAATTGCTCTCCCAGCTTTGTTCTAATTAAAAGAAGTCCTCAGCCATGTTAATATCCTAAACCCCCTGCTCCTGGCCTTGGAGGAAAGCACAACCCTTTTTGTGGCATAATCAGATTAAAAAGAACTCAAATTAACTCCCATAAAACTGGGAAAAGATAGGAAAAGAGGGAATTGTTGAGTTTCCTTCCCTTTTTCCTTCCCTTTTCCCTTTTCCTTTTCCTTCCCTTTTTCCTTCTCCCCAGCACCTGAGCAGTGCTGAAGGGCACCTCTCCCTGTGGAGGGATTTTTCTGGGGAGAGAAGACAAGAATTGGTATTTTTTTAATGCACAGAGCAAGCAGCAGCACTGCTCTCCCCCAGATAAAATAGAAAATCTGCGTTCTGGGGGGCACCTCCTGTTAGCCAGGATAAACCCTCTGGGGTGCCAGCTCCTCATCAAATTCTGCCCTGAATGCAGGGAATTTTCCGTTTGAAAAATATTTGTCCCTCCCCACCCAGTGCTGCTTCCTGAAATATCCCAGCTCCTCAGCACCCCAAAGGAACCATCCCGGGGTTTTTGGGGACATTCTGCCGTCGTTAGGACGTGAGGCAGCTCCTGGATCTGGGTTTTTTGGGGTTGGGCAGCTGGATGAGCCTGTCTGGGAGCAGCCAGCCCGTGTGGCAGTGGGTGCTGGGAGCCTGGCAGCGTGGGTGGCTGTGCTGTGGCATTCCAGCAGGTAAAACAGAGATTTCTCTGCAGAGATTTCACCACCCACCTGTCTGGCAGGGCCTGGGGAGTGGGAGAAGCAGCGGGAAAGGCCACGTGTGGGAAGGGGGATGTGGCAGCTCTGGTGGTGACAGGAGCACAAACAGAGCTCCTGCAGGGATCAGGAGTGTGGGTGATGCTGGAGAGGAGACCTGGAACAGGGGCTGGGCAGAGTTAAAGGAATAAAAATTTATTAAAAGGGTTTTAAAAGATACACCTTGGGCTGTACAAGACCCTGGCCAAGGCTACAGCCAAGATGGACTCCAGGTCACGAGTTTTCACACTTTTATAAATTTTGTTCCATTTCCGTATTGGGTTCATTGTCCAATTCCAGCTCCAGGTTCTGCAGTCCCAGCCTCCCAGTTTGCTCTCTGTTGTTCAGTTTTCTGTTGTTTGTTGCTCAGTTCTCTGTTGTTTGCACTTTTTGGGCTGGAGCTGCAGTGGTGTCCTTGGTTCTGGGGCTGGATAAGGATTGTTCTGTGTGACTGAGCTGTGAGAAGAACTTCAAACACTTAATGTGAAGTTCAGAGCTCTATTCCAATGCAGTGTAGAATGTGGAAAACATGAAAGCTCAACATTAAGGCATCATGGCGATGAGGAGGGGGGTGCAGATCCCAAACCTAACCCGTGCCTACGCCTTTTTCCCCCCACAGCTGCCATCCTGGATGACCCCATGGAGTGCAGCAGAGGGGAGAGGCTCTCCATCACCCTGGCCAAGAACCGCATCAACCGCGCGCCCGAGCGGGCGGGCAAGGCCAGGGTGGAGGTGGACATCTTCGAGCTGCTGAGGGACAGCGAGTACGAGACAGCTGAGACCAGTGAGTACCAGCCCTGGGGTGCCTTGGGGAGGCTGGGGTAGAGCAGAGGCTGGAGGAGTTAAAGAATAAAGCAGGGATTTGTTAATAGGCTCGATGGATGCTCCTTGGGCAGCACAAGAGCCCAGCCAGGGATGCACCCAAGATGAATCAAAATAGTCCCAAAATGAACCCAAAATGGTCACAAGATGAACCCAAATACCTTGGTTCATTTCCCAAATGGTCGCAAAATGAACCAAACATGAACCCAAAATGGTCCCAAAATGAACCTAAAATAACCCCAAGATGGTCCCAAAATGAACCCAAGGTGAACGCAAAATGGTCACAAAATGAACCCAAGGTGAACCCAGAATGGTCTCAAAATGACCCCAAAATGGTCCCAAAATGAACCCAAATGGTCCCGAAATGAACCAAACATGGACCCAAAATGGTCCCAAAATGAACCAAACATGGACCCAAAATGGTCCCAAAATGAACCCATGGTGAACCAAAATGGTCCCAAAATGAACCCAAAATGGTCCCAAAATGCACCCAAGGTGAACCAGAATGGTCCTAAAATGAACCCAAAATGAGCCCAAATGGTCCCGAAATGAACCAAACATGGACCCAAAATGAACCCAAGAGGACCCAAAATGGACCCAAAATGGTCCCAAAATGAACCCAAGATGACCCAAAATGGCCCCAAAATGCACGAGCGCTCCCAGGGTCTCTCCCTGGGATCAGCTCTGCTCCATTTGCACCTTGCAGTTCATTGTCCCATTCCAGCTTTAGCCCAGGCACTCCCACCCTGCTTGTTTTTCTCTCTGCAGCCCACGGTGTTTGTGCTCCTGGGCTGAGATTTGGATCATTTGTCCTTGGTGCCCAGCTGGAGCAGGAATTGTTTTGTGTCCCTGCTCTGTGCACAGAGCTCAGCATGCCCTGATGTGAACCCAGACCCACACACTAAATGAGCACAGAACCTGAAAAATAGAAAAACTTCTATAAAATATAAAACCTGAGGCACCACCAGAGAGCCCAGCTCTCCTCCCAGGAGCCATCTGGCACTCTGAACTTGTGATTTTGTGGCAGTCAAAGGGGAACAGAGAGAAAAAACCCATCTCTGCTCCTTGCACAGAGCAGTTTTCATTTGAGATGAATGAAATGTGCTGGTGCAAGCTCAGGCGTGGACTGAGAGAATCCCTGCCCCCAGGAAGCTTTGCCACCATTCAGTGGCTTGGGACAAATAATTTCCTTTAATCTGCCTGTCAATAAACAGGAGTAATGCTGATCCTTTGTCAAGAGCTTAATGTTGAGCAAACAAGAGACTCTGGGGCAAGTTGGGTGCAATTAAGTTGTTTTTGAAACCCTGTGGAATCCTGTGTGTCAGCAAACAGAGCAGCTCTTCCTGGAGCTTGAGATTGGCAGCAGATTTATTTACACCAAGTGAAGTTCCTCAAGTGATGTTTGAAATCTTGAGGATGAAGAAGAGCTAATTTCCAAAGAGCAGCAGATTTCAAGTCTCTGGATGAAGCTGTTCTTTATTAGGGTTGTTCCTCTGGATGTCCAATATGCCAGCTCTGGGCTGGTGAATAAAAAATAAATTTATGGTCACAGTCCCACAGTTTGAAAGGAACCCTAAAGGTCTCTGACATTTTTTTTTCCTGTAAGTGGAAAAACCCTTTGGAATAGGAAATCGTCCTTTTAAAATCATTTTAGAGTTCAAGGGAGTGCTATAATTTTTTATTACCAGTTGGCTCAAGAAAGCTGGAGGAATAATTTTAAATAATCTGGATTTTAGACTCATTTCCTAATGATTCCGCCTTCCATGACTGTGTGATCTGCCAGGTTATCCCCAAAAAGCGTGGCAGGGTGTTGTGCTTTGGGGCTGGCTGGTTTTTCCTGGACTTTTGGTGGCTTTTCTGCTCAGGGATCTCCAGGTAGAGCAGCTCTGTGGGGCTGTGGGATCAGCACATCGCTCCCTCATTTCCTGCACCAGCGTTTGCTCTATTTATAGGAGTGTGCAGCTAATAAAGAGATCTCAGCAAGAACCTGGGTTTATTTATAGAGCCTGTCAGGCAGCCCAGGCTGAGCCCAGCTCAGGCACCTGCACCCAGCCCGAACCATTTTTAAACATTTTCCTGGTTTTCCCCATCTCTGTTGTCCCCTCTTGTCCCCTAACTTGGCACAACATTAAGGCAAACCCAATTTATCTGGCCAGACCAATTAAGACCCAATTTATCTAGCCAGACCAATTAAGATCCAGTTTATCTGGCCAGACCTTGCAGAAAGGATGGGAATTGCCATGGAATCCCAGAATCCCAAACTGGAATGGGTTGGGAGGGACTTTAAGCTCATCCAGCTCCACCCCAAGCTGTCCTTAGACACTTCCACTTTTGGATGGCAGCTTCTCCGGGCATCTAAAAGTGGCATTTTTTCCCCAATTTTTGTTCTTTCCTCGTAAATATCCTGCTTGCAGCAGCACTCCTGGCCTCTAGTTTGGTTTTTGGGGAACAGACCTGATTGCAGTGACCCCAGAGATGCTGTAAGGATCATCAGAAGGATTTCTGATTAATTTTCAGCCTGTGACACTGCTCAGGAATTCTTCTCCTGGAAGGTTTCTCCAGCAGAGGGACTTTAATTGGCTGAGAATGAAATATTATGTGAGAAATTGTTGTTTTCAGCAAATGTGTTGTGTGGGGAGAAATTGGGAAAAGGGCAAGTGAGGAAAAGGCATCTCCCATTTCCAGTTTTCACCTTGGGGTGATTGTCTTTGTTTCCTTTACTTGGGTTTTTAGAGTAGAAATTGCAGCAAATTGACTTGATTTTAGTGAATTTTGCAGTGTGTTATTTGCCTTTTCTTCAGAGGGGAAAAAATTGTCTGGAAGCTTTTCTTAAAAAAGAAATAATCTGGATTCTGTATGGCTCTGCTATTAATGTCACTGATGTTATTCTTGATTTATCCTGGTGGCAGAGGAAAATCAGATCCCCAAAGTTAAATTTCAAGGCTTTCATGGCTTTCAAATGCTTCAATACGTTGCTGGTTTTTGTTATGACACACAATATTAATAAAAACTGTTGAGATGTTTTAACCTGTGACTGCAAAGCTGTTTACAGCTGTTTAATACTGTTCTCACATTTCACACTCCTTGATTCACTGTTAAATATCACAGCTCCATGCTTAGCTGACAGATCTGGGAGTGCTGGGATTACACCACATACTCCAAATACAGGAAAAAAGAAGAATTTTGGGGAGAAAGGATTTTTATTTGGGGAGTAAGAGTTATTTTTTTTAATTGTATTTTATTTTTATTGTATTTTATTTTATATTTTATATTTTATATTTTATATTTTATATTTTATATTTTATATTTTATATTTTATATTTTATATTTTATATTTTATTTTTAATTTTTTATTTTATATTTTATTTTATATATTTACATTATATCTTTAATTTTTTAATTTTTTATTTTTTATTCAATTTTAATTTTATTTTTATGATTATTCATTCTTTAATTTTATATTTGATTCTATTTTATATTTTATATTTTATTTTATCTTTTTATATCTTATTTTATATTTTATTTTTTATTTTATTTTTATTCTTATTTTATTTTAATTTTATTTTTTATTTTATTTTTACTTTACTTTTATTTTAATTTTTATCTATTTTTTATATATTATATTTTATTTTTATAAATTTTTTTCCTGGCACCGTTTTTGTCCCATTTTCCCTTCTGACTGACTCAGGTGTTTTCATGTAAGAGAGCCCCCAAATCTGAGCTGCTCCAGCAGGTAAAATCCCAACCAATCCATCACATTCATGCCTGGTTTGCTATTCCAGCTTTAGATATGAATGAACACAAACTTTGGCTGTTCCTGTGTCATTTTAAGGAGGTTTCAATGAGAAGTTGTGAGCAGAGCCTTCATTTATTTTGGTTTTTTGCTGTTTCAAGGAAAACCTGTTCTCTCTTTGTGTTTGATGTTCCAGCTCCTTTTGTGCGGCTCCAAAGTGACTTGTTTAATCATGTCTTTATCGAAACCACCTTGTTCCCTTTGATGTCTGGGCAGGACACATTTCCCTGCTTGTCACCCTGTCCCCTCTGGCCTCCTCAGCCTTTTAAGCTCCTCTTTGTTGTGAATCCAGTTAAAGTAACCAGGCTCCCAAAATAAACACATTTTGCTGGTTTCCCAAATCCCACAGGGAGGCTGGAAACTCCTCTGGAGTTTGATCTGGGTTCTGGAACTGCTGCTGCCACTTCCAGCCTGGATCCTGCTCTCCATCTAAATTCCTTTCTTTCCAAAACCTGCACTTGTCCCTTTTCTCTTGTATTTGCTCCCAAAATTCAAATTCAATCAGAGCTGAGTAGGTAAAAGAGTTTTGTTACTGTTATTTTGGGTCCTTTTCCCCTTTTCCCCTTTTCCTTTTCCTCTCTTAACCTTCAGGCAAGTTTTCAAGATTCTCAAAAATAAGAATAGAAAATCCAGGGCAGGTCAGGCAGCAGCTGGAGAATTGGAGATTTTTGATTTATCCACACAATGGATATTTCAGAGTGCCCTTCCAAAGGGTCCTTTCAGTGTTGTTGACTCCAACATGTTGGGGGTTTTTTGGTTTTTTTTTTTGCCTGTCCCACTATTTGGGGACATAAATTATTTATTTATGCTTCAGTTTTGTGTTCAGTTTCATTTTCAGCCTGTTCTGGTTATCAGGGATAACCAGATATCTGGTTGGGGTTGGAAGGGACCTTAAGGTTCATTTTTTTCCACCCTTTGCCATGAGCAGGGACATTTTCCATTATCCCAGTTTGCTCCAAGCCCTGTCCAAGCTGGCCTTGGACGCTTCCCCGGCCTCTCCAGCCCTCTCTGGTGTCAGGTTCCTGTCAGGAAGCACAAGGGATGCTCCAGGAGCATCCCAGAACCCCTTTTCTTTATGCCCTTGGTGTTTTCTCTCTGAGAAGCCCATGGCCAGTCCCTGTCTCTGGAGATCTCAGCTCTGTTTTGCAGTCAGGGAGCTCCTGAGGTGTTTCCACACTTTGCCTGCTGGTTTATTTTGAATTATAACCAGGAATCCTCTGTGTGTTCTGTTTGAAACCCTGCTCAGGTATCTGTGTGCTCTCAATGAGATGATTCTGCCCCAGGGGTGGCTCCTCTCTCTGGAGGGACCTTCCAGGCCTGCTTTGAACAGGGCAGGATTCATGGAAATGTTTTCCTGGGATCTCAGGAAGAGAAAGGCACTCTGGCCATGTCTGAGGGGATGTGAATACATTTATCACCAAGAGCTCCTCGTTTGTTGTGCTTTTTCATGTTCAAAAATAAGTTTGCAGCTCTGCCTTCCTTTAGAAAATCTCTTGCTATGTGCCAAGTGCCCAGATGTGGATTTAATTCCCAAATTCACTCATGGAAATGGTTGGGCACTGCCCTGCTGTACAAAAGGAGGGTCCCTGTGCCCTGAGCACACACCTGATCCAGATCTCAGGAAGAGAAAGGCACTCTGGCCATGTCTGAGGGGTTGTGAATACATTTATCACCAACAGCTCCTCATCTGTTGTATTTTTCATGTTCAAAATAAGTTTGCAGTTCTGCCTTCCTTTAAAAAATGTCCTGCTGTAACCCAAGTGCCCAAATGTGGGTTTAATTCCAAAATTCATTCGTGGTAATGGTTGGACACTGCCCTGTGCCCTGAGCGCACACCTGATCCAGGATGGTAAAGAGGTTTTTAAAGTGATGCCACTTCAATTCCAGCACTTTTGAGACCCTGAATTCTACACAACATCAAAATTGGGGCAGAAACTCGGAGCTGCTGGAGCCTGCGGCATCCCAAAGGGCCCTGCACAGCCCTCAGCTTCTGTGGTGTTGGAGTATGGAGGGATTGGAGTGGCAGGGGTCTGGAATTGTCCATGGTTACAGTCCCTGGGAATATTAGATGGATTTTGGATACAGGACCAACATTTCCACGTGCTGCCAGTGCTCGTGTGGATGCCCATGGCAGCAGCAAGGTCGAGCCTTTTCTCCCTGAGAGCCCTGACAGCACCAGGTAAAACAGGAAATATGCTTGGATTACAAGAGAATCTTTCCAAACGTGCTCAAAACCTTCGCCTCAGGCACCTCCACTTTGTTTCCACTCATTTTCCTTCATTTTCGTGGATGTTTCCCCCTGGTAGTGATAAGCCAGGTCTTTTTCTTCCTCCAGTTGTTGCAACCCTGTTGCTATGGCTACTTAACCCACTTTTTGTTCCTGCTGGGAGGCACGAGGAGAAAATCACTCCCCAAACTTTCCCCCTTGCACGCCGCAACAAAATTTTCCTCAGGAATTTTGTGCTGGTGACCTGTGAGAAATGGAGAGCTTGGAGCAGCTCCTTCCTCGTGGATGCTGAATGGCAGAGCTGAGAGGCACTGATGAGTGCTGCTTTCAGCCTGGTGCTCCTCATTTAAAAGGATCTTCTGGAGAGCTTTAAGTGCCTGTAAATTTTTTAAGCACGGAGGAAAAGCAAGCCTTGGGTTCCTTTGAAGATGCTGCAGAAAAAAAATATCCCTCCATAGGAGATTGAGTTGTTGGAGGGAGAGGGAGCTGAGGAGGAAGGAAAACCCAAGAGGAGATGTTTGCATTTCATGAGCACTTTCTGTAAGAAGTTGGAGCAATCAGCAGGGACTGGGGAGGATAAGGAGTTTTTTCCCTTCAAAAGAGAAGCAAAACCAATTCCCCAAAGTGACAAATTAAATGAGATTTGGGCCTCATTTTCCAGGCTGTGGAGGAGAGTAAGGCCAGAGATCACAGAATGGTTTGGATTGGCAAACCTGACAGATCATCTTGTTCCAGCTCCTGCCATGGGCAGGGACAATCTTGGGCACTTCCAGGGATGCAGGGGCAGCCACAGCTTCCCTGGGAAAACTTGAATTCACTCCCCAAACCCCAAACTCAACCCCAAACTTGCTGTTCTAGCTCACCCCAAGCACAGTGAACTTTTATTCCCCTTCCTGCCTTGATTTAAAGACTTGAGGTCACTAAAACCCCATCCCTAATCTGCATCTCAGCAGTTTTGATGATGAATTTGCTTTACTTTAAAAAAAAACCTCACCATGTCCAGATTTGAATTTTTCCAGCTCAAATAACTCTTCACAACCCTCACAAGAGTTGTTCTGAGGTGCAAGCCAGGGGAAGAGGCAGGTTTGATAGTGATGACAGCTGAAATCTCAGCTTTGGGGTGCAGTGCTTTGGTTTTTGTACACAGAAACCTTGTGAGCTTGCTGTGGCCGTAACTCTCAAGATTTTTGGTGCCTCTTTTCTCCCTTTTGGTGCCTCATTTGTGCTCAGAAAGATTCCAGTTGAGCAAATGTGGTTTTGTCTGGGGAAAAGCTGAGTGTTTGAGGATGATGAGGCAGGTCAGCTCTCAGGAGGCTTTTGAAGCTCAGGGATTGAGGCATGAGGGGCTCTCCCCTCCTGCTCAGGAGGTTTTTCCTGCTCTGAAGAAAAGGTTCTGAGTGATGCAGGGGATGGGGATGGCAGCAGGGAGGTGGAAATTCAGCTGGATTTGTGCTGTGAATTAAAAGGACCCAAAACCCCCTTGCAGTTTAACCCAGGAAGAGATTTAACTTCAGTTTTTTCAGGTGTTTTTTATGGCTCTGCTAACCTTGGTGGCAGGGAGCCAGAAGATTTCACTACTGCCAGCAAGAAAACAACACCAAACAAATGAAAACCAGCAATGAAATCCTTGTTTTTACCACTGAACTCTGCAAAGATGAGGGGAGAAATTGCTACGAGCCTGTTTGATGCTTTAAAGCCAGGGCACTGCTGTGTTTAGCATCTTTCCATAAATTTTAGTTCATGTTCCTGACCTGGGGACAAAAAGGGGCCAGAGATGAAGATTCTGGGGTTTTGGGGAGAGTTTAGGTGGGGTTTTAAAACTGGGGGAAGATGGACAGTGTTACAGGCCGTGTGACAGTGCTTCAGGGGGAATAAACGGATTTCGGGGATGGAAATGGCACAGAGAGTGCTGTGTGAAGGAGGTGAGGCTGTGTTCTTACTGAGCATGGCTGTCTGCTGGAATTTGGGTGAATTCTGACCTCTGTTCCCTCTCTTGCTGCCCACAGTGTGCCAGATCCTCCCCAAAGGCGTGGTGGGAGTCCTGGGACCTTCCTCCAGCCCAGCCTCCAGCTCCATCATCAGCAACATCTGTGGGGAGAAAGAGGTGAGTGGGAAATTCATTTGTGATGTCAGCATGGTGCATCACCCTCCTCCAATTGCACAGACCTTTGAAATGTCTCCCTTTCCCCTCTGCTGCCTCTTTCTGCCTCCCTTTTCCTCTCTGCACCCCCTTTTGCTCCTCACATTCATCCCCACATCCCCACTGAGGGCTGCACAGCCCAAAGCTCACCCTGCTGGATGCAAACCCAAATCTCCTGTTATACTTTGTGCACGTTCTTGGGGAGCTTTATGTTTACTGCTCTTCCACCCAGTTCAACCCCTTTTTTATCTCTGTCCAGGCTATGTGCTGGATTTAATATTTTATAAGCCCTGAACCTTCCTACACGGATCTGGCTCTGCACTCTGGAGAAGAAATTGAGTTTTCTTCTCACAGTTCATCCCTTTAAAGGCTGATAACATCTCTCAGCCATTTAGTGGCTCTCTCTGGAGCTCAGCCTTCCAACAGAGGAGGCTGGCACTGAGCACTGTAAATAATTTGCATTCACAAATGAGTGCTGGTTGTTGTTCCTGGAGGTAGGAAGGGATGGATGGGAGGGATCCTCCAGCCCTGAAGCACGGGGCTGCAGCAGGAGGGCTCTCCTGGGGCTGTTTTGTAGTGTTTTCTCTCGCTAAATGCCCTGGACTTGTTCTCCATGCCAGGAAAGGCAACTCTGCAAGTGGTTTACCTCTGAAATTCAGATTCATTCTGAGTCTCTGATCTGATGCTCCTGATTTTTATTTTTTTTTTTTTTTCTGGTGCCCTCCTGAGGTGTTTGGTGCTCTCCATGAGATGTAAACATGCAGGAACTCTGTGGGATTTACGTCCCAGGAGCATCAGCTGGGGCACAGAGCCCCCTGTGCCTGCAGCCACCCCTCGGGGACCGGGAGCAGTGTCCCCAGACAAGCACTGGAGGGACTGATGGTCTGGGGGATGAACCTGTCCTATGTTACCCCTCTCATGCCCAAAGAATGTCCAGAAAGGGGAATTGCACTGGGATAGAGCTCTTGGAAAGGAGAAGAGGGTTTCTGGGATGAAGGCAGGGCTGATGTCTTTTGTGGATTCCTTCCACACAAGAATCCCTTTCCTTTCCCCTGTCCCAAAAGGGGAATTGCACTGGGACAGACCTCCTGGAAAGGGGACAAGGGTTCATGGGGATGAAGGCAGGGACTGACCAGGGCTGTGCTCTGCCCTGATGTGTTTTGTGGATTCCTCCCACACAAGAATCCCTTCCCCCATTCCATAAAGGGCAATTGCAGTGGGACAGAGCTCTTGGAAAGGAGAGGAGGGTTCCTGGAGATGAGAGCGGGGGCTGAAAAGGGCTGTGCTCAGCCCTGATGTGTTTTGTGGATTCCTTCCACACAAGAATCCCTCTTTCCCTGTCCAGAAAGAGGAATTGCACTGGGGCAGAGCTCCTGGGAAGGAGAGGAGGGTTCCTGGAATGAAGGCAGGGGCTGAACACTGAACAGTGGTGGATTCCTTCCCCTGTCTCTGCACCTCTGAGCCCCAGGCTGGTCTGGATCCCTCCCAGCAGTGATCAGGAGCTGCCAGGAGCTGCCCTGTCTTCTCTGGTTATGGAAATCCACCTTTCCCTCCTGGCTGAGGGCTGCGGGCTGGAATCAAGGCGGATAGCAGCTTATTACTCGTTAACTTCGCCCTGCTAAGCAGCAGCTCCTGCTGTCACTAACGCAGCCTTGAGGAGCTCCTAATGGGCTCTCCCAGGAGGGGAGAGGAGGGAGCCAGGGGCTGATGGCTTCCGAAGGACGCACTGAGGACCTGACACGCTGCTAACAAAGCTGTGGCAGATGTTTCCCTTCCTCCGACTTCTGCTTCTTCCAGAATAATTCACCTGGCAGGAGGAAAACAAGATTGCCTCTCTTAATCTGGCTGAGACTGGAGAGTCTGGGCACGGTCTGTGTGTCTGTCCAGTGCTCCATCCATGGTCTGCTTTGCATTTGCAGGGAGGAATGATGAGGAGGACTCCATCTTATCAGAAGGCTAATTAATTACTTTATTATACTATATTATTCAATCCTATATTATGTAAGAGTCGAAATGAGGAATGTGGGACTCCAGGGGATCTCCAAAATGCAGTTTATTGTACCCAAAATGCAGTTTATTGTATCCAAGACATTACAGCAGTGCAGGGTGGTGGGTGACAGAGCTGTGCCCACAGCTGTCAGCTCCAGCTGCAGGCAGGCCTGGAGACCCTGAGTTTAGGTTACAATGCATTATAGACTTTTCTTTTGGTTATAATACATTATATACTTTTCTTTGGTGAGCATCTTCATACAGCAGAACCAATCTATACCTTAACTTTTACCTCTAGCCTATCATAACTGCTGTAATTACCATATTCATGTTACTGTTCTCCAATCACTAAAAGTCAGTACTTTACAGTTTAAGCTAGAAGTTGTTTTTCAGTTTTCTTGCAGTGGAAAATTCTGAGACCTTTTTTCTGTTTGCAACTTTGCTGCCTTGTTTGCCTGTGCTCTCTTTCTGCTTGGTAAAAACATCTTCTCGTTTGGGGTGGGTTTATCCTTTGCTCTAAGCCATAAAAACCCCTTCTAACCAACACACCCTTTGCCTCACTGGTTATCCAGTGAGACTGGCTCAGCAATTCTTTTCTTCTGTATCAAAACTTCCTTTTATTTCTATTCCTTCTTCAGTTTCTACATTCAAAAATCTTTCTGCCAAGCACACATATCTGTGAGACTTTCTTGTCAAACTTTCATCCTTCCCAACAATATTACACTATATTACATTACATCTAAACTGAATCTGCCAAGCACTCAACTCAACTGCCCAGAATCTCATGACTGTCAGCCCACAGTTCTGACAGACACGTGGCCCTGATAGGCCAAGGAAACAAAACCCCATCACTGTGGGTAAATTTCCATATTGGATTCTACTTTGGCACAAACACAGGCACAGCAAATGAGATAAGAATTGTTTTTTTCTTTCTCTGAGGTTGAGAGAATGTGAAACCCAGGAATATTCTTGTGAAGAATTGTGCCTTGCTTTTTTCTGTGAGGAGGAATGTGGCTGCAGCCTGCAGGATGTGCAGCAGAGCTCCCTCAGATTGAGCCCTGCGCCTTCCCAGCTCCCAGAACTCCCCCTGGAGCACATCCTGCTCCAGCTGCTGCTTTGCTACACCCATCACAAACCCAGCCCTGTCTGGTCAGAAATGCCCAAAGCTTCTGGCTGCTGTGCTGTTCCTCCCCTGCCCAGCCTCACCAGCGCGGAGTCATCGCATTCTTGCCTTCCTCTGTGATGGTGTTCACAGGGGTTCTTGGATGAGGGGAGAGACGAGGATCTGACTCCATGTTTCAGAAGGCTTGATTTATTATTTTATGCTATTTATTACATTAAAACTATACTAAAAGAATAGAAGAAAGTATTTCATCAGAAGGCTGGCTAAGAATGGAAAAGGAATGATAACAAAGGTTTGTGGCTCGGGCTCTCTGTCCAAGTCACCTGACTGTGATTGGCCATTAATTAGAAACAACCACATGAGACCAATCCCAGATGCACCTGTTGCATTCCACAGCAGCAGATAACCATTTTGTTTACATTTTGTTCCTGAGGCCTCCCAGCTTCTCAGGAGGAAAAATCCTAAGGAAAGGATTTTTCATAAAAGTTGTCTGTGACATTCATGTCTGCTAATGAATTACCTGGTGGCCCCTCCATGCAGAGGGCAGGGCTGGGTTCAGGGCCCTGGGTGATCCCTGTGTCTCTGCACAGCATCCTCCCCCAGCAAAGGCAGGGCCCAGCCACAATTAGTGCCCCAGCTAATTAGGCTGAGCTCACAGGGAAGGTTTCCTGTGCTGTAATCACAGTCCCTGATGCCTTTCTCTGAGTGGCTCAGCAAGACTCTTCCTGCTCTGCTCCTTCCCGTGCTTTTTGTTGCTGTGATAATTATTTTCCTCTGTTGCTGCACGAGTCCCACCCTCCCCTCTTGACTCCCGTGCTGCTGTTGCAGTTTTAATGGGATATTCCACTTTCTGCCTGCTGTGTGCTTCACACCACAGGCCCTTTATCGCAGATTTACTTGTTTTCATTTCTACTTCCTCTTTAATTATATTTTCCTTCCTCAGGTTCCTCACTTCAAAGTGGCTCCAGAGGAGTTCCTGAAGCTGCAGCTCCAGAGGTTCACCACCCTCAACCTGCACCCCAGCAACACCGACATCAGCGTGGCCGTGGCAGGAATCCTGAATTTCTTCAACTGCACCACTGCCTGCCTCATCTGTGCCAAAGCTGAATGTAAGTCTTGGTTTTCCTGCCCCTCTGCTTCATCTCCACTTTGTTTGGTCCCAGCTCCTCATGTCTCTGCTCAGAGCAGCTTTTCCACTCCAGTTTCTCCACCCTGGTGCCCCATGGAGTGTGGGAATCCACAAAATCAGAGGGTTTTGGGAAAGCTGCAAAAGGCAGGCCTCAGAGACAGCAGAACTGTGATTAGAGCTAAGCAGCAGCCATGAGATAGGTCAGCAGAAAAATTATTTAAACTGTAGAAAAGCAAGGACAAATAGAACAATGGTCTGTGTATTAATGCTTGGCTAGAATAACTCTCTAGGCTACAGAAAAGTTTATCTAGTGAGAAATTAGGAAGGTTGAAGCTTAATAATGGAGCTCTGTGCATTGCGTTTTAAGGCTTACAAGCAGGTATTGTATCCTAAATAAGCAGGTATTGTTTTAACCAAAGGTACATGTGCTTACAGTGGTTGGATAGAACTACTGTCAATATAGAAGCATATACTATACAGATATAAATACTGTCAATGTGCTTTTGCTTTGTGTGATGGGTCAAAAAACTTATAAACTAAGTTATAACATTAAGTTCTGAGTCTGCTGCCTGGGATGTGAGCTGCTGGCATCTTCCCATTGCCATAACCATGTAATGAGGCTGATGCTGGAAAATAAAACAGCTCAAGGCAGTTCCACAGCAGCCCCATCCCATTTGTGGTCTGTAAATAGCCCTCGCCAGTGTCAATGGAGGAGTTTTTCAGAGGAGGAAAGGGGATGGGTGGAGATGATCCTGCCTTCTGTTTGCCCATCTGAAGAGTGTTTTGCTTCCACAGATGGGGCTTTGGGTAAGAAAAAGAAAAAAATTTAAGAAAGGCATAGGCCTGTTTCTGGAGGTTATTTTTAGGCAAGTAAAGCACTTTGAAATGTGGCTTGCTCAAAGCCACGTGCAGTTTGTGTGGCCTAAAAGTGGGATTTGAGTAACAGCACAGAGCATCCTCCTGGCTCTGCAGCCTGCATCTGCTGGGGACTGTGTGTCTGGACAATGGGCCTTCCACCTCAGCAGGGCCACATCCATTCCTGCAGGGCCAGATCCACCTGAGCAGGGCTGTATCCACCCTCAGCAGGGCCAGATCCATCCCTGCAGGGCCAGATCCACCTCAGCAGGGCCATCACAACCTCAGCATGGCCATATCTATCCCTGCGCAGCCTTTTCTATCCCTGCAGGGCCAGATCCACCTCAGCAGGGCCATCACAACCTCAGCATGGCCATATCTATCCCTGCACAGTCTTTTCTATCCCTGCAGGGCCATCTCCACCTGAGCAGGGCCATCTCCTCTTCACCAGGACCATCTCCACCCTCAGCAGGGCCAGATCCATCTCAGCATGGCCAGATCCACCTTGCCAGGGCCATCTTCACCCTTGGCAGGGCCATCTCCTCCTTGACAGGGCCGGATCCATCTCAGCAGGGCCCGATCCACCTCAGGAGAGCCATCTCCACCCTCGCCAGGGCCATCTCCTCCTCAGGAGGGCCCGAGCCATCTCAGTAGAGCCATATCCATCCCTACAAGGCCATCTCCACCTGAGCAGGGCCATCTCCTCTTCACCAGGACCCTCTCCACCTCAGCAAGGCCATCTCCAACTGAGCAGGGCCACATCCACCTCGCCAGGGCCATCTTCACCCTTTGCAGGGCCATCTCCTCTTCACCAGGGCCATCTCCACCTTCTAGAGCCATCTCCTCCCTCTCCAGGGCCCTCTCCACCTCACCAGGCCTGTCTCTATCCCTGCAGAGCTCCTGCTGTGGCAGGAGCAGGCTCAGCATCCCTGATCTCAGCGTGTCCTGTGCTTTCTGAGGTCACCGTGCAGCAGATTTGGGGTGGCCACAGCAGCTCTAGGGTTTGGCAGCCACAGCAGCCTGGAAAAGGGGCTTTGGAAAGGCTCCTGGGTGCAGGCACAGCTTTGGGATTGTGTAGGACATGAAATAAAACAACACTCACGCTGGAATCTCCAAGGTAAAAAGGAGGGAAGTTTATTTCCTGACTCCAGCATTTATAGATTTCCAAAAGTGCCAGTGGATTGGAAGGTGACAGTGCCACCTCTCCAATGACACTTCTCAAACCAACAGCCCATCAAATTACGGAAAAAAATGTAAAACAATAATTATTCATATAAAACTGTGTGAGAAAGTTCATTACAAGGATGTAAACTTAGATAAACACCTTGGAAGAACAAGGTGACAGGAATGCTGCCCTGTGACTGGGCCAGCACCATTCCCAGTTAGCAAACTCCCCAGCAGCAGCAGCTGATGGAAGATTCCTGCACAGGGACTCAGGGACAGAAGTGTTTTTAGCTCCTCTTTGTGTTTTCTGTGCCCCAGGGCAGTAGGCTGAGGTGGGTCAGTAAATCACCCTCAGTGAGCAGCGCTCACATCCACCCCAGGAAAGGCCCTGGCTCAAAATGATGCAATTAAAATCATGCAAATGGTCTCCCACATCACTCCCAGAGCTGGAATTTTTCATTGTCTAACCTTAACCTTAAGCAAGAAGGGAAGCAAAGATAATTAGGTTTTCTCAGCTGCCGTGCAGGAGGCTCAGGGCTCTGCACCCCTGCCCTGCTCCTGGGCCAGGAGTCTCCCACTGGAATTAACATGATTAATATGATTTTTATTTAGCTGGATCAAACCCTCTTACCTGAAGCAATCCAATTTATTTCGCTCTGGTGCTGCTGGATAACTCAATATTTAGGATGTGCTGAGTCCTTCCCAGACCCAGGGAAGCAGTGGGACAGGAGCCTTTCATCCTCCCAGCTCTTTGTGCTCAGCAAGGAGCTGATCTGAGCCAGGCTTGAAGCCCAACACCCCCTGACTGTAACAGAGCACAGACGAGGCTTAATTGAGCTTCATGTAGGAGCACAAACCCTGATTTTCCCTTAGGACATGCACTGCTCCTAAGCTCAGTCCTTAAACAACTAACTGGAGGCATTTCAGGCTTTTGGAAGGTTCCCTTGAGGCAGCTGAGGGGAGCATGAGCGCTGCCTGCTCATCAGTGAGGAAATGCTGCTTTGAGGGATGTTGTTATTATTTAGATCCCAGGAGGGGCAAGCTGGAGCTGCTTTGGTTTAAGTGTGAGGCTGTGATGGGACCCCCGGGCCCTGCCCTGCCACACTCACCCCGTCACATCCTTCCTCTGGGGATTGGATGTGATTTCCCCTGGCAGGAGCAGAAAATGACCCTTAAACTTGGGCCAGCCTAAGTGCAATGCCCTGGGGAATGTAAAATGTAAATGAGATTTGTGTGACTCGGTTTGGTGGATAGAATAAGAGTATCTGACTCAGTTTCTCTGTGGTGTTCAAGAATTAGCTGGTTTGGGAGCTGCTCTGGAAGGTTTTGTGTGGTTCCACAGAAACCTTAACCCTAAAAGGCAATTAGAGGAGTGCAGGGACTTTTTAGGAGCTTCTGTGATTGCCAGAGGAGAGGGAATAACACTCAGTGCTTGGGAAGGGTGACCAGGGTAGTGAGGTCTGAGACCTTGCGCACATCCTTGGTCCTTTTCTAAAAGTTTTATTTTTAATTCAAACACCCAGGGAGACGAAGCAACATTTTGGGATTAAAAGCAAAGCTGGATGATGGGAATGTTCTCTTCCCAACCATCCATGTCCAGGAGTGGAACCCTCAGCAGCCCTGCAGCTCCTCCATCAGCAGGAGCATTAAATAGGGATGTATTTGAGCTCCAGGACAGCCCCAGCTCCTGCCTTTCCCCCTTTCCAGGAGCATCTCTGCTGCTGAGAGCTCAGGAGTGAGGCTGCGCCTGCCAGCTCCCGATGTTTGCATAAGAAAAAATCAAATAATCAAGGTCAGGACTTGCCACAGGCCAGCCTGAACCTCTCTCAGAGCTCCCCATGGGAGTGTTGGAGCAGCAGGTGCCTGGTGCAGCCTCTGTGTGCTCGCTTTGGTACTTCAAAGGTGCCAGGAGGAGTCTGCGAGCCTTTGTGGGGTTCACATCCCTCTGAAGTGCCAGTCTGGCAGCAGCAGCAGCGAGAGTCTCACATTCTCTCAGCATCAAACAAAGGGGAATCTCTGCACAATAGAGACTTCCCTGCACACAGCAAGAGCAGCTGCAAGCAGGAGGCTGGATGGGGCTACAGGTAGGATCTAATGTGCTGGAAATGGTAATTTCCTCGAGCTGAAGGCAGAGATCAAATGTTTCTTTTTGTTTTTTATTTTTTTATTCTCCTTGTTCCACTTCTTCCTCTCTGTGCCTGATGAGCTTTAGAATTTTTTTCCTGGGTTTCACAGCAGCAGAGTTTGCTGGGATGAGCTGCAAGCAAACTTGGTAGTGTCAGGGCTGTGATTTCCAGCAGCCCTGTCTGGCCTGCTGCAGATGTGGAATGAGGTGAAAATAAACCCTTCCACATCCTCGAGGGTCAAATGGAAGGCTTAGGAAAAACTGTTCACCTGGGGTAGAGAACAGAATAAGTGTTCAGGTGAGCTCCTGGTGTGCTGTGAGCAGAGTGAGTTCTCTGCCGGGTGAGGAAGAGGAAGGAGCTGGTGTGACCCATAAAAGCCCTGGCACAGCTGGTTTATAACCCCTTGCTGTGCTCCTCCTGTACCCAGAGAACAGGGGAGAGGCAAGGGCATTGCCAGGAGCTCAGAGCAAGCTCAGAGTGCTTTAAACCTCTCCCTGGGAAGGAAGGGTTCCTCATCTTGGACATGCCCCTTTTCCTGCCCTGCTTTGTTCCCTGGTGAAGTCCTTGAGAGCAGAGCTCCAGCACCGATCCCACCCTGCTGTGACCCTCCCCTGCCTCCTGACCTGCTGGGGAATGAGTGGATTCGTGCAGTCAGAAATAAGTCAGGTTAAGAGTAAAGCTCTGACTTGAGGGTTAATTTGCCTCTCTGGCAGCGGGGCTGTGACCCTGCTGATGGTTCTGTTTCTCCAGCTCTGTTTCCCCCCTGTTTTGGGGTTGTCTTCCTGAGGGGATGGGATGTGCGGCTATGCTGTCTGCGTCGTGCTGATGAATCCATCTGCTGGTTCCTCTGGTCAATCAAACTTGGCAGGAGGTGATTTCTTGATGAAACTCAGCAGCTGGAGACAAGAGAAGCTCTATCAAAGTTGCTTTCTTGACTAACAAAATCTGCAGCAGGAGTTTTGACATCTTATTAGGCTTCAAGGCAGCTGTGTTGGAAGGAGCCCTTGACGTGCCCATCCTTATTTTTGTCACGATTTTTTAATGTTGTACTTTTGCAGTGACCTCCAGCTCTCAGCAGAGCTTCTCATCCCCTTGGAAGAGAGCAGCTGCCCCATCAGAGTGTTCCAACAGCTCCCAAAAAAGTTGCCCCTTCCTGGGCACTTAATTTGGGAGCTGGAAATGCAAAGGCTGAGGGGGAGGAATAATCCTCCAGTAAACAGAACAATCCCAAATGCAGGGAGATAATGGAGACCTTGTCTGGACCTTATATTGAAGTTCTTATCTCTTCCCAAGAGGGGTTTGGGACCACTTTCTTTTCCTGGAGAAGAGCTGGAGTAGCTCCATCACTTCTCCTTCCCTGCTGGACCAAACAATGGCTCCTAAATCCTTTCCACTTTTTTTTTTTTTTTTTTTCCTGAGGAGCAGCTGAAATAGTTTTATTATTTCTCATTCCCTGCTGGACCCAGATTTGAGCCCCAAATCCATTCCTTTCCTCTCTCTTTTTGTGAGAAACAGCTGTAATAACTCCATTATTTGTCATTCCCTGCTGGACCCATAATTGAGCCCCAAATCCTTTTATTTCCTCTCCCTTTTTCTGAGGAACATTTGGAGTAACTCCAGTATTTCTCATTCCATGCTGGACCCAGAACTGAGCCCCAAATCCTTTTATTTCACTCTCTTTTTCTGGGGAACAGCTGAAATAACTGGAAATATAATAACTCCATTATTTTTCATTCCCTGCTGGACCAAGCACTGAATCTCCTTTGCAGTGCCCAGAGCCAGAACTTCAGGAACACATCCTGCCATGGATCACCGTGTCCCATGGGAGAACCAAGCCCCAAACTCACAGGGCTCTGTCCTTTTTGTCTCTCCTCCCAAGGCCTTTTGAACCTGGAGAAGCTGCTGCGGCAGTTCCTCATCTCCAAGGACACGCTGTCGGTGCGGATGCTGGACGACAGCCGGGACCCCACGCCGCTCCTGAAGGAGATCCGGGATGACAAGACAGCCACCATCATCGTCCACGCCAACGCCTCCATGTCCCACACCATCCTGCAGAAGGTGAGATCCACAGGGAGCAAGGATTTCTGCTGGGGAAGGCAGTGAGAAAGTGCAGAGACGGAGATGAGAATTATTTTCTCTTTACTTGGTGCTTCTGTTGTTTGGCACGTGTGGAATGTGTTATGGAGATTGTTTACCCAAAGTGGTTTGTTAATTGGACACTGGTGATGATTGTTGATATTGATTGACCAATTAATACACAGTCAAAGCCACCATCATCGTCCACGCCAATGGCACCATCCTGCAGAAGGTGAGGTGCACAGGGAGCAGCTTGCCCAAGGATTTCTCCTGGGGAAGGCAGTGAGAAAGCTCAGAGATACAGATATGTTTTATTTCCTCTTGACTTGCTGGTCCTGTTGTTGGCACGTGTGGAATGTGTTATGGAGATTGTTTACCCAAAGTGATTTGTTAATTGGACTCTGGTGATGGTTGTTTATATTGATGGACCAATTAATACACAGTCAAAGCTGTGTTGTGACTGTTGGAGACAGTCACGGGTTTTTCTTTAATATCTGTTTAGTATGATACAGTTCTAGTATAGTTCTAATATAGTGTAATATAATATATTACAAAGCATTTGTACAGCCTTCTGAATCATTTAGAGTCAGAGTAAATTATTCCTGCCTTGGGGTCGCTCTGCATCAATAGTGAGTATCCATCCCCTGTCCCTCGGGTGCTGCTGCTCCCCCAGCCAGCTCTTGTGGGATATTGTGATGCCTTGTAAGGCTGGACAGAGCTAAAGAATAAAGCAGGGATTTATTAAAAGACCTTAATGCATACACCTTGGGCTGCACCCAAGATGAACCAAAATGTCCCAAAATGAACCCAAGATGAACCAAAATGGCCCCAAAATGCACGAGCGCTCCCGGGGTCTCTCCCTGGGATCAGTTCTGCTCCATTTGCACCTTGCAGTTCATTGTCCCATTCCAGCTTTAGCCCAGGCAGTCCCACCCTGCTTGTTTTTCTCTCTGCAGCCCACGGTGTTTGTGCTCCTGGGCTGAGATTTGGATCATTTGTCCTTGGTGCCCAGCTGGAGCAGGAATTGTTTTGTCTCCCTGCTCTGTGCACAGAGCTCACCATCCCCTCATGTGAATCTCCAAATTGCACACCTAGGCAGCACAGAACCTGAAAAATATGAAAGCTAAAATTTAAGGTATCAATTGAAATGTGAAAATTCCCTCAGCAGCGCTGGGAATTGGCTCTGCCCAGAGGGGAATTGCCATTGATGGGATTTCCAGGGCTGGATCTGTGCAAGTGGGGGTTGAATTGCTCTGAGGGGATGTGTTTGCTCTCCACAAGTGGTGCTGCCATCCAGGAGCTGTGAAGGACTGCTCAGCTCTCTGAAATGACTCTTGTGCCTCCTTTTTCCCCCTCCCATTAGGTGTCTAACTTTTTCCTTCTTTCTCTTTTTATTGTCTTATTAACCGAGATTTTATTTTAATCCTGTTTATTTTTAAATGCTCTCTGGCTGCAGTTTCTAGTGCTTGTTTTGATAGCCTGCTTCAAAATTGAGCAGTGCTCCAGATGGAGCAGAGTTTCCCACATCCTGGAGGGAACAAGAAGCACATTCCTGAAGGGAGGCAGGATCCAGGCTCTGGGATCCCCCTGGCTTTCCACCCTGTCCTGGCTCTTTTGTCACAGAATGTGCCATCCAAAGGCCTTGCCTGTGCCAGATTTACCCCTGATGGCATCCAGCAGGGATGCTTTTATCATTCATCTCTCCCCCCAAAATTTTTTATTCTACAGGGTCCAGTTTTCATTTTTAAATAGACATTTTTGGGGGAATTTTGGGGGTTGTCTACTTAGAAGTTTTTTTTGTGTGTTTTTTCCCCTTTTTCCCTGTTACTGCCTGGCTGCTGAGGGCTGTCCCCCTCCTCTGTTGCTATAGTGACTTCCCACAGGCTCCCAGCAGCTCTCTCCAGGCACCCACATCTCCCTGCCCGGCTCCAGCCTCCTCCTGCCACCCCTGAGAAATGTCAGGAATTGCCAGCATTTACCAGTCAAACCCAGTTCTTCCAGCTAGAGGACTCTAGAAATGGAGGGAAATAAATAAAGAATGAGAATCTGGCAACTTCTTGCACCTTGGGAGGCTGGGAGGTGTTTCATTGCAATGGTGGTGCTGAGCATCAGGTGGATCCATGTCCTGTCCCACAGCAGGAATGTGGGTTTGCTGGGTCTGTCCCATGAGAGCAGCCCTGCACAGTGAAAGGAATCTCCAGTTTCTCATCCCTCACCCTCCACAGATGGGCTGGGGACACGTGGATGGTTCCCAGCTTCCCAACTCCCAGCTGCCAGGTGAATGGATGGGACAGGCTTTGCTGCTCATCTTCATTTCCTACCCTTGACACCAAACCTCTGACCTCAGAGTGGGTCACAGGGAGGGCTGGCATTGTCACTGTCCCCAGGAAGGGATGGGCAGGGGGAATTGGGGCTAAATTTTGCTGTGGAGGGGGTGAAAAATGAGGGAGCAAATGGCTTTGCTGTTTCTGTTGTGTCACCTGGGTGAGGGACAGCGTGACAATGTCCAGCCAAGGGGCTGGGCACAGTGGTGGTGGCCTCAGCTTTGCCCTGGAACAGCTAAAATACAGGAAAAGGAAGAGGTGCAATCCCAGCTGCCTCTTTCTGTCCTTCCTTCCCTCACTTTTTGTTGTCGCAGCTTCTGGGAGGGATAAAAGGGGCTCATACCAGGAGTGAGGTGCTTTGGTCCTTCCCTCCTTGCCTCCCATTGCTCTGTGTGGTCTGCACTGCTGGGAAAACCTCTCTGCCAGGCTCTGGGAGCTCGATTTGAGAGCAGCTGTGCTTGGCAGTGGAAGAGAGGCTTCCAGGAGCATCTGCAGATTGATGCCCCACTTTCCTGAGCATCTGTTCCCACAACCAGCTCCTTGTGCAGTGAGAATTTTGGGAAAGGGCTTCAGTTATCTGCTCTGTGATCTCTAGAACAGATCATCCCCATGGAACATTCTGTGTCCTTCTCTCTGCATCCCTGGACAGTTCTGCCCTGTTTTCTTCTGTTTCTGTGGCCAGCACAGCCCTGCCTCAATTCTGGAGAGCAGGCTGAGTTACTGGGTCTCATCCATGCTCATTAATTTGTGGGATTTGAGCCCAAATCTGACTGATAAAATTGGAAAGCCACCAGTGGCTTGATTGTCCTTTTCCTGCAACTCCCAGGAGCTTTTCCTGCCTCTCTGTCTCCATCATGGTGTTTGTGGTGGAAGGGACAAGCCTGGAGCTCTCAGCTGCTCTTTTCCCTCTATGTCCCAAAACAGGAGCAAAGCAGCATCCACACACAAAATAAGCAGAACTCTTTATTTTCCTCTTAAAACATCATAGAATTCCTCATCCCAGGGGGTTCTGGAGCTCTCAGGACTGGGCCTGCAGGACCCACTTCACCTTTCCAGACCATTGAGGGCCACTGGGGTCTGTAAAACAGCTTTTCTGTTGAAGTTTAGAAGCTTCTGCTTTCCACAGGTGATTTCCTTAGGGTTAACCTTGAATGGATGCAGGAATCCCTGGATTCCATCTCAGAATGCCATGGAGAGAGCAGGGATGCTCCCAGGGTCTGGAGCTGGGTCATTTCCCTCTGTCAGGGCTGGTGTGAGCAGGAGACCTCAGCTAAGCTCAGTCCTGCTGAAAAATTCCTTCCCCAAACTTTATTTTCCCAGGTCCAACCGTGCTGCTGTGTCCCTCTTCCTGCAAGGAGAGATAAGCCTGAAAAAGCAAAATCTCTGCCTTGCTGGAGTGGAGATTGGAGATTGTCAGGCTCTGGTTTAATCTCTTTTTTTCCTCTCCTTCACAGGCAGCTGAACTGGGGATGGCATCTGCCTATTACACCTATATCTTCACTAATCTGGTAAGGAGTTTTTTCCAGCTTTTCCTGCCTGAGTGTGGAGTCATTTTAATGGGAGCTGATCCCCCTGACCTGTGGGATGCTTGGACAGAGCCTCGTGCTGGGGAGGGAGGGAGGGAGGCAGGGATGTCGCCTGCTGCTAGAATCAAAAGGCAAAATCTTTCCAAATAATAAAAAAAAAAAAAAATTTCCTAAAGCAGTTCTGTAACAAAAGCTTGCTGTGCACACGTGGTATTGGATTTCTGCAGTTTTTATCAGGTTAATTAATTAGTTCATCTAACAGGTACATCCAACAAGAGACCAGTTGCCCCAGCAACCAACCCTTGGGTCTGCCCCTTGGAGTTGTTCTGTGTCTTGTTACATCTCTTAAATTCTGGTTCAAAACAAGATGTCCTCGTTAGAAATTCCTGTTGATAAAAATCAGGCTAACCAGAACCTCAAGAATGTGTTAGGAAGGGTTGGCTTATTGTTCTAACATGTGAGAAAGGGCAGGAAAATCACCAGAAACTCTACAATTACATATTTAAAAGCTACGATGCTACAAATAGAAGAAAAATATATAAAAAGCTGAAAAATATATAAAAAGCTAAAAAATCTTCGGGCGTCATTCCTGCAAAGCTGGAAAGGTCGTGGGGAGGTGGAAAATGATTGGTGCAGCTTCCAAAGGCAGGAATTGGGGACATTGTGACAGGAGCTGGGGCAATGACATGTGCAGGTCTTTGGGAAGCTCCAGCAGGTGGGTGGGTCCTGATGGTCCTGATTTTCCTGATTTGTTTTCCTGATTTTCCTGATTGTCCTGATTTTCCAGATTTTCCTGGTTGTCCTGATTTGTTTTCTTGATTTTCCTGGTTGTCCTGGTTTTCCTGATTTTTTGGGGTTATGCTGGTGTTGTCACCCCACCCCTTATCCCATTCCCTGTGTTGGAAAAGGCCAGGGATGAGCACCAGGAAGGCATCACAGCCCTGAGACAAAGGAAGGATGATCCCATAAATGTTGAGAGCAGGGGATGGTTTGGCTTTATGGCCACAAATAACATTAATGGGATCATGGTGTGGTTAAAGCCCCCAGTGTAAATCCAAAATAAACATCAGAGGAGCTTCTCCAGGAGAGGAGGAACCCAGCTGTGAGTGCTGCTGTGGGGCTGATGGAAACCAGGATGGGGGTGAGGTGGAGCTGCCTCCCAGCCCTAATGATTCTCCTATTCTCTAATTTCTATTAATAATTTCTGGCAGGGAAGCTGAGAGAGCTGAATCACACTTTGTGTTTGGGTGGGAGACAGACGGGAAGGGACGGAGCCAAACGTGTGGGCAGGGAGCTGGAGAGGATGGGGGAGCAGGGGAGGGAGGGAAATGGAGGGGTTGGAGCAATTGGGGCACAGAGTGGAGAAGAAATAAGGGAAAAGAGAGAAATGGAGGGGTTGGGAGCAACTGGGGCACAGAATGGAGAAAGGATCAGGGAAAAGAGGGAAATGGAGGTGTTGGAAGCAGTTGGGGCACAGAGTGGAGAAGGGAAAAGGGGAAGGAGGGAAAAAGAGGGGTTGGGAGCAGTTGGGGCACAGAATGGAGAAGGAATAAGGGAATGGAGGGGTTGGGAACAGTTGGGGCACAGAGGGGAGAAGGGATAAGGGAAAAGAGGGCAATGGAGGGGTTGGGAGCAACTGGGGTACAGAGTGGACAAAGGATCAGGGGAAGGAGGGAAATGGGGCAATTGGGGCACAGAGTGGAGAAGGAATAAGGGAAGGAGGGAAATGGAGGGGTTGGGAGCAGTTGGGGCACAGAGGGGAGAAAGGATCAGGGAAAAGAGGGAAATGGAGGTGTTGGAAGCAGTTGGGGCACAGAGTGGAAAAGGGAAAAGGGGAAGGAGGGAAAAAGAGAGCTTGGGAGCAACTGGGGCACAGAATGGAGAAGAGAGAAGGGAAAAGAGGGAAATGGAGGGGTTGGGAGCAACTGGGGCACAGAGTGGACAAAGGATCAGGGGAAGGAGGGAAATGGAGCAGTTGGGGCACAGAGTGGAGAAGGAATAAGAGAAGGAGGGAAATGGAGGGGTTGGGAGCACTTGGGGCACAGAGTGGAGAAGAGATAAGGGAAAAGAGGGAAATGGAGGGGTTGGAAGCAGTTGGGGCACAGAGGAGAGAAGGGGAAAGGGGAAGGAGGGAAATGGAGCAATTGGGGCACAGAATGGAGAAAGGAGAAGGGAAAAGAGGGAAATGGAGGGCTTGGGAGCAGTTGGGGCACAGAATGGGAAGGGATAAGGGAAGGGAGGGAAATGGAGAGCTTGGGAGCAGTTGGGGCACAGAGGGGACAAGGGATAAATGGAAGGAGGTGTCAGAGGGAGAAATGCAAGGAACAGAAAAGGCCAGGAGGTTCCTGGCTGGGTTCCTGCTCCGTGTTCAATCCATGGATCAGTCCAGCCAGACAAACTTCACTGATTCTGTTCACCCCATGGAATGGGCAGCACAGGCACAGGGAGGGAGCCTGGGGGCTGTGCTTTGTGCCCCGAGTCCCAATGTCACTGTGCTGGCAGAGGGACAGTGCCATCCCCACCATTCCCACTCCCAGGGGTATCTCCAGTGTTCCCAACAGCTCTTGCTGTCCCAGTTCCCTCCCCAGCCATTCCCAGTCCCACAGAGCAGAACTGGGCGCACAGCGAGGGATCTCCACCTCCCATCACCACGACATTCTGCAAAAAAAAGTCTTTATTTTAGAGTTGTTTCTGTTGTCTGAGCAGCATCTCATGGATGCTGCTCTAAAAATGAAGCTCCCACCTCCACCCCAGTCCCGAGCACGGGTGTGATTAAGCATTTGCTGGAGGTGAAATCTGCCTTTCAAACCCATTCATCTCGTGGAATGCAGCAGTGGCAGGTGAGAAAGAAATGAGTTTTGTTGCCATTTGCTCTCTCAGGGTATTAATCTGTTTATCCAGGTTATTTTAGCACTTTGTTCAAAAGCCCAGCTCTTTAGCAGAACTAACGGGATTTTTGGCAGGGATCATTATGGGGAAGGTGACATCAGGCAAAACCTGGGCAGATGGAAGAGATGTTTAAGGAAATTAGTAATATTTAAATGGGGATTGGAGATGGGAGTGAGCAATTTAGGCTCATAAATCTGGAGGGATTATCAAGCTCCTAATGAACCCTCTGAGGTTCTGCAATCACTGCCTAATAGAAAAGATAAAATCAGAGGGAACTACTGTCAAGGGGAGCAAGGAAAAAATGGCTTAAATGGAGAGAGAACCCATCAGGAGAGGGAACAGAGAGCCTGTGGAGCACCGAGCTGCTTGGAGATGGAAAAATATCTCAGGCAAAAAAAGAAAAAAAGAGGAGAAAATAGGATAAAATGCTGAATTAAACACCTGCCCTGCAGCTCTAGAGGGGAGCTCTGTTTCTGTCTTTTAGCATTAATTTTATTTAATAAGCACATCCCAGCTGACAGCTCTGCTCTCTGTGAGTGTGAGGGGAGGGAGTTCTGTGTGTGCTGGGGACAGGAGGGGATCTGGGGGGTGATGTCCCCTCTGTCCCAGCCTGGTGGCACCAGGGAGTGGCACTGGGGCAGGTGGGGAGGAACCCTCAGCCCCCATCACATTTCCATGGGAGCTGAAGTGAGCAAACCAATACAAAAACATCCACAGGCTCCTTTTCTGCGTGCAAATTCATTATCAACCTCCTTCAGCCAGCCCCAGGGACCTGCTCTGGTCAGCAGCAGCCCGGCAGATTTTCCAGGAGTCCTCATGGAACTCTCAGGTCTGGTGCATTTTGTCTTCCCCACATCCTGCACTTGGGGCACTCCTGGCAAAAAATCCCATTTTCTCCCTGGCACCTCCATGTGGTGATGGTTGCCTGGATCTGGGACTTTGGGGAGGGATTAAATTGCCTGAAATTCCCTGAAGAGGTGCTGGGATGATCTCAGAGCTGTTCATCGGCCTCACCATCCCCATCACACTCATCATCCCTTCCCTTCTCCCTGGCTGGGTCTCCACAGAGCTCATGGCCATGTGAGGGGGCAATGATGTGCAGAATAGTAATAAAAATATAACAAAATAATAATAATAATAATAATAATAATAATAATAATAATAATAATAATAATAATAATAATAATAATAATCTGCACAAATAGACCATTGAAAGCAGACTGCTGTGCATTGAAGAAAAATCTTCCTTCCAGCACTGGAAATCCCTGAAATCAGCGGCACAGAGTAGGAGGGGATGTTGGATGCCTTCAAAACCCCACGCTACAATTAATTCTTTTAGCTTGTTAATTCTGTGCAGCTATTGGGTTTTGTCTTTTTTTTTTTTTTTTCTTCTCTCTCTGTTTGGTTTGTTGCTTTTTTTTTTTTTAATAATATCCAGACCTTAGGCTGGGTTTAAATTTCAAAATATTTGACAATTAGATGGGAATAATTGAAACAATTAAAATTATTACTCCAAGGGGGAAGGTGTAAAGGAGCTTTCCCAGTGCCTCAAGTCAGGCAGGGCAATTCACTGGGTGCAGTTTTGTTCCCTGACAAAATTGTGTGCAGGTGTTGCTGCTGATAAAACAGCTGCCGCGTTCAACTCCCACAGACCAGATAAGTCAGCTCAGGTTTGGGGTTTTTTTGTCTTGTTTCCTGCTTTCTCTTCTTTGTTTGGTGATTTATAAAGAGGTCTTGGCACAGGACGAGGTTTTTGAGCGGAATTGTCAGCCTGGAACTGGAGCTGGAGGGGAAATTGGTGTCCAAATCCCCCAGAGAGTGTCACACATTTCTGCTGTGTCTTGTCAGCAGGGTGACATCCCTCGGAAGGAAGGGACGATGTCAAATCAAGCAGAGGAAACTACAGATAAGGCTTAAGTTTTGTGAAATTGCCTTTTTGTGGTGAAATAATCTTATTTTTCACCGTGAGCTCCAGCACAGGCCGTGCTGTTTGCCCTCCCTGTGCCTTGCCCAGGTGAGGAAGGCAGAGGATCTCAATGCCCTGGGACAGATTTCCCCTCCCAGCAGCTGATGTGAAGTGTTCTGGAGAGCCCTGATCCTTGCTGGGATTTATGGATCATATTTCCAGTGCCATGTGCTGGCAGGGCAAACAAATCAGGTTTTTGCAAGGCTGCCAAGGCAATTTCTCCTCGTTCTAGTTAGCATGAGGGAAGGAGGGTTTAGACAAAGCAGTGGCTGTGCCTCCCTGCGTTTTGCTGCCTCACTTTTGTTACTTTCTGACCAGATCCCTGTGCTTGATTCCCAATTTTTGGGTAAATTCTCTCAGATACATCCCAGCTCCCTGGAAATTCTGGAAAAAAAGTAATGGGAAGGAGGGCAAATTCCTTTCCCTTTTCCTTTTCCCTTTTCCTTTTCCCTTTTCCTTTTCCCTTTTCCTTTTCCCTTTTCCTTTTCCCTTTTCCTTTTCCCTTTTCCTTTTCCCTTTTCCTTTTCCCTTTTCCTTTCCCTTTCCTTTTTCCCTTTTCCCTTTTCCTTTTTCCCTTCCCTTCCCTTTCCCTTTCCTTTCCTTTCTTCCTTCCCTTTTCCTTTCCCTGCTTCCCACCTCCTTTTTCCCAAGAGCTGTCATTTTTCAGGTCCCAACATGTAACACTTGACCTCCTTGTGCATTTGTCTCTCTCCAAATCTCCCTGCAGAGAAGTTGAAATTTGAGCAGTGCATTTTCCTAAAAGTGCTCTTGTTTGAAGAACAGCCTCCAAAATTTAACAGCTAGCCTTGCATGAGGAGGTTCAAGACCTGTAAGGCACATCAGTGCTTTTTTTGGAAGAAAAACCCAATTACAGATATAAATTTATTCCCCTAAATTGCCCCTGAGGTCACAACTTCTCTCTCCCCACCTGAATGGCCAACCAGCATTGCCTTGAGTAGATCTTGAGTAGATCCTCTCCTACCAACTTAATAAAAATGTTCTGCTCTGGCTCATCCACTTACCTGCTCAAATTGTTGCTGTGATGGCTTTTTTCCACTTTTTTTCCCCTCCTAGAGGAATTGATTTTTACATGTGGCCCATTAGAAACGTATTCACTCCGTCGATAGTTTATAAATAAATGAAACCTTTCAGGAAAACCATGGAAAGCACTTAACATAATATTGTCCACTTGAGTAAACAAATAAATGTGTTCTGAGCAGAGCTTTGGGATGATTTACAGCTCTGAGGGCAGCAGGATCCAGAGAGGACAAGGGAGGAATTTTCTCCACCTCTGCCTGAGGAGATTTGGTGATTTTTGGGGGAAAATTTGCAAGGTCAATCTGCTTTTGGGTGAAGTTTTTTTAGTTCTGCCTTCCATGACCTGGGAGAGGCTCTCTGGAGTTGTGTTTGCCCAAAGAAGCTGCTCTTTTTTTAACCCTAAAATGGTGACTAATGGGATATTTTTAAACCCTAAAATGGTGAATAATGGGATACTTTATTAACCCTAAAATGGTGAATAATGGGATACTTTATTAACTCTAAAATGGTGAATGATGGGATATCTAAAATGGTGAATAATGGGATATTTTATTAACCTTAAAATGGTGAATGATGGGATATCTAAAATGGTGAATAATGGGATATTTTATTAACCCCAAAATGGTGAATAATGGGATGTTTTGTTAACCCTAAAATGGTGAATTATGGGATATTTTACTAACCTCAAAATGGTGAATTATGGGATATTTTATTAACCTTAAAATGGTGAATAATGGGATGGTTTTTTAACCCTAAAATGGTGAATAATGGGATATTTTATTAACCCCAAAATGGTGAACAATGGGATGGTTTTTTAACCCTAAAATGGTGAATAATGGGCTATTTTATTAACCCTAATATGGTGAATAATGACACACACAGGTGATGTCACCAGAGCTGTGCTGAGCTGGCACTGCAGGTTTGGCCCTTGCACAAAAGCTGCCAAGAAGTCTCAGGATGGACATTGCACTCTGGCTTTGGAGAGATTTCCTGGGCACCAAACTCTCTGAACAAGGAGGTTTTGCCAGAGCCAGGGTTTAATAGAGAAATGGAAGCCTTGGCCCAGTGTTCTCCTTTCCCATCCCACATGAAAAAAGAGCAGGAACAGCACAGAGTGTCCTGGGCCTGGTGTAAATCGGGTGTAAATCAGGTGTAAATCAGCTTTTGGTGCTGGAGCGGAGCGAGGTCAGTGCTGAGTTTCCAGCAGTGAGTTTCTCCTGTTGGAGGGTGTTTTGGAGGCTGTTAATCAGCAGGTCAAAAATTCCAATAAAGTCCTTGCAGCGATTAGGAGAGGAAGATAAAACTGTGTGTGGAAGAGGGATGGAGTTGGCATCTTGCTGTTGGTGCAGCCTGAATTGAGCAAACCCTGCTCCTTTCAGAGCCTCGGGTTTAAATTTCAAAATATTTGACAATTAGATGGGAATAATTGAAGCAATTAAAATTATTACTCTAAGGGGGAAGGTGTAAAGGAGGTTTCCCAGTGCCTCAAGTCAGGCAGGGCAATTCACTGGGTGCAGTTTGGTGCAGACAGGGTCTGGGTGTCCCTGGCAGTGAAAGATCCCCTCTTTAGGCTTGATTCCTGCTTGTGCTCACTGCCTCCCCACTGCCCAGGCACTCTGGGTTATTAAAAATGAGATAAAGATCGAGGTCCTGCACTCACACAGAGCTGCAGAACAGGATCAGCAGCAAAATCAATGCTGGAAGGAGCTCAGGAGCTGCTGCAGTGCTCAGCAGAACAGTGGCTGCTGCAGGGGGAAAAACCACCAGGAGCCACTCTCAGGAGGGACATCCCAGCGTGGCAGGGCAGGGGAGGTGGCTCCATGCTTTAAAATACATTATTTCTTTTTTTTTTTTTTTTTTTTTTTTTTTTGCCAGGCAGCTGCTGTGACAGGGACAATTTCCTGCTGGGCTGGCCCTTCACATGCTGTCCCAGGGTGACACAGGCAGGAGATGAGGGACAACTCCCTCCCAAACCCAGTGACAGGAGCAGGGCAGGAGGGACAATTCCCTCCCAAATTCAGTGACACAGAGCAGGAGGGACAATTCCCTCCCAAACCCAGTGACAGGAGCAGGGCAGGAGGCACAATTCCCTCCCAAATTCAGTGACACAGGCAGGAGATGAGGGACAATTCCCTCCCAAACTCAGTGACACAGGCAGGACAGGAGGGACAATTCCCTCCCAAACTCAGTGACATGGACAGGGAAAGGAGGGACACTTCCCTCCCAAATTCAGTGACACAGGCAGGAGATGAGGGACAATTCCCTCCCAAATTCAGTGACACAGGCAGGACAGGAGGGACAATTCCCTCCCAAACTCCCTAAGCCAGCTGAGGTGGGAGAGGATTTGTGGGTGCAGAATCCTGGTTGGGATCATCTGATCCTCCATCCAGACTTGCAGAGAGCATCACTGGTTCCTGATGGCTTTGTGTCCCTAAAAACCGGGGAGGGTGTCCTGCAGATCTGCTCATAACTGGAAAATCCCATCTCCATAACTGGAAAATCCCATCTCACAGCTTTAGGGTCGCAGAGCTCACCTCTGTGGCTTTTATTAACCAGCTCCTTCCAGTGCTGGGGTCATTCCAGGAGATTTCTGTGCTGCTGGAAAGCGAAGAGTGCAGGTGGAGAGAGCTGCAGAAAGCCAGGCAGTGACTTCATCCTCTAATAACTCCTCCAGCACCGTCTCCCAGGGAACCCCGTGGAATTCAATTAGCTAATTGTGTGCCTAGCACTCGGGAAAATACAGAATGCCACGGAACTGCTAAGTGTTGTTATTTAACAGCACACATTTCGTGGTTGCAGCCCTGTAGTAGCAGTCAGAAAATCTACACTGTAATTGCCTGCTGGTGCCTGCTGCTGAATTTGCTGTGATCGGAGCAAGGCCTGGGGAATTTTTTCTTTCTGTAAAAAAGTTCATTAATTTTGGCTGCATATCCTCCGGGTCTAATTTTTTTTACCGAGCTCTCTTGAAACAGAATATTGACATGTGGTGGGTGTTTTCAAAAACAGAGTGGAAGGAGGGGGAGGAATTGAGGCAGGCAGGATTTGTGTCCCTGAAATTCACCTTGGCACGATTCCTGGTGGTCTCTGTGCCTCATGTTGGACTGAGATTGAGGGCCAAGTTTTGGGCAACTCCTGCAATTCCTCCAATGCAGGGAGAGGGATAAAAAAACCCAGAATGGGAGGAAATGAGGGAGCTGCTGTTTGCACCCATCATTTTGATGGCAATTTCTGAAAGCCTGTGGTTATAAAGCTGTGTTTGCACAGGTGGAGGAGGCTTGGAGTCCCCTCTTAAACAGGATGGCAGAGTTATTTTCCTAATGGCTCTTTGCTCTTATTGCATTGGCAAGCTTCTATCCTGCAGAAGCTCCAGCCAGCACTGGGGATGAGGGAGAATAACTCCAGGAGGAGAAAAAGGCAGCTGGGAATGTGTTTTATGTAGGAAGATCCTAGAGTACATCTCAGGGAGAAATCCTTGCCTCTCCACCTGAAAATCCCCCTGAGATCAGGGGTTTCCCTCATGTTGGACTGAGATTGAGGGCCAAGTTTTGGGCAATTCCTGCAATTCCTCCAATGTAGGGAGAGGGATAAAAATGTATTAATTGTCCCCTTATTGCATTGGGAATCTTCTATCCTGCAGAAGCTCCAGCCAGCACTGGGGATGAGGGAGAGCAACTCCAGGAGGTGAAAAAGTCAGCTGGGAAAGCATTTTGTGTAGGAATATCTTGCACTGCATCTCAGAGAGAAATCCTTGGGTTTCCCACCTGAAAATCCCCCTGAGATCAGGGGTTTCCCACCCTTTCTCCTGCCTGTGTTTGCCTCTTGCAGCATGGGAGGAAGGCAGGACGGGTGGGAAATCAGCTGAGAGGTGCAGGTCTGGAATAGCAAACCAGGTTCTGTTTGCAAAACGTGGGTTTGGAAATGTCAAGCACGGTGAATGGGTGTAAAAAGGAGGAAAAAATAAAAACCTCAACAAATAGGGCCAGAAGCTGAGCTGGCAGCTCTGGGAGTGTGGGGATGCTCTCACCCCTCTGAAGCAAAGCCTGACCTTACCAAATCTCTCTTATCCCACTGCAAATGAAGTGTGTCCCCCTCGGGTGGTTTATCTCCATCTCATTGCATAGGCAGCTCACGGCTCGTTTGCTGCCTGCTCCTCTACTGGAAAGGTATTTAATTTAATGGCCAAAAATGGGAGCTGGAGCACAGGGAGGGGACAGGGAGCAGGGTCCAGGCCGTGCCACCCCTGTGTGTCACAGAGGTGATGCTCTATGGATGTGACAGCCTCAGAAATAGGGTTTCTGTAGCTGGAAAAAGATGGATTTGGAGAGGGTTGGATGGACCTCTCACCCCTGCCTCAGTTTCCCCACATGAACTGAGACCATTCCCTCGGCCATGAATTGCTTATTTAAAGATCAGAGCATAACAAAACCTTCAGCTTCAAAAGCTTGGAAGCGTTCCCAGGGGGACAAAAGGCACAATAAATAATTAAACAAACACGCTCATTTCCGCTGCCCTGGCACGAGATGAAACCTCGGATTTTGTGACAAAACATCTCATTTTCCTCCTGGGTATCCCCAAGCCAAGAGGGCAGTGGGGCAGCTGTTTGCTTGGTGCCCTGCACAATTTGCCTGGAGGCTCTGGCTGTGGGGAGAGAGGATTTTACAGAGGATTTTACAGGGTTTAGGATCCATCAGCCATCTGCCCTGCTCGCTGGGGCTGACAGCATGCCCTGCGTGAATGGATCACCTGTCAGCAAGGCAGGGCGAGAATATCATTCAAATGAATCAATAGTTCACAGGCAATTTCACATTACCCAACACCAACGTGTCCAAAATGTGCTCCATCCTGCCTTTGGTGGCATTCCCGTGGGACTTGGCTGGGCTGGAACAGTTTGTAAGTCCCACGTTTGGGAGATTTACAGGAATTGCTCCTGCGTGCCCAGCAAAGATAAAAAATGGCTCAACTTGCTGGAATTTCATCCCTCAGGGAGCCCAGGGACAGCTGGATCCGTGATGGGCATCCAGCAGCTGCTGCAAGTGTGGCTCCCACCTTCTCACTCTACTTCAGCAATTAGCAGAAGAGAAATTAGTGAGGGAAGTGCCATTATTCCCTGCTAATAGGACAAGGAGGGCTGGGCTTTTCCCCGGGCTTTGTTGTGTAGCTGCTTCTGTGGATGTGGGGAGCAAAACCAAGCCCTCCACTCTTAATTTTTTTTAAATGTAGTTAAATGTATTTTTTTAATATATTTTTATATTTTTAATATATTTTAATGTAACTTTTAAATGTAGTTATAAAAAATTATACTAATTTTTTTTTTTTTAATGTAGTTGTTTTTATACTTCTTAGCACTTGCAGAAATGCAAGAGGAGGCTCCCAACTCCAAAACTCACAGTCAAGGCACCCTCCAACCCTCCCCAGGGCATTAGGGTGGCATCTCCTCCTTGGGACCTGGCAGCAGAAAGGAGCAGTGCAGGGCTGGGGGTGTTTAGGGTTAGGCAGAATTTGGTTCCTCCTCTTGTGGGAAAGAACTGATTTAATTTACCAGTTGAAACTTGGCGTCACCAAATTGGATGTGGTGACAGCTTCACTCAGCAGGTGAGTGATGCTCTCTTTGAAGGGTTTTGGGGATTTTTTAAGTGGAATTTGGCCAATAAAGCACTGGAGGGTTTTGGGTGTTTTTTGTGGAATTTGGCCAATAAAGCACTGGAGGGTTTTGGGATTTTTTTTAGTGGAATTTGGCCAATAAAGCACTGGACTTGGGTGATATCTTCATTAAAAGTTCCCCTATGGGTTTGGGCTCCTTTGAACCCAAAATTGTCATTTCTGGAACAAAACAAGCCTAAATCTGGCAAGAGAACACTCTGAAATCCCAGCCTTTTGAAATAATTGGACTTTGTGGCTCCTCAGAGCCGAGGTGACCATGCAGCAGGAGCAGCTTTCTGAGTCTGTTTGGGTGTAAATGAGACAAGGAAATTTTATGAAGGTTTTTTATTATCATTAAAAGCCTGAGGTGAGTGGTAACCTGAATTAAATCCTTGTTAAAACCCAGGCTTTCCCTTCCAACATCTGCATGGGTTTCATATCTGGGATCTCACAGCTCCCGTTCCTTTCAAGGACACTGAGTGGATTTGAAGTTTCAGTGCCTGTTTCCCCCTCTAACCCCATTTTCTGTTCTGTAGGAGTTTTCCCTCCAGCGCCTGGACACCCTGCTGGACGACAGAGTCAACATCCTGGGGTTCTCCATTTTCAACCAGTCCCACGCCTTCTTCCAAGAGTTTGTGCAGAGCCTCAACCAGTCCTGGCAGGAGAATTGTGACCACGCTCCTTTCACTGGGCCTGCAGTAAGTAAAATCCATTTCCATCCCTCAGAACGTGGGAATTCTGAGGATACCATGGAAAAACCTTGTGGGAAGAGCTTCAGGATGGTCCTGAGCCACTCAGGGGTAGAAACTCTGGTCTAAAATAATTTTTTTAAAAGTAGTTTGAATTATTAAATAATTTAATTATTTAATCCTATTTAATCTTGTGCTAAAGAGCTCAGGGATATCCCCAGGCTGCTGTTGTACCTCGGATTAGATTTTATGAGGAGATGCTGCTCCAGGAATGGGAAGGAAGAGCCGGAGCAGAACATTTTTATTAAGTAGGTAGGAGAGGAGTTGAGCTGTCAATCTGTGATTTGCAGAGGATGTGGAAAAGAGCAAAGTGACCCTGACAGTCAGAGCTGCCCAAATAACCTTGGGGTGCAGAGCTCTGTGCTGGACTGGGAGCCCAGCTTTGAATTCCAGCCTAATTTTGATTTGGATTGCGTTTCTCTGTGGGTGCAGGGGGTGATGTAGCCCTGGTTTGGTTTTTCCCTGGTGAAGTTTATCCCTGAGTGTTTAAATTCCAGGAAAGTGGCTCGTGCAGGGGGGACAGGGGCTGCAGATGGCCCAGGAGGGGCTGAGCTGTGCTCTGGGCTCCAGCAGCTCCCTGAGGAGGGTGAGGAGGGTGCACATCAGCACTGGAGCATTCCCCAGGGAGTCTCCACCGCTGGGAGAGTTTGCAAAGCAGATTTGCCACATCGCAGCTGCAGCTGTGAGAGGAGAGAGAGAGAGGAAAATATCATCAGCTGAACCCTTTGCATGGATTTTAATGAACTCAGAGCCCCTTGACGAGCTGAGCTGCTGAAAACCTCCTTATTGTCAGCACAAAGGGAGCCCTAAGAGGCAAAATAAGGAGATTTTTGCCCTTTGTGTCCACATCCTTTGGCTTGGCTTGAGCTCCTGTGCCCGGGACCATCCTGCTCTCCCTCCCACCCAGAGGCAGCTGCAATCAGCTCACCCTGCTCAGTCTTCGTGGGATTTCCAGCAGGAAAATTCCTTTTTGGATTGCAGGGGCTGTGGAGAGGCATTAAAAACAAATTCCCTCCTCCCAGTGCAAACAGGAGGCAGCAGGAACCAGCAGCAGGTGTGATGGGGAAATGAAAATTCTCATTTTAGGTTCTTACCCCGGGTTGTATTGAGCATCCAGCAAAACCTGCAGGTGGGAGGATGCCTGGAGGGACTGGAATTCTTCAAGATGGGGAAAGGATTTCAGGGTAGGGAAGTTGCAAAGCAGAGGTGAAATATTCCCAAGCAGATTTTGTTTTGTCTGCGAGGTGAATCCAGGACCTTCCTGCCTCTGCTGTTGGAAATCTGGCAGGGAGCATCTCTGTTTGCAGCCCTGGGAAGGAGTTATTTTGTGGGATAACTCATCCTAAAGAGAGAAAAGGAGTCTCAACAGCTGGAAGTGACAGGAGGGAGGTTTCCTGTGAGCTGCAGAAATCCCAGGGCGTTCTTGCTGGAGCTGAGGAAGCATCTGACAAAGGAGGAGGGAGCTGCCTGCTCCGATGGCATCCTCATTAATCACATTGCAAAGAAAGGAAATCAGAGAAAATCATTCAAATTACAGATGGCTAGATTTGGTAATTAGAATTTAGGCTAAAACAGATGTTTGTAATTAAGTGTTTATGTCATTGAATAAAATCCAGATTGCAAAGTCTATTTTCACAGGGTTTTAATGGCTTTAATTCCCCGTGTTGGGTTTGGGGGCAAAGATACAGCTGATAATGTTTTAGGGAGGGAAGGAAAAACCCCACATGGCAAAACTCAAACCTGTTCATGTTTCAGTGGCAAGAATTGTCAGGAATTTGGGGATGGAGGGAAGTCCCCCCAAGCCCCATGGATTTACCATGGACATCTGATTTTGCAGAAGATCACTAAACCAACAGGGCTCTGCACAAATCAGAGTGCAGGCAAGGGAGAGAATCAATTTGTTAGCAGGAAAATTGGCTTTTCGTGACACAGGGACAAAGCTGTGGTTTAAAGTGAGAATATAAAAGCAGTGAGAGGTTATTTTGGGGAAAGTTGAGCAATGCACAGGAGGGCAGGGACAGATCCCTCTGGCTGGATCTGCCTGCAGGACACTCCAAAAATCTCTTTTCACTCCTGTGCTGAAGGTTATGACCTCAAAATTTAGTGGTTTACCTCTTTTCTGTGCAAAATCAGGGTGCAGTGAAGGGATTCCTATTCCATGCCACAAGAACATGATCCTGTGTCTCTCCACACCCTCCCCAGTACTTAAATTGCTTGAAATCATCAAGGGTGATGGCAGAAATCCTGATGAATTCTCCAGAATTCAGAAGTAAAACATTCCAATCAATAATGTCAAATGCTTCACTGAGATCTACAAGTCTGTTTCTCACCATCTAATAAGGGATTAACTGCTCAGGGAAAATGGAAATGGAAACCCAGCAGGAGGAAATTAAAAATGCTGGGCCAGTATTCAGATTTGGTAGGAAATGGGGGAAATTTTGGGGTTGTGAGGATGTGTTTGGTCTCATAACAGTTTCATTTGTCCAGCTGATGTTAATATGGTTCCTGATTCAGGAGAGGAATTGCAAATTGGGTGTGAGATCCTGCAACCTGAACAGGATTAAATTCATAATTAAAATGAAGTGCATGGAAAGAGCTTCATGGAGCAGGGGCTGAGGACAGGGCAGGCTGGAGAAGCTTTGTTAGGAAAAGAATTTGTGTTAAAGGGATAAAAGAAGGAGAGAAGAATTTATCAGCTTCTTTAAGAACCTCTGGAAAAGGTTTTTCAGGAGGAGAATGTTTGGGTCAGCCTCAGCAAGTTGGAGGAGTGAAAGTTCACTGGTGTTGTCAGAGCTGGTGTTTGGGGTTTTGATGGAATCCTGCCTTTTAATTTTTGTAGGTTTTGAGGGGTTTGTGCTGCTTTTTAGGTGTCTAGCCCCACACCAGTGTGATCAGTGAGGTCTAAGCAAGACCAAGCAGGGTTAAATCAAAATTAGCAACAGAGTGGAAGGCCAAGGATTGTTGGGATCACTGAACTGGGTGAGATTGTCCCTGCAGGACCACTGGCAGCAGGTTTTGATGGAATCCTGCCTTTTAATTTAGGATGACTTGTAAGTTTTGAGGGTTTTGTGGTACTTTTTAAATGCCTAATCCCACACCAGTGTGGTCAGTGAGGTCTAAGCAAGACCAAGCAGGGTTAAGTCAAAATTAGCAACAGAGTGGAAGGCCAAGGATTGTTGGGATCACTGAACTGGGTGAGATTGACCCTGCAGCAGTGAATAAACCTGGTCAGGCTCTGGGAGGAGCAGAGGATGCAGGGCTGGAAGTCACAGCCAGGCTGGAGACTGAGCCCTGTGCCAGGAGCTGGGATGGGAAGAGGATGCTCTTGGAAGCATCCATGGGGAAAATGCAGCCTTGATAGTAATGAGCTGCAACGGCTTAATTCCAGCAGTCAGGAGGTGACAGTAATTAAAAGTGAAATCTCAGCCGCAACAGTGAGCACGAGGGAGGAAAATAGCTGATTGTTAACGAGCCCAAAGCCATGGAAACTGCTGTGCATGAGTGGGAAATGGGGGTTGTGAGGTTGGTGGGCAAAGAAACCTGGACAAAGCAGCCAAAGCCAAGGTGAGCAGGAGAGGGGATGAGCTCTGACACTCTGGACATTCTCTCAGCAGTGCTGCTCCAGGTTGTGGAGAGGCATGCATGATCTCTGTGGGGTCTGAAAGGCAGGATTTGGCTGCTGGGCAAGCAGGTCTGGCAATTTCTCGTGGGTCTGCCTGTCATAGAAGTGGTCAGAGAAGGCTGCCCATGATGGCTAAAGAAGCACAGTTGAGTTCCCTTCTGTGGGAGCAGCCATCAGATCTCAGGAGAAATTCCCCATGACAATTCCTGCTTCTCTCAGGAGCATTCCCTCTGGCCAGCAGACTGATCAGAGCCACCAAAACACTAAGAAACCTCCCTTGATAAGGAAAGGAAAGCTGTAGAAATTAAGACAGGAAGGGCTTGGAAGCAACAAGGACAAGCAGAGATAGAGAGATGACAGTGATGGATGAAATGAACCCACACAAAGGGCACCCCAGGTGACCCCAAGTCACTATAGGACATGAAATAAATAAACACACTATATTCATTCCCTCACCCAGTGATTGCTTATTTAAAGATCAGAGCATAACAAAACCTTCAACTTCAAAAGCTTGGAAGTGTTTTCAGGGGACAAAAAGCACAAAAAAATAAATAAACACAATAATTTATAGTACGATAATATAGTACAAAAATAGCACTACATGGACATGCAGCTCTCTCAAGGTAAAAAGAGAATTTTTAATTTCTGACTCCAACATTTATAGACTTTCCAAAAGTGACAGTGGATTGGAGGGTGACAGTGCCACCTCTGCAATGACACTGGACAAACCAACAGTCCATCAAATTTCTCCTCCCTCCATAAACAATATAAGTAATTTACATAAAGTTATTACAAAAAGATATAATATATGTATGATGTATATATTTACAAAAGTTGTTACATAAAAGATATGTTATTTACAGTGAGTTATTTACATAACGTGAGCGAGAAAGTTCGTTACAAGAATTTAAACAACAGAAGGCTTGGAAAAACTTAATAGAACCAGAGTGACAACCCCAGGCTGTGCACAGAACACTCTCCAGCTCCGAGGAACAGCAGGATGGGGGATTTTTGTGCTCCAATCTGATTTTTCCCTGTGTTTCCCCCGCAGCTGTCCTCGGCGCTGCTGTTCGACGCCGTGTACGCGGTGGTGACGGCGGTGCAGGAGCTGAACCGCAGCCAGGAGATCGGCGTCAAGCCCCTGTCCTGCGGCTCTGCACAGATCTGGCAGCACGGCACCAGCCTCATGAACTACCTGAGAATGGTGAGAGGGGGCTGAGGGCTGCTCCTGGCTGCCACAGGGCTCTTTGGAGGCGCTGGAAAGTGAGATCTGAGCGTTTGGGTCGTCACCTGTGACCGTGTTCACAGGGGTGCCAGGATGAGGGAAGAGATGAGGATCTGACTCCATGTTTCAGAAGGCTGATTTATTACTTTATGATATATATTACATTAAAACTGTACTAAAAGAATAGAAGAAAGGATTTCATCAGAAGGCTGGCTAAGAATAGCAAAAGAAAAAATTAATAACAAAGGCTTGTTGCTCGGACTGTCTGTCCCAGTCAGCTGGACTGTGATTGGCCATTAATTAGAAACAACCACATGAGACCAATCACAGATGCACCTGTTGTATTCCACAGCAGCAGATAACCATTGTTTACATTTTGTTCTTGAGGCTTCTCAGCTTCTCAGGAGAAAAAATCCTAAGGAAAGGATTTTCCATAAAAAATGTCCACGACAGTGACCGGCCTTGGAAGGACATGAAACACTCCCTTTTTCAGGCTTTGCTGCAGAAAAGCTGGAATTCAATTGTTTGGTTTTGTTTTAAAGTATGAATGTTTCTAAGTGATTTGAGCTCTGACTTGAGCTGATACGAGATCATGCAGTACAATTGCTCAGAGCTCAAGAGTGCATGACATAAGTTCCCCTATGGGTTTGGGCTCCTTTGAACCCAAAATTGTCATTTCTGGAACGAAACAAGCCTAAATCTGGCACGAGAACACTGTGAAATCCCAGCCTTCTGAAGTAGTTGGAGTTTGTGGCTCCTCAGAGCTGAGGTGACCATGCAGCAGGAGGAGGTTTCTGAGTCTGGGTGTAAATGAGACAAGGAAATTTTATAAAGATGCCTGCAGTGGGGTGGGGCAGCCTCGCTGGGCGCTGTAACTGAGTCTCTCTTGGACAGGTAGAATTGGAAGGTCTCACCGGCCACATCGAATTCAACAGCAAAGGCCAACGCTCCAACTACGCCCTGAAAATCCTGCAGCACACCCGGGGTGGCTTCAGGCAGGTGAGAGCAGCTGGGGAGGGCTGGGAGGTGTCCTGGGTGTCCTCAGGGGGGACCAAAAGGGGCTCTGGACCCCTGTGGGATTTTCTGGGGTCCCCCATGGCAGGAAGGAATGAATCTGACTCCATGTTCTTAGAAGGCTGATGTTTATGTTATATTATATTGTATTGTATTGTATCGTATCATATCTATTATATATTGTACTATACTATATTATATTACATTATATTACATCACATTATACTATATTACATTATATTACATTATACTACATTATACTGTATTATACTATACTATATTATGCTATATTATTCTATATTATATTATACTAAAACAATACTAAAGAATACAGAAAGGATACAGACAGAAGGCTAAAAGATAATAATGAATCTTGTGACTCTCTCTCCAGAGTCCAACACAGCTGGACAGTGATTGGTCATTAAGTCCAAACAATTCACATGAAATTAATCGAATAATGACCAGTTGGTAAACAATGTCCAAACCACATTCCAAAGCAGCAAAACACAGGAGAAGCAATTGGATAATTATTGTTTTCATGTCCAAACCACATTCCAAAGCAGCAAGACACAGGAGAAGCAAAAGAGATAATTATTGCTTTCTTTTTTTTTTCTGAGGCTTCACAACTTCCCAGGAGAAGAAATCATGGTGAAGGGATTTTTCAGAAAATATGATGGTGACAGACCCCCCCTTGATTGCACCATGGGGTGCTTGGGGTGTCAGCTGAGCTCTGGCAAACTCAGCGTGTTTGATTTTATCAGGAATGTGCCTCAGGATGGTTTGGATTTGTGTGGATCCATCAGGGATTGGAAGGGGTGATGGCAGAGCCAATCTCTGCCCTGTCCAGGTGTTAATTCAGGGCAGGGAATCTGGGCCAGGTGCAAGCTCATACCCACACTCCTTTAGTTCTTAAGCTTGTGGCTTAAAAATTATTTGGATGGGGGGAAAATTGGAGGATTTTCTGTGAAATAGGGAAAAAAATGAATATTTTTGTGAATATTTTCAAACTGTTTCTGTGAGGGAAAGCAAATGGGGCAGACCCATGTGAGGAGCTCCCCATCATCTCTCCCCCATGAGGGGAAGTTCAAGCTCGTTTCACTCCTGGTTTCTGGCTCCTCTCTAACAGGTTTGCTCAGCTCAGACTCATTTACTTTTTGTCTCGGTGCTCGTAGGTTCTTCACAGCTTTCCTCTGCCCACGGAACACCGAGCAGATTTCATTAGAATCATTAATTTGAGTGGTATTTCCTCATCTCACACTTTCTGCTTGAGCCATATTTTCTGGTTTGAGCTGAAGTTGAGGGTATCAGACTGATGAGATTGCACGACACAAATCCAAGGAATTTGCTGGTAAATCCAAACATTATTCAGGAAAAAAAAAAAAAAAAAAAAGAAATAAAAAGGGGTTTCATCTGTCTTGTTTCCCTGCTGACAGCTCCACTGCTGCCCTTTTCTCAGAGATTGCCCCTTCTAGATGCTGGCAGAGAACAAAAGCTATTGTACCCTACCCTCACCAGCAGAGCATTTTGGCACCAGGATCCCTCTCCTGGGCTGGCAGCAGTGAATTTCAGCCTTGGCAAGGATGTTACCTGCCAGTTCTTACCTGTCAAGTGACAGCTTGGCTTTGATGCTGCCTTTCTCTGAGCGAGCAGGGGGGATCACGACGGCATTTTCCCCACAGAGATCTCTCACAGCATCAATGCCCTTTTAATCCTCTCCCAAAGCCATCACCCTCTGAACAGAAGTGACAGATCCAAGCCCATCTGCATTAACAAGAGCACAAATTCAGCTGGATTCAGGGAGGAAAGGCTGCAAAGCTCCCTGTAACAGCTTTGGTTTGGATGTGTTGGAGTGTGGCACGTTAAACTCACAGGTCCTTTTGGAGCAGAGCTTCTCCCAGAGCTCCGTGGAGAGCTGTGACTGCAGCCTGATCTGCCCTGAGAATGAAATCTCATCTCCTCCCCACAAACCTGCTGTGACAGGAGAAAACCTTTGCTGACCTGTTGTAACAGCTCGGTGAAAAAGGAGCTTTGTGTGTGTGACATGGCCAGGAAAGCTGCTCTGGGATCAAGACTTCCAAATTCCCCATCAGGCTGCAGGGATGAAGCACTTCCAGCCACAGGGACAAAGTGCTGGAAGGACAGGGCAGACCCTGTAATAATATATATTATATTATATTATATTATATTATATTATATTATATTATATTATATTATATTATATTATATTATATTATATTATATTATATTATATTATATTATATTATATTATATTATATTATATTATATTATATTATATTATATTATATTATATTATTCTAGAATGCTAAACTAAAAATATACTAAAGAATAGAGGTGTCCTAGACTCAGGGAGATGCTCTGGGGACAAAAAGGGCCTCTGGACCCCTGTGGTATTTTCTGGGGTCCCCTCCTCCTTGGGGGAGGCTGCGAACCCTGCCCTGTCACAAACCCACCAGGAAAGAGCTGATTTTCATAAAAATGCTTCTTTCTCAGCTTTTCTGCCTTCTCTCCCTTTCTCAGGGAGCTTTTCTGATCCACAGCAGTGCCCAGAGGGATGTCAGGGTCCTTCCCAGCCTAAAGGAGTTTGTTGAGATGTGTTTAACTGTGAAGAGCCTCCCAACCTGCCTCCCCTCCACGTTCCTGCAAAGAGAACCCAAAGGCAGCTCTGCTGTGCCATAAATGGTTATTTTCTTGTTGCCAGCCTGGCTTCTTTTAATGAAAAAGACTAAATAAATCATTAGAAATATTTTAATTAAAGGAACAGGGTAAAGAACAGGCATTCACATCCTGGAGACAATCTTGCTCCCCAGGGTTGTATTAACTGATTTGTTTGAAACACTTCTGTTCCCTGCTTAGTTTTAACCAAGCTCATTTAATCTGCCCATTCCTCTCTTCCTCCCTTTCCCTCTTTCCTTTTCCTCCTCTCTCTCCTTCCACCCAGTGAAGCCACAGGGACTTCCAGCTCATCAGCTTTGATGGAGAATACACCAAATTTTGAGGCTGATCCAGCCAGGAAGCAAATTAAGAGACTCTTAGATTCTCCAACTCGCTGCTGCTTTTGGGCAAGGAGAGGCAGGGCTTTTTGACATCCAATTTTTAATTTGTTTATGTAACGCACCAAACGCTTCTTTTCCTGATTTAGCTTAACCAGAGGAATTTTTTCCACAGCCATATGAGAGCTGCTCTGTCTGCTCACAGGATGCTCGATAAAGCACAGGCTCATTAATGTGCTGGTGATCTATAGATCTGACAAGGGCTGCCTTTGGTAAATGTCATCTTTTTATTTTTTTTATATATATATTTTTCCCCCCTTTCTTTGCCCCTCTAAAAAACCCTGCAGAGTTGCAGCAGAGTGATTTGCTGTAAATCACGAGCTGAGGTTTGGGAACTTCGTGGAGGGAAGGGAGTGAGGAGTGGCTGTGATTTAGGGGTGGGAAAGGGGAATCTGCAGACCCTGACCCCATCCTAAGTGAGGCTGCTCAGTCTCCATTTAACCACAGACCCTGCTGGTGCCCTGAGACAGAGCAGTGCAAGGGCTGGGGCTGTTAATTGGGATGTTGATGAGATACAGATGAGTTCCCCACCAATAGCTCTGGGACTCTTCTCAGTCCCTGCCACATCAAACCTTTTTAATTTGGCAGCAGCTCATCAGCCTCGGTGGGGCCGGTTCCTCTTCAGCTGCTGCCCCCAGGAACAGCCCAGGGACAGGTTCTGGGATAGCCCAGGGACAGGTTCTGGATGGTTTCTGTCCCCAGGGACAGGTTCTGGATGATTTCTGTCCCCAGGGACAGGTTCTGGATGGTTTCTGCACCCAGGGACAGGTTCTGGATGGTTTCTGTCCCCAGAAACAGGTTCTGGATGGTTTCTGCACCCAGGGACAGGTTCTGGATGATTTCTGTCCCCAGGAACAGGTTCTGGATGGTTTCTGTCCCCAGGAACAGGTTCTGGATGGTTTCTGCACCCAGGAACAGGTTCTGGATGGTTTCTGTCCCCAGAAACAGGTTCTGGATGGTTTCTGCACCCAGGGACAGGTTCTGGATGGTTTCTGTCCTCAGGGACAGGTTCTGGATGGTTTCTGCACCCAGGAACAGGTTCTGGATGGTTTCTGGATGGTTTCTGCACCCAGGGGCAGGTTCTGGATGGTTTCTGCCCCCAGGACCTGACAAACCCAGTGTGTGCCACTGCAGCCCTGCCTGGGCAGTGCCTGGTGTCAACCATGGGGTCCAGAGGGGACATCTGGTGGATGCTGGTGGGGTAAGGTGTGTATATCTCATGGTTCTTTGGTTTGATAGTTGATGCTTTCAGTGCTAATTTCAGTGCAGGAGCTTTTGCCTGGCATCAGCAGTGTCACTCAGGAATCCAACCCCATGGCAGTGTCCTCGGAGGGAATTCCTTCATTTGTTTGTTTTATTCCCTTTTTCCCCTCCTCACTCACGCCCAGATTCCCTCTCCTTGGGGCACCTTGGTTGCACTCCCCCTGCTCCTGGGGACACTGAGGGAGGATTTGGTGGCTGCAAGCTCTAGAACACCACTCGTAATCAGAGCCCACCAGGTCCCTGGTGCTGTCTGCTGCTCCAAGATCTGGATTCAGGGCTGGCTCTGCCTTGATTTGAAGCTGGGAGTGGGGATGGTAAATACCTCTGAAGCTCGTGGAGAAGTCTTGCTTTGTGCCTACAGAAAAATAAGCAGATTTCATTAAAATCACTGCTTTGAGAGGTGTTTCATCACCTCACACCACGAGGAGCCTCAAAGCCTCTGCTCACAGGGTGGAAGGAGAGAGCCAGGGATGCTCCATGGGGGCTTTTCTACAGGAATGAGAAATCTTCCTGTGCCACCAACCCAAATAACACCTTTGGAGCAGCTAAACTGGGGCACTCAGCTGCCTGTGGGGATGGAGCAGTGGCACCTCCCTGCTCCTTCCAGGCTGAGGCTTTCTGGGCTGTTTCACACTCTGAGTTTCACAGTTTGTGTTTGCCTCGAGGTGCCTGTGGGTGTTTGGGGCAGGGCTGGAGCTCCTTGGGGTGCTGGGAGGTGCAGAGGTGATGCCCTGGGGGTCTCACATCCCTGAGGACATGGAGGGGACATTCTCCACCTGATCCCTCTCACAAAATCCCTCTCTCAAAGGTGTTGATCTACACCTGGTTGTGCTGCCCTCATTGCTCTGCTAGGACAGGGATCCCTCCAGCTCCTGTGATCATTAGGAACCCCTCCCCTGCTCTGTCAGCCTGTTTATTTCTGGCTGCTTTGTATGTATTTATTTTTGTGCCAACGCCATCGTTTCAGCTTCAAAAAGCTGTTCTACCTCTTTGCTACAGACCTCCTCCACCTGCAGTATTTATAAATCGCCAATCACAACCTCTTCTTTAAAACCCTGAGTCCTAAAACCCCTGAAGTCCTTGTCCAGAGCCTTAACAACATGATGGTCTCACCCTTGTCTGTGTGGAGCATTGAATTGTTTTCTAAAAAACTTAGCAGATGGATATGTTTTCTATTTTCCAGAGGCTCTTTATATGTAGACAGAGATGATTAAAATCACCTTGACATCCATCTTGCAGGAGAGGGACGAGAGGGGCCCTGGCACCCTCTGGCACTGCAGGAACAGCAGCAGGAGGAGCTTTGTGAGCCCCTGAGGGGCACAGGGGTGAGCTGGGGACAGCCAGGAGTGGGAGAAAATGCCCCAAAATGTGGGATTTGTGGCCTTGGTGCCTTTAAAAGCAAGGTCAAAGCCACAGCTCTGTCAGGAGAAGAGGCAATTAGTCTCAGCACATGCCAGCAGGGGAGGGACAAATTGGAGAACAGCGAGGGCTGTTAAAATTAAAGTTAATCTGTCACTAATCTGTGGCTGAGAAATCCGGGAGGGAAGAAGGATGAGGCAATGTTTGTGAGGGATGGCTGGCTGCAGAGGGGCTGCTGCTCAGAAATCAGAGCAGAGCTGGGGAATTGAGCAGGGATTCATCCTGCCTGGACTCAGAGCCTGTGCAGGACACTGGAAGCTGTGCTCCAAGGGAAATGGGTGGGAAATTTCTCAGTTTGGGGCTGTTTTTCCCATTCCTGCACTAGGAATGGTCACAGCTCCAAGGTGTCTGTACAGGGCCAGGAGCTGGGCAATCAGAGCAGCAATCAGAGCTGAGCTGGGGAATTGAGCAGAGATTCATCCTGCCTGGACTCAGAGCCTGTGCAGGACACTGGAAGCTGTGCTCCAGGGGAAATGGGTGGGAAATCTCCCACTTTGGGGCTGTTGTTCCTGCACTAGGAATGGTCACAGACAGAGCTGCCAGAGCTCCAGGAAGGTTTGGACAATGCTCTCAGGCACAGGGAGGGATTGCTGGGGTAAGGCTTGATTTAATATTTTATGATATATATTATATTAAAACTATACTAAAAGAATAGAAGAAAGGATTTCATCAGAAGGCTGGCTAAGAATAGAATGGCAAAGAATGATAACAAAGGTTTGTGGCTCGGCTCTCAGTCCGAGCCAGCTCCCTGTGATTGGCCATGAATTAGAAACAACCACATGAGACCAATCCCAGATGCACCTGTTGCATTCCACAGCAGCAGATAACCATTGTTTGCATTTTGTTCCTGAGGCCTCCCAGCTTCTCAGGAGGAAAAAATCCTAAGAAAAGAATTTTCCATAAAAGATGTCTGCGACAGGGGTTCAGAGGGAGCTGCCCTCCTCAGCCCCCCCTGTATCCATGAGGAAAAGCAGAGGAGGAAAAGCAGAACCTCCTTTAAGGACAATGAGCAAGCAGGAGTTTAATTTGCACGTTCTGAACAAGCTGCTGGAGGTGCTGATGTCCCTGCCCAGAGCTCTGAGGGAAGGAGATTAGGCTCTTGAAGTTAAAATTAGGTTTTGTGGAATATTCCTCCCCTCCCCTGTCTGAAGGCAGCTGTGTCACAGCTGAGTCACGATGTCCTCCCGAGCCTGGGGCCCTGGTTCTGCCATCCACGCTGGGAATTTGGGTTTGCTGCAGCCACACCAGTGCTTGGGTGGGTACATTTGGGTAGGATGGGCATGAATGAAAGGATTTGGGTGTGATGAGTCGGAGTGAAAGGATCCCATCCACGCTGGGAATTTGGGTTTGCTGCAGCCTCACCGGTGCTTGGGTGGGTAAATTTGGGTGTGATGAGCCTGAATGAAAGGATTTGGAAGTGCTTAATCATGGTAGAGGAGTTGTGGAGCAGCACCACTGAGAAAGTGGCTTTGTCCCACCCAGGAGAGCTCCCAGCTTTGGAGGGACAAGCTCACAAATTGGGGATTTCTGGCTAAGATGGACCCATTTGGTGGCATTTGGGGACAACACACAAGGCTGCCCAGCTCTGCAGGGAGGACACGAGGGAAAGCAGCACAGGGCCAGGGTGGTGGCCCTGTGTGCACAGAGGGTTAATCTCTCTGCTGACCCATTCTGGGGTTGTGAAGCTAATGGAGCATCCCTAACCAGGCCAGCTGCAGGGCTGTTGTCACTCAGCAGAGCCATATGGGCAGTGCCTCGCCCTATAAATCCCCTTATTGTGCTGTTTGTCTCTGCAGATTGGCCACTGGCACGTCTCCGAAGGGCTCAGCATGGACAACAGGATCTTCTCCTCCAACATTTCCGACAGCCTCTTCAACACCACCCTGATTGTCACCACCATCCTGGTAAGGGAGGGGGGCACCTGCAGTCCCCCCACGGGCCCAGCCCTCAGGTGTGGTGGTGTCCACAGGGGTCTGAGGGTGAGGGAAGAGATGAGGATCTGACTCCATGTTTCAGAAGGCTTGATTTATTATTTTATTATATATATTATATTAAAACTATACTAAAAGAATAGAAGAAAGGATTTCATCAGAAGGCTGGCTAAGAATAGAAAAAGAAAGAATGATAACAAAGGTTTGTGGCTTGGACTCTGTCCAAGCCAGCTGGGCTGTGATTGGCCATTAATCAGAAACAACCACATGAGACCAATCCCAGATGCACCTGTTGCACTCCACAGCAGCAGATAACCATTGTTTGCATTTTGTTCCTGAGGCTTCTCAGCTTCTCAGGAGGAAAAATCCCAAGGAAAGGATTTTCCATAAAAGATGTCTGTGACACTCAGGGGTGGGCTCAGCTGAATCCTATCCCTGCCCCTCAGCCCTGCACTGGGCTGATTTCACACTGAAAGTCTCCAGGTACAGCCTGGGGCACAATTCCTGCCTGAATTCAGCTCAGGTCGATGCTCCATATGGAAATGGCATTGGGTGGGTTCAGAGGGTTCATATTTGATGGGTTCAGAGGGGGCTGGGGTGGGAACAGGCTGCCAGTTTGCACCCAGAATGGGGATCTTGTTTGGTGTGCAGCTGCTGAGTTGGAAGAGACAGTGGTCCCTTCTACCCATAAAATATAAAAATATTACCCATATTTTATAAAAATTATAAAAATTGGCCAAGATGGGCAGGATTTTTATGAAAACTTGGCATGTACAGGCACCACTCTCTACGTTCAACACCTTCCCTTCCAGGTGCTGCCTGTCCAGTGATTTTTCTTGCTCCTTTTTTAAAGACATCCAAACTCCTGCCTGTCTCCTCACAAAGTTTGTTGGAAAGAGGACAGGCTGGAGAAGTGGCTCTGTGCCAGGACAGATTGAAGTCTGGATGTCCTGCCATGACTCACTGGGCTGCTCTTGCTCTTCCCAGCTGGAAACAGCCCCAAAATCATCATCCCTCAGCCCTGCTTAGTGTCCTAAACCAGGATAAATCTGCACCTCTACACAGCAGGGGCCAGGGAGCACCAGTGTGGAGACATGAGCTCCCAGTCTTTCCTCATCCAGTTTGAGAGGGATCCATTGTGCTGGGATGTGCTTTTGGGGGTTAGAACTGGATGTTTTCTAAGGTTTGGGGTTAGAACTAAAAGTTTTCTGAGGTTTGGGGTTAGAACTAAACATTTTCTAAGGTTTGGGGCTAGAACTGGATGTTTTCTAATATTTAGGGTTAGAACCAGACATTTTCTAAGCTTTGGAGTCAGAACTGGATGTTTTCTAAGCTTTGAGGTTAGAACTAAACATTTTCTAAAAGTTTGGAGTTAGAACTGGATGTTTTCTAATGTTTGAGGTTATAACCAGACATTTTCTAATATTTGGGGTTAGAGCTAAATGTTTTCTAATATTTGGGGTTAGAACCAGATGGTTTCTAATGTTTGGGGTTAGAACTAGACATTTTCCCATCTTTGGGGTTAGAACCAGCCATTTTCTAAGGTTTCTCCCAACCCCACCCCATGAGCTCTGCCCTCCCTGCTCGGTGCTGGCGGGACGCCTCGGCTAAGATGGGAATGACAGCTGCCCAGTTTCACTGCAGGAAAACCCTTACTTAATGCTGAAGTGGAACCACCAGGAGCTGGAAGGCAACGACCGCTACGAGGGTTTCTGCGTGGACATGCTGAAGGAGCTGGCCGAGATCCTGCGCTTCAACTACAAAATCCACCTGGTGGGCGACGGCGTCTACGGCGTCCCCGAGGCCAACGGCACCTGGACGGGGATGGTTGGGGAGCTCATAGCCAGGGTGAGTGGATTAATTGTTAATTAAAACTCTGCTCTGATGGGCTTTGGCGCTGCAAAGCCGCCGTGCTTTGTTGTGATGAGGATGGGTTGGGTTTTTCCTGCGCTTCAACTACAAAATCCACCTGGTGGGCGACGGCGTCTGTGGCGTCCCCGAGGCCAATGGAACCTGGACAGGGATGGTTGGGGAGCTCATAGCCAGGGTGAGTGGATTTGCTGCTCTGTTAAACTCTGCTCTCATGGGCTTTGGCGCTGTAAAGCCTTTGTGTTTCGTGGTGATGAGGATGGGTTGGGTTTTTCCTGTGCTTCAACCACAAAATCCACCTGGTGGGCAACGGCGTCTACGGCGTCCCCAAGGCCAATGGAATCGGGACAGGGATGGTTGGGGAGTGCATAGCCAGGGTGAGTGGATTAATTGTTCTTTAAAACTCTGCTCTGATGGGCTTTGGTGCTACAAAGTCACCGTGTTTTGTAGTGATGAGGATGGGTTGGGTTTTAGTCCGTTTTGGGAAGGTTGGAGCAGAGGGTTTGTGTGGCATTCACACAATGGATCCCTGGATTTCCACATCCCTGTTTTTTCTCCTGGGAAGCTGAGAAGCCTCAGGGAAAAATGAACACGATAATTGTGGTGGTGTTTGAGGGTCACCAGGATGAGGGAAGAGATGAGAATCTTGACTCCATGTTTCAGAAGGCAGATTTGTTATTTTATGATAAATATGATATTAAAAATGCTACACAAAAACTATACGAAAAGAAAGATCCCTGGATTTCCACATCCCTGTTTTTTTTCTCCTGGGAAGCTGAGAAGCCTCAGGGAAAAATGAAAGCAATAATTGTGGTGGTGTTTGAGGGTCCCCAGGATGAGGGAAGAGATGAGAATCTTGACTCCATCTGATTTATTATTTTATGATATATATTATATTAAAAATTCTACACTAAAACTATACTAAAAGAAAGAGAAAGGAGACATCAGAAGGCTGGCAAAGTATGAATAATAAAAACCTGTGACTACTTAGCGCCTCGACACAGCTGGACCGTGATTTTCCAGATCTTCCAAGTGATGCTCATTTTCCAGATCTTTCCTCCCTGGAAAATGAGCATCACTTCACTCTGTGGTTTATTTGGCACAGTGGAATTTGGTTGGGAGCTGGGGATTGAAGTTGAGGATGGAAGGATTGAAGCTCGGGATGGAAGTTTGAGGGTTTTGGAGGTCTTTTCCATGGTTCTGTGGTCTTTAAGGATCCAGGATCCCTAGAAATGCCCACTGGCACCTCCTGCTTCTCCCCCTGCATCCTCACGATGCAGGGCGATGCTCATCCCACTTCAGGAGTTTCAGCTGAGCGTTTGAGGTCAGCTGGGACAGCTCTTTGTCTGCAAGAGGGAGGGATTTTGTGTTTTGTGAGGGTCACAGACAGGGCACTGAACAGCCTGGAGACTCCCCTGAGCTCCCCCTGTCTCTGGGGTCACCCATCCCTGAGCAGTCACTCTCGGTGCCAGCTGAGATCCCACCTCCATCTGCTCCTCTCCAAGAGCTTCTGTGAGGCTGTTTGCAAATGCTCCAGGCTATTGGCACCGTTTTTATCCATTTTTGTGTCTCTGTGTGTGTGTGCACACACAATTACACTCCTGCAACATTCCTTTGGGGAAAAGGAAGGAGCTGAGACCTCAAAAGAAAGGAACAGCCAGCAAACTTTTGGCCTCCTAACCTTGTCAGTGCCTCTTCATTAAATGGGACCTTCTGGAAGGTTGTTTTTCTCCAGTGATGAGCATTTTAGCGTTATCTTCACACAGAAACCGTTTGTTTCTTCTGCAGCTCAAGCAGGGTTTATTTAAGAAAGTTTTTTACTTCTTCTGCAGGGCAGAGCTGTCAGAGCCTGTGAGGCTGGATCACAAATTGGGGAAGAGAAACAGCTTTGTCTCTTGTTATCCCTATATCCCTGAGAGTTTTTATGATGGTTTCAGAAAGTTTTTGATCAATTTATTCAGGGCTGCCTGGGATGTTGGTTTTTGAGGGCATTTCACTGCCCAAGGGGCTTCTGTCCATCCTTGACAGTCAGTCCCCAAGGAAGTTCATCCTTGTTTACCCCTGTCCCATGGCATCCAGCAGATCCTGTGTTGGGTGCACATATTCCTCTTTCAGTGGATTTATATAAATTATATATTTATATGTTTATATTTTATTATATGGTTTTATATTTAATTATTATATATTATATAGAATATTATATAAATATTTGTATATTTATATATTTATATTCTATTTAATTTTATATATATATATATATTTCTAATTTTATTCTGCCCCTTTAGGACACAAAGGGGATCAGCTGGGGCACAAACCTCTCACAAAAGTCCCCAGTCCTTCCCAAAAATGAAAGCTCTGCCTGTGTCCAGCACAGTGTCAGTGTAGGAAAATAATTTCGCCTTGATCCTGATCAGCCATCAGAAAATAAAGTTTGACTCACACTCACTTAATGTGCAGGGCCAAAAGGTCACAGAATTATCCAGCCTCCCCTGTAATCCCTCTGTGGCATGGAATCTCCTCAGAGCAACTCTGGGCTATTGAGGGGAAAATGTTTCATTTTATTGCTTCTGAATTAACCAGTTATTGATTTGTTCTTAAGCCCTGGGAATTCCATCACAGCTAATTGTGCACCCTGGTATGATTGAGCAGGATGCTGGACAAACATGAATCTGTTGTTGACTCAAATTCAGCAGTACAAATCTTGTGAGCAGGTCAATAAAACAGGTTGGGAGGTGAGGAAGAGGGGATGGGATGGCTTGGGAGTGCTGCACAATTTGTGATCTGTGACCGTGTTCACAGGGGTCTAAGGATGAGACTCCATGTTTCAGAAGGCTTGATTTATTATTTTATTATATGTAGTACATTAAAACTATACTAAAAGAATAGAAGAAAGGGTTTTATCAGAAGGCAGGCTAAGAATAGAAAAAGAAAGAATGATAACAAAGGTTTGTGGCTCGGGCTCTCTGTCCAAGCCAGCTGACTGTGATTGGCCATTAATTAGAAACAACCACACGAGACCAATCCCAGATGCACCTGTTGCATTCCACAGCAGCAGATAACCATTGTTTGCATTTTGTTCCTGAGGCCTCCCAGCTTCTCAGGAGGGAAAATCCTAAGGAAAGGATTTTCCATAAAAGAAATCTGTGACAGTGATCAGCTCACAAAACAGGTTGGGGGGTGAGGAAGAGGGGACAGGGATGGCTTGGGAATCCTGCACAGTTTGTGATCACCTCATGGAGGTTTGGCCTGGAAGAAATCACCTGGAAGGACTCAGAATCACAGAATGGTGGTTTAGTTTCAACCCCCTTTACTCCTTCTACTACCCCAGGTTGCTCCAAGCCTTATCCAGCCTCGGACATCCCCAGGGATGTCACAGCCTCAGCTCCTCTGGTAATTCCATCCCAGCCCCTCATCAAGAATTCCTTCCCAAAATCTCTTTCAGTTCAAAGCCCTCTTGTCCTGTCACTCCAGTTCCAGATGAGGCGTTCCCCAAGCCCATCCTGCAGTGAGAGATGTCACAAATGCAGAAAAGCCTGGGCTAATTTGTCCCTCTGAGCAGGCAGGGCAGGGAGATTGAGCACCCAGCTCATTCCTGGAGTGAGCAGGGCACTAAAGCCACTCTGCCTGTCAGCCTTGCTGGCTCTGGCACAGACAAACAAGGGGGAACAACAAATCTTCTCATCTCCTCCTCTCTGGCATCAGAGACTTAAAGGGCATTTGGGCTGGAAGAATTACATCCTGCTCCTGGCTGCTGCAGTGCAGCTCTGGCTCAGAGTCCCTGGTGCTGCTTTTCCCCTTCTCTCCCTCCCCAGCACATCCTCGAGCTGAAATGAATTCCCCGGCTGGCACAAACCAAGGGATGCATTTTCACAGCCTCAGCCTTGTCCCACCATGCCTGGCTCGAATCTGGCCAGGATCAGAGGGGATCAAAGCCCTTTTTAAAGTGAGGGACATGAAGTTGTCCATCTTGTCCAGCCTCAGGAGCAGCAATACCAAGAACAGGGAAATCCCTTAAAGCTTTGGGGTGCTGGTTTTCCTTCCTGGTGGCCAGGCACTGCTTTCCCTTCAGTCCCAGGATGAGGGAAGAGACGAGAATGTTGACTCCATGTTTGAGAAGGCTGATTTATTATTTTATGACATATATTATATTAAAACTATACTAAAAGAATAGAAGAAATTATTTCGTCAGAAGGCTGGCTAAGAATAGAAAAGGAATGATAACAGAGGCTTGTGACTGACTGAGACAGTCTGGACAGCCCGACTGTGATTGGCCATTAATTAGAAACAACCACATGAGACCAATCCCAGATGCACCTGTTGCATTCCACAGCAGCAGATAACCATTGTTTACATTTTGTTCCTGAGGCCTCTCAGCTTCTCAGGAGGAAAAAATCCTAAGGAAAGGATTTTTCAGAAAATGTCATGGCTACACCAGCCCTGAGCTCACAGAGCTGTCCTGGGGTTTGACACATCCCCGTCCCCGAGCCTCACTCTCTGCAGTGTCCCCACAGCCTGGCACAGGGTTGGGGTCTCTGTGGGGCCTCATCTGAGCTCTTTCCCCAGCTGCTTCCTGCCATCCCATGCCGTGGGAGGCTTCTCTGGGCTCTCTTGGGGCTGGGGCTGACGTCAGGGCCCGTTCATCCCCGCCAGCTCCGAGCTGAGCCCTGGCAGAGCCGCGGCGAGGGGGCGGCTGGACTGGCAGTCCCTGCAATTTGCTCCTGGAGGATGCTTCATTGTTGTTCCTCCTCAGGAGCCTGGCTCAGCCCCCGTGTTTGGTGTCCTCTGCAGAGCCCTGATGCAGGCAGAGCCCGCGGGGATGCCAGGTAGGGCGGTGCTGGGGCAGCTTGTGTCTGGCACGCCAGCCCACCTGGGTTTGCTCTCACCCAGCGAGGCTCTGGCCTTGCTTGGGCGTGTGTTGCTGAGAGAAGTGCTGTTGCTTTTTGTCTCCACTCCCAAAAAGCTCTGGGTCTTTTTCTAAGCCTATTTCATGCCAACATTTATAGCTGCAAGTGTGCTGGCAGGATGAAAACCAGCCTCTCTTCCCCCCCATCCATCCTTTCCCTCCTGTTTTTTCCTCTCCTTGTCGGGATCTCTCGCTGCTCACAGTGACCCCGAGAAAAGTTCCAAAGTCTCTTTTCCCAGCCCAGCGCTTGAAGAAGGAGTCAGGGCTCTTAATTTCTCAGTCTCAAGGTTGTTTATTGTATCTTATCTTTAAAAAATTTTCTCCTGCCTTGCCAAGGTCAGCTCAGCAAGACAGTCCAGGCACTCTGCCTGCCCCAGGGCAGTGTTATGTCTTTATACTAAAAACTGCCTGTACAATATTTACAATTACTTTCCAATACCTATCACCTGTGTTAGACAGTGAGCTTCTACTCTAAACCAATCCAAAAGTGCCACCATCACAGCAGAAGATGGAGGCCAAGAAGGAGAAGAAGGAGAAAGGCTGGACAAGCCCAGTTCCTCCATCTTGCCATACCAAAAACCCCAAAATCTACTTTTCCACCCCCTGATAACTTCACTATTATTCTATTTAAAGTATTGTGGCTTGCTGGTCTTCATCTAAGGTTGGTAATTTGCTCCATGGGTCATAACCAAACGCACAGGGGCATTTTGGGCTCTGTGCCAGGGTCTCTGAGCCCCCTGGCGGGGTCTGGGCTGCTCAGGACAGACAGAGGGATGTCCTGGCTCCTGACATCTCCCCAGAGCCCAGACCTGGACAGAGAGCAGGGGCACAAAGCAAAATCCATTTCCCATAAAACCCCAACACCTGCTGTGCTCAGGTGGGGAGGCCGGAGGGAACTCAGGTTTGCAGAGCTCCTCTGTAGCTCCACCGAGCTCGGTGAATCACAAGAAGTTTTGTCAGGAAGCAGAGCTGAGAGCATGAAATGGATGAAATTCAGGCAGAGAATTCTTTGCATGCCATTCCCAGATCAAAGTTTGCTGCTATCAGAGATCAGCTCTTAACTTGCATGACTGAGCCTGCAGAGAGAAGAGAGAGGGGGAATGATGAGGAGCTGGAGCTCTGCTGCAGAAAGTTCTGCCCCTCTGAAAAGTGAGCAGGGAATGAGCAGAGGGAAACAACTCTGATGGAATGGCAGAAGCCCCTGGAGATGAGAGAGGGGAGTCTGAGTGCTGGGGAAGGCTGTGCTGTGTCTCTGCTCTGAGGACAGAGGGAGGGGATGGATTTGCACTGATTTTGTGTAGGGAAGAGCAGTTCAGGTTGCTGATGATGATTCAGCTACACCAAGGTGTTGTTTCTCCCCAGAGAATGGTCAGGACCCCAAACCTGGGGATGCTGCAGCTCCTTCAACAGCACCTTTAAATTTACCCCTGGACAGGAATGAAAATTTCCTGCAAGCTTTGGCATGAACCCCTTTTACCTTGGCAGTTTTACCTTCTGCTTCAGTCTGTGGCTTTGCTGGTGGGATTTGGTTTAATTTGGAGAACTGGGAGGAGAATTCTATGTCAGACCGAGCTGTGCCTTCAGCAGGGGCTTTGCTGGGAGGACAATGGCACCTACAACCCTTTAAGTAGAGACAGGAGGGGTTTGGGAAATAGGATAATGGCACCTACAACCCTTTAAGTAGAGAAGAGGGGTTTAGGAAATGGGACAATGGCCCCTACAAGCCTTTTAATTGGAGACAGGAGAGGTTTAGGAAATGGGATAATGGCACCTACAAACCCTTTAGGTGGTTTAGGAAATGGGATAATGGCACCTACAAACCCTTTAGGTGGTTTAGGAAATGGACAATGGCAGCTACAACCCTTTAAGTAGAGAAGAGGCGTTTAGGAAATGGGACAATGACCCCTACAAACCTTTTGAGTGGTTTAGGAAATGTGACAATGACACTTAGAAACCTTTAAATTGGTTTAGGAAATAGGACAATGGCACCTACAAACCTTTTAAGTGGAGACAAGAGGGGTTTAGGAGGCTTTAGGCTTTCCTCATGGATAAAATCCTCCACATGCCACGTTCCAGAGATGAACTGATCCCGTTTCAGTGATCTGCTGGTGTTTACACAGGGCTCAACTGCTCACACACCACGTTGGGATTATTGGTGCCTTTTAAACAGCCTGTGGGTAAATGTCTGCCTGTGCAGAAATTCTGCTCAGCTCCTAATTCAGTGCAGCCTGAACCTCTCAGGAATCTGTAAGAGCTGCTTGGAAACAATTCCAAAATGTCCACTGAGCATGTCCAGGCAGCCTTGCAGGGCCTGGGAGGTGTCACCTTCTCTGTGACCCCTTCTTGGGCTTGTGAGTCAGCTTCCCTTTCTTTTCCCTCTCCTTGTTCCTTTCTTTTTTCCCTCTCCTGCTTCCCTTTCTTTCCCTCCCCTGGTTTCCTTTCCTGGTTCCTTTCCTGGTTCCTTTCCTTGTTCCCTTCCTGGTTCCTTTCCTGGTTCCTTTCTTTTTCCTTTCCTTTTTCCTTTCCTTTTTCCTTTCCTTTTTCCTTTCCTTTTTCCTTTCCTTTTTCCTTTCCTTTTTCCTTTCCTTTTTCCTTTCCTTTTTCCTTTCCTTTCCCCTTTCCTTTCCTTTCCTTTCCTTTCCTTTCCTTTCCTTTCCTTTCCTTTCCTTTCCTTTCCTTTCCTTTCCTTTCCTTTCCTTTCCTTTCCTTTCCTTTCCTTTCCTTTCCTTTCCTTTCCTTTCCTTTCCTTTCCTTTCCTTTCCTTTCCTTTCCTTTCCTTTCCTCTTTCCTTTCCTTTCCTCTTTCCTTTCCTTTTTCCTTTCCTTTCCTTTTTCCTTTTTCCTTTTTCCTTTCCTTTTTCCTTCTTTTCCCTCTTCTGCTCTTCCCTTTTGCAGCTTTTCCCAGCACCTCCATCAGGCCCATGGTGCCTTGGCATCTGCACAGACCTTTTGAAATTTAGGGACAAAAAGTGCAAAGAGCTTTTTCTTTCTCCCCCATCATCTCTTTTTTCCACATGCATAATCATCTTCCTGCAAAGCAGAGAAACAAATGGATAAGGGAGTGGAGGTTTCGTTTTTACGGAAAGCAATTATGGACATTAAAAGAGCTAAAGTAATAAAAATAATATTTAAAATTCAAATCCCTTATCTATATTACAAGGGTATTAACATGAGAAGAAGTTATTTTTCTTTTTTTTCTCCCCCCTAATCTCATTTGCTTTGCAGGTCAATCTGCAAACTTTCATGCCAGTCCTCTGAATTTTATTTTATTTCTTTTTAATTTGGAGACTGATCTGCAGTTCTGGAGGTCTGGGTTTGTCAGGTTTGTGAACTCCATGGCTCAGGGGTGAGGACGCTGCTTTGTCCCCCTCCTGCTTGTACCAGAAGGGACAGCTGTGTTCAGCAGAGAGAGGGGGAGGTTGTATTTTCTATGGATTAATATAATATTTATTTGTTTTCTATGGATTAATATCATATTTATTGGTTTATAACTCCAGGTTTTAATGCGTTGAATGAATAAAAATGGCAATTGGGCTGTGAGCACTTGGGGGAAGGAGCTGCTCCAGCTTGAAAGGGAGGCAAAAAATGGGGAAAGGGAGGGAGAAATGGAGGAAATGAAGGAGAAATGGAGGAAGGGAGGGGAAAATGGGGAAAGGAAAGGCAAAATGGGGAAGTAGAGGGGAAAATGGGGAAAAGGAAGGAGAAATGGAGAAAAGGAGAGAAAAATTGGGAAAGGGAGGAGAAAAATGTAGTAAGAGAAGGAGAAATGAAGAAAGGGAGGGGAAAATGGGGAAAGAGAAGGAGCAATGGGGAAAGGGAGGGGAAAAATGGGAAAAGGGAGGGAAAATGGGGAAAAGGAAGGAGAAATTGCAAAAAGGAGAGAAAATGGGAAAAGGGAAGGGAAAATGAGGAAAGAGAGAAAAAAAATGGGGAAGGGAAAGGAAAAATGGAAAAAGGGAAGGAAAATGGGGAAAGGAAAGGTGAAGTGGGGAAAGGGAAGGAAAAATAGAGAGAAGGATGAGAACGGAAGGAAAAATGGAGAAAGGAAAGGTAAGTGGGGAAAGAGAGGGAAAAATGGGGGAAGGAAGGGGAAATTGGGGAAAAGGAGAGAAAAAACGGGGAAAGGGAGGGAAAAATGGAGAAAGGGAAGGAAACTGGAGAAAGGGAAGGCAAAATGGGGCGACTGCTCCAGACCACAGGGCGGGCTAAACTTTGGGGTGAGTTTGCTTGGGGCTGTGTGGAACCCAGCCAGGCAGGTGTGGGGAGCTCCTGCTGTCCCTGGAAGGTGGGACACCCCCCTGCGGGCCTGGGGGTGCTGTGTGGCCCCAGCTTTGCTCTTTCCCAGCATTCTGACCCTCTCCCTGTGTCCCTCCTGCCCAGAAAGCCGACCTGGCCGTGGCGGGGCTGACGATCACGGCGGAGCGCGAGAAGGTGATCGATTTCTCCAAGCCCTTCATGACTCTGGGCATCAGCATTCTCTACAGGGTCCACATGGTAAGAGCCTGATTTCAGTGCCATTTATGTCCCTCCATTATTTGCCTGCTTAGGGGAGGATAATGAACGACTCATAAAAAACATTTGGGTTTCTTATTTAAACGCAAATGCGCTCAACCTTTATTTCCTGCTTTTCTCTTTCTCTGCTGCGTGTCAGGATTGGTGAATTTCCTTCCTATTCATCCCCCAGCCCTTTGGCTTCTCTCATCACTCCTCCCAGGGCACATAATGGGGGTTTTTGGCATGGTGGGGGCTGCAGGATGGTTTTAGAGTGATTTTAAGCAGCTTTAAGGCCACTGGGTGAGGTGTGCTGAGGGCAGGTTTGGCTGGAGAGGTGCAGAAGTGTGGCTGGAATTGCAGAAACTCGGCTTGGAGTCACCTTCCAGTTGGATTTAGTGGTAAAACTGGCTGGGATATCTGTGGGTGCTCCTTGCTGGTGTTGGGGCCATTCCTGGTCCCAGCTTTGCTCTCTTGCTGCCTTCTCCCACCTGAGAAAAGAAGGGAAAAATGGGGAAAGGGAGGGAAAAACGAGGAAAGGGATGCAAAAATGGGGAAAGGGAGGGGAAAATGGGGAAAAGGATGGAAAAATGGGGAAAGGGGGGGGAAAATTGGGAAAGAGAGGGGAAAATGGGGAAAGGGAAGGAGAAATGGGGAAAGGGAAAATGAAGAAAGGGAGGTAAAACGGAGAAAAGAAGGAAAGGGAGGGAAAAATGGGGAAAGGGAGGGAGAAATGGGGAAAGGGAGGGAGAAATGGGGAAAGGGAAGGAGAAATGGGGAAAGGGAGGGGAAAATGTAGAAAACACTTCTGGTTTTCCTTTAAGGATGTGGTTTGCAGAGCAGCCCCTCAGCCTTCTCCTCCCCACCCCAAAATCCACCTCTGCAATGTCAAAAATTGCAGCTGACGTGTGCTAATCACTGCTGGGATGAGATGGAGCCTAATAAATAACCACAAATGAGCCTCTTCCTCGCTGAGGAGCTCTCTGCACACCCCGGGCTCCTTCAAATGTGATGACATTTTGTTTTCATTTCCATGTAGCTCCAGTGGCAAGTGATTTCTCAGCCCTTTCTCCTCCCCACGCCTCCAACCCAGCCACCACAGAGCCTGCGCCTCTTATCACACATAACCAAATATGGCAGCTTTAACCAGGGCTGTCATTTTTCTCAATTTCGCTGCTTGTGATACAATCAAGGCTGGATTTCTGACACAGCAGCTCTAACAGGCTTCCTCAGAGAGAAAAAGGCTTGGTTGGTTTTATTTGCTGCCCATTCTGCCCATCCAGGGGGATGTGGGGATGGCAGGAGGTGGATGAGGAGCTCTGAGCAGTCCCTGGGTTTGGCAGGGGCTGGAATCACTGCCCAGGGTCGTTTGTGCAGGGAGGGATAAATCAGAATTTACCCATTTTGCTCACATCCTGCCTCTGTGGCAGGGAATGAGGGACTGGACATGATTCTGGCTGCTCAGACCTGAAAGTCTTTGCCTCCAAAATGAGGAGATGGAGGCTGGGAGAATGCACAGCCAAGTGAGCTGAGGCTTTAAGTGGTTTGAACTGATTGCTGCAGAGGACACAAGATGGGAAGGATGGATGGAAAAACTCCTTCATTCCAGCCAGAGGAGCCTTGAGAGAGGCTGAGCCCCCTCCTGAGAGCTCTGGCAGCCAGGATCCCTCCCCACCAGAGCAGGGTGGGGGGCAATGTGCAAATGGAGCAAAAATTGGTCATTGTGAGCCCATGTGGGGGCTCCAAATGAGAGTCAGGGATCGGAGCAGCCTGTGCAGGGCTTTTACTGAGCCCAGAGGGAAAGGAAGGATCAGAATGTGCCCCTGGGGCAGGAAAATGAGGGATCTGGATGTGCCCCTGGAGCAGTGAGAGGGAAAGCACAAAAACTCAGTCTGGGGAGGCAGAAATGTTGATGTGTGCTTGGTCCAGCTGCAGGGCACCAAACCAGGGCACATCCCAGAGTATCCTGGTTCAGTGTCTCTGGGGCAGGTGTGGAAATCCTGGGATGTGTCCCTGGAGCAGGTGCGGATATCCTGGGATGGAGCAGGTGTGGATATCCTGGGATGGAGCAGGTGTGGATATCCTGGGATGTGTCCTGGAGCAGGTGTGGATATCCTGGGATGGAGCAGGTGTGGATATCCTGGGATGGAGCAGGTGTGGATATCTTGGGATGGAGCAGGTGTGGTTACCCTGGGATGTGCCCTGATTCAGAGCCCTGCAGCTGGACCAAGCCCACATCAGCATTTCTGCCTCCCCAGGCTGGTTTTTTTGCTTCCCTCTGACTTCCAGATGCAGGACAGAATTCTCTGCCCGCTTTTTTAGGGAAATCCCTTGTGAGAAATGGCGTTGATGGGGCTGACAGGGGTTCCTCCAGATTCTGCATGTTCAGGGCAGGGAGTGCTGAAAACAACAAATCCAGGGCTGTCCTCTCCTTCCCAAATGTCCCCCTTGTCCAAGCTCTCCAGTCACCAACATCTTCCCAGCAAACTGCTGCTCACTGGCTGAAAAAAAATGAAGATTTCCAAGAACAACTTAGGAGGAGGGTAAATTAATCTCTCCCACATCCATCTGAGACCTTCATCAATTATTGGACATTTTGAACATATCTATTCCAGGAAAAATAGCTCTTCCAATTAACAAAGCTCTATTGGGACTGCCTAAAAATATCTGACAGACTCCAGATATTGTCATTCCCATCTTCAAAACAGACAGATAAGAGAGAGTTTGTGCCCTCCGTGGGAACAGAATATCTTTATTCTTACCCACAACTGTGAATGAAAAGAATATGTCCCAGCAGCCTGGAAATGACTGGAGCTGAAAAGAACCAGAACTTCTACAACTGTAAAGTCACAGGAGAGATTCACTGCCAAAAAGCTGGAGATTTAAAGCTTCCAACGCAATTTCCTTAATGAGAGTAATTTATTGACAAACTGCCCCAGAAATATAAAGAAGATATCAAGGCTTTAATTGCAGAAAGGGATTTTTTCATGAGAGATTCTCACAGGGGGAGGCTCTGGCAGGGTCTGTGAGCTCCCTGCCAGCTCTGGGGTGCCAGGGAGGGTCAATCCCTGGAATGATGAGCTCAGGAGCTGCACACCTTGCTGGCTCCCCAGGGCCTCATTTCATCCTTGAGGAGGAATAAGGAGTTACTGAGCTGCTGAGGAAGAGGGGAACCAAAGTCTGAGGGGCGATGCACAGGAGAGATTCACTGCCTAAAGCTGGAGATTTAAAGCTTCCAACGCAGTTTCCTTAATGAGAGTAATTTATTGACAAACTGCCCCAGGAATATAAAGAAGACATCAAGGCTTTAATTGCAGAAAGGGATTTTGTCATGGCAGGATCTCACAGAGAGGCTGTGCCAGCTCTGGGGTGCCAGGGAGGGTCAATCCCTGGAATGATGAGCTCAGGAGCTGCAGCCTGTGCCCTGCACTCTTTGCTGCCTCCCCAGGGCCTCATTTCATCCTTGAGGAGGAATAAGGAGTTACCGAGCTGCTTGAGCTGCTGAGGAAGAGGAGGAGCAAAGTTTGAGGGGCTCCCAGGAGAGCCAGAGGGAACAGCTGGAATTTGGGGGAGATCTGGCCTCTCCTGAGCTTCAGGGAGAAGGGGAAACAATGGAGGATGCAAATAAAAGAGGATTTATGGGAGTTTAAGACAAGTTGGGCTAAGCAAAAGGGAGAGCTCTGGCAGTGCCACCCTTGGGCAGGTGGGCAGGTCCTCAGATTAACTTTAAATCAATTCCCAAGGAAAAGTTCAGGTTCTCAGATTAATTTCCAGTCAATTCCCAAGGAAAATTTCAGGTCCTCAGATTAACTTTCAGTAAATTCAGGTCCTCAGATTAATCCTTGGGAATTGAAGTAAAGTTAATCTGAGAACCTGAACTTTTCCTTGGGATTTGACTTAAAGTAAAGCTGAGAACCGTAATTTTTCCTTGGGAATTCACTGAAATTTAATCTGAGAACCTGAATTTTTCCTTGGGAATTCACTGAAATTTAATCTGAGGATCTGAATTTTTCTTTGGGAATTGACTTAAAGTTAATCTGAGAACCTGAACTTTTTCTTGGGAGTTGACTAAAAATAATCTGAGGACCTGAACTTTTCCTTGGGAATTGACTTAATCTGAGAACCTGAACTTTTGCTTGGGAGCTGACTTAATCTGAGAACCTGAACTTTTCCTTGGGAATTGACTGAAAATTCATCTGAGGACCTGAATTTTCCTTGGGAATTGACTTTAAATTAATCTGAGCATGGATGCTGAACCACTGCTCCTCAACCCATCCATTTGCCCAAATCCTCCCCAGGCCAGACCCTCTAAAATTGCTCATCCCAGAATGGTTTGGCTTGGAAGGGACCTCAAAAACCCCTTCATTTCCAACCCCCTGGGACCGTGCAGATCCCAAAACCTCATCCTGGAGGATGCAGGCACGGGCTGTGGTGTGGTGCTGGGTTTTTCCTGCAGGCAGGGTTTGCTGGGGAAGGTTCCTGACACCTTGCAGGTTCCCAGATGGTGCCTGGAGCCGAGGATTTCACAGGATCCTGGGTATTTTTAGCAGGGGAAGATTTTTGTGCAACAACTGTTGCCTTTTCTAGCAACGGCTCGAGTCTCCAGCCGAACTGCCAGGACCTTGTGAAAATCAGGTTTTGCATAACATTTAGTAGTAAAACAGCAAGATTTGGATGTGGAATTTAAAATTCTGGTCTAAGTCTGGGGAAGGAAAAAAAAAAAATTAAAAAAACCTTTGCAAAGCTCTTCCTCGTGGGAAGCTTCCCAGTTACCGGTGTGGAGCTGTTTTAGGGATGCCAGGACTGAATGTGTGGTTTGGGACAGAAAATTCAAGTTTCTATGAGCTATGGGATCATCTCCCTTGGCTGTGCTTGAGCTTTTCTTTCCTTTCAGAGGAGCTGCATCCACAGAGCTGGTGCTGACAGGAGAAATACACCTCAGATGGGAGGTGTTTGGCTTTTTGAGAAACTTCTCCAAAAAAAATTATTCTCCCTCTTTTGCACAAATATGGTGACGTTTGATGATTTTCTGGTGGTGGCAGCATCCTTGTGAAAGTATCAAATGAAGATCAACCTGCTTTTTCTAGCAGTGAAGCCTCATTTTTTATTTTTTTTTTTTAAGGAAAGGTGGTTTGCTGAGGAAAAAACCAGGAAATTCTGACGCATCCTGGAGATAAAAATATCCTGTTCGCTGAGATAAAAGTAATAATTTTATTGGGGTTTTTGTAAAAGAAGAAACTTTGCAAGGCCAGAGGGAGAAGTTTTGAAATTTATTTTTTTTTCGTTTTGCTTCACAGATATATTTCCCTGTGAATTCTTTTCTGCCCAGTTAAATGTGGGGTGGACAAGGATGGGGGGTACAGCAAACCCTGCCAGGGAGGGACAGAATGCTGTGACTGCCTCGTTTTTCTCTCAATTCATCTCTTTCTTTGCCTGGAGGAACAAAAATGGGGAGAAAAACAGATTTAGGGGATGAATGCAGTGGGGAGATGCTGCAGGACTCATTTGTGAGGTTGCTGTCACTTGTTTGCCCTGCAAGGCCATTCCAAAGCCTGGTTTATCCCCCTTCTCCTGTTTATTTCTCCTGTTTATCCCTCTTTCTCCCATTTACTCCCCTTCTCCTTTTTTGTTTTCCTTTATTTCCCTTCTCCTTTTTGTCTCTTTCTCCCATTTATTTCCCTTCTCCCTTTTACATTTTTTGCCTCATTTATCCCCTTTCTTCCATTCATCCCTTTCTCCCATTTATTTCCTTTCTTTCACTTATCCTCCTTCTCCCTTTTGGCCCCCGTCCCCTTTTTATTCCCCTTTCTCCCATTTATCCCCCTTCGATGTTTATCCCATTTCTCCCATTTATCCCCTTTGCCCCATTTCTCCCCCTTTCTCCCATTAATCCTCTTTGCCCCATTTTCCCCCTTTCTCCCATTTCTCCCCTTCTCCCATTTATTTCCCTTCTCCCATTTATCCCCTTTGCCCCATTTCCCCCCTTTCCCCCATTTATCCCCCCTCTCCCATTTATCCTCCTTTTCCTTTTTATTCCCCTTTCCGCCATTTATCTCTCTTCTTCCATTTATCCCCTTTTCCCCATTTCTCCCATTTCTCCCCCTCTCCCATTTATTTCCCTTTATCCCATTTACCCCCTTCTCCCATTTATCCCATTCCCCTTTTTATTCCTATTTCTCCCCTTTCCCCCATTTATCCACGTCCCTCCTGCAGTGCCACCAGCGCTGGCAATTTCCCTCTTGCCCTTCTAGAGCTATTCCCACCTCTTCCAACCCTCTCCTTTGCTTTTCCCCTCTCCAGGGCCGCAGACCCGGTTACTTCTCCTTCCTGGACCCTTTTTCTCCGGGCGTCTGGCTCTTCATGCTGCTCGCCTACCTGGCCGTCAGCTGCGTCCTCTTCCTGGTGGCTCGGTAATGTCGCGGTGCCTTTCCCTTCCTCGCGGTGCCACCTAGTGTCCCTGCAGGCCCAGAGGGACACGGGGACATCCTGTGCCCCCAGCTGCCCGGCATGGGCTGGCACAAAGCATCCCTGCCCCCTGTGCCAGCTGGGGCTGAGGTTTGTCACCATGTCCCAGCTGGGGCTGAGGTTTGTCACCATGTCCCAGCTGGGCACTGAGGTTTGTCACCATCCCAGCCCTGTGCCAGCTGGGCACTGAGGTTTGTCACCATCCCAGCCCTGTCCCAGCTGGGCACTGAGGTTTGTCACCATGTCCCAGCTGGGCACTGAGGTTTGTCACCATGTGCCAGCCCTGTGCCAGCTGGGCACTGAGGTTTGTCACTGTGTCCCCACACTGGGATGGCCGCCATGCCCTGGGGCAGGATGTGTTTGGCCACAGTGGAGCCCAGAGGTGGTGGGAGAAGGTTTTGGAGAAGGTTTTGGTGCTGTTTAAATGCTCCCTCAGAAGATTTTTTGCCCCTTTGTCCCGAGGTTTGGAGGCTTTGGAGGCTGTTAGGAACCTGCAAATCCATTCTGAGGTGTGGGCATGAATTCCACCACGAATTCCAGTGATGTCTGGCTCCCCAGTTTGTGGAGCACAGGGAAGTTCATGGGTACCTTTGATCAGCTGAATGCAGAGCCTGGCTCAGCAGCTCTCAGCTCCATTCCCCTGTGACCAATTCCAATTTCAATCAGTCTCAAAACACCTCTCTGAGTGCTCACCCCAACACAGCCCCCATGGAGCTCCAGTGCTGCTCTCCCTGCCCTGCCCACAGCCCTGTGGAGGGGCTGTCACAGGCACAGTGTGCCAGGGACTGTTCAGGGCTCCCTGGCTCTTTGGGGACCCCTCAGTGCCCAATTCCCATTGCACAGGGACCCTCAGTGCCCAATTCCCATTGCACAGGGACCCTCAGTGCCCAATTCTCCTTGCACAGGGACCCTCAGTGCCCAATTCTCCTTACACAGGGACCCCTCAGCGCCCAATTCTCCTTTCACAGGGACCCTCAGTGCCCAATTCTTGTTACACAGGTACCCCTCAGTGCCCAATTCTCCTTGCACAGGTACCCCTCAGTGCCCAATTCTCCTTGCACAGGGACCCTCAGTGCCCAATTCTCCTTGCACAGGGACCCTCAGTGCCCAATTCTCCTTGCACAGGGACCCTCAGTGCCCAATTCCCATTACACAGGGACCCCTCAGTGCCCAATTCTTGTTACACAGGGACCCCTCAGTGCCCAATTCTCCTTGCACAGGGACCCCTCAGTGCCCAATTCTCCTTGCACAGGGACCCTCAGTGCCCAATTCTCCTTGCACAGGGACCCCTCAGTGCCCAATTCTCCTTGCACAGGGACCCTCAGTGCCCAATTCTCCTTGCACAGGGACCCTCAGTGCCCAATTCCCATTACACAGGGACCCCTCAGTGCCCAATTCCCGTTACACAGGGACCCCTCAGTGCCCAATTCTTGTTACACAGGGACCCCTCAGTGCCCAATTCCCATTGCACAGGGACCCTCAGTGCCCAATTCTCCTTGCACAGGGACCCTCAGTGCCCAATTCTCCTTGCACAGGGACCCCTCAGTGCCCAATTCTCCTTGCACAGGGACCCTCAGTGCCCAATTCTCATCATACAGGGACCCTCAGTGCCCAATTCTCATCATACAGGGACCCTCAGTGCCCAATTCTCATTACAAATTGGGACAGTGCTGTCACTGGCTCCCTCAGCGTGGCTGAAGCTGCCATCCTGACAGGGCATTAATGGGTTCTTCGAGTGCTGTTACAGCCTCAGAAATGCAGGTCTGGAGAAACCATTGAATTATGCACAGCTGGTGCCTCTTCAGCCCCTTCCTCATGTTTTAAATATGATGCTCCAAAAAGGTGCCTTTGCCCAGCTCCCCTCTGGGGAGGGAGCTTTGGCTGCTGCTCCCTGCCTTGCTCAGCAGGAAGGAGCTCTTGGCCCTGTGAGCTGCAGACTCTCCAGAGCTCTGGGGTTTGCTGCCAGTGCTTGATCCACCATGGAGGGTCTGCAGGAAATAACCTCCTCGTGCTGCCTGGCACACAGTGAGAGAGGAGATGCAGGGATGGAAAGAGCTCCCTGATATTGGCTAAATGTGATGTGAGCTGGCACAGCCCTGCAGCTGTTTTGGCAGTAGCCCCAAAATGACCCTCCCAGGCCCCAGATTTCTTAGCTAGAGCAGTATGGAGCGCAGCACATTAATTAGCAGACTTTCTTAGCAACCAGGGAACTGGAAACAGCAAAAGAGAAAGAGATGCAGTCACAGCAGTGACAGGCTCAGACATTTCCCATTCCCACCTCTGTCCTGTCCCTGAAGGATGGGATGCTTTGAAACAGCAGCACTCAGCTTCCAGCTCCAGCTCAGACCTTCTCAGAGCAACCCTTTGCACCAACAGAGTTTTCCTTGATGGTTTAATGCAGTCAGGGCTCAAACACTTTGCGTTTGAACTTCCCATCAGTGCTCGTGCTCCGGCAGGGAGCACAGCCAGAGATGTTTGATTTCCACTTCCCATCAAGTCCGTGCACATCTGGAGCTCCTGCTGTGGTGTGGATCTGCAGGACGCACGCAGAGCTGCCCACAGCAGAGCCTCTCAAAGTTTTGTGCAAATCTTTACAAGAAAGCCTCTGGCTCCTGAGCCTTCGAGCAAACGTTTCACACAGCTCTGAGCCCTGGGCCTCAACTGACAGCAAAGCATTTCCTCCTCAGAAAGCTCTGCCTCCAGGAGAGCTGGAGCTTCACAGCTTTCTTCTCTTTTGTGTTTTTTTTTTTAGAGTGTCCCATTTCCCAGCGCGTTCCCTGAGCTCTCCTTTTCTCCTCCTTTCAGGCTGACACCGTACGAGTGGTACAGCCCCCACCCCTGCTCCCAAGGTCGCTGCAACCTCCTGGTGAACCAGTACTCGCTGGGGAACTCGCTGTGGTTCCCCGTGGGGGGGTTCATGCAGCAGGGCTCCACCATCGCCCCCCAGGCTCTGTCCACGCGCTGCGTCAGCGGCGTCTGGTAAGGAGGGCAGCCCTTCCTCCTTCCAGGGGGCTTTCTCTGGGCAGAGGGATGTGCAGGAGGGAATTCTTCATGGGAAGGGCTGTGGGACATTGGGAGGAGGTGTTCGAGGAGGACTGGATGTGGCTCTCACTTGTCTGGGTGACCCATGGGGACTGATGGTTTTGGAGGGATGTGACCGTGTTCACAGGGGTCTGAGGATGAGGGGAGAGACGAGGATCTGACTCCATGTTTCAGAAGGCTGATTTATTATTTTATTATATATATTATATTAAAACTATACTAAAAGAATAGAAGAAAAGATTTCATCAGAAGGCTGGCTAAGAATAGAATAGAAAAGGAATGATAACAAAGGCTTGTGGTTTGGACTCTCTGTCCATGACAGCTGGGCTGTGATTGGCCATTATGTCGCAGACATCTTTTTATGAAAATCCTTTTCTTAGGATTTTTCTTCTTGAGAAGCTGAGAGGCCTCAGGAACAAGATGTAAACAGTGATTACCTGCTGCTGTAGAATGCAACAGGTGATTGGCCTATCTTAGATGTTTACAATTAATGGCCAATCACAGCCCAGTTAGCTTGGACTCTCTGTCCGAGACACAAACCTTTATTATTCATTCCTTTCTATTCTTAGCTTAGCTAGCCTTCTGAGATGAAACTTTTCCTTCTATTCTTTTTACTATAGTTATATTGTAATATATATATCATAAAATAAAAAATCAAACCTTCTGAAATATGGAGTCAGATCTACATCTCTTCCTTCATCCTGAAAACCCCTGTGAACATGGTCACAGCCATTAATTAGAAACAACCACATAAGACCAATCCCAGATGCACCTGTTGCATTCCTCAGCAGCAGATAATCAATGTTTACATTTTGTTCCTGAGGCCTCTCAGCTTCTCAGGAGGAAAAATCCTAAGGAAAGGATTTTTCATAGAAGATGTCTGTGACAGAGGGATTTTGCAACCTCAGTGATTCTGGGATTCTGCGAGGCAAAGGGTGGGGATGGAGAGCAGATTTCCTGGGGGAAACCACACCTTCCCTTCCCTCCCCTTAGGTGGGCATTCACCTTGATCATCATCTCCTCCTACACGGCCAACCTGGCGGCGTTCCTGACCGTGCAGAGGATGGACGTGCCCATCGAGTCCGTGGATGACCTCGCTGACCAGACCACCATCGAGTACGGCACCATCCACGGCGGCTCCAGCATGACCTTCTTCCAAGTAAACCCAATTCTTTGGCTGCCTGGGGGGGCAGGGGGTGCACAGGGCTCCCCTCAATCACTTTGGGGTGTCGCCTGAGCCTGCTGTGCCCCTGTGTCACTCCAACTCTGGAGAGATCCCTGCACAGGATGAATGGTGGGAGAGGCACGGTGGAGGACACAGAAAGGGAATTCAACAAGGAATTCAAATTTTCACGGGTCTCCACATGGTTTTAGCTTTTCTTTGAGAGTCTTTCAGGTGGGATAAGCAAAGAAACATTTGCACAACCCAGGCAAAGTGTTGGAGCCTGTGTGAGGTCAGTGGCACTGAAATAAGTCAAGTGTATGCAAAGTTATGCGGGCCATTTAGCCCAATTTAATTTTTATCTTCCCCGTTCTGCTCAGAAGGGAAATAAATGAGTGAATCTTTTCTGCAGCACTCTGAAACGCACAAAGAACCGCTTGAGGATTATTTATTTATTTATTGCTTGTTGAAATTCCAAAAGGAGAGAAAGCTTGTTCTCACTCTTTCGCCTCACTCTGAGTCTGAACTGAATTTGGAAGGCTGGGAAATCTCTGGAGCCAGCCTGAGCTTTTCAGGCCAACTTTATGCTCTTCAGGGGTATGGAAAAGAGCTACTTTTAAGCCAGACTTTACATCTAAAATGAGCTTAGCAGGGCCTAAGTGAGGGGGGTGGTTGTATACGAGGGGCTCACTTGAGGAAAGCTTTCAAGTTTAAACCCCTGGCTGTGTCTGTGCACTGCCTGGCAGTGAGGAAACGAGAGAGGAAATTAGGAAAAGAGGGTTTTGTCCTATTTGTGGTGATTTAAACTGTGTTGAGATCCATTTTCCTCTGGTGTAAGGATGGGGAGGTTAAATAGTGATGATAACTGCCTCCATCCCCCTCCCTTCCTGGGTGCACGAAAGAATGTTTGTCCCCTCCTGAGGCACCTTGTCCTGGCAGTGCTTCCCCTGACACTGACACACAGTTTAAGGTCTAAAAATGCAGTGAAACAGAACCAAACCCCCCCTGCTCATCTGTCTCCTGCCCAAGTGGCTGCACCCAGAGGACAGAGCTGGACAGATGAGGACAGGAACTGGGTCAGCAGCAGATTCCCTGAGGCTCTCCAGCATCGCTCACCAGCCACAGAAAACGAGCCCTTGACAGTATGAAAATGCTCATGCAGAGCAGGGTATGTTTATATTCAGTCTTTGTGCAAGCAGCTTTCACTCTCTGCTCTGCACAGGCATAAGAGATTCATCATTCTCAGCTCTCTTTTCATCAGACCAAGGTGGTTCAGCCACCAGCCAGCTCTGAGGATTTGGGGCTGGCTGAGCTTTGGTTTATTGCAATCAATGACAAAAAAACTCCAGTCCTTTTCAGCAAGCACTTTAAGTTCCCTCACAGGGGGGTGAACCAAATCTGGATTATTTTTTGAATTAAATTTGTGAGCAACAATCTGCAGAGAGCTTTTGTGCTGCCCCCAGCCCTCAGTGCCCTCCTCAGGGTGCTGGAGTCTGGCTCTGACACCGAAGAACTGTTGGGACAGTGTTTGAGGGATGGTCAGTATGGTGTGAGCACCCAGAGGTTTCAATCAACCAACCAAGCAGGAGCTGATTTTTGTGTGTTTTTGATATGTGGTCACAAAAATTATGATTTTTTTTTTCTAAAATTGAATTTAGTTTGTTTTGCCAGACTTTGTTGGAATTTGGGTGTTTCATGCCCAGCTTTTCCAACAAACTCTCAACACATTTGGGCCTCTTTGAGATAAACAAAGATGAGGCACCAAAATCCTTCCTGAGTCTGAAACCAGATTTGATTCCTCTCTCCATTGTGGCTTTTCTGCAGCAGTGCCTGTTATGGAGGTTTAATTTTATGGGTCTGTTCTGGTTTGAAAGCAAAGCCAGTGAGAGACTTCAAGTCAGAAATAAAATTTATTAGGAAAAAGGGAAAAGAAAACCAAAATACATGCAATAATACAAAAGAAAAAACCACTGATGGGGTCAGAATGCAACCTGACCCCCTGTTGGTCAGGGTGTTGGTAGCAGTCTAGTTGGATTGGTGGCTGCAGCCCTCCTGGAGTGGCAGATGTGGGTCTGGTGGAGCTGGGATGCTGTAGAAAGGGTGTAGTAAAGATCCAGTGGAAAAGACAGTCATTCTTCTGGGAATCAAGTGGAAAGACTGCCTGTTCTGTCACAAACCCCAGATTATGTCCAGGCGGAGATGCTTAGCTCCTCCCCCTGGGTGGAGCATCTCACAATGGGCTGATATCATTTTGTGAGCCATGTAGCGGTCCATTAAACAGAAATGGCTCCTGGAGGGAGTTCTGTCACAAACCCCAGATTATATCCAGGTGGGGATGCTTGGCTCCTCCCCCCTGGAGCATCTCACAATGGGCTGTTATCATTCTGAGTCATGTGGTGGGTTCATTAAACAGAAATAGCTCCTAGAGGGAATTGTCTCTGAGTCATGCAGCAAGGCATTGATGGACCCATTAACAGGAGATAAGGAAAAAATGCCCCTGCTGCTTTCAGCAGCTCTTGACTGGTGTCCTAGTTTGAAAAGGAAGTGAGTTGTTTGGGAGTTTGTGGTCGATAGAATATATCTTAATATTGTAACCTAGGACCAGCTCCTCCTGGTTTCAGCAGCTCTTGGCGATGGTGTCCTGGTTTGAAAAGAAAGCGAGTTTTTTGGGAATTTGTGGTCAATATCTTAATATTGTAACCTAGGACGGGATCTAATTTACCCCAAAATCTCCTCCCTGAGCCGTGGCTGCCTCTTTCCCCCCCTGCAGAACTCCCGCTACCAGACGTACCAGCGGATGTGGAATTACATGTACTCCAAGCAGCCCAGCGTCTTCGTGAAGAGCACGGAGGAAGGGATCGCGCGCGTGCTGAACTCCAACTACGCCTTCCTGCTGGAGTCCACCATGAACGAGTATTATCGGCAGCGCAATTGCAACCTCACGCAGGTCGGGGGCCTTCTGGACACCAAGGGCTACGGGATTGGCATGCCCGTCGGTAGGCAGTGAAGAACAATTCTAGTCCTTCTCGGCTGTCGGCAGAGGACCGGAGCGTTCCAAAGGCTGCGCCGGCTCTAAAAGCCAACGTTGCATCTCACAGGGTCCTTTTTATCTCTTACCTCTTGCCCATGCTCAGAGCCAGATGTGCAAGATGTTGCTGTGGTTCAGAGCCAGATGTGTGAGACCCTGCTCTGGTCCAGAGCCAGATGTGAGACCCTGCTCTGGTCCAGAGCCATGTGAGACGCGACCATGGCTCTTTTGATGATTCATGTGAAAGATGTCTCAAAATTGCTGCTTGTTTTCTGCATACCTGCTCTTTGCTGTTTCCTTTCCCCAACCAGTGTTTGTGCATCGTTTCGTGCTCCTTGTTTTAATCCCAGAAGTGATGTCGAAGTAATGCTGTGGCAATTCTGGTAGTTTTTAGCAGGGATGTCATAACAGCTGGTGGTTCTTGAAACTGCAGGCCAGAGACTTGGCTCTCACCAGGTTTAACAAATGCAGGGGTTTTGTCTTTCAAATGCATGAGCTCACAAGAGAACACCAACACTAAATAAGGGTTTAGTTGTTATTCCAAACGATGATCCGCTGGTCTTTTGGACAGCCTGGAAGCCTTGTCCTGACCTTTAAGCCCTGGCATTTAGCAACACAAAGTTGAGGTGGATTACATAAGGCCCCCGTCACACAAACAGCCACTCTAGTTTAGGGAACATGGGTAAGCTTGTAAAGTCACAGCAACCTGATCAAAGTGAGTACAAATCCCTACCTTCAGGGCTAAATTTGTTCTGACATTGTCTTGTTAAACAGTGAAACCGTAGCAGATAAGAGGAGCAGAAAGCTGCTGGCTGGGACAATAGTGCAGAGTTACTGGGAGAAGCAGAGTCTTTCCCATGGCCCTTCCTCGGGATCTCTGGTGGCAGACAAGGATTTCTTGTAGCAGACAAGGATCTCTGGTGGCAGACAAGGATCTCTGGTAGCAGACACTGGGACTGCAGCAAGCTCTGTGCCCAGCACAGAACTGAGCTCCTCCAGCATGGACATTTTGGCTTCCATGATCCTTGGGCTCCTTCCAGCTCAGGATTTCTGTGACCAGGTTGAGGGAAGGAGCGTTAGAACAAGGTGAAGTTGGGGATGGAATGACAAGAGAGGTGGAATTGGAGGTGGAATGACAAGACAGGGACCTCTGTGGTCTGCAGAAGCAGGGTACTGAGCTGCTCATTCAAAACCCAAAGCTCCCCTTGCCATGGAGCTCCTCCAGTGGCCTGTGTGGCTCCTGGTGGGCAGGTAAAGTCACCCTCTGCAGGTGACATTAACCAGGTGACATTCCCAGTGGGGTGGCTGCAGCTTTCCATGCTAGGCATGGGCTGACAGCCCCTCCAAGCCACCCAGAGAGGAGCTGTGCTAGCTGGGCACGCTGGGGTGGGGCGAGGATGATGATGGGGAGGAAGGTGGGGCCCTACCACGTCCCTCTCGGCGTTGCAGGCTCCGTGTTCCGTGACGAATTCGACCTGGCCATCCTCCAGCTGCAGGAGAACAACCGCCTGGAGATCCTGAAGCGCAAGTGGTGGGAAGGAGGGAAGTGCCCCAAAGAGGAGGACCACAGAGCCAAAGGTAAGCCCTGCACTCCCAAGTGACCAGGCACAGAAAAATCCTGGCCAGAGGTGCAAGGATGGACACCCAGCTGTGTGTCTGACAGGTTTTCTGCCTGAGAATTGCTTTTTCCCCTTCTCCTGACCTGAGATTCCTCCCTTCACAACTCAAGGAGAAAGCCGAGCAGCTCCGCCGCGCCTCACGCTGTGTGCTTTTGCCTGGGGCAGAGATAGCGGGAACAACCAAATGACAAATATTGGAGGCATATGGAGGGTAAATTAGCTTCTAATGAATGTCTGGGAAAATGGATGGCTGAAGGGATCAGACCAAAATCCTGGGTTCCTTGAAGGGAGATGGATCTCCACCACAGGCCCGCTAGTTAATGGCTTCATGTGAAAGCATCTTTTAAACAGCCAGGGGAAGGGACACAAGGACTTTATTAGCACATTTGTAAACTGAGGAGCAAATTCTTTTGGGTAATGCTATGCAAATTGCCGTAAAAGCCACCACATTAGGCTGATGTCCCAGCATGAGAGCAGTTGCCAGCTTAACACAGTTGCTGCATTTTTTAGTTTTGGCAGCGGCCCTTTCCTCAGCAAGTGTTTTCTGCGAGGCCAGCAGGCCCCCCAGTTAAAAGCACAGCCTTGTGACCTTTGTGGGAGCAGAGAAAAGAACCAAGCCAGGGCTGGGGAAGCTCTTTTGGAGTTTTGACCTTGCAGCAGGTGTAGGTGTGTGTGTCTGTGCAGTTCCTGCTGGGAGGTGATGCTCACTTTTGGGCAGTGCTGCTCTGCAGACAGCCCCAGTTATTCATCTCCAGGCTGAAGGTGTAAGACATCAGGTTATTGCTATTAAATGAGTTACTTTTGAAGGTGGAAGGGTTTATTTTCTCCCTGGACTATGCCAAAGGCAGCTCTAGGTGGAATCTAGGCTGGGGGCTGTTTTGAGATGGCTTTGGAAGGAGAAGCTGGGCTGTGTCTGGCACTAACCAGCACAATCTGTGACCCTGGGCAAGTTGTTTCTGCTGGTTTGTTCCCTATGCCATGGAGATGAGGAAGGCTGTAACTGCATGGAAAAAGGAAATATCTCTCAGTGAGCTTGGGTACCTGAGGTGGCACCCAGACAAAATGATAGGAGGATGTGTAGAGAGGTACAAACCCTAAATTCACATTGTGAGCTGCAGAGGGGAGAGGATGGCCTTTAGCTTTGGGTCTGAATTGTGATTCTGGGCTGTTTTATCTGCCTTGCCATTGCTGTAGAAACACCTCTGCAAAAGTCTCTGATTTACAGACTCCCTGCATTGCTTTGGGGGTGGTGCCAAAAGAATGATGGAGGAGGAGGCAGAAATGTGACCTGCTAAGTTTTAGAACAAAACAGGTCAGCGATTTACAAGGATTTTGGTGAGGTTTTATGTCTAAAAGCCATGCCGAGATCAAGTCAATAAATCATCTATTCTTACACTTTGATTTAATGCTACAGGAGGGAGAGGAAGAGTTTTATAGATGTTCTGGTTGAGTAATGGCCTCACACAGCCAAGCCAGGGCAGAGCACATGTTTTTTAGTAATCAGTCCAATCAGAGACCCAAACCAAACACAGGAGACAGGAACCATATCCCAAATGTTGAGGTCAGCTCATCTCACAGACAGATGGAGGCACAGTTTTGGGGACCAGGGCTGTGGTGGCAAGTGAAGAGATGACCTCAGCACATGTAAAGCTCAGATTTTTAAGGGATGGATTTTCTTTCAGCTGGTGGAACTTTCTGGAATGCAGGCTGGGTAGGTTTGGTGGTCATCCCATAGGAAGCAAGTTGAGCAGGGGAGGTGGGATGAGCTGTCCATGGAAGGGGCTGTTCCCTCCTCATGGGCCAGGGGGGCTGGGCAGAGACAGCCAACCCACAGCCAGGTTCCCCAGGGTGGCAGGGACCCCATTTTGTCACCCTGTAGTGACAGAGTACCCTGCTCTTGTTTGGAGCCTCTCCTTCCCCACTGCAGTCCGGAATAATTTTCCTGCAGCACTTTGTGATGCAATCAAAGGAGCTTTTCCTGCTGCCAGCTTCCTTTTAAGCCCTCCCTGTCTCCTTTATCTCTCTTCTTTAACAACCTTGCTCCTCTTCCTTTTCAAGTTCAAAGCCACTGGAGCTCGGTGAATAATTTGCAGGGATTAATGTGCCCCTTTGATCCCGCGTTTTTCCCCCTCCTGTTTTCAGTTTGTCCACAAATTGCTTTGTGCTTTCCCTCCAACGTTCTGGGTGTTTATCTGCAAAATCATCATTTCTGAGCAGGCATCTTCGATCCTGCAGTTATTGCAAGTCACTCACTTGGGCCCTCTGAGTCATGCAGGCAGCTATTAATAGGACACTGCTGGCTCTGTGCTTTTGGTCCCTGGCTGGGCATCCACAATGCCAACAAAACAGCAAAGCCTGGGGCTTCTGTGCAGTGATACTTGAGATTTATGACGTGTCTGCCTCTCCAGAGTGTCTCTCCTGCTTTATTTCAGGCTTGGGGATGGAGAACATTGGTGGAATCTTCGTGGTGCTCATTTGCGGCTTAATCGTAGCAATTTTTATGGCAATGCTGGAATTTTTGTGGAGCCTTCGACACTCTGAACAGTCGGAGGTAGGAGCTGGGAGTGTCCTGAGGGGACAGGATGAGTTTATTGCTGTCTGTGGGGTGTGATGCACCCAGGCTGAGGAGCAATCCCAGCCAGGACAGCTCAAACCCAGGAACAGGCTTGGTCCTTTGGGCAGGGTATAAAATCCATGAGCTTCTAATGCACTCCTACCCAGAGTGAGGCTGTAGAGATGCTCCAAGGGCTGTAGAGATGCTCTGAGGGGCTTTCAAAGGGATCAAAGACGTGTACAACATCCAGGTATCTGTACCTTTCCTGGGGATGGGATTTCTACCTGTAGCAGGTTTGGATCCTGTGCTGATCTGGGGATGAAGAACACAGAGGCAGATGAGAGGCAGAGTTGGGTTAAATCAAGTGTAGATTCTGAGCATTGGAGTTGAAAGCCAGCAGCACTGAGTCCATAAAAATTTGGGGTCAGAATCACATCATGGAATGTTAAAACAGACTGGGTTGGAAGGGACCTTATAGCTTATCCAGTTCCACCCCTTGCCATGGTCAGGGACACCTCCCACTATTCCAGGTCACTCCATGCCCTCATGACTGCAGGACCCAGAGCCCCTGAGGGACTCAGAGCTCACTCAGGTGAGCTTGGGTATGTCAGGACTCCAAACCCCCATCAGTCCAGGCTCCTGAGGGACTCAGAGCTTGGATATGTCAGGACTCCAAACTCTCATCACTCCAGGCTCCTGAAGGACTCAGAGTTCACTCAGGTGATCAAAGACTCCAAGCCCTCATGACTCCAGGACCCAGAGCCCCTGAGGCACTCAGAGTTTGCTCAGGTGAGCTTGGGTAGGTCAGGACTCCAAGCCCTCACCACTCCAGGCCCCTGAGGCACCCAGAGCTCACTCAGGTGAGCAGCCCAGCTCCGTTGTACCCCACAGAGGACCCAGAACCCCCGAGGCACTCAGATCTCACTCAGGTGAGCAGCCCAGCTCTGTTCTCCCCCCCAGGTGTCGGTGTGCCAAGAGATGGTGACGGAGCTGCGCAACATCATCCTGTGCAAGGACAGTTTCCACCCCCGTCGGAGGCGAGGGGCGGTGGTTCGGACTCGCCCCGCGGCGCCCGAGGAGCGCCGAGCCCGCAGCACCACCACGCTCAGCAACGGCAAGCTGTGCAGCGGGGGCGAGCCAGACCCCCTGGCACAAAGACTGGCACAGGAGGCTGCCCTGGTGGCCCGGGGCTGCACCCACATCCGCGTGTGCCCCGAGTGCCGCCGCTTCCAGGGGCTGCGGGCGCGGCCGGCCGCGGGGTCGCCGGCGCGCAGCGAGGAGAGCCTGGAGTGGGACAAGGCCACCAACAGCAGCGGGCCCGAGTAGCGCCAGGCCGAGGGGGCGTCGGGGTGGGGACGAGAGGGTCCTGTTCCATTTTACAGAACACGGACTTGTACAATGTCAACTCGTTTTTAAATCAATAGCAGTTACCCGGCTTCTCCAGAGCGAGGTGGATCGTGGCGTGGACACCGAGGGCTGGTTGTGGTTTTGGTGTCCACCGCGGCCTGGCGGGGCAGGGGGGAGGTCCTCAGGCTGGTGGCTGTCCAGAGGTTGTCTCTGGGATGGAGGGATGTGGTGGGTGGCTGGTGTAGCAGGAATTGCCCACCCAGGGTTCAAGGAGGGGTTCCTGGAACTCTCCCCTCCAAGGGCAGAGAAAGGACGGTGGCGCTGCCTCTCCATCACTTACTGGGGGATGTTCTCCCAGTAAGAAAGGGGGGACTTTTTATTTGCTGTGGCTGTGGGAAGGGAGGAGTCAATATTTTGGGGTTTTTTTGTTTAATTTGGGTATGTCAGGACCCAGTCTCCAAGGCACCAGGTGCTGAATTCTTCTTCCTTTTCCGAGGGTGGCAGGTGGGTTGAAGGGGGAAGGGGAGGATGGGATGGGACACGCTCCCTGTGAGAAGCAGCCTTTGCTGGAAGTCCATCTGAGGAGTTGTTGAAATTACATATATAGAGAAATATATCTATACATAGATATATATAAATATATATATTAAAATGCCAAAAAACAGCCAACAAACACAATGAACTCAAAGAGGCCTTGAAACGCCTGGAATTTCAGGGGTTCTGTGTCTTTTGTTTCATTCTGGGGTTACTTTTTGCTTTTTTTTTCCTTTTCCTTTCTATTCTTGGGATGGGGTGGAGAGGAGCCTTTTGAGGGAGGTGAGTGGGGAGCACTGGGGGGGCTGCCCATCCCCACCAGCCAAGGGAGGAGGTGTTGGGACCCCCAAAGTGTCCCTGGCTGTGCTCTGCACGCTCCTGAAGTGACTCTGAGCTCTGCCCCAGGCTCAGGAGTTCCCAAATCCATGACCCCATGGAGCACCCTCAGCTTCCAGGGTGAATTCCAGCCACACAGCATTTGAGAAAATCATTAGCCCGGGATCTCGTGTAAGGAAAATAGTGACTTCCCTAGAAACAGCAGCAGCTCACCCTCTGCTTGGTACAGATGTGGGGTTTACACTGGCAAATTTAATTTTCTGATTGAAAAAACAAATTCTATGCAATTTCTGGTCGTAAAAGGAAAGAGATGACAATGGAGAGGGGCAGGGGAGATAAAGCCTCGAGTGAAGGTACATCCTGTTCTTGAATTGTTTTCTTTTCTTTTTGTCTTGAATGTACTTAAATAAAAGATGTCCTTGTATAATCATGCTCTTTTTTTTTTTTCCTCTTTCCTTCCCTGTTCAGAGTCAGGAAAGTTGTGAGACAGTTTGGTTGCTCAGGGAGAAACCCAGCAACCTGACAGGCAAGAGGTGCTTTGGCTGTTGAAGGTCTCTGCTCCCTGACAGTGTCCACAGCCCTGCTGTAGCTGAATGGAAAACAGGAGTTAAAATTAAAGGTCAATTTAAAAAAAAAAAAGCCCAAATACCTGGTGATGAGGGAGGAGAGAACTCAGAACTGACAGCAGGGTGAGCAGGGATGCAGCTCCACCTTTCCCATAGCTGGGGGCTGGAGCTGCCCAAGGGTGAATCCAGGGTGATGCCAGTAGATGTTTCTGAGGAGAATGGGCAGAGAATGGGGTGTGGACCGTGGTGATGGGCACAGCAGGGTTGTTCTGATGATTCCAAGATGTTTCTGAGGAGAATGGGGAGGAAATAGAGTGTGATACATGATGATGGGCACAGCAGGGTTGTTCTCATGATTCCAGCAGATGTTTCTGAGTAGGATGAGCAGGGAATGGTGTGTGGACCATAGTGATGGGTACAGCAAGTTCGTTGTGATGATTCCATGATGTTTCTAAGGAGGATGGGCAGAGAATGGGGTGTGGACCATGGTGATGGGCACAGCAGGGTTGTTCTCATGATTCCATGATGTTTCTAAGGAGGATGGGCAGGGAATGGGGTGTGGACCATGGTGATGGGCACAGCAGGGTTATTCTGATGATTCCATGGTGTTTCTGAGGAGGATGGGCAGGGAATCCATGATGGTTCCATGTTGTTTCTGAGAATGCACAGGGAATGGGGTATGATCTGTGGTGATGGCTCCAGTAGGGTACAGCAGATGTTTCTGAGGAGGATGCACAGGGAATGGGGTTTGATCCATGGTGATGGGTACAGCAGGGTTGTTCTGATGATTCCACGATGTTTCTGAGGAGGATGCACAGGGAATGGGGTTTGATCCATGGTGATGGGTACAGCAGGGCTGTTCTGATGATTCCACGATGTTTCTGAGGAGGATGCACAGGGAATGAATGGGATGTGGGCTGTCGTGGCACAGCAGGGCCATTCTGTTGTTCCCAGCAAGGTGTGAAGGGAAGCTCTTCTCCCAGTGACAGTAAAACAGGCAGAAAGAAGAGGATTTAGAGCTTGTGTTTTTAGGATGTTGTACGAGATGCTCACAGAGGTCCTTCCTGTCATTCACATCTGTAAATCCACAGGATATCCCCTCTCCCTGACATAAACTGAGCAGTGAGATAAGGCAAGGCTCCCCCCATGCCATGGGGTTGGAGAGGCAGATCCCCAGCTGGGGAAAGTCAGTAAAACTCCATCCAGACCTGCAAGGAGCCAGGCAGGGCTTTCAGAGTCCTGACAGCAGCACTAGAGACATCTGAGAGCGCCTGTGTTGTGCTTAAAGGCCAACATGTTTCTACGAGCTGCAGAATATATTCATCAAAAGGAAGCTGCTTTTTAAAATTTATTTACAGATTAGCAGAAGAAAAGGCTCCATGAATCATTTATCAGACCTGATGTTTTTTTTCACTGCTTCCCCGCATTGAATAAAGAGAAATCTTGACAGAGCTAGACATTATTCTGCATCTCCAAAGATCTTGCAGTCATCTGCTCAGACAGAGGATGTCAAGGCAAAAAAAATGATGAGAAAGCACCTGGTTTTTATCTCTCCTGTTAGCTTGCTCCACCCACATGGTATTTTATATCTGGGTCTGTATTTTAAAGAGATTTGTTTCATGTCCCTCTTGCCCTCCTCTCTTTTTAATGTTGTTTTTTTTCCTTTTTTTTTAATATTCAGAGGTTTTGCACTCAGAGCAGGGACGGACCTCAGACAAGGAGGATAAAAGCTGCTGTCATTGAGATGCCTTTTCTAATGTGCCTCTGTCCTGTATTTTCTGCTCCCTGCTAAATCCTCCCAGTCCCACCCTGGAGGGAGCAGGCAGCATTATGCATGTGCTGGGTTTGTGCTCACACACATTTCTGTGCCCAGATGGGTTTACATCTCACATATTCCCTCTCTCCCCAGCTTTTTATTTTTTTTCCTTCCCTCTCATCTTTGAAGCCATTGTGGGGCTCTTGTGCTCAGCCAGCCCCAATGCTAATGCAGTTCAAGATCTGGAGTAGTTTGCCTTGCAAAAGGCACTTTCCCAGTATTGCTGTCTCCTGATAAACCCCGGGTAATTCTAGTAAGCTATCTCTGCAAATTCCACCGGGAGCCAAAGATTAGATCAATTAAAATGGAATACTTTGCTTTATCCCCCTCGAACCAGCGTGTCTGAGCCTCCTGCTCCCCTCTGTTTTAGGCTCACGTCTCTCCCTGCCCTGACAGCCAATTCTCCAGCCCTGGCTCACTCCACAGCAGCCTGGCAGCTTCCTAACTCAAAGGCCTGGGATCTCTGCTCGTGGGCTAAACCCCGTGTCTGTGTTGTTTTTTCCAGGCAGTTCCATTTTCACCTAACGATAAAAAGCTGTTTTCTCCCCTGAGGTTGCATGGGTGAAGGTATTAACAAGGCCTGGGCTAAGCTGGGGGCATTTCCTGAGCTGAGCCGTGTACATGAAATAGAAAAGGGTTGTTCTGTGAGCACAAAACCTTGGGAAGAGAGATGCTGAGCTATAAATTATAGAGCAGACACTGAGCCCTCAGTGGTCCTGAGGCAGGGATCTTTTTAACCATTCCACAGCTGCAGAAACCTTCCCTGCTTCTGTCCAAGTGCCTCACCAGGTAAGTGACGCAAAAGGTGGAGGAAGATCCACAGGGAACAGCTTATTTTGCAGATTTGGAGTTCTAGAAGGGGTGAGAATGCCTGGGAAGTGGCAGGCAACTGGGAAACTGGGATCGACACAGGAATGTGGGCAACTGGTTTGGATGGTTCTTGGTGATGGCTCTGGTGGTAAAAAAGGAGAGACCTGTGGGTGGGAACTGTTCAGTGGAGGCTGACTGGGTCCTAAGGAGGTTTCTAATTTTTTATAAAGGCAAATGAGCAAAAATGGGTTGGTTTGAGGTGAAGCTGTCACAACTGGGCTGTGAAAATATGTATGAGTGATCAAAGCCCCTCCAACACTTTAGTTTCATTTAGCTCTGCAGTTAATTACCTGCAGGATGGGTGTTTCTTCTGCTTCACTTGTTCGTCCAGGGAAGGGGATGGAATTTCTTGCCCTGGCTTTGGATAGAGGGGGAAACAACAGTGGCCATCAGGAGGAGAGGGAGGCACCACTGCAGGGCAATGAGGGCAGCATCAGGCAGAGAGAACTGGGGCAAATGAGGGCAGAATCAGGCAAACTGCCCCCAGAAGTAGTAAAATGTAAGTCTGGGCCACTAAAGGCTTAGTGTCTGCTCTATGAAGTAACTTTGGGCTCACATGTGGCACTTGCAAGTCTGCTGAGGATCTAAGAGTGAGGGAACATCACATTTGCCTGGAGTGAGGGGCTGAGCACAGCTCAGTGAGCCCAAACCCCTGCAGAACAGAGCATAAAGCACCCACAGTTCCAGAAACACCATTAGTGTCTGATGGCCACTAACTGATTGAAAGGATGGAGCTGAACTCTCCTGGGCACAAAGTGGCTCTCATGAATTCAGTATAAATAGGCTCCCCTGGAACCTGACACCACACTGGGAAAATCAGGACAATGGGCAGGTTTATGCATCCTTCAGGGCAGTTTTTTTGGTTTTTTTTCTTCCCCTCTAAGGGGGGAATCTGCTGTGTTCCAGGTGATTTATGGGTCTGGTTGGTGGCATTTCATCCCAGGGATGATTCCAGCTGCAGGGTGAGGATCTGGCTGAGGGGGGGACGTGTGGCACTGCATCCCCAGCACAAAGGTTCACACAGCAGCAGCAGCTCCCTGAGAGCCCTGCCAGGGCCAGAGCAGCATGAAAATGAAGGGAGCTTAATTAACAAAGGCTTTCTCCTCTGCTGTGTCGAGGTCTGCAGTTATCAGCAGAGCTGGCAGCTCTCAAAGACTGAAATGACAGTAGTTGGCTGTAAAAGAGATAACTGTCAGATTAGCTGGGACATATCTCTGCTGAGGTTTTCTATATCATACCTATCTTGAAGCATCTCCATGTATCAAAGGCACTAGTTGGCCATTTGCCTCTCCAAAGTACCCTTTCCACTGTGATAAATAAGGCTCTGTTACAGGGGAAAGGCCTAACATTTCTTGTGGTTTGGAGTGGTTTTCTGGGCTTTGATCAATGTGTGGAGACAAATCCTGGCTGTTGTTTGCAGTGTTTGATGCGTTGAGTTTAGGGTGCAAGGGACACAAAATGTCTGTTGGGGTGTAAAGGCAGGGAAAAGGGACATTCCTGGCAGGTTCTTTGTGGGGTAAGTGGGATTTTCACTGATATTGGTGAGGAAAAGGCAGTTTAGATACATATTTTTTCAAATCTCTTCCACATTTCCCTGTATCACTGAATCCCAGCTGGTTTTGGTTGGGAGGGACCTTAAAGGACCTGGTTCCATCCCCTTTCCATGGGCAGGGACACTCTGCCTTCCAAGCACCTCTCCCTTTGCTCTTCATCCCCAAACACTTCTCCTCATGTTGCTCAGTCTCAGAAATAAAGATTTCAGCCTGGCTTTTGCCTGAACTGCCAGGGAATGTTCCTCTGGCTTTGCAGCTCTTGCTGAGCTGAGACTTAAAGCAATTTCCTTTCAAAGCCAGAAACGAACACAAATGAGGGGAAAGAACCAGGGGAGGAAAAGAAGAAAGAACTTTTCATTCCCACACAGGCACTGAGATGTCTGAGCTGCAAGCCTCGGAGTGATTGTTCTTCCAGAGCAAATGCTCCTGAGTGTTCCCGAGCCCAGCCAGGGAGGATGCTCTGATTGCTGCTGGCTGAGCTAAACTGGAGCAGGGAGGTGAGAACACAACTTCTGGTTTTATTGAACAACTGCTCTGCATCCTGAGCCCTCAGCTGAAATGAAGGTCATGACATGGGAGGCAGCGAGACATGAGCAGAAAGCCACCAAACGTCCTTGCTCTGGGGTTTTGGGAGCCACACTGTTCTCCTCTGTCAGGAAGGTTTCTCTGCTGGCCATTTCCAATGGCCCTGGCACACTGTCGCTGGGGCAAATGGATGGATATTTCTGTCTGGAGCTGGGGCTTGAGTGGAAAACTTTTAATATAATGTATATCATAAAATAATAAATCAGCCTTCTGACTTATTATTTTATGATATATATCAGGGAATGGCTTTGAGGGGGAAATCTGCTGTGTTAGAAGATCTAATTTTTTACTCTGACCAACCTATTTCATTCTAATTCCTCCATTAAGCACTGTATTTCAAGGGAACATCACTATTTTGCAGTGAAACCTGCTGTTTTTAGGTTTGTTTTGGACAAGATCACATCCACAAGGAGCTGTCAGAAAGCAGCAGCAAGGATGGCAAAGCTGGGTGGCAAAAATGCCACTGAGGCATGGCAGGGACAGGAGAAGCTGCTGTCACAGCAGCCCGTGCTCAGGGCTTTGCTCAGGGCTATTTCTGGGTTATTTTCTGCTGTGTCCCAGCAGCGAGGACAGGAGCAGAGCTATCTCCCCACCAGTTTGCTGATCCATGACACACTGGGCTGAGCCTGCATCCCTTTCCTGCTTGGACTTTCTTGCCAGTGAGATAAGGATGAAGCCTTGGCAGGCAGAGGAAGGATGGGGCAGGGCTGGAGGCCACAAATTTTCACTCTTGATGCACCAGCAATGCCTGTTAGGGCTTTGGAAATGTCACTCTGTAAAATAGGTATTTCCCAGTCTCACCCTGTTTGCTGAACACCCTGTCAGAGAATAGAAGTGGAGGGAAATCTCTGGATTAATGAGTAGGACTGGCAAGGTTTATTCTGTGCCTGTTTGCAGAGGGCTCTAAGAGCGGGTGGAGATTTGCCAAGTGTTTGCCAACATTAATGGTTAATTATTATCAATTCTGGCAGCCCACAGACGCAGCCAGCATCGTTCTCCAAGTGGGATCCAGATCTGCAATGGAGTTGTTGCACAGAAGATGGGAAGAGACAGCTTCTAGCTCTGTTCTGTGCTGTTCTCCCAGCCAAAGCCCCATTCCAAAATCAGACAGCAGTGGCACCTCTCTGTCTCATCAGAGCTGCAGATCCTGGACATTTGGCAGAGGGAGGCTCAGCCTTTTCCATGTCTGGCCTCATTTGTGCCTGCTGGAGCCCTTTGTGTCTGAGTGAACAGGATGGATATTGTGGCCTGAGATGAGCTGTGTCTGCAGCAGGTGGGTGCCACGGCAGGGACAGATCCAGAGCTGGCTGGGGAAGGGCTCTGAGCATGATCTGTGCCCAGGCTGGGTCAGTGAGGGCCTGGCACTTCCAAATGTGAGGATGCCACACTGAGGGATCACAGAGCTGGCAGATCAGGGCACACCTGAGTTTGTGTCAGGGTCTCTCACTGCTAACAGTGACCCTGAGAAAAGTTCCAAAGTCTCTTTTCCCAGCCCAGCACTTGAAGAAGGAGTCAGAACTCTTCATTTCTCGGTCTCAAGGTTGTTTATTGTACCTTATCTATAAAATTCTTTCTCCTGTCCTGCCGAGGTCCGTTCAGCAAGACAGACAGAGGCACTCTGCCTGCCCCAGGGTGGTGTTGCCTTTTATACTAAAAACTATACATGCAATATTTACAATTCCCAATATCTCTCACCTGTGTTAGACAGTGAGCTTCTACTCTAAACCAATCCTAAAGTGCCACCATCACAGCAGAAGATGGAGGCCAAGAAGAAGAAGGAGAAAGGCTGGACATGCCCAGATCCCTCCATCTTCCCCTCTGAACCCCCATTCTAAAAACCCCAAAGTCTACTTTTCCACCCCGTGATAACTTCACTATTATTCTACTTAAACTGTTGTGGCCTGCTGATCTTCATCTAAGGTTGGTATTTTTTTCCAGGGGTCATAATCAAACCCACGGGGGCATTTTGGGCTCTGTGCCAGGGTCTCTGAGCCCCCTGGCAGTGTCTCAGAGGGATGTCCTGGGCCCTGACAAGTTTGGGGGTCTCCCAAGCACATCAGGGCAGCTGCATCCTGCCCTGAGCACCCAAAAGGTCCCCACGGTGCTAGAAGGGGTGGCAGCAGCCAGCTGAGCCAGTGTGGCCCCGAGAGGGGGAGATTTGATCTGCCAGACTTCATTTGCAGCAGTACCTGAGAAAGCTGCCTTTATCTAATTGTAGCCATCCAGAAAATGAAATCAACTGCATAAAAAGCTCAAGGTCCATTTGGTCCTCTGAGCATGCCTAGCAATTGCCAAATTATGAAAATGCAATAGATCCTGGGGCTCGGCCGCCGCTGATTTATTTCTGATTTATTTCTGATTTCTCCATTTGAACGCACAGCCTCAATTTCTGAAAGTGAAAGCTGCATTGTCCCCATCTTTGGGCCACTGATAATATTTGAGAGTTATGGCCACGGAGAAATGTTTGCTCTAAAAGGTAACTTCAAGGTGCATTAGTCTTGGATAATTGACAGAGACTGAGGAAGTGATTTGGGGAGCATCTGTGCAGAACCAAAGATCCCAGTGAACAGTTACCTTAAATTAATGCTGGGGCCACGAGCAGCTTGGACCTGATCAGCTGCCACTGCTGCTAAATGAAGCCAGGCTCCAAAGTTATTAGCAAAATATCTCTGAAACAGCTCTGCTGTGGATTTATGGGCTTGCTTCAGTCTTCAGGGGCCAAATCTGCAGTGTGCTCAGCATTCCCTCGGCACAAACATATTTTCTGAAAAAGAATTTTTTTTCTCTTGAGAAGCTAAGAAGCCTCAGAGGAAAAGAAAAACAATAATTATCTGCTGCTGTGGATGCAACAGGTTCATCTTTGATTGATCCATGTGAGTTGTTTCTACTTGATGGCCAATCACAAGCCCAGCTGTGTTGAGACTCTGGTCAGTCACAAGATTTTATTATCATTCCTTTCTTTTCCTTGCTAGCTTTTTGATGAAATATTTTCTTCTATTCTTTTAGTATAGTTCTAATATATAATTTTATTTTAATATCATATATATCATAATAAATCAGCCTTCTGAAACAGAAAGTCAAAATTCTCATCTCCTCCCTCATCCTGGGACCCCTGCAAACCCTGAGTGAGGAACATTCCCACATTCCCTGGTTTGGGTGGGAGCAGGGAATGCTCAGAATCCCTCAGGACTGGGCTCTCCTGGAGCTCAGGTCAGGCTGGCAGGGCTCACACCTTTAACTCCCTTCTTAATCCCCAGCTGGAATGAAAGGTCTTCTCTCCACACTTAGTAAATCTCCAATTTTATTTCTCATTATTAAATCATGGAATTGGCCATAAATGTTTAAATTAAGTGAAAGGAAGAGAGATTTGTGAGAAAATTGAAGCCTCTTTGAGGAATTGAAGAATAATCTCCAAGGATGAAGAAAGTTGCATTTGCTAGACCCAAAAGTGAAAGGATCAAAAAGCTACAGAAAAAGAAATAGAAAATTGCATGGTTTAAATCCTCTCCCCTGCCCTCCCCTAAAACCTCTGCTGTTTTTAATATAGGGAGAAATATTCTGATAAGCAGCACAGTGCAAAAGATGCTGCTTGCTCTGCTGTGCCATTATCTCTGTGTGTGACCCAGGGCAGTTCTGTGACCTCGGTGTCCCTGAGTGTGGCAGTGACACTCCTGCTCTGTGTGCAGTGAGACCTTTAGAGCATTATTAGTGTGAGCTGGGAATTAATTGGGTTTAGATGCCTCACACTAACTAGAATAAAGCCTGGTTTTTGTTGTTTTTTTTTTTTTTGTTTTTTTTTTTTTCATTAGCACAGTGAGTAATTAACTCTTTGATTTTTCACAGCCTGGGTTTGATTCTCCATCTCAGGTGATTTTTCAGGAATACATGGGATGGGTTTTTTTGCCTTTCAGACCAAATGGCAGTGAAATTAGGGGAGTTTGTGGCTTTTATTCTGGATGTGATTCCCTTCTGGCCTCTGTTTATGCAACTCAGACCCTGGTAAGTGCCCCCAGTGACATTTGTGACATTAATTTGTGGTGCATTAGAAGGAAGGCTTGGAATGGAATTATTTTCAGATATTGAGGATATTTTGCTTGAGTTTAATCAGGTCCAGCTCTAAAAATATGAAAATAACTGGGATTTGGTGGCTCTGTCACCTCACACAGGTCAGTGGGGTGTGAGGGATCACTGTTGGCATCCCCTGCACAGCCCGGCAGGAGGAAGGATGAGCTGATCCCAGTTCTCCCAGTTCCCATGGCCTGTTTAACCCTGGGCAAGCAGCTGTGGGAAAAAAACATTTCCATCAGCTGGAAATGTTCAGTGTTCTCCTTTCATCCATCAGCTGGAAATGTTCAGTGTTCTCCTTTCAGCCATCAGCTGGAAATGTTTTCCATGCTGGTTTCAGTGACATTTGTGGGTGACATTAATTTGTGGTGCATTAGAGGGAAGGCTTGGAATGGGATTATTTTCAGATATTGAGGATGTTTCACTTGAATTTAATCAGGTCCAGCCCTAAAAATATGAAAATAACTGGCATTTGGTGGCTCTGTCACCTCACACAGGTCAGTGGGGTGTGAGGGATCACTGTTGGCATCCCCTGCACAGCCCGGCAGGAGGAAGGATGAGCTGATCCCAGTTCTCCCAGTTCCCATGGCCTGTTTAACCCTGGGCAAGCAGCTGTGGGAAAGAGGGCAGCCTGCCAGGGAAGGGCCAGGGCTGCTGAAAGCTCGGGCAAGAGGATACCTGTGTGCCAGGGAGGACGAGATGGGCACCCATCAAACCCGAACAATGAGACAGCAGCGTGATAAGCACTCAGGATCTGGGTTAGCTTGGGCTGAATTCAAATTTCTCCCCGGAGGGGGGAGATTTTATTGTGTTAACAATTCCCTGGCCTGCCCAGGCTCCGTGGAAACGGGCTCAGAAGCCAGCCAGGGGTACAGGTTTCTCACACTTGCAGCTCTGACCCAGTGGAGGTTAACACAGGCGTCTCTGCTCTATCCAGCCCATCTGTAATTATAGAAAGCAGCCCCTGAAATGTGTTTCCAATCAGACTGTGGTGCCAGTTACCAGCTCAAGTCTGCTCTGTCTGCCTTCTAGCAACTGAATAGCCCAGGTGAGCTGTGCAAAAAGAAACCACGAGGATTGTGAGGGAAAGAGTGTGGCCTCTGCAAGCAATGGAATTCTTTATCTCCCTGAAACAGATCCGAGGAGCTGAGGGGGAAGGAAACCAAGTGCAGACAAAGCTCTGCCTGGAATGTATTGAAAGGACCAAATGAGCCCTTCAGAGCAGGGGAGAGAAGGTTTTTTTTAGGGAGTGTTAGCAAGGAAATGTTCAGCTGTGCTGGCCTGCCCAGGAGCAGAATAAACCCAGTGTTGTGTCAACAGGGTAAAAGGGGAGAACACCCAGGTGGGTTTCCGTCTGTTAAAGGGCAAACAGGCCCAGGAAATGGATTTCAGCTTGGGGCTGCTGCTGAAAGAAAGCCAAAAAAGAGAGGAGGGAGGGGAGTGTGTTGGAGCATCGGGGGGTAGGATGGTGGGGATGGATGGAGACAGGAGATCTCTGCAGCCAGGACTTTGAATTTGGGGTTTATTGCAAAGGGCCTGGGTGCAGGGACCTTTTGGAACTTGGGGTTTATTGCAAAGGATGTGGGTGCAGGGCTCTGCTGGGAGCTGCTGCTCTCTCCCAGAGCAGGCCCCAAAGAGGGAGAGAGAGATAAAGAGCGTGACAAAGAGAGAATGAGAGAGTAAAAGAGAGGATCAGAGGGTGAGGTTCCTGTTACAATACAAAAAAATCTTCTTCTGGTCTTGGAATTTGGGGTTTATTGCAAAGGGCCAAGTGCAGGGCCCTGCTGGGAGCTGCCAGGCACAGCTCAGAGCAGGCCTGAGGGAAGAGAGGATGAGAGGGTAAGAGAGTAAAAGGGTAAGAGAGTGAGATTCCCATTACAATACCATAAATCTTCTTCTATGCTGAATATTCTGTTTCTCACTAACCAATCTAGTACAAGATACAAATCCTACAGCGTTTACATACAGCCTACAAGAATCATTACATTACCACACTGTGTTACATTTTAAACAAGCTCTTTCCTCATCAAGCCTTAGAAAGCAAGGCCAGGCCTGCAGCCTGCTCAGAGCCCCAGAGCCTGTGTCCCCTTCATCCACTTGCTTGCCATGATCTCTAATTTGTTTGTGTACAACTTTATATTTAATCTTGTAAGGAGAGTTAAACCACATTACTATGCTCTGTTACATTTTAAACCCTAAAAACTCCTCTTTGGGCCCCTTCTGCCAAGCTGTAGGGTCTGCCCTGACCCTTGGGCCTGTCTGCAAGCAGAGGGTGTTGTTCCATCAAAAGGGGATCACCTTCAGCCAGCCACACCATTGTTTTCCAGTTGTTCAGTGACTGAGGGATCTCAAAGCTTGCTTTCATTTCAATCTCGCTTATGGTTTCCATATTCTCAAAATCTTTTGCCAGGCAATGATATTGATAAGGCTTTCCTGTTTCATCTTCCCCGACAAGAGTGGGGCTGGCAGGGTGACACACAGCAGCGCTGGTGCTGATCTGTGTGCTGTGAGCTGGGACACCTGGGCAGCCCTGAGCCTCTCACAGGGGTGAATTTGCCACAGGATGTGCAGCAGGGATGTGAATCTGCATAACTCTGGCATCAGGCAAGGTTTTCTGCACTGTGGTCCTGAAGAAAATGCTCTGTGCGAGGAGAGGAGAGGAGAGGAGAGGAGAGGAGAGGAGAGGAGAGGAGAGGAGAGGAGAGGAGAGGAGAGGAGAGGAGAGGAGAGGAGAGGAGAGGAGAGGGCATGGCAGACAGTGCAGCTGTGTTTTCCTGCTGCTAATAGGTCTGGGCACCTCTGATTAGCTCATTAGATTCTATGACTAAGCCTATTACAGCTTTTCACTTTGGAGCTGGGCTGAGCTGGTAAGGGAGCAGGGGGGCACTGCCAGCAAAGGGTGCAGCTGCTGCAGGACCAACACAGCCAGTGCTGCTGGGTTTCACATCCTGGGCATGCACTGGGTATGGCTTGGCAGGTTTTAGGTGATTTTATGTGGGTATGGGTTGGCAGGTTTTAGGTGATTTTATGTGGTTGGGGCTTGGCAGGTTGTAGGTAATTTTATGTATCTGGTTTTAGGTAATTTTATGTATCTGTTGGCAGATTTTAGGTCATTTTATGTATCTGGCTCCAGCAGGAGCCTGGGGACAAGGGGTGGCACCCTGAGGGAACTCCTGTACCCAGAGCTAGCCCTGGCCCTGCAGCTTTGGGTGGCACCACAGCATCACACACTGGGCCAGGGCAAGGACCTCAGGGAGTCACCTGGTCCTCCTGGTCCAGCAGGGTCATGCCAAGGCACAGGGCTGTGCCCAGGTGGTTTGGGAATCTCTCCAGTGAGGGTCCCTCGGTCCCTGAATCATAAAGTTCTTCCTCCTGTCCAGGTGGAACATTCTGGGCTCAGTCCCTGCCCATCCCTCTTGTGCCATTGCTGCACCCCTAGAGCAGAGCCTGGGCCCTGCTCAGAGCTCTCCCTGCGGGCTCCAGACAGAGGTGAGGTCCCTTCCCAGCCCCAATTCCTTGACAGGGAGGTGCTCCTGTCCCTCCATCTGTCACCCTCCCTGCCCCGCTCCGGGCTGTCGCTGTCCCCGCCGTGCAGAGGAGCCCAGGGCTGTCCCCAGCGCTCCCGAGGCGCCTCCCGGCCCCAGCAGAGGGTCGGGATCCCCTCCCTGTGTCGCTGCCATCGCTTTTCCCGTCGCGTCCCGAGGGAACCCTCCTTGGGGACAAGGATGACGTCATCGGCGTCGCCGTCTCCACGGCAACGGGGGGCGCGCCCCTGCCACGTGACCGCGCGCGGCGTCACGTGATGTTTGGAGCTGCTTCCGGGTCGATGCGGGACGCGGCGGCCGGGCCTGGGTGAGCGGGGCCGGGGACAGCGGGGACAGCGGGGACAGCGGGGACGGGACACGGGACAGGGACACCGGGGCACCCCCGGCACCGCCCGGAGCGCCACGGAACGCACCGGGCCCGGCCCCGACTGCCGCGCGGTGCGGGAGAGCGGGGGCCGCTGTCAGCCGGGGAAAGCACCAGGCCGTGTGAGGGGACAGCGACAGGAACGGGGACAGCGACAGGAACGGGGACAGGCCGTGTAAGGGATGGGGATAGCGACAGGGAGAGGGACAGCGAGAGAGACGGGGACAGGGACAGGGGCAGGGACAGGGTTTGAGTACAACACAGTGACAGGGACAGGCTGTGTGAGGGTTGGGGACAGTGACAGGGACAGTGACAGGCTGTGTGAGGGTTGGGGACAGTGACAGGGACAGGCCCTGTGAGGGGACAGGGACAGGCCGTGGGAGTGTTGGGGACAGGGACCGTGACAGTGGCAGGGACAGGGTTTGAGTACAATACAGTGACAGGCCATGTAAAGGATGGGGACAGGACAGTCTGTGTGAGGGTTGGGGACAGTGACAGGGACAGGGACAGGCCGTGTGAGGGTTGGGGACGGGGACAGGGACAGTGACAGGGACAGGCCGTGTGAGGGTTGGGGACAGGGACAGGGACAGTGACAGGGACAGGCCGTGTGAGGGTTGGGGACGGGGACAGGGACAGTGACAGGGACAGGCCGTGTGAGGGTTGGGGACAGTGACAGGGACAGGCCGTGTGAGGGTTGGGGACAGTGACAGGGACAGGGACAGGCCGTGTGAGGGACAAGGAGAGGCCTCGGAGCTCCCAAGCTGGCAGGGACAGCTGTGGGCTCGTCCTGCCCCAGGCCCCACAGCAGGGCCAGGGATGTCCCACAGGGAATGTCACTGCTGTGGTGGGACAGGGGCACAGCCAGGCCCCAGCAGGACAAGGGACAGTGCTGGTGTCCCCTGCGTGCTGTCTGCACGGTGCTGGGAGCACACGGCCCTGCTGGGTTCCACGGGGCACTCACAGAGTGCTCTGGTGCCTTGGCCTGGCGGCTCCTGCTCCAGTCCCTGGGGAATCCTGCTGGCATCTCCTGCCCGGGGCACACCCGGTGGAACTGCGCCATCCTCAAGGTCCCTTCCACCCAAACCGTCCTGTGCCTCACTGCTCTGCCTCTGGAGATCGCCTCAAAAATAACTTCCCTGAATCGTGTCTGGGAGAAGGATTGCAGCTCCTTCAGACGGGTGTTTGTGCCGTTTATCCCTTCCCGAGGCTTTGTTTGTGAGCACAAACACGTCGGGGTGTGTTTGCTGTGTGACTGTTCAGGACGTGCCCCCAAGGCGTTGGAGTGGCACTGGAATGTCGTTAGCATGCCATTAATGGTGTCATTCTCCTGAAGGGTCTCTGCTTCTCCTGGAGGGCTCAGGGCACAGGGATGGAAATGTTTTCCTTGCTGGTTTCAGTGTTTTCTTTTCACCATCAGCTGGAAATGTTTTCCTTGCTGGTTTCAGTGTTTTCTTTTCACCATCAGCTGGAAATGTTTTCCATGCTGGTTTCAGTGACATTTGTGGGTGACATTAATTTGTGGTGCATTAGAAGGAAGGCTTGGAATAGGATTATTTTCAGATATTGAGGATGTTTTGCTTGATAAATTTAATCAGGTTCAGCTCTAAAAATATGAAAATAACTGGGATTTGGTGGCTCTGTCACCTCACACAGGTCAGTGGGGTGTGAGGGATCACTGTTGGCATCCCCTGCACAGCCCGGCAGGAGGAAGGATGAGCTGATCCCAGTTCTCCCAGTTCCCATGGCCTGTTTAACCCTGGGCAAGCAGCTGTGGGAAAAAAAACATTTCCATCAGCTGGAAATGTTCAGTGTTCTCCTTTCATCCATCAGCTGGAAATGTTCAGTGTTCTGTTTTCACCCCTCAGCTGGAAATGTTTTCCTTGCTGTTTTCTGTGTTTTCTCTTCAGCCATCAGCTGGAAGTATTTTCCATGTTGGTTTCAGTGTTCTCCTTTCACCCATCAGCAGCACTCTGGGTTTCCCTGGAATCAATCTCAAGTCAGGGTTGTGCTCCTCTTTCCAGATCCTTCCCAGTGCTGCTTCCAGTTGGGAATCCCAGCAGGGGAAGGATGTGGAGCTGCTGGGGAGAGTCCAGGGGATCAGAGGGAAGAAAGGCTGGGAGATTTGGGGTTGTTTACCTGGAGAGGAGAAGCTTTGGGGTGACCTCATTGTGACTTCCCAGTGCTTGCAGGGAGACAGATGGAGAGGGACTTCCCAATGGCCTGGAGTGACAGCACAGGGGGGAATGGCTTCAAAGTGTCAGAGAGTGGCTTTGGGCTGGATATTGGGGTGAAATTCCTCCCTGTGAGGGTGGGCAGGCCCTGGCACTTGTGCCTAGAGAAGCTGTGGCTGCCCCTGCATCCCTGGGAGTGTCCAAGGCCAGGCTGGATGGGGCTTGGAGCACCCTGGGATGGTGGAAGGTGTTGGAATGGGGGAATGAGATGATTTTTAAAGTCCCTTCCAACCCAAACCTGGGATTCTGGGATTCAGAATTCTGGGATTCTCTGTCCTTCCTCACTGCAGCAGAGCACTTCAACACAACAACAAAGGCTCTTTGTTGCCACCTCTCCAAGCCCAAGTGCCTCATTTGCACTCTGTGCTGTCATTTAGAAAACCCGGAGTTATTTTGAGCCCTGAATTGTCCCTGGTGCTGTCAGCAGGGCCACGCTCACAAAACGTGCACAACTTTCAGGTCACCCTGTGCTGGCCTGGAGCTGCCAGCATTCCCTTGGAACCTGTCACTGCCCCTGCACATCCTGCTGCTCCTGGCTCCCAGGCAATTGTGGGGATTCAGAGAAGCCACAGGAGTGAGAGATGATTACAGGAATCCCATGGGAGGGGAGCTGGGAAGGTGACTGCACACCCCACAACATTTTTGTCATCTCACTGGTGTTCAAAAGTGGAGCTTGAGGAAGAAAATGTTGGGGGTTCAAAGCTGTTGGATGTAAATGTAAATGTAAATGTCAGTAGTTCTTCTTCTCAGTTCTGGATTGCTCTCACACTGGAGATGCAAACAGCATTTTTTGCCTCTAAGGTGAGTTTCTCCTGTGGAATTTCCAGCTGATGTTTGTTCAGCAGATAAAGAGGGATGGAAAAGCCACGTGGAGGACAGAGGGCTTTATGCACATGGGAGTTCCAGAATTTCCAACCAGGAGGTGTGAATGGGTGTTTGGAAAGCTCTGTCTGTCTGTGGATGGTGCTGAGCTCCCAAACCACTCTGGAACAAACTCAAACATTGTTCCTGTACCATGTGGAATGGTTTAGCTCAAGACTAAATACCTTGTTCATATCAAACTCCAGGCTGAGGATTTATTTTTGATTCTAGATAGAGTGGTGACATGAGTCAAGTTTGAGTTATGAATCAACCAAGCTGTTGAGAGATGAAAATTGTAGTTTTTGGGTTTTTTTTTTTAAAGACTAATCCTGTAAGTCCCTATTTGTGACATTTAAACTTTATATAGAATATAAAAATGATGACATGCTTCAGTCAATTGGTGCTTGTACTGAAATTCTTTTGGTTGGTGAAATCCTTTTAGTTGGTGGAAGGAGTTTCGTGCAAGGTGGTCTGGTCATGAAGAAGTGAAGTGGAACTTGTCAAGCAGGTGGTTCTCAGCAAAGGGACCCTTAGTGAAATAATTTCTGTTTAGAATTTTATATCTAGCTTTATATCCTTGCCTGTAACGAGTCTAAGAGAAATAAACAGGCAGAAACTTTAATTCAAGATTAGCAACATGGCTTGCAATGAATGTGTGGCCCCAGTCTGAGGTTTACAAATGTGATTTTGCAGTAATTAGTGGAAAAGCTGCCCTGTGACTAATTGTGCAGAGCAGGAAACCTGCCCTGATTCCTGCACGTTCAGGATTGTGATGCTGTGTCCGTGATGGGTTGCAGGCGTAGGAGACCTCTGGAAACAACAATTCATGAGCCCAGCTCTGCTCCTGTGTTATGAAACCATCAAATACACAGAAAAACAGGGCAGAGAGAGGGGCTGAGTCCCACCTGGGCAGGGCAGAGCTCAGCCATGGGGGGGTCCTGGTGCCAAAACCACTCCCAGCTGACTCTCAGTATCTCTGCAGGCAGCTCAGCTGCCTGTGATGGGGCCAGGCCTCCTTCCTGTGCTGCTCTGTGCCATGCCCAGATACCAAGGGCACGCTTATTATCTCCCAGATACATTAGGCAGCTGCAGAATGGAATTGGCAGAAATTGCCTTCGGGCCTGGCCAGACGGTGTTTGGTGACACAGCAGAAAGGGGAAGTTGGCAAACAGCTGTGGGAGCAATCTCCTGCTCACAAACAGCTGTTTGCTCCTTCCTTTCCTGGCTGTCCTGGAAAGGTGTTGGAGCTGTTTGCTCCTTCCCCTCCTGGCTGCCCTGGAATTGTGTTTGACAGTAGCTGTGGATTTCTCACAGCCCTCGTGAGAGGGGTACAAGTGACAAGTGACAAGTCACCTTTTGCAGCCTGGAATTGTCCTGGAAGAGCAGGTGGGGTAAGGAGGCTTGGCCTGTAATGGTGTGTCTGTACAGCACCAAATCTTCTGACTTTGTGTTCTTTTCAAGTAATGTTTTGCTTTAATCTGGAATTTGAAATAGGACCTGTCAGATGATCTGGAGCTCAGAAATAAAACCTGTGACCCATCTGCTTGTTCTCAATCATTTCATTAGAAATTATTATGACTTGCTGACTGCTCATATGCTCTATTTTTTTCTTTTTTAACCAGAAGTCCAAGAAGGGAGCATGGACCAGCCCAGTGGAAGGAGTTTCATGCAAGTTCTGTGTGAGAAATACAGCCCTGAGAACTTCCCCTACCGCCGGGGGCCTGGCATGGGGGTGCACGTCCCAGCCACCCCACAGGGCTCCCCTATGAAAGGTAAATTCTCATCTTTCTGGGCATCTGGGGGGTGCTGGGAGCAATCAGCTGAAAGAGGAATCACCTTGAATTGCCCAGAAAAAAGAACCATCACAATGTGGTGTTTTGCTGGCGAGTTGAGAGACTGGACAAAGGGAGAAAGTGACTGAACTAGTTGTTGTAAAAAACCAAATTTCTCTACAACATGACAGAACCAGAATTTGAGAATAGAATTGTTTGGTTAGAAGGGACCTTCAGCATCACCAGGTTCCAGCCCTGTGAGGAGATGGACCTAAAGCCCTGTGCAGTCTGTGTTTTGAGGGTACAGCACTCCTTGGAGCTTTCCTTCAGGCCACTGCTCCTGTTTTATTATTGGCTGCAGCAACAGGTGTTTTGGCAGAGGTGGCTTAAAAATACATCAAATATCTAAATTTGAGGTTGGTTCCCATGCCACCAGCTTGCTTTGATGCCTGCAGGGACAGGAGGGGACATATTTCAGGCAGAGTGCTGAGTTGTTGAATCTCTGCTTTTGTGACAAGTGCCTCGGTTGAACTTGCACCAAATACTTTGTGACCTAGTGGAGAATTCCCCTCTCCTGTGCTCCTGACCTTGCTGCCTCCAGGGGATTTAGCCAGATGTGTGTCTGAAGCTCTGTGCTGCTCAGGGATGTCCTTGAGCCTCCCAGACTGCAGAATCTGTGTCACCATCTCCTCTGAACTAGATCCATGTGTGACACCTTTTAGTCTTCCCTCACGCTCTGATGTTGGCATTTAATTCTTGGTTTGTACAGATGGGTTTGCCCCTTCTTTGTGTCACACATCCTGCCCATCATGATCTGTAGGAGTGATCCAAGCTTCCATCAGGTCAATTTGTGTCAGAACCAGCCCCAAAGGGGAAAGCAGCCATGGAAATCAGCTGGATGAAGTTTCCAATAACTGGGTTTGACAGAGGAGAAAAAAGGTCCTGAGTTCAGCTGAGGATAAAACACATTCAAAATGAACAGAAATGGCCTGATGGAATGTTCAGTCAGTGCCCTCTCTGCAGGTAAATTTACCTCTCTCCTGCTCACCTGAGCTGTTGGGGTGCTGAAAAGAGGCCACATCTTAAAATGTGATTGAGACATGACTTACAAATACTGCATTAGTAACTCCCAAAGTGCCACACTATCCTTTAAAGAAACCAAACTGAGCCAGAAAACTTGGAAACCCAGATGACTCCAGGTCATTGTTTGCTGCTAGAATCCCTTTCTAGAAAACTTGGAAACCCAGATGACTCCAGGTCATTGTTTGCTGCTAGAATCCCTTTCCAGTCGTGCAGCTGTCAACTGTTAAGGAGAAAAGGGATCACCTGTTTAGGAAAAAGCTTCTGGTTAGATTTTAATGGGTTTTCCTGCTCCAGAGAGGTGGGAAAGCCATGTTGTACATGAAGGAGGGTAAGACTGATGGCTTGCCTTGCCTCAACGTGGATTTCTTGTGTGGAAATTGTTTCCTGCTACAAACCCCCAGCTTTTTGTCATGGTTTAGCCTTAGCACAGCAAGCTGTGATTGAGATCCAAGTCCTTGGTTGCAGCTTTGAGTACATTCACCCGTCTGAGGAGGAGCTGGAGCAAAACCAAAGCAGAAATGGAGAGGCAGAGCAGAGACCTGAATTTTTGAATGAATGCTGAATGCTCTACATTGAACCTTGGGAAGGGAAAGCTTAGAAAGGAAATATTTAAATACCCCCTAAGAAATGTTTAAATACCTCCTAAGAAATATTTAAATACCTCCTAAGAAATGTTTAAATACCTTCTAAGAAATGTTTAAATACCTCCTGGCTGTTACTAGGCCCAAGTGGGCTCAGGGCAGGAGGATAAGGGAGTCTGAGTGTGCAGCTGGCACTCCCCATGTCCTGTGTCCTATCTGCTGCAGCAGCTGCTGGGGAACAGCAGAAGTTGTGGCAAGGACTGATAGGAGACAAGCCATAAATGATAAAGGCAGGCCTGAAATGCACAGAAATACATGGAAGACCTGAAGAGCACTGATAGGAGTGGTGCTTGATGTTTACAACCAAGGCTTCAGGGTGGTGTCAGCTACAAAATCCGTGTTTAACCCGAAACCGGTGTAAATTCTGACATTACTGGTGGATTTCTCTTGTTGGCTGTAACATCCATGCTTGGGGCTGGGGTCTGTAACTCCAAGGCAGTGCTGAGCAGAGGCAGCTTCTGTTTTTCCCTGTGCCAGACCGCCTGAACCTGCCCAGTGTGCTGGTGCTCAACAGCTGTGGCATCACCTGTGCCGGGGACGAGAACGAGATCGCCGCCTTCTGCGCCCACGTCTTCGAGCTCGACCTCTCTGACAACAAACTGGAAGACTGGCACGAGGTAAAACGGTGATGGGCACCTCGCTGGGTGCCTTTCAAAGCTATTACTGCCTGCAAATGCGTTGCTTTGATGAGAGTTCCATTTTGGTGGCTCCTTTCTCATCTCTGAAGGTGATGTTTATTTACTTTGACAGCAGCTGAGCAATATATGTGATGAAATTAATCCAGTGTGGCATTTCACTCCTGTACCTTGTGACTTACAGTCTTGGCCCCTGGGTGAGAAATCTGTATTTTTATTTTATTTCATCATGCAAAGCACTGGAACTGGCATTTCTGGCACCAAGAAGTTAATGAGCAGTTTAGTTTTTAACAGAGTGGCAGTTGATTCCCAGCTTTGCCACTGTGATGGTGGGCAAGGTATTTATTCCCTCTCCACATTTGTTGCCTTATCTGCAGAACAGATTTAATAATATTTACCACAAAGGGTATTTCTGCAGCCTCATTAATTAATGCGAAATGCTGTTGTAAAACCCTTTGAAGTGCTTGGGTGAAATAATGCTCAATAAATGCAATGTAACAGGAGTGAAACAATCTCAATCCATTCAAGTGTCATTAAGTTCCTCACTGGATTATGCTGTCCTTTTAGGTTAGTGTTTATTGTTGGAAATGTTTGGAAAAAACCAGGATATCATGGGGTTTGTGCCATCAGATTGCCATGTCTTTAAGCAGGGAGGGAATGCAGAGTTTGCAGTGTCCCAGCTCATCTCTGGTCATACCCTGCTCCCTCACAGGCTGCACATCTCACACCCTGCTCTGTGTTCAGTCTCTTCAGGCTGCCCTGGAACTGAAAGGCTTCTGTGTGTGCTGGCCCCTTCCTCTGAGACAGGATTCAGTTTTCACAGCCCATCCACACCAGATAAATATCTCCCCACCCCTAAAACCTGCCCGTGCTGGGGATTCCAGGTCCCTGGGTAGCCTGTTCCCATGCTTAGCTAATAACCTCGTAGGCTAAACTGTGTAATTTAAGTCTCCTGTGCTGCAGTTTCAGCCAATTTCTGCCTGCCCTGGTCTCAGCAGGCAGGAAGAGCATCATCACTGTTCCTTATACAGCAGCTTTTTATACCCACTAAGAACTTTAATACCTCCTTTCCTTATTTTAGTATAATACTGAAAAAAAAATACCCTTCTTCCAATCATCCACCATAAGCCATTTTTTGGTAAATGCTGTGGTTTTGGTGGACTGATGTCATCCAATTTGCCTTCTTTATCCCTGAGGTGCAGCACCCAAACCATGGCATCACCTGAAGGGGTGTGGAATGAGGCAGACTCATTACACACCTGAGTTCATGAGACAATCCCCCTTTGCCAACAGCTGGGCTAAAATAAATTTATTGACCTCTGTGTGCCATGGTCTGCCCATCCCAGAGCTTTGTGGAGATCTCCAGCCAGCTGTTCTGACTCACAATTATTTTCTGCATTGATGCCTGCTGGTGTTGGAAGCTCCTTCCCACTCAGTTCCCCAGTCAAGGAGGGAATTGAGGAGTGGCTGAGCTCTGTGGGGAGCTGGAGAAGTTCTCAGTGTTGGCCATGGAGGCAGGAGAAGTGTCCATGTCCCCCTGTGAGCAAGGCTGGCTCCTGGAACGTGCTGCTGCTCAGCCTTGGGGTTGAGGTGGATTAATGACCTCTCCCAAGGGACTCCCTTTCTCTTATCAAACTGCTCCTAGAGTGTAATTAAATGAACTCTTGAGCAGAATGAGCAATTAACCAATCCATCAAGATCAGGAATGGCTGGAGTATGAATTACAGGTAGATATCCCTGAGTTTTCCCCCATATTATTGCTTTGTGATGATTCCACAGAGCCCCTTTGAGGAGGTGGGATATTCTTGCCAGAGGTTTGATTACTGCCTGATACACATTTCTTTCTTTCTGTTTTTTTTTCTTCCCTCCCCACTTAGGTCAGTAAAATTGTGTCCAACGTTCCCCACTTGGAGTTTCTAAACCTGAGTTCCAACCCTCTCAGTTTGTCCGTTCTAGAGAGAAGTTGCGCTGGGTCTTTCGCTGGCGTCCGCAAACTTGTGCTCAACAACAGCAAAGCTTCCTGGGAAACAGTGCACACCATCCTGCAGGAATTGCCTGAGTAAGCCTGCCAGTCTGGGGGTTCACTGCACTCAGGTTATGGAGTCATGGGGTGAGGGCTCAGGGGGCTGTGAGGATGAAATATCAGTAGAGAAAAGGATGTTTTCCTTTGGGAGTTTGGGGACTCCAGGTGAGGGCTTTACATTGTCCTAAAAACCAAGCTTGGGTGGTGCTGTACAGCCCAGGCCTTCTCCTCCTCCAAACCTAAATACCAGAGATGGATAATCACCCCAAAAATGTAGGAGGGTCACACTTGCCTCTGAGTCACTGTGCAGGACATACCTGTTAAATGGGAGGTACTCTGAGGGTCTGGCCACTTGTCAAGGAATATTTCATCCTGCTTTTCTGTGCTCAAGTGTTGATTTCTGTGGTTTGGTCACAGGCCACCTTGGCATTCCGCTGCCATGGATGTCCTCAGTGGCTTTGTTTGGATGACAGATCCCTCTCTGTGTGGCTTTGTGAGCAGAGATGATAAAACCAGAATGTCCTGCATGGCCAACCTACACTTCTCTGGGATTGTGAGAGTTCAGTTGTCAAAAAACTTATTGGGATCTGTTCTTTCTTTAATGGGAATCTTTGATATAGGGGAAAAAAATCATCATCAGTGTTGTATCAAAATCCCATTTTAAATTAAGCTGAGAGCACTGAGAGCAGGTCCCAGTCACTGCTGGAGCTGGGTTGGTGGCTTGTTGGGCACAGAAGCAGAAGACAACCCCAACCAATCTGTTACACAATACTCGGAGAGACTCAGGGAGCACTTAAAAGGTTTTTTTAATCTCTGAAAATATGGATGGGAGCAGGGATGCAGTTGAAACACTCTATGTGGAGTGCTCAAAGGCCTTCTCTGCAGTGAGGTTCTCAGAGCTGTTACAGAAAGTTGTGTTAAAATCCCATAAAATTGATGATGTGATCCTTTGTGCCCTGTGCAGCTTGGAGGAACTCTTCCTGTGCCTTAATGACTACGAAACAGTGTCTTGTTCTCCAGTTTGCTGTCAGTCTCTCAAGCTCCTCCACATAACTGACAACAATCTTCAAGACTGGACTGAAATTCGAAAGTTGGGAATCATGTTTCCATCCCTGGACACACTTATCCTGGCTAACAACAACCTCACCACCATTGAAGAGTCAGAAGATTCCCTGGCAAGGCTCTTCCCCAACCTAAGATCCATCAACTTGCACAAGTCAGGTGAGAGCCTGGGAGCTGGGATGGGTTTTGTGGGTTCATCAGAGTCTCTCCTCTGTATGACAAGCAGTGAACTTGCCCATCTGTGGGATTTTCCTGCTGCTTTGGGTACTCAGTCATTATCAAAGGATGAGTCAGAGCAGTGTGGAGCAGTTAATCCAAATGAGCTGGAAAGGTTTTTTTATGTTGGTAGTTTCCCTCTGTTTCCCATCCCTGCCTCAGGTACTCCTGGCTGGGGAAGGATAAATAAATGCCTGGCAGTGGAGGGGATGAAAGAATCCCATTTTGCCTTTATTCCCTGTTTTATCTCGGGTAAAATGAGGGCATGTGCAGGTATGCAATGTGGATCAGGCATCTCCCAGCAGAATCTGTGCTCACAAGTGATGCTGGCAGCTGCTTTTACACTCCAGCCCCAGAGACTTTTCAGCCAATGCTCCAGAAAGAGAATGAGCAGTTGGAATATTGGGAAGAGCACCCTGTGCTGGGAGAGAAGGAGCTGCAGGGCAGCTCGTGGGGGCTGTGATGTGTTTGTGGATGACACATACACCAGAAATTCATCTGCAGGAGTACTTCATGCACCAGCAGCTTTTGTTCTTTACAGCTTTATATGCTGTGCAAGTGCTGCTGAAGTGTCAGGCAGGTAGAAGGGATTTTATTAACATGCCCTACAATGTAAGCATCAAGGAATCCCTGTAATAAAAGCTTAACTAGAGGAGGAAAAGCCTGTTAAGCTGCATTTGAAAGCACTGTCTCACCGAGGAACAAGTGCTCTTCTGGTAAGTAGTTTTGCAGTTTTGATGCCAGGTGCTTAAGAAGTGTGGGCTCTGTGTTGCATTTTGATGTTTTGGGAACTGAAAGTCAAACAGGAATCCCAAGGAGGTTGTTAAAACTTTTTGGGGGTTTTAGAGAAAGCTGCTGCACTCTGAAGTTCTGGCAGACATGGACTCTGAGATGAGTTGTGTTGATCTCACCACACAATTGTGGCTCTGCTGTGCTCAATCCTCAGCTTTGTTTTATTTTGCCCTCCCTGCTTGCCTTGTTATCCCAAATGTCAGGTCTTGAGGGAGCTGAAAACGAGTTAAAACCTTTTTCATTAAATGGCTGGATGGCTTCTGGGACTGTTTCACCATTGGGTTATGAGCAGAAATGGGACCCAGGGTGGTTGTGTATGTGAGGTAAAGCCATTTGATTGCTGTTTAGTGATGCCTGGAATGAAGGAAATGCTGGTGGCTTTAGCCCTCTGAAGGCAGCATCCCTTTATAGAGACATCAGTGATGCTGGTCAGCCCCAGCAGTGAGGCCAAAGGCTGAGTGGTCCATAAAAAAGCCATGGAGAGCATCCTTATACACTTGGAAACAGCACAAGAGAATTTCAGCTCCTCTGTCTTGTAAGCCAATGTTGATTTTTTTAGCAGCACATGGTGAGCAAAAAGCCAGCTTCTCAAAGGAGCAGCAGTGACACTCTCCTGTCACATATGTTCTTTGGCTGTGTCTGATTATCTTGGATCCATGATGTGTTTTCTGTGTTTGTTAACACAAATCTTTCCTCCTGAGCAGGTCTGCATTGCTGGGAAGACATTGACAAGTTAAATTCTTTCCCGAAGCTCGAGGAGGTGAAATTGCTGGGAATTCCTCTGCTGCAGTCTTACACCACCGAGGAACGCAGGAAGCTGCTAATAGCCAGGTCTGTTGGTTTGTTCTGCTCAGCAGAAACATGACAAGGCAAAGAGGGGTGGGAGCAGGTGATCAGAGGAAGAGGCTGGCAGGAGATGAAGTTCTGTGTGAAGGCAGAAAGATTGGAGCCTGATTTGTTGGGTGGGAGCAGCTCATCAGAGGAAGAGGCTGGTAGGAGATGGAGTTCTGTGTGAATGCAGGAAGATCGGAGCTTCTTTTGTGGAAAATCCAGAGAAGTGAAAATCTTAAATGTGAGTTCTCTGCTTCTCAGGGGATTTTGTGAGGCTTCTCTGTGCACATGTGGTGAAATAAAAATGCCTAATTTTGAATGTTATTGAGAAATTACATGGAACATTCCCACTCTCTCAAAGGGATTAAGACCTGAACTTCCTGGCAGGAATTCCCATGGTGTGAAAGCTGAGGCATTTTGATGTGCCAGCCTTGTTGTTGAGCCTGTGTGGGCTCCTGTGGCAGTGTTCACAGGGGCCTTAGGATGAGGGAAGAGACGAGGATCTGACTCCATGTTTCAGAAGGCTGATTTATTATTTTATGATATGTATTACATTAAAACTATACTAAAAGAATAGAAGAAAGGATTTCATCAGAAGGCTAGCTCTCAGACAGAGAGTCTGAGCCAGCTGACTGTGATTGGCCATTAATTACAAAGAAACCAACATGGACCAGTCACAGATGCACCTGTTGCATTCCACAGCAGCAGATAATCAATGTTTACATTTTGTTCCTGAGGCCTCTCGGCTTCTCAGGAGGAAAAATCCTAAGGAAAGGGATTTTTCATGAAAAGATGTCTGTGACCGGCTCCCTCCTGGCTGACTGTGGCTCTTGGTGTGTGCTGCAGGTTGCCATCCATCACCAAGCTGAACGGCAGCATCGTGGCCGACGGCGAGCGCGAGGACTCGGAGCGATTCTTCATCCGCTACTACATGGAGTTCCCTGAGGAAGAGGTTCCCTTCAGGTAGGAATTCTCTGGAATTGGACAGCAGGGACTGGCCAGGGGATGGGAAATACGTGCCAGCTGTTCCATCCCTCACCTTCCTCCAGCCTTGTCTCCTTCAGTCTGTTTGGGTTGAAATTGTTGTATTTATGTTGTCTGATTACTTGTGGGGTCACTCCTGAGTAAGATTTGGTCTTAAAAGTGTGGCAAGTGCCATTAAACAACAGGACAGTTCAGGACATGACCTTCACTGTTTCCTGGCCTCTCCCACAGCTCCCTTCATAATCCACCTGTGTTTGGGAGTGCCCAAAGCCAGGGCACATCGTGCTCTGCACTGCCAGGCCAGGGCACCTAATCCTCGGCACCATCTGGTGTGTGGAATGTGCCTGGCAATGGGAAGCTGGCCCCTCACTTTCAGGCCTGCAAATCACAAGTCTGATGGGTTTTCTTTGCCAAAAAAGTACATCCAATGATCTGCTCATCTTGGTAAACTAATGAACTTGGACAGATGCTGTTCAGTCTGTATCTTTTTTGTGCCAGCATCCACTTACTGCTCCTGATGGGCTGAGGAGGGATCATGGAGCATCAGGCCACTGCTTTTACCTGCCCTCTGCCCTAAAACCTCACGTGCTTTTGGACAACAAAGCTTTATTGTCCTTTTATTACTGAAAAGGGGTAGGACAGGAGTGTGTGTGTGACTGTGAGGGCACAGGCAGAGGTGGGGACACACTGAAGGTCACAGGTCTGGCCTGGCATGGATGACTGAGGTGCAAATGGCATCTGCTCAGTGTTTTCCTCTGCTTAACTCTCAGCTTAAATCCATGTTTTTCTAAAGCACTGGATATGTGACTTGCCAATCCAGTAAGGGGGGTGGGAAGGCTGGAAAGGGGAATGAGGGCATGGCATTTTGTGGGAATATTAATAGGGTCAGTGATTATAATATTTGTTAAAAGCATGCTGGGGTCACTTCAGAGGCAGAGGGCACTCATGTAGTCAGACAAGAGACAAGACAGCTGGTCCTTTTTCTGAGGACAAGTCCTGACTTGTAATTTTAGAGGGCCTTGAAGCGTAAAAATTGAAGGAAATATTGGAAGGGATAACAGCAGAGACAGAGAATGCAGGAGAGAGGAAAGGGAAGGGGAGATGGGACTGTGAGCTCATGGTGCTGCTCCCAAAAGGGATTAATTTCCATAACATTTCATATTTCTTATGTTTGGTGGTGACGGAGTGTCAGTGATCCATATATTGCTGGGAAGGACACAGTGGGGTACAGCTTTAGGCACTCATGCTGCCTGGGACCTGGGGCTTGGGAACAGGCTGTGTGTCACACATCACCACACACCACTGGGGTTGGTTTGCAGGTGGGATCTCATGTAAAAGATGACTGGCATCTCACCCATCCCAGAAAACCAGGCTCATTTTGACCAACATGCCAGCTTTCTGCTAGAAAAATCACCTTCCCCTCAGATTTCTTAGCCTTTAAACACTAGTGCTGCCTTTTCATGGTCAATGGCCTCTTTGTCCAAATCCCTTCATCTGTGCAGCATTTCCAGGAGACTTCTGCAGTGCCAGAGAGGGTTGGGGGCCACTGCAGACTCTTTTCTAGTGAAGCTGCAGATGGCTGAGAGTGTCCCCAGTGTTTCAGTTCCTGGACCCACAGCCAGCAGCCCCTGTCCAAAGGGAGAGCTGGCATTCCTTGCAGAGGGATTTTGTGTCTGTTTGTTGTTAAAGCTTCCCCTTCCTCGCTCCCAAATCTGCTGTGGGGTGGCTCCAAAAGTGGTTTGCAATTAGAAACTAAGCAGGACACACATGTTGTGGCTGGGGTCTGACGTCTGCATTGCAGTGCTGCCTCGAGCAGAGGGAGAGCAACTTGAGCAGGGAGAAGTCGCCAGTGGGAGCAGCCCCCCTCCAGACTGGCAAGGTGCAGCCTGTGATAAGCTCTGTCACCAGAACCCCCCTGCTTGCTGCATTGCTGTCTGCAGCTGGAAGGGATCAGGCAGGCAGGGGAATGGAAGGAACAGTTTATCTCTGTGGATGTGGTGGTTCCAGGGTGCACAATCCAATATTGGCTGTCTTGTGGAGTGACGTCCTCGCGTCTGGGGGGTTTTAATGAGCCCTCTGCTTGTCTGGTGCTCTGTTTATCTGCACAGTATCAGACACTTCCAGCCAGGCTCAGGTCTTCAGCAGCCTCAGAGTCTGTCAGGCTGCAAGGGGTGATTAGAAAAGTCTCCAGGGTGCCTATTATTGGGGTTCAAAACATCCCTGTACCAGTGTGCCTTGGTGCTGATTGGTTTGAGGGCAGCCACTCACTCACACTCCCCACTTTCTTTGCAGCTCACATGCAAAGGAGGAGGGTGCAAAGCTCATTCTGCCCTTCCTCAACACAAGAAAATTTCAGGCAGCATTGCTTGACCACTGCATATTTACAGCACATATTTGGATAATCATGGCTCTCTCATGGTGGTTTTCTCTCCCAGCTTGTCTGAAATTTGTCCCCCTCTTCATCCTCTCCCCACCACCAGCCCAGTTCATTCTTAATGCATGAATCATGACAGTAATTGTGGCTGGCCCAGAAGTTGTTGCTGCTCTGCAGCAGCAGCGATGCTGAGAGTTAAAGGATGTCCCAAAGGGGGCTGAGGGGTTGGAGCAGCAAGAGGTGGGTTCCCCTCTCCCTCTGTCCTGTCGGATGATGCTGCTGGCAAATCCTTCCAGAGAAGGAGAAGCCCTCCCCACTGCTGCCACTGGCTGGCATTTGCTCTGCCTGCAAGTGGGTTAAACGTGGGCAGTGTTGTTTTCTCTCGGCACTAATGGCTTCCCCACATAAATAGGGCTGCTCCCACCACCCTGCCTGTGAGAGCAGGGCACTATCCTGCCCTTGGGCGTGGGACTGGGGAAATCCTAGTGCCTGGTGGCCCTTACCTCAGTGCCCAGCACACAGAGGGGCTGCTGTTCTCCAGGAACATTCCTGCCTCCAGCAGGACTCCCTGGGGTCAGCAGCCTGCCAGATCCCATGGCTGCCCCGGGGCTGTGACACCGCGCCCACCGCATTCAGCCCCGCCTGGGATCGGCAGCACAAAGCTCCTTCTGTGCCGGGCCTCTGAAACGTTACCTGTGCTCAGCAGCTCTCAGCCTTTGTCATCCCAGTCCCATTGTGTTTTGTGCTGCCATTCCTCCTCTTTCCCAGCCAGGCAGGGAGATGCAGCCTGGACGGATGGGAGCGATACCAGGGGGGTGTGGGTGACACAGACTTTCCATTGCAGGGACCTTGGGAAGAGCACTCACAGAACTTGGCTGCAAGGACAAGGTGACAGAGGAGTGTGTGCCTCTGCTAGTAAAACTCCCATCTTGTTTTAGAGCAGGTGTGAAGGATCAGCTGGCAGGAAGTGCCCTGTTTGTTATCAGCTCTCAAACTGTGCAGCAGCTCACCTTGTTTTGGTGATCTTGATGATCCTGTGCTCAGTGGAGTGTAACATTTGGGACCTAGCTGGCCTTTTGGAAAACAGCAGGAATGTCTGATGATCAGTTAAGTCGTGAGGCCACAGATACTGGGAATCTAAACTGAAGGCTGTGTCCTTTTTGTGAGCACTGCCTTGGTTCTGGCACTCTTCAGTGAAGTGTTTTCACTGGAGCAGGAGGCGCAGAGTTGTGAGCACAGTGTCCTCTCTTTCTTCCAAATCCCATGGCTGGGATTTCTGAAACTGTAGGAGCCCAAATTGTTGTTTTGAGACCAGTCAGCTTGGACACCTCAGGCTGGTGGTGATTTCACCTTTCTCAGCACGACACTTCTCCCTAGAGGGACACTGAGCCATGGTGCAGCCTGGGGCCCGTGGGACAGTGACTGAAGTGCTTGGGACTTTATGGGGCTTTCTGCTGGAATCAGGGTCAGTGTTGTGTCATGGGAGATGTGCACTGGTTGTACCTTAACTCTGGACTTGTTGAATTTTCCAGGTATCACGAGCTGGTCACCAAGTACGGGAAGCTGGAGCCCTTGGCTGTGGTGGATCTGCGGCCTCAGAGCAGCGCCAAGGTGGAGGTTCACTTCCAGGACAAGGTGGAGGAGATGTCCATCCGCCTCGACCAGACTGTGGCAGAGCTGAAGAAGCACTTAAAAACTGTGGTGCAGCTGTCAACAAGCAACATGCTGCTCTTCTACTTGGACCAGGAATCTCCTTTTGGTCCCGAGGAGATGAAATACAGCTCGCGGGCGCTGCATTCCTACGGCATCCGGGATGGGGATAAAATTTACGTGGAGCCCAGAATGAAATAGCCTTTTTGCCCACACCCACACGCCCCCACACACCCACACACATGCATTGAGGAGTTTGTTGCAAGGTTTTTATTTCGGTTGGTTGGTTGAGGTTTGGTTGTGTTTCTGTAGCAGGTAATTTCTTAGCCCGGAGGAAGTGCCCTGATGTGAGAACCATGCCCACCATCCACTGCAGGTGACCTTGAGGTGACAATTGACTTCAGGACGTGTGTTTCAGTGTGGGCAATACCTTGATGTTTCCTTTGATGCTCCGGTATACTCGTGATTTGGCATGAATGGTCAGTTGTTCAAGCTAAACAATGCCAGGGTCCATAAGGGAGGAGACAGCTCGGTGCAGATTTTGACCTGTTGTTTTCTTTTCCTGAATTTTTTGGTGTTTTGCTCCACCAGATCTCCCTTTGGCCTAGCTATCCAACTGTGGCTCGAGCTTGCTGTAGTATTTTCTTGCAGCTTGGTGCTGTCTCAACCTTTTGTTGTGCTCGAGTTCACAGGAAAGTTCTCCATCAGTATTCTGCTTGATTCAGAGCTCAGGTACTTTAGTGCATCCACTTCACTCCACTGGTTTGCTTTCTGTGAGTGCACAACATGGGGGAAAGAAAAAGAACTTCCCAGAAAGAAACTTTCTTTTCAAAGCGCACGCTCTATATCCACCTGATTTTGGAGGGAAAAAAGAGGTTTTGGCTGCTGTACCCATCTCACACGGTGCCTGCAGCCTGTGGGGATAAAGGATGTGTTGCAAAGTGAATTTTGGGAGGTGGTGGATGAGCGCTGCATTGGAAGGGCTTTTTGAACAACAGGTCAACAAGGGGTTAAAGAGCAGCTTCCCCTGTTGTCCATCCTGATGCTGAAGAGATCCCTCCATGCACTTCACCTTGTACCAGTGGGTGCTGCAAGTGGAATGGCTAAAATCCCTCTCCTGGGAGAGAGGAAGAGTCAAGTTGAAGTTTGTGTTTGTTGCTGTTGCACCAGTTCAAACCTAGCACTTTGCCCGGGACCCCTGCCCGGGGGTCCCTGCGTAGGGTCCGGACTCGGAGGAGGTGTTGGCTTGGATCAGCCTCTGGAGGTGGAGGAACAAAGCAGCTGCTGGGCCCACGATGGGTGTTCAGCAGGGTTCATTCCAACAAAGCTGCTGGGCCCACGATGGGTGTTCAGCAGGGTTTGCTGAACAAAGCAGCTGGACTCAACGTTGGGTGTTCAGCAGGGTTCATTCCAACAAAGTTGCTGGACTCAGTGTTGGGTGTTCAGCAGGACCCACGTTGGGTGTTCAGCTGGATCCATGCTGGGTGTTCAGCAGGTTTTACTCCAACAAAGCTGCTGGGCTCAGATTGGGTGCTCAGCAAGGTTTACTGAACAAAGCAGCTGACCCCTGTTGGGTGTTCAGCAGGTTTCATTCGAAAAATCCAGCTGGACCCACAGTGGATGCTCAGCAGAACCCATGCTGGGTGTTCAGCAGGACTCACCTTGGGTGTTCAGCAGGTCCCACGTTGGGTGCTCAGCAGGTTTCACTCCATGCTGGGTGTTCAGCAGGACCCACTTTGGATGCCCAGCAGGTTTCTCTCCCTCTCTCTCTCTTGGCTTTCCCTTCGCAGGCATCGCGTGCTGCTGCTTCACGTAGTCCCTGTTTTCTACTGCAGAGCAGATCCCCTGCCTGGTCAGTGAAATCCTCCTCCTTTTTTCCTCTCTCTTGTTTCGCTTTCCTGTGTCTTCCCTGCTCCAAGTTGAAGAGTTTCCCAATTTCCTGTTCCAAGCAGCTGCTCAGCAGTTTTTGGAGCTGTGCAGCGAGGGCTCTAGTTACACATGAACTCCTGACCTTCATTTTGAAATGCTCCCTTTATCCCCACGTGCACTTTCTTTCCCAGGATGCTTTTTCCCACATCACTGAGCTCCTTTGGTATTCTTGGAGTTGTGTATTTCTCTTCACATTTTACCTGGATTGTGGGGTGGGATCATTGGGGAGGGGACTAAGTATTATTATCTCATTAGTCTTCAGGTTTAGGATTTGGGGATTGTTCAGAGGGGATTAGTTCCTTATCCAAAGCAAGGGTTAAAATGGGAGGATTTAAAACAAGTTACTAATTTGTGCCTCATCCCCCTGCCAAAAATAGCAATTTCTTGGCCCCATTGAGATGAGCAATAGGGAAGGGAGTGAGATTTTCCACAGGTAACATAGATTTTCCATAGATCCATGGTACCTGTAACCTAAACAGCAGGGTGATAGTGGCAGTATAACATAAAATGATGCTTTTATAAGCTAGAGCTTTACTGAAGATGTATTTTCCATTTGGGCAGCAAAAATAATTTGCTGCCTGATAGCAGAACCCTTAAGCCAACACTTCTGTATGATATATACATACCTACCAATAGGAAAAGTTGTGGTTAATAAGATATTTTGTTATAAAGCAAAGTTTTATGAAGATATGGTTGTTTAATATTAGAAACCTATTTCAGCCCTTGACCTCCAGTGTGAGTAGGAGATCCCTGAGTGGCTGCAGAGTCCGAGGCAAGTGACCTGTGGGGATGCAAAAGTATCTCTGACCCAGCTCTCCAGAGCAGGAATTGCCTCTGTGGGTGTATTCATGGCATTGTACCTGCTGTCAGTGAGATGCTGTAACTCTTGTCCAACTTCCTCAGCACAATTAAGAGTCTGGGTTTCAGAGAAGGGAATAAACAAAGGCCATTGAAGAGTGGAATGGGATGATAAAGAAGGGCCAAGTGCTTTTAAGTTTGTTTGCCCATTAAAAATTGGGCTGTCCGTGGAGGGATTGGTGCTGTCACCAGCTCAGAACTGGCAGTAAATGCTGCTTTTATTTGTGACAGACCTGGTGGGAAGATGGAAAGAGAGAGCACAGAAGGTTATCAGGTGCTGGGGGTTTGGTGCTGGCACCCAAACCTGCTCCCCTGGTCCCTTCAGGTGTGAAATCAGCACCCTGCTGTTTCTCCAGGGGAAGGTTTTTCCCAAGGCATTCACCTTGTGTGCAGGTAGTGGAGCAGTCGTGGGGTAGAAACCAAAAGTCTTGGTTGGCTTCCCAAGGAGAAGGACTCACCCCAAAAGCAGAGAGGGTTTGTGTGGGACCAAACAGCACACAAGGATGTGGCAAAATACCCCAAGTCGTGGTGCCTTGTGGGGAAGGGCCTTGTGTGTGTGCCACCCAACAGGGCACCATGTCTTGGGGAGAGAGGAGAAGGTTTGGGTGCTGAGTGAGGGTGTAACTGTGGCAGGAGGTTTGATTTAAACCTCTGCCACGTCCAGGCATTGCCAGCCTGTGCCCTCTTTAGCTAAAGGTCCCTGGGTCTGTCACATCTGCTTGAGACAACAAAATAGATGTGCCAGCTTCCCTGGTTTGTGTCTCCTTCTACCTGAGGGCTGCTTTTGTGTGTTGTTCATGCATCAAAGTCTGCACAGCAGGCAGAGCACCTGCTCCAGGAGGACTCGGGTGACAGCTGAATACCAAAGTGTCCCACGGCTCCGTGTGCCCAGTTTGAGGCTGTGCTGTGTGGTTTTGGAGATGTTCCTGTTCAATATCCATATTTCTGGCCAGATGTTGCAGGCAGATCGCTGTTACGAACATGCATGGGGTGCTGGCTGTCCTCTGCTCGCTGGCTGGGGTTTGTAATCTCATTTTTTGGGAGCTGCAGGCATGCTGGTGGCAGGTGTGACCCGTGGTGGCTTGGGGGACGTGGTCACCTGCTCTGGGTGTGCAGTCCAGTGGAGGTGCCACAGCTCTGCCTCCTCTCTTGTCAGTGACATTCTGTGCAAGATTTGAGAATGCAAATGACTGCTTAAAGCAGCCCAGAGGCTAAAATCTGTATTCTGGCAGCTGTGCCTCCCTGCTTTGGATGTGGCACTTTTGTGGCAGCAGAGACGCCTCCCCCAGAGCAACCTTAGAGGGGCTCCAGCCACCTCAGGCCTTTCCCCCTGTGATTGCTGTTCTGCAGTTCCTGGAAATTTCAAATATAATTTAAACATGAAGATCTGTTCTTGCTCCCTGTTAATGTTGCATCCATCTGTAATTTCAAAGAAGAACTGTAAGTCCATCTGGTTTTTGATTCTGGTTTCTCTCCCAGGGGATACACCTCCCGCTCCCACAATTTGCCTTTGGTTTGCTTGCAGACTTAGTGGTGGAATTCAGGCCAAAATAGGTCATTGGTTTGGATCAGTTCAATAAACTTATGTAAGTTTTTACACTAAAACCCCCAGTGTCCTGAGCTTTTAATTTTTATGTCCCCTGAAGCAAAAATATTCCCTGTTGTCACCCTAAAGCTGTGAGTGAAAACTGCCAGGGGTTTTTTTTTGTCCTGCTGGTGGTTTTGTTGTGTGTCCATGAGCTTGGGCACAGCCACCTCACCTGTGCAAGGAGAGGAGAAGTCACTTCCAGGAGAGCTGGAAGATCTGATCCTCCTCTGGGCTGCGTTTCCCCATGACTGGGACTCATCCCCACTGCCAGGTGAGGAATAAAGCTCAAGCTCACTCTGTCTCTCCTCATAGGCACTGGCCTTGGGGTTAAAACAAATTTCACCCTCATGGCCTGCACCAAATGACCCTGGGGGAGGCAGGAGGAGAGAGATGCTCCTGTGGATGGGAAATTTCCTGGGCAAATCCATTTCCAGAGCATCTTCCATGGGCTGTGCTTAAAATGGGAACGAGACAAGGCCCTGCCAAGGTCAAGCAGCCACAGAAACCCTTGTGGCATCTTTGAATCTTGTTTTCCCTCAAGGTAAGGCATGGGAGGAAGTTTTCTGCTGGAAGAATTAAGAAAAGAAGAAGTGTTTGATTGTTCAGCTGCAATGTGTCCAGCCCTGCATGATGAGAACATCCCTGCCAAAAGAAGAGAGGCTGGAAGACAAAATCTTCCCCAAAGAGTCCCTGAGACCTAATCAAACTTCATCAGTGTTCACTTGCCCAGACAAACAGGACCAGAATATTAAACTGACAAAGGAGCAGAGGGAAACCTAATTTCACCAGTTTTCTCTGTGTTACAAAACAGAATGAGGAGAGTCAATTGATTTTCCTGGAGCTGGTTGTGTTTAAAATGTATGGGAGGGAAGGGAAGAGCCAGGATCCAGGCTGGAAGTAATCTGCCCCTGGAGTATCAGTCAGTGCTGATATCCCCCTGCCCTCCTAAAATAGCTGTTGGCTTAGAAAAGGGTAAAAATAAATTTAAAAATGAAAGATTCCTCCTAGCAAGGCCGTGCTTGGAGGATGGAGGGAAAGCAAATTCTGGGATTTGCTGTGGAGCAGCGAGTGGAGGCACCATTTGCTGGTGCCCTGATGTGCTAGGAGAGGTAAGAGAGAGTTTTTTGGAGAAAACTTGCTGAAAACATGGCCAGGAGCACCAGGGGTAAAAAGTCTGGGCTTCTTGTTGGGCTGCTGGCAAAGGGTGGGGAGGACAAGGGGAATTAAGAGCTCCAAAAAGGGCAAATAGGGAATAAAAGGCCCCCACCCCAAATGTCAGAGGGGAAAATCAGCCCAGCTGAGGCTGTTTTCTCATGCTGGGGTTGGACAGTGCCTGTCTGAGCTGACAGGATGGAAAATCAGCTCTGCTGTAGCTCTGCTGATGGATCCTTCACCCCTCAGCTGCTGTTCCAGCTCTCCCTCTCATCCAGCATGGATATGAACCAACTCAAGGCAGTTGAAATCTCTTTTTGAGGGGTACAGACTGGGCTTAAATGTAGAGAGAATCAAGCCAACTCAGGCTGTTTTCCCACTGCTGGGGTTGGGGTTGTTTTCCCACTGAGCTGAGCTTTGCTGCAGGAATGAAAAATCAGCTCTGCTGTAGCTCTGCTGATGGATCCTTCACCCCTCAGCTGCTGCTCAGCTCTCCCTCTCATCCAACATGGATATGAACCAACTCAAAGCAGCTGAAATCTTTTTTTTTGGGGGGGGGGATACAGATTGGGCTCAAATGCAGGGCTGTGGTCAGGGAAAATCCCTGTGGAAACTGCAGGTGTACAAGTGAAAATGATAATAACACTCACAGCAGTGAAGGTCCCCACCAGCACCAGAGAGGGTGGAAATGGGAACAGCAAAGAAACCTTCTGTGGGCTGGACTGGGTGAGTTTTTCCTTTTCCACCTGTAAAAAAAAGCAGGAGTTGGATGGCAAAGCAGCTCCATTGAAACTCCAGGGCAGTGCCTTTGAACCTAGCACTGTTTAATGCTAATCCTGTAACTTTATATAGATGGGCTTTTTTTTTTCTCTCTCCCCTTCACACAAAGGAGGAAGGGGCTCAGTTCTTCTGCGGGTTGGGTTTTCTGTTCCCTGAGCAGCAGAGCTGCGAGCCCAGCTCTGTCTCTGTGGCATTTCCATCTGAATCCACCTGAAGGGGGTGAGCTTTTGGGCAAGAAAGAAAGAAAGAGGCTTCTCTCCCTCTCCAGGCCAGAATCTGATCTCCAGATTAGCCTGCTGGTTATCAACAGAGGAGCAACAGTTGTGATTGCAACTCAACCCTGCTCCAGCCCTGGAGGAGCATTGAGGAAAAGGGAGTTTTCACTTGGGAGAGCAAAGGACCGAGCCCTGGTTTCAGTCTGCAGCAATAATTGGCATGGCAGCACGGGCATGCAGTCTCCATTGACATAGGATTTCTCCCTGCTCTACCAAGACTGGTCTAAAATTTCAGACCTGATTGCTCCTCTAGCCTACAAACAGGTTGGTAATTTATTTTTGCCATACCTAAAAATTTGTATTTTTGGGTGGGATGTGTTCAGAGGCGCGTTCTTTGCTGTCTGTCCTGCTCCGCTCTTGTTCTCACTCTCCCACAGTCCCCACTGGTCCCTCTCTGCTAATGAGACTCAGATTTACAATCTATCCAAAATTCTGCCACTCTCCTTTCACCTTTCCAAAACAGGGAATGTGCTAAAACTTCTCCTTGGTGGAATGAACTTTTCCCCATGGAGAATGTGCTCGCGAAGATCTTTCCTTCCACTGTGTTCCAGACTCTGAGTGATGGGAGTGATGTGGGGTAAATTATGGGATATTCCCCCCATAATCCTGTACTTTGTGGCATTAGAAGGAGTTGGATCTGTAAATCCACATTTTCCATAAAAACGGATCCATGGGGAGAACACAGAGGGATTTTAGGGAGATTTTTAAGGCTGGGAGGCTGCTGTTGACACCCTGCCTGTTCATAATGCACACAGTTTGTGTGGGGAGCTCCCAAATCCCTTCCCAGCACTCCTGGAGAATCCCAAACCTTTCCTGGGAGCTCTCCCTGAGCCCTGCCCGTGCGGAACGAGCACAGTCAACAGGCAAAGAAACCAAAGCAGGTGTTTTAGCAATATTTTCTATTGGATTAATAACCAGTAACAAATTGCATTAGGCACAGAAGGAATTAGGGCTGGCACAGGATTTCGCTTTCATTTTGCATCTCCAGTCTCTCATTGATTGCTGCACAAGGAGCTGCCCAGCTGTGTAAATGTTTGTGCTCCTTCCACGCTCATCCAGCCCCCTGAGTGATGGCTCTGGTGGCAGCCAGGGCAGAGGATTAGCTGGAGCTGAAGCCCCTGGACCATGAGAGCTCAGCACAGCTCTGCTGCTCCCCTGGGATCATCCCTGCTCCGAGCAGATCAGGAATTGCTCAGGAGAATAAGGAGCACATGGAGAGCTGTGGCTGTTCACAGCTCCCAAACGTGAAATGGGCTCCTCCAGGTGTTTCTGGGTTTCCTTTGGCGTGGTTTGCTGCTATCACCAGGTGTTTCTGGGCTGCCTGGCAGGTCAGGGACCTCACCTGAAGCTCCACATGTCAGCAGCAGCCAGGCAGCTCCGGGAACCCCCTCAAGGATGAGTTTTCCTACCAATGTGATGCATGGCTGCGTTTGTCTCCTTCCTGTAGGATGAGCAAGAGATCATTTCTGGGAGCCTGGGTGGCCCTTTTGGTGATAACAGCACAGCAGAGAGGTGAGTATCTCCCTGCAGGAAAATATTAAAATATTCCCCAAATGGGCTGTGCCCAGAGACCCCAGAGGGCTTGGGAAATGACCCCATTGGGCTTGGGAAACACCCCAGAGGGTTTGGAAACCATCCCAGAGGGTTTGGGGAACAACCCCAGAGAGTTTGAGGAACACCCCCAGCTCCTTGGCTGGAGCAAAAACAAGAATCAGAGTGACCTGAGTGTTCCCCGTGGGGAGGGAGGGACTGAGAATACTGAGGGCTGCTTGTGCTTGCAATTTTTTATGGTTGTGTGTGCACCTGGAGCATTCCAGAGGAAGCAGGGGGTTGGGAAATGTCTGTGTTAGGGCTGCTGAGCAGGTCTGGTAGTGTGGCACTTGTAGAGGCAAAGAGGAATTGAGGAATGTCTGCAGCCCTGGAGGAGCAGGACATGAAATGACAGCAGAAATCTGGCTAGGACAAGAAGGGAAATGTGCCCTGGGACAAGAAGGGAAATGTGCCCTGGGGCCTGAAGAGGCTGCTTGTGCCCCAAGCCAATGGATTTTAGGCTGGTAGAAAAGCAGCAGGCTGAAATGTGTCAAAAACCATCTTCTGAAGCACTTTTGGGAGAGACAGTTATGTTCTCTGGCAGCGCCTTTTAGCAGGAAAGTGAATTTTGCTGGGAAATGTGGGGGCAGCCGTGACCCCTCAGGCTGTGAGCAGGGCAGGAGGGAGGTGGGCACTGCCAGGAACAAGGTGGGCACTGCCAGGAACGTGGCTCTGGGGGCTGGAACTGGGGCTGCTTGCCCCTCTGAGCACCTCACATGTGGAACAGCCTGTCCTGCCCATCATGGAGCAGATGCACCTGCTGCATTCCACAGCAGCAGATAATCAATGTTTACATTTTGTTCCTGAGGCCTCCCAGCTTCTCAGGAGGAAAAATCCTAAGGAAAGGATTTTCCATAAAAGATGTCTGCGACAGGGCATGGACCCACTGTCCTCCCATGCAGCCAACACTTAGGGGGTTTGACTTGGTCACAGTTCCAGGGGAGACAAAACTTACTCAGGGTGCAGCCTGTGGTCACTCTGCTGTGCCCTGAGTAACCTGGGTGATGCTTTTCCTCCTGAGCCTGGCCTAAAGCCAGTCCCACAGCCAGCAGCTCTGCCCTGGCTCGATGATGTTGGGGTTTGGTGCTGATTTCTCCTTTGGCTGCTGATTTTTGGGTTTGGTGCTATTTTTCTGTGGCCTCTCTGAAATCAGGACTGTCCTGACCCTGCTCTCTTCTCCCTCTCCTTCCAGCTCACACCATGGCAAGCCTGTACCCATACTGGCAGAACGACACCAAAACCCCCAAAGTGGACGATGGCAGCTCCCCTGAAATCAAGATCTCTGTGCCATTCATCTTTTTTGGAGCCCCATACAGAAGCATTTATGTAAGTGGAGAAAGCAGATCCTTCCCTTCATCCTTTCCCTTGCCATTATTGGCTGCATTTTAAACATGCTCTGCCTGTCACCAGGAATTGGAAGATTTATTAGCAGCTACCTGACAAGTTCTTAGATTTCATGAACTGATAGGTTTTATGATTAAGAAAGTCAAAGGTATATTTAATGGGATAATGTTCATAGGAAAGGAATCTAAAAGGCAATAAATTTTCTTTGTGGGTGATTAAATGGCACAGCAAAGCGAAGGGCCTGACACAAGGGACATTATTCCTGCTCCATGACAAGAAACAAGAACATGCAGGACCTGCAGGGGGATGAAGGGGCAGCAGCTTTGTGGGGGCCCCAGACAAGGCCAGGCTGCTGCTCCCAGGTGATGGTGCAGCAAAGCCTGGCTATGGGGACACCAGGCCTGGGTTGGTGTCACCTGAGCTCACCCAAACCTTAGACAGGGCCTAAATCAGCCTGGCTGTGCCACATCCCAAGTTTTGTAGTGTCTGTGGGATCAGAAGAGAGGCAAAGACTCATCCCTTTCTCCAGATGGTGTTTGTGCACAGCAGCACTGGGAGAGCAGAATCCCAATCCAAACCCTTCTCTGGTGGGGATTCCAGCACCCAGGGCAGCACTGCCATTTGTTGTCCATCCTTTGCAAAAATGTTGTTTTGGGGAGCATCTTCAGCAGACCCTGGGGAGGCTGAGGGGGCACCTCCCTGCACTTGGGGAGCCCCAGGATCTGTCACAGGTGACAAAGCCAAAGGCAGATTTTCCATGCAGTCACCTGCACCACCATCCACATCCCTCGGTGCTGCAGGGTTGAGTAATCCCAAAAACTGAGCAATCCCTCAGCAGATTTGGGTCCCATCCTGCTCTGATGGGTGCCTCTCCTGTAGAACCCTATTTTGAAGAATTTTCAGGGTTTTGGGGCTTCCTGCACCAACTCTTGCCCACCATGGGTAGGATGAAGCTGAATCATGCTCGGGCTGCTCACCCTCTGTCCGTGTATGAACCCAAACCCTCTCTCCTCACCCTTCCCACCAAACCAGCCTCTCTGTACTGATTTATTCTGCCAAACCACCTCTTGGGGAGCCCCAGGATCTGTCACAGATGACAAAGGCAGATTTTTCCATGCAGCCAACAGTGTCATCCGTGTCACCATCATCCACGTCCCTCAGCGCTTCAGAGCTGAGTAATCCCAAAAATTGAGCAATCCCTCAGCAGATTTGGGTGCCATCTCCTGTAGAACTTTGTTTTGAAGAATTTTCAGGGTTTTGGGGCTTCCTGCACCAACTCTTGCCCACCATGGGTAGGATGAAGCTGAATCATGCTCGGGCTGCTCACCCTCTGTCCGTGTATGGGGAGAAAAGGTTTGGGTTCACACTTCCCACCAAACCAACCTCTCTGTGCTGCCTTATTCTGCCAAACCACCCTTGCTCAGACACCCTGGGGGTCTCCACGCAGGTCAACAACAACGGAGTGATCTCCTTCAACGCCCTGGTCAGCCAGTTCACGCCCGAGGCCTTCCCGCTGACGGACGGCCGCGCCTTCGTGGCGCCCTTCTGGGCCGACGTGCACAACGGCATCCGCGGGGAGATCTTCTACAGGGAGAGCACGGAGCCAGAGCTGCTCCTCAGGGCCTCCAGGGACATCCGCAGGCACTTCAGGGACATGGCCTCCTTCTCTGCCCGCTGGCTCTTCATCGTCACCTGGGAGGAGGTCACCTTCTACGGGGGGAGCAGCACGACGCCGGTGAGGGGCTGCTCGTGGGTGTATATCATGTCTTGTCCTGTAAAGAAGGGAATTTTTTTGTTTTGTGTCTTGTTCCCTCCAAAATGGGGAATTCTGGGGGTTCATTCACCTCCAAAGAGGGGAATTTTGGGGGTTGATGGAGGTGTTCTTCTTCATCTGTGTGTAAAATTGAGGAGGTGACCTTCTGTGGGGGAACTAGCACAACGCCGGTGAGGGGCTTCTCGTGGGTGGACTTTATGTCTTGTCCTGTAAAGAGGGGAGATTTTTTATTTTATGTCTTGTCCCCTCCAAAGAGGGGAATTTTGGGGGTTAAATCTTGGAGGTGTTCTTCATCATCTGTGTAAAAAATTGAAGAGGTAATGTTCTACAGGGGAAGCAGCATGATGCCGGTGAGGGGCTTCTCATGGGTGTATTTTTTGTCTTGTCTTCCAAAGAGGAAAATTTTTTATTTTATGTCTTGTCCCCTCCAAAGAGGTGAAATTTGGGGGTTCGTTCACCTCTAAAGAGAGGGATTTTGTGGGTTGATGGAGGCATTCTTCATCATCTGTGTGTAAAATTGAGGAGGTGATGTTCTACGGGGGAAGCAGCATGACACTGGTAAGGGACTTCTCGTGAGTGTTTTTTAAGTCTTGCTCTCTAAAGAGGAAAATTCTTTATTTTATGCCTTGTTCCCTTCAAAGAGGTGAATTTTGGGAATTTTGGGGGTTAAATTTTGGAGATGTTCTTCATCATCTGTGTGTAAAATTGAGATCACCTTCTATGGGGGAAGCAGCATGACACGGGTAAGGGGCTTCTCGTGGGTGTGTTTTATGTCTTGTCCTGTAAAGAGGGGAGATTTTTATTTAATGTCTTGTTCCCTCCAAAGCGGTGAAATTTGGGGGTTCATTCACCTCCAAAGAGGGGAATTTTGGGGGTTGATGGAGGTGTTCTTCATCTGTGTGTAAAATTGAGGTGACCTTCTATGGGGTAGCACCACGACACCGATGAGAGGCTTCTTGTGGGTGGATTTTATCTCTTGTCCTGTAAAGAGGAAAATTTTTTATTTTGTGTCTTGTTCCCTCCAAAGAGGTGAAATTTGGGGGTTCATTCACCTCCAAAGAGGGGAATTTTGGCCGTTGATGGAGGCATTCTTCATCATCTGTGTGTAAAATTGAGTGAGACGCTTTGTGTTCCTGCTCCCCAGTTCCCTTCTGGGCAGAAGGGATTTTTCATTCTCTCCCCTGAGCTTCACTCCCTGCTTTGGGATCCCCAGGGAAAACATCTCCTCCTCAGTGTTTGCAGGATCCAAGCAAGGCTCTGACACCAATTAGGACTTTTTGGCTTGATCACAACGCATTTCTTGCATACAAATTCAGCTGTTTCTGATGGCAGCTCCCTGCCTGCATGGGAGATTGATCACGCTGATCAGAGTCACACTAATGGCTTGGCCACATCACATGGCCACAAATGTGCGAGCTGCAGCTCACAGGAGGGGGATGGCAGTGGGATGTTTGTCAGGGCAGCTTTTAAATATCTGGTGAATTTGTGAGCTGTGACTGCAGCTGATGTCGGGAGGCTCGTGCTGGACTGCTGGTAGGGGTGGAGATAGAATCAGAGTGGTTTGGGTGGGAGAAGATCACCTCATTCCACCCCCTGCCATGGCCAGGGACACTTTCCTCTAGACCAGGCTGCCCCAAACCTCATCCTTGAACAGCAAATGAGGAATCCCAGCTCTTGTCTGGCTTGTTCAGGCTTAGCCTGTGTGCTGTGAGTGCCAAAACCCAGCTTCTACTGTCTCAAGGAGTTGGCTCTGATAAACACTTCAGCTCTTTTCCATTTGTTAGAGAAGCTTGAGATTTCATGCATATTTTTTTTGCCAGTCCTGGCAGCACTTGCAGAAAAACCCCACATATATATATTTATATATATATATATATATTTTCAGACAGCAAGCAATATAGAGATTCGTGTATTGCCTGAAGAATTACATTTGCAACACAATGCAATTTATTTTGCTTTAGAGCAGCCTCCCTGCTCAGCAGCAGCCAGGGCTCGGGGTTGGCACGGGGAGTAGCACCATGCAACTTAAGCAGGAATTTCATCGCAATGCAGAAAAACTGCAGGAAATTTGGGATTGTGGCCTCAGGGACGCTGCAGTTGCTGCCTGGAGATGACACCTGAGAAAACAGGTTCATCCTCTGAGGGTTGGGCAGAGAGAGTGCTCCATGGCCTCCAAAGAGGGGAATTTTGGGGGTTGATGGAAGTGTTGTTCATGGGGAGAGCCAGGTGTGAGATTCTCCTCCTGGCACCCTCCCAGAGGCTCCTGAGCATGGAAAAGCTGCTGTGGCATTCTCTAAGTGGCACTGCCTTTGTGTGTGACAGGTTTGTGATCTTCCAGCACTGCAAAAAGCTTGGCAGAGGTGAGCGAGAGGAAACCAGGAGTGGGAGAGAGAATCTCAGGGAAAGGATGAGGAGTGGAAGTGGCTCTGCTGCACTCCCTGCCCTGGTGTGAACTGTGCCATTTGCAGCTGCTCAGAGGCAGCTCTGCCCACACCTCTCCCTCTCTCTCTGTCTGTCCTGACAGCTCCCAGAGCTGCTTCGCCTCCGAGTTCCCGAATTCTGCTGGCAGGGGCCTCGTTTCCCTGGCAGTGACATCCCCTGTGGCGTGCAGGCAGCCCTGGGCTCCGCTCTGGGGCATCCTCAGGGCAGTGGGTTTGCTCCAGAGCTCCTGAGATAACCCTCAGGGCAGTGGGTTTGCTCCAGAGCTCCTGAGATAACCCTCAGAGCAGTGGGTTTGCTCCAGAGCTCCTGAGATAACCCTCAGGGCAGTGGGTTTGCTCCAGAGCTCCTGAGACAACCCTCAGGGCAGTGGGTTTGCTCCAGAGCTCCTGAGACAATCCTCAGGGCAGTGGGTTTGCTCCAGAGCTCCTGAGACAATCCTCAGGGCAGTGGGTTTGCTCCAGAGCTCCTGAGACAACCCTCAGGGCAGTGGGTTTGCTCCAGAGCTCCTGAGATAACCCTCAGAGCAGTGGGTTTGCTCCAGAGCTCCTGAGATAACCCTCAGGGCAGTGGGTTTGCTCCAGAGCTCCTGAGACAATCCTCAGGGCAGTGGGTTTGCTCCAGAGCTCCTGAGATAACCCTCAGAGCAGTGGGTTTGCTCCAGAGCTCCTGAGATAACCCTCAGGGCAGTGGGTTTGCTCCAGAGCTCCTGAGATAACCCTCAGGGCAGTGGGTTTGCTCCATGGGGATGGGACGTGGTGCCAAGTGACCCCCACCCCTCCCCTTCCTCCAGCAGCCACCAACTGCTCTCAGTGCTCAGGGCTCCTGAGATGATGTTCTGATGCTTCCCAGTGGGAGATGTTTGGGTCTGTGGGCTTTCCCAAACACCTGGGAATTGTTTCTGGGGCTGCAGTTTCCTCCCCAGTGTGCAATGCCCACATAGCCAGGCTCAAAGCATTAATTAAAAGAGAGGCAGCCCACATTTGCTAAAATCCTGCTTGTTCAGAGGCCTGAGGAGCTGCTCTCAGGGCATGGATGGGAAGGACAGGGAAATGCAGGGAGCTGAGAGAAGGGGCTGACTGAGCTCCCTGCTGCTGGACCTGCAGGGATGGAGGGGATGTCTCAAGGGAAGGAGCTGCTTCTGTCCTCCTGCACAGCCCTAAAAGGGAAGATGGGCTCTTCCCACCTGGATCCCGGCTGGAGTTGGTGGGGCTGGAAATGCAGAGTCATTTCAAGTGAAGGGAGGAACACGAGCAGAGGATTTAGCAGGTGGGGAGGGGATTTGGCAGGCAGCAAAGTGCAGGATATACATGGCTGGCTTGGATGTGATCCACCCTCAGCAGCGTTGTAGGATGTGAATGTGGAAGGGAAGCAGGGAGAGATAATGCAGGAATGGAGCTGAGACAGGGTAATGGGAGATAACAGATCACAGCACCAAATCCTGTCAGCTTGTTCTCATGCTGCCATCTATTGGTGTTCCCCTGGATCAGAGATGGCCCTCACACGCTCCCAGGTGGAGGAAGGAGCAGAATGGGAGCTGCTGGAGCTGTGGCAGCAATTTTGGGAATTTTGGGTCTAATTCCACTCCTGCTCCTCACGGTGAGGCTCACCCTGAGCCAGACCTCACTGTGGGCAGGAGGGCAGGAGGAGAGCAGTGCCCCCAGTGAAGGTGGCCGTGGTTTCCCACAGGTGAACACGTTCCAGGCTGTCCTGATCACAGATGGGGTGTCCTCCTTTGCCCTGTTCAACTACCACGAGATCAGCTGGACCACGGGCACCGCCAGCGGAGGGGATCCCCTCACTGGGCTCGGCGGGGTGATGGCTCAGGTGAGGCTCCTGCTCCCGTGTCCCCATCCCTGATGAGCTCCTGATGGCTGCCTGTGGCCTTTCCAAAGCATCCCTGCTTCCTCAGGCTCCTGGGTGCCTCAGCATCCCCAGCAATGGCCTTGCACTCAGCTGCTGGGATGAGCACTCCAAAATGTGGTGGTGGCAGCAGTGCCACAGCCAGTCCCTCTGCCTGAGGAAGGGGACATTGCTGCATAAAGAATGCAGGAATCCTGCACCCCCACATTGTTTCCTCATTCATCTCTCCCTGCATTGCTCCCCCACTTTATTTTGGCCCCTCAGTTCGCATGCCCTTAGATCTGTATGTACATACATATGTATCTATATAAACATAAATCTGTGAATATACTTCCCTTCTGCTTGTAGTGCTTGTTTAGCTTTTCATTCACATCCAGACAACCTGAAAACAGAAATTTAGACAACCTGAAAACAGAAATTTAGACAACCTGAAAACAGAAATCTCCAGAAAGAGCTGTTAACACTAAAGAAGATGCACTCAGGGGGAACAGAGAAGCGAGGAAATGCAGCACTGCTTTCCCAAGGTGGGTGATGGAATTCGCTCTCTCTCTGCTTTAGGCTGGCTTCAATGGTGGAAATCTCACCAACTTTTTCAGCATGCCAGGCTCCAGAACCCCAGACATTGTCAATATTGAGGAAACAACCAACGTGAACGTCCCTGGGCGCTGGGCTTTCAAAATAGATGGCAGAGAAATAGACCCGGCCAACGGCTGCAGCCTGAGAGGTAAGGGAGAAATGGCATTGCTTGTCCCCACATTTTGGGGTGCAGTGCAGCAAAAGGTGATGCTGTTGGGGTGCTGCATGATCTGTGCTTTTGCCAGGGCATCCCCATGAGCTGCAGCAGGGACAGAAACAGAAGAGAGGGTTCAGTCCTGGCACATCTCCGAGTTCCTGTGATAATTGGTGGCAACAGGAAAGCAATTTCCTCCTGCCCATAAATTAGGGAAGCTGATCTTGTGCCATTTCCCTTGTTTGTGCATGAGGCGCAGCAGGTTTTGCAGGCAGGACAAATGTCATGTGTCTGCAGCAGTTACAGAGTGTGTGCCTGTCACTGACAGTGCGGGGCCATAAAGGGATTAATCGATGCACAGGAGCTCTGCTGCTGAAAGATTATTGCATTTCCATTTGACAAATAAAACTGTCAGGAGCATCCACTGCGCTCCAGGAGTCTTTCCAGCAAGAGAGGATTGTCATTTGCTGGCAGACACTGGAGACATGTGGCTTCTTTGTGTCCTAGTTTAGGACTGCTCGAGGTTCACGAGATCCCAAGGCTCTTGCAGCTCCAGCAGAGTTTTGGGAAAAGCATTTCCCAGCTGCTGACCCCTGGAAGAAAGGCTGGACTTTGCAGAGAAGCTGGAAACCAGTCTCAGCTCTGCAGGTGACAAGAGGAGTGCGAGTAGATCCCACCACTGGATTTAAATTTCACCGTGAATGGCTGATTGCCCTCCACAAGAGGAGATGCAGCACGAGCTGTTGGATCCCAATGACACCCCCTTCCCAAATTCCCCACGCCAGCATGGCTGGAGCGTGGGCCTTGCCAAGAGGAGACATTTGTTGCAGGGAAGCAGAAAACAGCTTGGTTTTCTTTTTTTTTTTTTTTTTTTTTTTGGTAGGAGGCAGGGAAGGGAACAAAAAGTTTAGGAGAGGTAAACTCAGGCAGAGCACGGCAGAAGCCACGCGCTGGAGGAGTGTGAAAAATGTCCAGATGGAGGGGAGAGAAACCCTCACGGGGACTTGCCATCCTTGTTCTCCAGCCTTCCTCCTGCCTCTCCTGTCTCTCACCAGCCAAACCCGCTCCCTCTCTGGGGCTGTGAGATCACTCAGCGCCATGCTGGGGCTCGTGTGTGGGGTGAAGCTGCTTATCAACAGCTCTTTGGTGTACTAACTACTACAATCTCTTCCTGAATGGGAGTAAATTGCTCCTGGGGCTGCTGATGACAGAGTGACTGTTTGACCGGCACAAGGGAACTGTGGAAGTGAGAGCAAAGCTGGAGGATGGTGCAAGTGGAGCAAAAGTGCTGGAAACTGCCTCCAAATGGGGCTTTTCCTTTGGGAAAACAGCACAAATGCCTCGTGTGCCCTGCAACACTGAAGAAGAACCAGAGTGGTGGGTGTCCAAAATGTGTGGAATAACCTTCAAATTCTCCAGCACTGACCCCGGATTTGTGACAGCACTCGCAGCATTCCAGGGACTCGTGGCGTGGGCAGGACACAAAGAGGATGCACCACACGTTAGAAATGAAACTTGGGATTTGCTGAGCGGCTCTTGCTGGGAGTTTGCACAAAGAAAGCAGCTGAGAAGCCCAGCAGCAGGACACGGTGGTGGTGCCTCCACCACAGGACCAGCAGGCCCCGAGGGTGGCTCAGAGCCTGTTTCTGTTTCAAGAGGTGATGTAGCGTGGATTTTCCCCTTTCTGTCTTTCTAGGACAGTTTCTCCGCCAAGGGGAGATCTTTTGGGACAACTCCAACTGCACCACCAAGTGCCGCTGCCTGGACTTCAACAATGAGATCCTGTGCCAGGACATGGCCTGTGGCCCCTTCGAGGCGTGTGAGACGAAGAGCAAATTCTTCCAGTGCGTGCCGGTGGAGAGCAGCACCTGCGTGGTGTTCGGAGATCCACATTACCACACCTTCGACGGCTTCCTCTTTCACTTCCAGGGTTCCTGCTCCTACCTCCTCGCCAGGCAGTGCTGGCCAGGCTCCCAGCTGCCCTACTTCAACGTGGAGGCCAAGAATGAGAACCGAGGCGGCTCCTCCGTCTCCTGGCTGAGGGATATTTATGTGGAGGTCTACTCGCACAAGATTGTTCTCCCCAGGGGCAGCTTTGGGAAGGCAAAGGTAAGGGCTCTGCTGGAAGGGGAGAACTTGCCAGGGCAGCAGCCTGGAGAGTGTGGGATGGCACCTCTGGGCCTCGTGTGTCCCGCGGAATGGGCATGGGTGACACAAAGGGCCTGTAGCTTACCAATGGCTGTCCCTCTGTGCATGTCCCTATTCCAACACCGTCACAGACGTCTTTTATGAAAAATCCTTTCCTTAGGATTTTTCCTCTTGAGAAGCTGGGAGGCCTGAAAAACAAAATGGAAACAATGGTTATCTGCTGCTGTGGAATGCAACAAGTAGATCTTTGATTGACCCATGTTGGTTGTTTCTAATTAATGGCCAATCAAAGTGAGTTGGCTCGGACAGAGAGTCCGAGCCACAAACCTTTGTTATCATTCTTTCCTATTCTATTCTTAGCTAGCCTTCTGATGAAATCCTTTCGTCTATTCTTTTAGTTCAATTTTAATGTAATATATATCATAAAATAATAAATCAAGCCTTCTGAAGCATAGAGTCAAATCCTCATCTCTTCCCTCATCCTAAGACCCCTGTAAACACGGTCACACAAGACCCCACAGACAGCTGTCCTGTCCCTGTCCCAGCACGAGGGCTCTGCTGTCCCTGGCTCAGCCATCGGGTGTTGTCCCCGCAGGTGGACGGCCTGATGGTGTCCCTGCCCATCTCCTTGGACCTGGGCGCAATCAAGGTCTACCAAAGCGGGCTGTCCACTGCCCTGGAGACTGACTTTGGCCTGCTGGTGACCTACGATGGGCAGCACTACGCCTCCGTGTCCGTGCCGGGCTCGTACATCAACGCCACGTGCGGGCTGTGCGGCAACTACAACAAAGACCCCGAGGACGACGTGCTGCGCTCGGATGGGAGGGTGGCCACGTCCGTGCCAGAGCTGGGGGAGAGCTGGCAGGTGCCACACCCCGAGCGCAGGTGCTCCACGGGCTGCCTGGAGAACTGCAGCCTCTGCGACCCCGCCACCGAGGCGCTCTACTTCACCCCCGAGTACTGCGGCTTCATCAACAAGAGCGGGGGCCCCCTCTGGGAGTGTGGCTCTGTCCTGGACCCCACCGCCTTCATCCACAGCTGTGTCTACGACCTCTGCAGCGCCAAGGACAATGGCACCGGGCTGTGCCAGGCCATCCAGGCGTATGCCACCGTGTGCCAGGCCCTGGGCATCTCGGTGGGAGAGTGGAGGAGCCAGACGGGATGCGGTGAGTGTTTGCCAGGGGTTTGCCTGTGTGCCCAGAAATGTGTGACAGGAGGGGGGGGAAATCCAAAGGAAGGGATTGCCTGGAGTGGAGGGAGTTGGGAGAGAACCGATTGGTCCCTCCTCTCCACGGCATCACACCCTTGCTCTGGCAAAAGTGTGGCACAAGTCAGGCGTGAGGTGGGAGCTCCACGTTGCTCTGGAGGTCATCAGCTGCCATGAGAAGGGTTGGAGGCTGGACTGGAAGGGGCACTGGTTGGTCAGTCACCTTAAATAGCTGTGGGTGACTCAGTGGCTCAGGGGCTATTTTGGAGAAGCTCAGGCTGGCCAGGGAGACCTGGGTGGGAAATTGTGACTGTGTTCACAGGGGTCTGAGGATGAGGGAAGAGATGAGGATCTGACTCCATGTTTCAGAAGGCTTGATTTATTATTTTATGATATATATTACATTAAAACTATACTAAAAGAACAGAAGAAAGGATTTCCTCAGAAGGCTAGCTGAGAATAGAATAAGAAGGAATTACAACAAAGGCTTGTGGCTCGGGCTCTCTGTCCGAGGCAGCTGACTGTGATTTGCCATTAATAAGAAACAACCACCATGGGCCAATCAAAGATCCACCTGCTGCATTCCACAGCAGTAGATAATCAATGTTTACTTTTTGTTCCTGAGGCCTCTCAGCTTCTCAGAAGTAAAAATCCTAAGGAAAGAATTTTTCATAAAAGATGTCTGTGACAGGAAATGGGGGTTGCAATCCTACCCCTGAGGGGTCCGTGGGTCACTCTGTGTTGTCTCAGTGAGAGGGTGGCAGCTGGCCCTGAACCATGCTGTAACACATCCCTCTGTTTGTCGCCCCTCTGCGCCCACAGCGGCGGCCGTGCAGTGCCCGGAGCTCAGCCAGTACTCGGTGTGTGCCAGCAGCTGCCCTGCCACCTGCTCAGACCTCACAGCCCCTCTGGCCTGCGCCTCGCCCTGCACCGAGAGCTGCGAGTGCCCCGAGGGCCACGTGCTCAGCGCCGACCGCTGCGTGCCCGTCCAGGGCTGCGGCTGCGACGTCAACGGCCGCTACTACCCCGTGGGGGAGTTCTTCTGGGCATCCCCAGACTGCACTGTGCACTGCCGCTGCCAGCCTGGAGGGGAGGCCAGCTGCTTCAACACCACCTGCCCCGAGGGAGAGATCTGCACCATCGAGAATGGCTACCGGGGCTGCTACCCAAAGAGGGAGACTGTGTGTTTGGTGGGGCAGGACCAGGTGCTGCAGACCTTTGATGGCATCACCTTCCCCTACCCGCTGGAGCAGTCCTACACACTGCTCAAGACCTGCCCAGAGAGGCCAGACTTCATCGAGGTGGACATCAACCAGAAGAAAGTTGGCTCTGCTCCCAACGGGCCGCGCGTCGTGCGGGTCCAGGCTGCTGGCCAAGACGTGAAGATTGGAGGCACCAGGCTGTCAGACATAAAGGTAAAGGTGCTGCCCAGGGACAAGGTGGGAGGTGGTGGCTTGTGGTGTGATCCAGTGGAGATTATGGGTCTGTGGCTGTGGACACCACACTTGAGCCATCATGTGGAGGGCCTTTGGGTGCCTGTGAAGTTGTTGCCACAGCACTGCTCCTTCTGTTTGCTGAGGAGCCTTTCCTGCCTCCTCCTTCTCCTGCAACTTGTTTTTCCCCTGGAAGAAACATTGCTTTTTGTGGGGCAAAACCCAAAGATACAGCTCTATGCCCTCACTCAGAGGAGGCTCTGGGCCTTGGAGGGCGGGTCTGGCTCAGGAAGTGTTTAATGTGCACAGCGTGGTTGGACAAAGCCACATCACCCTCCCTGAAGCCTCTCCACCCTGTTCCTTGTAGGTGAATGGTTACGACGTGGAGCTGCCCTATTTCCACCCCTCTGGGCGCCTGGAAATCTACCGGACTGACAACAGCACTGTGATGGAGTCTGAGGGGCTCCTGGCCATCAGCTACTACGACTCCGGGCTCCTGGAGATCCGCCTGTCCACCTCCTACTTCAACTGCACCGCGGGCCTCTGCGGCCTCTTCAACGACAATGCCACCGACGAGTTCTGGCTGCCCAAGGGCAAGTTCACGGACAACCTGGAGCTCTTCCTGGAGAGCTGGATCACCTTCGACGAGTTCTGCAACGGCGAGTGCGGGGACCTGCTCATGGCTTGCAACAACGACTCGGAGCTGCTCAAGTCCTACCGGAGCCGCTCCAGCTGCGGCATCATCAACGACCCCACCAACAGCTCCTTCCTGGAGTGTCACAGCGTGGTCAACGTCTCGGCCTACTACAGGACATGCCTCTTCCGCCTGTGCCAGAGCGGGGGCAACGTGTCGGAGCTGTGTGACTCGGTGGCACGCTACGCCAGCGCCTGCAAGAACGCCGAGGTGGACATCGGCCAGTGGAGGAGCTACAGCTTCTGCCGTGAGTCCACCAAAGCTCTTCATCACCCACAGTGGGGAGAAGGGAGTTAGGAACCCACCAAGCTCAGGCAGAGTTGTTTTGGTGGGGATCTGTGGGCAGAGCAGCTTTTTTTGTGGGATGCTGGAATCACAGGCAGTGGTTTCTGGTGCCAGCAGAGAGAGATTTCCCAGGGAAGCGGTTTCAGGGTGGCATTTCAGGAGGCAGCAGAAGTTTTATGGGGCACTGTAGGAGCGTTCTGGAGCCGCAGATGGTGTCTGGTGGTGCTGTATGCCACCACCAGAGGATAATTTGAATAACAGTGGATTTTAGCTGTCGCTGTAAACTTGCCTCATAACTCATAAGCAAATGTGACAAATCCCAAGTGTGGCAGTAGATGGTGAGAAGGCTGTGCCTGTCTCTGCCTCAGAGGTGTTTGTTTGGGAAATAACAGGAGGAGATGATGTTTGGCGCGTGGCAGGACCGGGTTGAGATGTGAGGGGAGAAAGGGTTGCAAAGGGAATGGGATGAGCCAGTGGCCACAAGGTGCTGGAACAGTTTTCCCTTTTCCCCAAATCCATCACCATGCGCTTTTTGCCTGTTCCTCACCCCGTGCTGTCAGAGCTGGGGCTCAGGCTCTGTGTTTGCCAACCCTGCAGCTCTCGCCTGCCCGGAGAACAGCCACTTTGAGGAGTGCATGAGCTGCGTGGAGACCTGCGAGAGCCTGGCCTCGGGCCCCGTGTGCAGGGACACCTGCTCGGAGGGCTGCCAGTGCGACGAGGGCTTCGCCCTGCGCGGCACCCGCTGCATCCCGCGCCGCGAGTGCGGCTGCAACTTCGAGGGCCGGCAGCTGGCCACCAACCAGACCTTCTGGATGGACATCTCCTGCCACTTTCTGTGCTACTGCAACGGCTCGGACAACAGCGTCTACTGCGAGAACGTGTCCTGCAAGGACGACGAGTACTGCCTGGAGGAGAACGGCCTCTACTACTGCCACGTGCGCACCGACGCCTCCTGCATCATCTCGGGCTACGGGCACTACCTGACCTTTGATGGCTACTCCTTCGACTTCCAGAGCAGCTGTGAGCTGGTGCTGGTCACCAGCATCTCCCGGCCCAGGGTGGAGCGCTCGGACACGTTCCCAGCGTTCACTGTCACAGCCAAGAACGAGGATCGGGACACCTCTCTGGCCCTGTGGGTGAAGCAGGTGGAAGTGGAGGTCTTCAATTACAGGATTGTCATCCACCGTGCCTACAAATACACTGTGCTGGTGAGTGCAGGGCCATGAGGGATGTGATTGTTTCTGCAGGAGTTAAACCCTAGACGTGAGGCTTTAGGGCTTACAAGGTTTTCTGGGTGTCAGGTTATGCCTTGGGCTCGTCCTAGCTTGCTGCCAGGCACAACTTTTGGAGAGGATTTTTGTTTTGGCTGTGGAGGCGAGGTCAGCAGGGAATTTTGGGGGTTGATGGAGGTGGTCTTCATGATCTGTGTGTAAAATTGAGGAGGTGATGTTCTACAGGGGAAGTGGCATGACACTGGTAAGGGACTTCTCATGGGTATATTTTATGTCTTGTCCTGTAAAGAGGAAATTTTTTTTATTTTATGTCTTGTCACCTCCAAAGAGGTGAAATCTGGGGGATCATTCACCACCAAAGAGGGGAATTTTGGGGGTTGACAGAAGTGTTCTTTATCATCTGTGAGTAAAATTGGGGGGATGCCGAGCCGCCCTCATTTGTGTCCTTCTGTGGAAGCTCCCACCATGACTCCCTCTCACAGTGTGCCTTGTTCCCTCCCTGCAGATCAACGACGAGCGTCTCTACCTGCCCCTGAAGCTGGGCCAGGGCAAAGTGAACATCTTCGCCTTCGGTTTCCACATCGTGGTGGAGACCGACTTCGGGCTGAAGGTGGTGTACGACTGGAAGACCTTCCTGTCTGTCACCATCCCACGGGGCTTCCAGAACCTCACCTATGGCCTCTGTGGCCGCTACAACGGCAACCCCGAGGACGACCTGGTGGCTGCAGGGGGGACACCGGCCAGCAGCATCAGTGACTTTGTGCAGAGCTGGGCCAAGCGGGACGCGTTCTGCCGCGTGGGCTGCGGCGACCGCTGCCCGGCCTGCGGCAAGGTGGAAGGGTTCTGGAAGCCCCAGCAGCTCTGCAGCCTCATCCCCAGCCAGAGTGGTGTCTTTGCCAAGTGCCACAGCAAGATCAACCCCGGCTTCTTCTACAAGAACTGCCTCTTTGATACCTGCGTGGATGGGGGGGCCATGCAGACAGCCTGCAGCTGGCTGCAGAACTACGCCAGCACGTGCCAGACTCAGGGCATTGCCATCACTGGCTGGAGAAACTTCACCTCGTGCTGTAAGTGCCACCCTGCCTCCAGGTCCTTCTTTTCCTGGGGTGCCAGGGAAGGGGAGGCCAATGGCGTGGCAGCCAATCCCTCCCACGCTTCCTGGGTGAACTCTGGGACACCATAATCTCCTGGAGTTGTCACAAACTGCATGTGGTACAGCAGGAGCAGGGATGGAAAAGGGGAAGTCTCAAGGTCAGAAGGGACAGGGATGGAAAATGGAAAGCCCCAAGCTCAGAAGGGACAGGGATGGAAAAGGGTAAACCTCAGGCTCAGAGAGGACATGGATGGAAAGGGGGAGCCTCAAGCTCAGAAGGTACGGGGATGGAAAAGGGTAAACCTCAGACTCAGAAGGGACAGGGATGGAAGGGGAGAGCCTCAAGCTCAGAAGGGACAGGAATGGAAAATGGAAAGCCTCAGGCTCAGAAGGCATCAGCCATCCCCCACTGCTAACCAGGAATTATTTCAGTCAGCCTCGGTGCCAGCAGCGCGTGTTGCTCTAATGAAGCTGCAGCCCCTTGTCAATAGGATGACGATGTGCTGTTCAGTCAGGCTCCTGAGGATGGGCACCGCACGCATCCCTGGCAGCCAATCTGTCTGGCAAATCAAATGGGAAGTAATTGTCCTTGCTAACGAGACTGAAAATTAAATTTGTGTCGTTTTCCCTTCTAACAAGCAAGCTCATGACTCAGAGGCCCCTCTCTCACGGGGTGGTGAGGCCACAGACTGGCACCATGCATGACAGGTCTGAATCAGTCCGTGGTGGGGAGCCAGGTTGGTGGTGTCCATGGAGCTAATCCGTGCCTGTTTTGTCCCTTGCTCAGCTGTCAGCTGTCCCCCCAACAGCCACTACGAGAGCTGTGTGTCCCTGTGCCAGCCCCGGTGCGCTGCCATCCGGCTGAAGAGCGACTGCAGCCACTACTGCGTGGAGGGCTGCCAGTGTGACCCTGGCTATGTCCTCAATGGCAAGAGCTGCATCCTGCCCCACAACTGTGGCTGCTACTCTGATGGCAAATACTATGAGGTACGCAGCTCTTGGGGCCTGCTCCCTCCCTCTGGATGATATTGCTGGGCAGAGTTTGAGGCTGGGCTGGTAGCAAGGCTAGAGAGGAGAGGGATGTCCTTCCTTGGTGTGCTGCATAGGGATGTCCTTCCTTGGTGTGCTGCATTTTTTTTTGCATTTTTCTATGCAAAAAAAAATCATGCAGTTTGTTGGGTGAAGGTGACCTGGGTGTCAAGCACAGAAAGGAGCTGGTGGAGGTTGGACGGAGAGAAGGTGGCGACTGGGAAGACTTTTTGATGAGTGCCAAAATCCAGTATTGTATGATCACATTGTGGTAGGTATTCACACATTGTAGATTAAGTGTTTTACGTGAAATTTGCTTTTTTTGTAGCTACTGGATATCACTGAGGGGTTTGAAGCAGCAGAGTTCTGTGGTGATAGCACTGGTCATGTCATAGTCATTTGTATTTTGTGCCAGTGAAACTGTTCTGTGCAAGGTGCCTTTGCTCCATGAGGAGCCAGTTATTGGGGTTCTGTCAAATGGGCTTCCTTGCAGATGGGTTGGTGGCTGGCAGAATGTGAGAAAGAGGCCACAGGGGTATTAAGCACTGTGGCTTTGTGTGCGCACAAGAGGTGAGGGAGGTTTTGGCGGCAGTGCAAGCCTGACTGTGGGTAGCAGAGATGTTGCAAGGCAGACGCAAGCTGCCAGCGTGTCCTCTGCCCTCGTTTCCTGCTCTTGCTTGTCGTGTGACAGAGGGGTGCAAACCTTGCCCAGACACCCTCTGGGCTGACAGCGCAGCCGCTGACGGGTCCCTCTTTCAGCCCAAGCAGCTCTTCTGGAGCGGGGACTGCACGCGGCGCTGCCGCTGCTTCCGACGCAACCTGATCCAGTGCGACCCGCGGCACTGCAAGTCCGACGAGGAGTGCGGGCTGCGCAACGGCGTCCGCGGCTGCTTCAGCACCCGCAGCTCCTTCTGCCTGGCGGCCGGCGGCGGCGTCTTCCGCACCTTCGACGGCGCCTTCCTGCGCTTCCCCGCCAACTGCGCCTTCGTGCTCTCCACCATCTGCCAGAAGCTGCCCGACTTCTCCTTCCAGCTCATCATCAACTTCGACAAGTGGTCCTCGCCCAACCTCACCATCATCTCCCCCGTGTACTTCTACATCAACGAGGAGCAGATCCTCATCAGCGACAGGAACACTGTCAAGGTGGGGTCTCGTCAGGGGCTGGGAGGGGATGGTGGGTGGCAGTTCAGGCTGCACCATGGTCTCCACAAGGACTCCAGACTACTGTCAATGTTTTCACAGCTGGGGGGGTGGGAAGCAGCTGTGGAATCTTTTATGAGTGGCTCATGCCTGTAGGAGTGTTGGAGGGTAGGATGGTCGAGACAGACAGACATGAGAGATCTCTGCAGCCAGGTCGTGGAACTTGGGGTTTATTGCAAAGGGCCTGGGTGCAGGGCCCTGCTGGGAGCTGCCAGGCACACTCAGAGCAGGGCTGAGAGAAGAGAGAGGGGGAGAGAGGATGAGAGAGTGAGGTTCCTGTTACAATACCATAAATCTTCTTCTGTGTTGAATATTCTGATTCTTACTAACCAATCTAGTACAATGCATAAATCCTATAGCATTTACATACAACCTATAAGAATCATTACACTATCATCCTGTGTTACATTTTAAACCCTAAAAACTCCTCTTTGGACCCCTTCTGCCAAGCTGGCAGGGTCTGCTCTGACCCTTGGGCCTGTCTGCAAGCAGAGGGTGTTGTTCCATCAAAAGGGGATCGCCTTCAGCCAGCCACACCATTGTTTCCCAGTTGTTCAGTAACTGAGGTATCTCAAAGCTTGCTTTCATTTCAATCTCGCTTATGGTTTCTACATTCTCAAAATCTTTTGCCAGACAATGATATTGATAAGGCTTTCCTGTTTCATCTTCCCCAACACATGCCCACATCTGTAGGCAGAGGATATGGGAGGGATGTCAGCTCTTGTCCTTTTCTCACAATAGGTGAACGGAAGCCTTGTGAGCATCCCCTTCGTCACGGGGCTTTCCACCAAGATCTTCAGCCAGGAGGGCTTCCTGGTCATCGACTCCAGCCCTGACATCCAGATCCGCTACAACGGCTTCAACGTCATCAAGATCATCCTCGGGGAGCGGCTGCAGAACAAGGTGTGCGGCCTCTGCGGCAACTTCAACGGCGACATCACCGACGACTACGCCACGCTGCGGGGCAAGCCGGCCGTCAGCAGCGTGGTGCTGGCGCAGAGCTGGAAAACCAACGGCATGCAGAAGAGGTGAGTGCACAGGCAGCCCTTGCCCGCCAGGTGGGAGCGGGAATGGGAGCAGGGCTGGCCATGAAAGGAGCCCCCACCACGTGTCCGGTGCCCACAGCTGCAACGAGCTGCAGTACTCGCAGTACGCCGCCTCCTGCGACAACGTGCAGATCCAGGAGCTGCAGAGTGACAACTTCTGCCTGAAGCTGACCGACATGAAAGGCTTCTTCCAGCCCTGCTACGGCCTCCTGGATCCCCTGCCTTTTTATGAGTCCTGCTTTCTGGATGGCTGCTACAACCACAAGAAGGTCCAGCTGTGCGGCTCGCTGGCTGCCTACGGGGAGGCCTGCAGGACCTTCGGCATCCTGGGCACCGACTGGATCGAGAAGGAGAATTGCTGTAAGAGGACTGGGGCTGCTCGGCTCGAGGGGAGCCATGTCCCACTGGGGAGAGGGGCTAGAGGTGGCTGCCCCACGGTCTGAGGGTAAAGGTTGTGTTTGTGCTGTGTCTTGTGCTGTTTAGCAGGAGTGGTGGAAGATCCCTGCGTGGGCGCCGACTGCCCCAACCGCACCTGCGAGCTGGACAACGGCGGGGAGCTGTGCGGCTGCATCGAGCCCCCGCCCTATGGGAACAGTGAGTGCCCTGCTGCTGGCCCTATGGGAACAGTAAATCCTCTGCTCCTGGCTCTATGGGAACAGTGAGTGCCCTGCTCCTGGCCCTGTGGGAGCAGTGAGTGCCCTGCTCCTGGCCCTATGGGAACAGTGAGTGCCCTGCTCCTGGCCCTATGGGAACAGTAAATCCTCTGCTCCTGGCCCTATGGGAGCAGTGAGTGCCCTGCTCCTGGCCCTATGGGAGCAGTGAGTGCCCTGCTCCTGGCCCTGTGGGAGCAGTGAGTGCCCTGCTCCTGGCCCTATGGGAACAGTGAGTGCCCTGCTGCTGGCTGTGGGGTCAGTGCTGAGCTCCACCTTGGATCATTATGCTACAGGGGCTTTGGGAAGGGACGTGTTGAGGGCTGTGACCTCTGCCAAGATGGGTTTTTCTGACCATGCACAGTTCAGGAGGGGAGCAGAGAGCAGGGAACAGCTTTTCTGGTGTGCACATTGTGGGCATCTCTGGTTTTGGAGCACTTTGAGCAGCAGGGGTGTAGGATGGACAGAGCACAGCACAGGAGATGATCCCAGCCCATTTCTAGTGGAGCAAAGAAGTGCCAAGGGTCATTTGTGGTGATCTGAAGTTGTGTCATCTTCTCCTCTAGCCACCCATGATATCATTGATGCGGAGGTGACCTGCAAGGCTGCCCAGATGGAGGTGTCCATTTCGAAGTGCAAGCTGTTCCAGCTGGGCTTTGAGCGTGAGGGTGTGCGGGTCAACGACCGCCACTGCCCCGGCATCGAAGGGGAGGACTTCATCTCCTTCCAGATCAACAACACCAAAGGCAACTGTGGCAACCTGGTGCAGGTGAGCTGGGACACGGGGCACACAGGGCTGGGAGTGTGGGACAGTCCACTGCAGTCCAGCTCAGCTCCAGGGTTGGGGCAGGGCAGTGCAAGGGATGCTTGGGAGGTGCTTTAATGGGCTGGGGGTCAAGGAGAACATAGGAAGGTTTTGTAGAGTAGGGAGGCAACTCCAAACCCCACCATTTCTGGTCAGAGGTGGAGGGGCAGCAGGTCCCTTGTCACTCAGCTCATTTAGAGGTGCTCATTGGGAGCAGGGAAGCAGGGACAGCTGGCATTAAGCAGCGCCCTGTGCTCCCTCTGCAGTCCAACAGCACTCACATAGTGTACAAGAACACAGTGTGGATAGAGAGTGCCAACAACACGGGCAACATCATCACCCGGGACAGAACCATCAACGTGGAGTTCTCCTGTGCCTATGAGCTGGACATCAAGATCTCCCTGGACTCAGTTGTGCGGCCAATGCTCAGGTAGGAGCAGGGCCTGTTACACAGACGGGTGAGGCAGTGCTGGGTCTGAAGCTATGCAACAATTTGGGGGTTCAAAACCTTTCCACCAGCTGAGCCAGTGTTTCTTTGTCATCGTTAGCGTGATTAACCTGACGGTGCCGACACAGGAAGGGAGCTTCACCACCAAGATGGCTCTGTACAAGAACTCGTCCTACAAGCACCCGTACAGGCAGGGCGAGGTGGTGCTCACCACCCGGGACGTGCTCTACGTGGGGGTCTTTGTGGTGGGGGCCGACTCCAACCATCTGATCCTGATGCTGAACAAGTGCTACGCCACCCCCTCGCGGGACAGCAACGACAAACTGCGCTACTTCATCATCGAGGGAGGGTGAGCTGCCACGAGCCCCAGTGGTTTTCATGGTGTCTGGAAGGGTGGTGGCATCAGCTGGGACAAGGACCTAGAGGCCAATGGGATGGTTGATCAAAATCTGGAGAGAGTGAGAAGCAGTGTTGCTAGAGCAGGAGTTAATTTGCTTGGTGTGGACACAGCCAGAAGCCCTGTGTGTGACAGAGTACCAGGTGCAGAGAGAAGCTCTTTCCTTGTGTCCATCATGCTGTGGACAACACCCAAGAGCAGGAGACAGGGGGATATGGATCATGCACAGGCATTTTGGGAAGTTGGGAATGCCAGAGAGAGGTGACAGAGGCAGGGAGTGACACCCTTGACCAGACAAGCCATGGCAAGGTCTAAACACTCCACTGTGGGACCTGGGGTGAGGGCTTTATGGGGACAGGGAGGGTCACAGGAGGGTGGTGCTGAGCACCAGTGCTTTGCACAGGTGCCAAAACATGAAGGACAACACCATTGGCATCGAGGAGAACGGGGTGTCCCTGACGTGTCGCTTCCACGTCACCGTCTTCAAGTTCATCGGGGACTACGACGAGGTTCACCTGCACTGCGCCGTGTCCCTCTGCGACTCCGAGAAATACTCCTGCAAAATCGTGAGTGGGGCCAGTGCAGAGGGCGGGGATGCTTCATTTGGAGGGCTCTTGCAGCGGGCAGTGAGCCCTGCTGGTGTGGCATTGGAGAGGTGACCAGAGATGTAGCCCCAGGGGTGAGATGGGAGGGTTGTGTGTCCCTCTAGGCATGGGGAGGGGACGCTCTGTCACAGGCAGGTCACCCTGGGACCTTGTGACCGTGTCCACAGGGGTCTGAGGATGAGGGAAGAGATGAGGATCTGACTCCATGTTTCAGAAGGCTTGATTTATTATTTTATGATATATATTATATTGAAACTATACTAAAAGAATAGAAGAAAGGATTTCATCAGAAGGCTGGCTAAGAATAGAATAGGAAAGAATGATAACAAAGGTTTGTGGCTCGGACTCTCTGTCCAAGCCAACTCACTTTGATTGGCCATTAATTAGAAACAACCAACATGGGCCAATCAAAGATCAACTTGTTGCATTCCACAGCAGCAGATAACCATTGTTTCCATTTTGTTCCTGAGGCCTCCCAGATTCTCAGGAGGAAAAATCATAAGGAAAGGATTTTCCATAAAAGATGTCTGCGACAGGGCCTGTGCTCTCTGGGCCTGGTTGCAGGGCCCCTCTGGGAGCTGGAGGGGCACAGAGGGGGCCTGGGCGATGCTGTGGGTGACAGAGGTGCTGTTTATCCCCACACAGAACTGCCCTCAGCACACGAGGATGGCCAGTGCCTTCGGCGAGGAGTCCAAGGAGCAGATCCTCTCAGTGGGACCTATCAGGAGGAAGAGTAAGTGTGGGACCCCATGGAAAGCTGGGGGGTCTGTCTGCCATCCCAGCCTCGAGGAGCCAAGGATCAGGGATTGGGAGCATGGCTCAGGTGTCCCCCTTTGCTGTTTGTGCCCAGGATCAGACTGGTGCGAGGACAACGGAGGCTGTGAGCAGATCTGCACGAGCCAGGCGGACGGGCCCTTGTGCAGCTGTGTGACAGGGACACTGCAAGGGGACGGCAAGAGCTGCAGGGGCAAGTACCGGGGTCAGGGTGGGCACAGCGGGGCACTGCCACCCCAAAATGGGGCTGTGGGGTGAGCAGTGTGGGAAAGGGGCTGGGATGTGTGGGGTGTCACACACAGAAGGGGTGTGGAGGGCAGGGAGCCAGATGTGCCCTGTCCCTGTCACCTGAGGGCTGTGCAGGCACTGCTGGCACTGTGCATCCCATGGGATCTTCATCCTCTGGCTAAGGGAAAAAAAAAACCTCCAAAAATGCTTATTTTCCTTAAAGTTAAACAAAATAACCTCGTCTCACGTGGATCTCGTTGCGTTGGCAGCCTCCAGCTCTTCAGGGGAGCACTTGGGTGGGCACCAGCCTGGCATGATTTGGGGGGCATGGGGCAGGCAGGCACTCAGAGCCTCATCTCACGTGGATCTCGTTGCGTTGGCAGCCTCCAGCTCTTCAGGGGAGCACCGTGCCCGAGTGACCCTGCTGCTGGCGGCCCAGCTGTGGCTGTGGCTGCGCTCGGCCCCGCGGCCCCTGACCTCGTAGGCGCGGCCCCGCCGCCCAGCCAAAAACTGTTCTCGCGCCAGCCTGAGTCTTTGTAGGGTAGGAGACAGCCCCCCTGCCATGGCCACGCCGCTGCCCGCCCGGCCAGGCTGCCAAGAGGCCGAGGGATGTCACCTGAGAGAGGTGGGACACGGAGCCGGCGGTGACGTGCAGCCAGCACAGCGACGGCTGGAGGAAGAGGAGGATGTTGATGTTTGCCAGCAGCGATGTGGGACTGGGGTTTGGGGTTTGGGGTTTTTTTTTACAGCTTTCCATCGTTGATGTGGACTCAAGGAGGGGTTTTGCAGCTTTTCCCCAGGCTCTCCCTTGTGGGGTGGTGAGGTGGCCCACACCAGCGTTAGTGTGGGACAGGGTGGAGCACGTGCTGTCCCCTCACATCTCCACTATCCTTGGGAGCTGCCACCAGGGTCTAATGAGCTCACAGACTCAAGCAGAGGTAGGTGTTGGGCACAGAGCAGTGCGTTGCCATCTCTGGGTGTTGTGGCATCTTGGGACCGTGTCACCGTCTGACTCTCCGGGGCAGAGGTGGTGCTGAGGTTTGGTTCAGAGAGCCAAACTCATCCATGGGGGCCTGGAAATCTTGTCATTGTGCTGTGGTGGTGACAAGCTGGTGCCAATAATTGGAAAGAGGTGCTTTCTGGTGGGCAGGAATAAAATCAGAGGAAGGAGGGATGAAATTCTCTGCCATGTTTGCGTGGTGTGCAGGGGTTGAGGACCAGAGCAGGGTTGGGGTCTGTGGGCCCAGGGCAGCATTGGGGTGCTGGTGAAAGAGTGGGGAGCAGCCTTGGGGTGCTGGTGGGTGTTGGGGGGGCTGTGTTGGTGTCTTGTCTTGTGTTTGTACTCTGTGAAACGGCTGCGTGGGAATAAAAAGTGTCGTAATCCTTCGTAAGCACCGGCTCCTGTGTGATGGGGGTGAGGAACAGCGGGGCCTGGAGGACACCAAGGCTGCCAAGAGTCCCTGGGAGGGATGGACAGGGAGTTTTGGGGTGCCAGGCAGGGGCACAGCAGAGCTGAGGGCACGGGTTGTGGCTGGATGTGGGTCTGGCAGGTTTGCCATGGGGTGGGCCGGGATGTAGGGCAGAAGGAGCAGAGGAGATTTGGGTTCTGGAGCAGAGGAGGGCATCTGGTTCCTTTCCTCAAGACAAGAGGTGGGTAACAGGATGTCATGGACTCTGCTCTGCTTGTTCTCTGCCTCTCAGCTCCCTCTCTGTGCCCTCTGTGTGTGTGTTAGCTCTGAATTCTCTCCTTCACCCTCTTTGCTCCCTGAGACTGCCTCTGCTGCCTCATTCCCCCATTTCTGCTCCTCCTTGCTCTCCTGTCCCTGCTCCCTCTGTCCTCGCTCTGCCCTCTCTCTGTGCTTCTTTGCCATCCCTCTCCTGTCCCTGCTCTCTGCTCTGTCCCAGTGTCACTCTCAGCTGGCCCCAGCGTCTCTCTGTCTCTTTGCCCTCTCTCTCCCATATTTCCCCTCTGCTCTCTCTGCACCTCCCTCGTTGCTCTCCAGCTCTCCCCTCTCCCTCTCCGGTCTCTCTTTGCCCCTGGCCGTGTCTCCCACCCTGATCTCATTAATTCCTGAGCTGCTGAAGGGTGGCAGCAGCGTGGCCGTGCTGCACCCCAGGGAGCTGCCTGGGGGCTCTGGGGGTGCTGTGGCTGTGGGGGACACCCCGAGGATGGAGAGGATCCCCAAGGCACCCGAGGATGGTGCTGGCTGGCCTTTGGGGGCTGAGCAGGTGAGTGAACAGCGCAGTGGGGTGGGGGGAGCACTGCAAGAGCTTGTGGGGATGTTAAATATTTTCTTTGGCTCTCAAAGGGTTTGGCAGATTGACCAAAGAGCGATGGTGAGAGGAGAGCCTGAGTGTGGGGAGCACACTGACCACAGAACTGACCACAGCCCTGACCACAGAACTGACCACAGCCCTGACCACAGAACTGACCACAGCCCTGACCACAGAACTGACCACAGCACTGACCACAGAACTGACCACAGCCCTGACCACAGAACTGACCACAGCCCTGACCACAGAACTGACCACAGAACTGACCACAGCCCTGATCAGAGAACTGACCACAGAACTGACCACAGCCCTGACCACAGCCCTGACCACAGCACTGACCACAGAACTGACCACAGAACTGACCACAGCCCTGATCAGAGGACTGACCACAGAACTGACCACAGCTCTGACCACAGCTCTGACCACAGAACTGACCACAGCTCTGACCACAGCTCTGACCACAGAACTGACCACAGAACTGACCACAGAATTGACCACAGAACTGACCACAGAACTGACCACAGCACTGACCACAGCACTTGCTGGGAAGGACGAAAGTTTGACAAGAAAGTTTCACAGATTTGTGTGCTTGGCAGAAAGATTTTTGAATGGAGAATCTGCTTCCATCTCTACTCCTTCTTCAAGTTTCGATATAGAAGAAAAGAATTGCTGAGCCAGTCCCACTGGATAACCAAGGAGGCAAAGGGTGTGTTAGTTAGAAGGGGTTTTTATGGCTTAGAGCAAAGGATAAACCCACCCCAAACGAGAAGATGTTTTTACCAAGCAGAAAGAGAGCACAGGCAAACAAGGCAGCAAAGCTGCAAATCAAAAAAAGGTCTCAGAATTTTCCACTGCAAGAACACTGAAAAACAACTTCCAGCTTGAACTGTAATGTACTGACTTTTATTCCAACTGTATATGTTTCTCTTTTGCAGACTCCTGGCTGATTTAGCCCAAATTTATTAAAGAGTGATTACTGCCTCTGTATTGTACATTTCACTTTTCTCTTTTGCCTATTGATTTATGTCCGGCTGATTTAGGCTCAGGGATGCCACTTGCTCGGTTTCTCGGCTGTTTAGGCTTGTAAGTTTTCTGTGAGCTGTTCAGGCTGTCTAGGTGTTCTGGAAAGGCCCAGGGATGGCCTTGAAGAGCCCGGCGCTTCAAAGGACGAGGAGAGACTTCTGATCTTGTCTCGGTCTCGGTGTTTATTAATTGTTTATCTAAAAGATTTTCTTTCAGCCCGACAGAGGTCTGCACAGCAAGTCAGCCATGGGCACACTGAGAGCCCCCGGGGCGGTCACTTATCTTTATACCCGAAGTTACGTGTACAATATTTATCATTTTTCCCCAATACCTTCTACCCTTATTAACCGGTGCACTTCTAGTAATAACCAATCCCAAAGTGCCACCATCACCACAGAAGATGGAGGCCAAGAAGAAGAAGAAGAAGAACAGGACACGCCCCAATTCCTCCATCTTACTTCTTTAGACCCCCCCTGTACCAAAATCCTAAACCCTGTGTCTCACACTCTAATTAACTTATCCCTTCACCATTCACCCAGTGAATTCCTCCCATCCTCATACAGGCGTCATCTCCCTTGTAGGATCAAAGTCCAGCCACCAGACACTTCTGGCAACATTCCAGGACTCCCGAGCCCCCCAAGGGTGGTCTCGGCCACTCTGCACCTCCATCCTGAGGTGCTGAGATCCCACACTGTATTAATGATGATTAAAACCAAACCCTGGCTGAGTTGTGCTGTTAATGGTGGTACCCCAATAAATTTGGTTTAAAGTTTCAAACGCTGTTCGTGTCTTTTACATCCATCCCAGATCTGCAGCTCCAGAGGGTGACAAGATGGGGGGACAGAGGGAACAGATTGAGCTGGAGAGCTCTGAGCTGCTCCAAATGCACAGGAATTTCCCCACCCCAAATTCCAAGGGGACACAGAAGGAGCTGTCACACAGGGCAGGGCTGGGAGCTTTGTCAGGAATAACTCTGTTCACCCTAAGGAACCCAAAGGAGCAAGAGAAACCCCAAATTATTCATAACTGACATCAAGCAAGCCCCAGAATGATGCAAAGTGACCCCAAAGTGTGTGGAGAGAGCGAGTTTGAGGTCAAAAAACCCCGGTGACCTGAAGGAACCCCAAGTTTTAATTTTTGACTTCTAGAAATCCCAAAATGACCGAAACAACCCCAAAAGTGACCTAAAGGAACCTCAAAGTCTTCTGGAGAGAGTTTGAACTCCAATAACCCCGATGACCCATAGTAACCCCAACAACCTATAGTAACCCCAAATTTTAAGGATTGACCTCTAGTAACCCCAAAATGACCTATAGTAACCCCAAATGTGACCTAAAGTAACCCCAAAATTTTCAGGAGAGAGCAAGTTTGACCTCAAGTAACCCCAATGACCCATAATAACCCCAACGACCTATAGTAACCCCAAAATGACCTCTAGTGACCCCACAATGACCTATAGTAACCCCAAATTTTAATTTTTGACCTCTAGTAACCCCACAATGACCTATAGTAACCCCAAACGTGACCTGAAGTAACCCCAAAATTTCCAGCAGCAAGTGAGTTTGACCCAGAGTAACCCCAATGACCTATAGTAACCCCAAATCTTAATTTTTGACCTCTAGTAACCCCAAAGTGACCTGTAGTAACCCCAAAATGACCTGAAGTGACCTCAAAAATGACCTAAAGTAACCCCACAATTTTCAGGAGAGACCTAGTTTGACCTCTAATAACCCCTATGACCTATAATAACCCCAATGACCTGTAGTAACCCCAAAATGACCTTTAACGACCGCACAATGACCTAAAGTAACCTCAAAAATGACCTAAAGTAACCCCAAAATTTTATGCAGAGAGCAAGTTTGACCTATAGTAACCTCAATGACCTAGAGTAACCCCAATGACCTAGAGTAACCCCAAATTTTAATTGTTGACCTCTAGTAACCCCAAAGTGACCTCTAGTAACCCCAAAATGACATGAAGTGACCCCAAAAGTGACCTAAAGGAACCCCAAACTTTTCGTGCGAGAGTGAATTTGACCTCAAGTAACCCCAATGACCTATAGTAACCCCAAATTTTAAGGATTGACCTCTAGTAACCCCAAAATGACCTATAGTAACCCCAAAGGTGACCTAAAATAACCCCAAAATTTTCAGTAGAGAGTGAGTTTGACCTCTAATAACCCAAATGACCTATAGTAACCCCAATGACCTATAGTAACCCCAAATTTTAATTTTTGACCTCAAGTAACCCCAAAATGACCTTTAGTAACCCCAAAATGACCTGAAGTGACCTCAAAAATGACCTAAAGTAACCCCAAAATTTTCAGGAGAGAGCAAGTTTGACCTCAAGTAACCCCAATGACCCATAATAACCCCAATGACCTATAGTAACCCCAAAATGACCTCTAGTGACCCCACAATGACCTAGAGTAACCCCAAATTTTAAGGATTGACCTCTAGTAGCCCCACAATGACCTATAGTAACCCCAAAAGTGACCTGAAGTAACCCCAAAATTTCCGGCAGCAAGTGAGTTTGACCCAGAGTAACCCCAATGACCTATAGTAACCCCAAATCTTAATTTTTGACCTCTAGTAACCCCAAAGTGACCTGTAGTAACCCCAAAATGACCTGAAGTGACCTCAAAAATGACCTAAAATAGCCCCACAATTTTCAGGAGAGACCTAGTTTGACCTCTAATAACCCCTATGACCTATAATAACCCCAATGACCTGTAGTAACCCCAAAATGACCTTTAACGACCGCACAATGACCTAAAGTAACCCCAAAAATGACCTAAAGTAACCCCAAAATTTTATGCAGAGAGCAAGTTTGACCTATAGTAACCTCAATGACCTAGAGTAACCCCAATGACCTAGAGTAACCCCAAATTTTAGTTTTTGACCTCTAGTAACCCCAAAGTGACCTCTAGTAACCCCAAAATGACATGAAGTGACCCCAAAAGTGACCTAAAGTAACCCCAAACTTTTCGTGAGAGAGTGAATTTGACCTCAAGTAACCCCAATGACCTATAGTAACCCCAACGACCTATAGTAACACCAAATTTTAAGGATTGACCTCTAGTAACCCCAAAATGATCTATAGCAACCCCAAATGTGACCTAAAGTAACCCCAAAATTTTCAGGAGAGAGTGAGTTTGACCTCTAATAACCCAAATGACCTATAGTAACCCCACAATGACCTAAAGTAACCCCAAATATTATTTTTTGACCTCAAGTAACCCCCAAGTGACCTCTAGTAACCCCAAAATGACCTGAAGTGACCCCAAAAGTGACCTAAAATAACCCCAAAATTTTCAGGAATGAGCAAGTTTGACCTCAAGTAACCCCATGACCTATAGTAACCCCAATGACCTCAAGTAACCCCAAATTTTAATTGTGGCCCTGTAGTAACCCACAAAATGCTGAAAGTGATCCCAAAGTGCTCTACAGAGAGTGAGTTTGAACATAAGAAACCCAAGCTAATTAAAATTTGGGGTTACTATAGGTCATTGGGGTTACTTGGGGTCATTGGGGTTACTTGAGGTCAAACTTGCTCTGTCCAGAAAATTTTGGGGTTACTTCAGGTCACTTTTGGGGTCACTTCAGGTCATTTTGGGGTTACTAGAGGTCACTTGGGGGTTACTAGAGGTCAAAAATTAAAATTTGGGGTTACTTGAGGTCATTTGGGTTACTCTAGGTCATTGAGGTTACTATAGGTCAAACTTGCTCTCTGCATAAAAATTTGGGGTTACTTTAGGTCACTTTTGGGGTTACTTTAGGTCATTGTGCGGTCGTTAAAGGTCATTTTGGGGTTACTACAGGTCATTGGGGTTATTATAGGTCATAGGGGTTATTAGAGGTCAAACTAGGTCTCTCCTGAAAATTGTGGGGTTATTTTAGGTCATTTTTGAGGTCACTTCAGGTCATTTTGGGGTTAATACAGGTCACTTTGGGGTTACTAGAGGTCAAAAATTAAGATTTGGGGTTACTATAGGTCATTGTGGGGTCACTAGAGGTCACTTTGGGGTTACTATAGGTCGTTGGGGTTATTATGGGTCATTGGGGTTACTTGAGGTCAAACTTGCTCTGTCCAGAAAATTTTGGGGTTACTTTAGGTCACTTTTGGGGTCACTTCAGGTCATTTTGGGGTTACTAGAGGTCACTTGGGGTTACTAGAGGTCAAAAATTAATATTTGGGGTTACTATAGGTCATTGGGGTTACTATAGGTCAAAGTTGCTCTTTCCTGAAAGTTTTGGGGTTATCTTAGGTCACTTTTGGGGTTACTATAGGTCATTGTGGGGTTACTAGAGGTCAATCCTTAAGATTTGGGGTTACTATAGGTCATTGTGGGGTCACTAGAGGTCATTGTGGGGTTACTATAGGTCATTGGGGTTATTATGGGTCATTGGGGTTACTTGAGGTCAAACTTGCTCTGTCCAGAAAATTTTGGGGTTACTTTAGGTCACTTTTGGGATCACTTTAGGTCATTTTGGGGTTACTAGAGGTCAATCCTTAAAATTTGGGGTTACTATAGGTCATTGGGGTTACTTGAGGTCATTGGGGTTACTTGAGGTCAAAGTTGCTCTCTCCTGAAAATTTTGGGGTTACTTCAGGTCACGTTTGGGGTTACTATAGGTCATTGTGGGGTTACTAGAGGTCAATCCTTAAAATTTGGGGTTACTCTAGGTCATTGTGAGGTCACTAGAGGTCATTTTGGGGTTACTATAGGTCATTGGGGTTATTATGGGTCATTGGGGTTACTTGAGGTCAAACTTGCTCTCTCCTGAAAATTTTGGGGTTACTTTAGGTCATTTTTGAGGTTACTATAGGTCATTGTGGGGTTACTAGAGGTCAGAAATTAAAATTTGGGGTTACTATAGGTCATTGTGGGGTCACTAGAGGTCATTTTGGGGTTACTATAGGTCATTGGGGTTACTTGAGGTCAAACTTGCTCTCTCCTGAAAATTTTGGGGTTACTTCAGGTCACTTTTGGTGTCACTTCAGGTCATTGTGGGGTTACTAGAGGTCAATCCTTAAAATTTGGGGTTACTATAGGTCATTGTGGGGTCACTAGAGGTCACTTTGGGGTTACTATAGGTCATTGGGGTTACTTGAGGACATTGGGGTTACTTGAGGTCAAACTTGCTCTCTCCTGAAAATTTTGGGGTTACTTCAGGTCACTTTTGGGGTTACTATAGGTCATTTTGGGGTTACTAGAGGTCAAAAACTAAAATTTGGGGTTACTATAGGTCATTGTGGGGTCACTAGAGGTCATTGTGGGGTTACTATAGGTCATTTGGGTTATTATGGGTCATTGGGGTTACTTGAGGTCAAACTTGTCTCTCCTGAAAATTTTGGGGTTACTTTAGGTCATTTTTGAGGTCACTTCAGGTCATTTTGGGGTTACTGGAGGTCAAAAATTAAGATTTGGGGTTACTATAGGTCATTGGGGTTACTATAGGTCATTTGGGTTATTAGAGGTCAAACTCACTCTCTACTGAAAATTTTGGGGTTACTTTAGGTCACATTTGGGGTTACTTTAGGTCATTTTGGGGTTACTAGAGGTCAATCCTTAAAATTTGGGGTTACTATAGGTCAAACTCACTCACTTCATAAAATTTTGGGGTTACTTTAGGTCACTTTGGGGTTATGACCCCATAAGAAACCCAATTTATTTGGTGGAGGCCACATTTGTACCAAAATAAAAAAAAAAGTCTCTATATTCTAATAAAAAGAGCAAACAGGGCTGATTTAAAATAATTTTTATTGAGAAATAATAATTATGTACAACTTTATCCCTTTTTTAACTTAGACCAAATATTTCCTCCAGCTGAGCCCAAACCCATTTTATTTTAATGCTTAAATAAAGATGATTCCAGAAGGAATGCAAGTTCTGCACAGCATTTCCTCATGGAGCAACGATGGATTTTTCTTCCCTCCTTCATCTTTCCATATCAATATCCTGCATTTGTTACAGATGGATAAAAATGTGTATCAAACATGGAATTTTTTGGAGTTTCAGATATATCTATAGCTATCTATATAATCTATATCTACCTGTATCATCTATATCTGTGGCTATATAGATATACACACTTTTATATATATATATATATATATATAGATAGATAGATATAAATATCTACATATCTATTTTTATATATTTTTTATATTTCTATATAGATATCTATATAGAAATATCTATATATATATATTTATATATAGATAGATATAGATAGATTAGATATAGATATCTAGATATCTATTTATATATATATTTCTATATTTCTATATAGATATCTATATATTTATATATATAGATATTTATATATAGATTAATATAGATTAGATATAGATAGATAGATGATATAGATATCTAGATATGTATTTATATATATATCTATATCTCTATATACCTCTATATATCTCTATTTCTATATTTTTATATATATCTATATATTTATATGTTTACATATATAGATATATAGATATACCTATAAATATAAATCTATATATCTATATATATATATATGCAGATAGCCATATACACATATATTTATCTATATGCACACAAATATTTCCCATATATATTTGGGAAATATATATATATATATATATAATGTTCACGACCGAGGGGACAGCAGGGAAGGAGCTCGGAGCAGGCAGAATTCCCGAAAATTCCCTAACATTCCCCAAAATTCCATCTCCGGCAGCGCTCCGCACGCCCCGCCCAAACCACGCCCCATCCCGACCACGCCCAGCACCAGGCCACGCCCATGGCCCCGCCCCAGCCAATGGTTACGCCCCCAGCCCATGACTCCGCCTCTTTCTGCGCACTGACGTCACCACCCTGGTGGCGCGAGCCCTTCCTCCGGTGACGTCACGTGGCGCTACCGTGTGGCCCCGCCCCCGCCCCGCACCACCGTGGGACCTGTGGCAGGTAACGGGATGGGGGGACCGGGAATGGGGATCGGGGTACCGGGATGGGAGACTGGGGTACCGACATGGGGGGCTTGGGTACCGGGATGGGGGTACCGGGGTGGGGGCACCGCCGGCAGCGCCCCCGCGCTCCCCGCGCGTCCCTCCCCGCCGCTGCCGGGCCGCCTGCGGCTCCCGGACACGGTGACGCCCCCCTGGCCGCCCACCCTGCCCGGGGAATCGCCCCGCAGGGCACGGAACGGAGCCCCCTGAGCTGCACCAAAAGGGGTTTCGCAGCCCAGCTGTCACCCGTCCCGCTGCCACCCACAGCCCGCTGTCCCCTGCCACAAGTGTCCCCTCCGCAGCTCAGCGCACAGAATCAGGCGCGTCCCCCACTCCTGCGTCTGCCCCGCTTCACACCCACGCCCTGCGCGTTCCAGATCCGCTCCCCATTCCCGGCCGAGGCCATCCAGCCAGCCAGACAGCATGCCAGCCCTACCAACCCCTGCCCACATCCTGGCGGGCACCGATATCCCGTGCTGGGCAGGGACAGCTCGGTCACAGCGAGTCCTTTTCCCGCAGGAGCCACCATGGATCTGGTGCTGGAAGCCGCGGACCGGCACCTCCTGACGCCCTACGTGTACCCGGCGGGGTGGCCCGAGGCCGAGCCGTGCCGGCAGCTCCTCAGCCTCTTCGTCATCACCAACCTGGGCGCCCTCGCCCTCTACCTGCTCTTCGGCACCCTCAGCTACTACTTCATCTTCGACCACGAGCTCAAGAAACATCCCCAGTTCCTGGAGGTGGGTGCTCCTTGCTGGCTGCTCACCGTGTTCACAGGGCTCTGAGGGTGAGGGAGGCTCACTGGGATTGGCCATTAATTAGAAACAACCACACGAGACCAATCACAGATGCACCTGTTGCATTCCACAGCAGCAGGTAATCAATGTTTGCATTTTGTTCCTGAGGCCTTTCAGCTTCTCAGGAGGAAAAATCCTAAGAAAAAGATTTTTCATAAAAGATGTCTGTGACACTCGCCCAGGCCCTGCGTGGCACTGTCCCCCTTGCCATCCCCTCGGCCATCCAAATGTCACCTGCCAGTGGTGTGGCACGGGCTGTCCCTGCTGTCACATCCACCCCTCTCTGCCTCATCCCAGTGCCACATCCCACTGACCCCAACACCCAGCTCGAGCACAGCTGTCCCCATAAAAGCAGCACCCTGTGTCCCACACCATGGCACAGATGCCACGACAAAGGGACGGCCAAGACCCCAGCCCTCCTGGCCTTATGAGGGGCATTGGGGCTCTCAGATGTCCCCTGTGCCCCACAGAACCAGGTGGAGATGTCCCCTGTGCCCCCTGACCCCTCTTGCCACACCCCACAGAACCAGGTGAGCTCAGAAATGTCCCTGACCCCTGATCCCTGTTGCCACACCCCACAGAGCCAGGTGGAGATGTCCCCTGTGCCCCCTGACCCTTCTTGCCACACCCCACAGAACCAGGTAGAGATACTCCCTGTGCCCCTGACCCCTCTTGCCATGCCCCACAGAGCCAGGTGAGCTGGGAAGTGTCCCCCATGCCCCTGACACTGTTGTGACACCCCCCAGAACCAGGAGATGTCCCCTGTGCCCCTGACCCTGTTGTCACACCCCCAGAACCAGGTGAGCCGGGAGATCTCCTACGCCCTGCGCTCCCTGCCCTGGATCAGTGTCCCCACCGTCGCCCTGTTCTTCGCCGAGGTGCGGGGCTACAGCAAACTCTACGACAACATCGAGGACTCCCCGTATGGTGAGTGACCTCCCTGCACCCCTGCCACACCTGGGTCACCTCCCTCAGACCCCATTTCTCCGATGGCAACCCCAGGAGATCCCCCTGGGTACCTGCTGTCCCAGCCTGTGAGCCAAAAGCCCAGGTTCTCTGTAGGAGAACACCCAGACACTTTCACTCGGGTTGTGTCCCCCTCCTTGACACACTCCACCCTCCGCAAGAGATCCTTCCTTTCCCTGGGCACGGCTCCCAGTGAAACAGCACCTGACTCACCTGCCCTGGGTCACCTCTGTGTGGCAGCCCCTGACACAATTCACCTGTGTCTCCCACCATGAGGACCATTGTGGAGACCCTCACAGCCTCCTGATGCCCACATGGCACAGCCTGAGCCTGTCACCTCAATGGGGCAGACTCTGACACGATTCACCTGTGTCTCCCACCACGAGGATCATTGTGGGGACCCTCACAGCCTCCTGATGTGCCACCTCTAACAACCCTGTCCCCCCTCTCCAGGCTGGTCTGGTGTCTTCCTCAGCATGCTGTCCTTCCTCTTCTTCACTGACATGGGCATCTACTGGATACACCGTGGTCTCCACCACAGGCTGTTCTATAAGGTATGGGACAGGACAGGGGACTCTGGACAGGAGTCCTTGTCCTTCTCGGGTGGGAATGGCTGAACAAGGCTTCACCGTGTGATGGTCATCAATACACTATTAATTAACCTTCCTCTATATTTCCTAGTATCAAAAACAATAACCAACTGTCACCATCACTCCATAACCAGCCCCAAACAAACACAGAATTAACCCCAGAACTAACCCCCCCCAAAAAAAAAACCAAACAAAAATACAAACCATGATCATAAATCATCAACCAATCACCCACCAAATTTTATATTCTTGTAGCTTATAAAAAGCATGGCACTGAAGATGTCAAGCTGAGAGCCCTTTAGGGCACATGCCCCCCTCTCATTTTGGGTGGTGGTGGCCCAAATAGCATCCCCTGGGGCCATGAATCTGGCTGGGGGACCCTCTTGTGATGGTGGTCACAGGGGTCTGAGGATGAGGGAAGAGACGAGGATCTGACTCCATGTTTCAGAAGGCTTGATTTATTATTTTATGATCTATATTATATTAAAACTGTAAGAGTAGTTTTAATACAATATATATCATAAAATAGTTTTAATATAATATATATAATAAAATAAACTAAAAAACGAAAAGAATAGAAGAAAGGATTTCATCAGAAGGCTGGCTAAGAATAGAAAAAGAAAGAATGATAACAGAGGTTGGTGGCTCGGACTCTCTGTCTGAGTCAGCTGGACTGTGATTGGCCATTAATTAGAAACAACCAACATGGGCTAATCAAAGATCTACTTGTTGCATTCCACAGCAGCAGATAATCATTGTTTACATTTTGTTTCTGAGGCCTCACAGCTTCTCAGGAGGAAAAATCCTAAGGAAAGGATTTTTCATAAGAGATGTCTGTGACAGGGCACATGTCCCCCTCTCAGTTTGGGTGGTGGTGGCCCCAACAGCATCCCTTGGGGCTGTGAATCTGGCTCTGGGGATCCACCCTGACTGACAGCCCCGTGTCCCTGCAGCGCTTCCACAAGCCCCACCACCTGTGGAAGATCGCCACGCCCTTCGCCAGCCACGCCTTCCACCCCGTGGATGGCTTCATGCAGAGCCTGCCCTACCACATCTACCCCTTCCTGTTCCCCCTGCACAAAGTCACCTACCTGGGCCTCTACATCTTCGTCAACGTCTGGACCATCTCCATCCACGACGGCGATTACCGCGTGCCGCGGCTGCTGCGGCACATCATCAACGGCTCTGCCCACCACACCGACCACCACCTGTACTTCGACTACAACTATGGGCAGTACTTCACCCTCTGGGACAAGATTGGGGGTTCCTACAAGAGCCCCACATCCTTTGAGGGCAAAGGCCCCCATGATTATTTGCGCAAGCTCCGAGAGAAAGATCCGGGAGCGTCCAACGGCATCGGGGCCTCCAAGAAAGACCTGGGAGCATCCAATGGCACCGTGGCCTCCAAGACTGAGTAGGCTTCCTCCAGGTGTGTCCTTCCTCTGGCTGGATCTTGTCCCATTCCTCACCAGCCACCCAAGACTGTTTCCCACGGACAAAGAGGCCCTGATGACGTGATCAGCGTGCGGTGATTTTTGGTGTGCGTCCGATCTGCCCCGGTCCCAAATCGGCGGCGTCCGGCCTTGCTCCAACCACAGATCTGCTCTGATTTTCCTACTGCTTCCCCTCCCAGCTCCCTTTGGGTCTCTGATGAGGTCCCTGCGCTGCTTTAGTGCTGTTCTGATGCTTTGCAAGAAGAATAACATGGCACAAATAGAACAGTAACGTGGCACAAATTAACGTGACTTGTGGCAGGGGCTTTGTTCCTCTGCTGCTCCCCTTTGTTGGTGATTCATTGTTCCCATCATGGTGTCCATCAAGACAAGCTGTATTTTGGAAAAAACCCTACCTTTTGGAGGTGGTGTGGCTTCTTCTGATGGCTCCCTTGGTGGGACTTCTTGCACTCAACCTCCTTCCTCTTGCCCGGGGATGTCCCATGGAAGCATCATGCCTGTAGGACAGAAGCAGGCTTTGAGTCTTGTGGGTGTCTCTGAGAACACTGAGGGGGAAGGGAGGAGGACCGGGCACCCAAATGTGAGGGGCAGGGGCTTCTCCTCACTCAAGGATTCGTGGTCAGCTTCCCCCCTTAAGGGCCTGTGTGTTTCCTGCTGAAATCTGGGGTGACCTTTGGGGTGACCCATGTTTAATAAATCTCAATTGCCAACTTGCCTGCTGTTTGCTCCCTTCTCCCTGACTCCTGGGGCAGCCCATTTCTGTCCTACAGCACCCATGAGGGGCTTGGCACAGAGCCGTGCTGTGCTGGCAGCAAATTTGGGCCAAAACAGCAGAAGATGGGCAAAACAGAGTGGCCAGAGCCACCACAAAACCTTAGGTGTGACCGTGTCCCTGCACAGTGACAGCTGTGCTTTCCCACGCCCTGCTCCCCCAGTTTCACCAGTCCCTGGAGCCCTTGCTGGGGATGGAGACCCCTCTGTGGGTCCTTGCTGGGGATGGAGCCCCTCTGTGGGTCCCCTGCAGTGGTGACAGCCCCTCTGTGGGTCCTTGCTGGGGATGGAGACCCTTCTGTGGGTCCCTTGCAGTGGTGACAGCCCCTCTGTGGGTCCTTGCTGCGGATGGAGGCCTCTCTGTGAGTCCTTGGGGATGGAGGCCTCTCTGTGGGTCCTTGTTGGGGATGGAGGCCTCTCTGTGGGTCCCTTGCAGTGGTGACAGCCCCTCTGTGGGTCCCTTGCAGTGGTGACAGCCCCTCTGCTCCTCGTCCATCCTCAGCTGTCCCCAAGACCGCACCACCACACCTGTGGCAACTGGAGAGCACAAGGGACACCTGCCCCATGTCCTGCCACCACAGTCACACTCTGCCTTCTCCTTTTCACCATCCCAACCTGCTCTGCCCACGTGGACAGCACCCCTGAGCCCTGTGTGCTGATTAACCCGAGGTCACGGCAGAGCCCAGATCAAACACGGTGACAACACCACAGGCCTTGGCCAGCCTGGTTCCCAGTACACTCTTGGAAAGGCCCCAGGGTTCTCGGGTTCTCAAAATCCCATCCTCCCACCTTAGCAGAGCCTGGGCACCCCATCCTGGGTGGGTGCAGTCTGGGGACCCCATCCTGGCAGCTTGGGGACAGACAGTGACCCTCACAGGGCACCACATCTTCATTCCCATACAACCAAACTCCCTCACTGACTGCCCAGAGCCACTGTGAGTCCTCCAGGGGGACATCACTCTGAGCCAAGGCCTCTAAAAGCCTCATTAGGAGGGTTTGTAACTGCATTGACCCCATAATTGAAGTCCTGGGGTGAGATTGCATCACTCTGGTGCACTCGCCCTCCCACGGCCCTGCTGCCTGGCACTGCCCCGGGGTGGACCCGCAGCTCCGGGCACGGGCACATCGTGTCCTGCCGCTCACAGATCGTGTCCTGCCGCTCACACGGCCTTGCCAAGGCTGTCGCATCCCCGCAGTGGCCTTGGGGCTCTGGAACACGGAGCAGCTCTGGCTCCGCTCCCCTGGTGCTGCTGCTGCCACAAGATGGGGATGTTGCTCACCACGGCTGCACCTGCGTGGACGCCCTTCCTCCTCCTCCTCCTCCTCCTCCTCGGTCGCTATAGATCACCAAAGAACACAAGCTCACATCGCTGTTCTCAAGAAATGGTGAAGAAAAAACCGAAAGTTTATTTTCTGACTCTAACATTTATAGTTGTCCAAAAGTGGCAGTGGATTGGAGGGTGACAGTGCCACCTCTCCAATGACACTGGACAAACCAAGAGCCCATCAAATTTCTCCTCCTTCATAAAGGAATGCAAAACAGCGCAAACCAACACGATGTGGACACACAGCTCTCTCAAGGTAAAAAAAAATTTAAATTTCTGACTCAAACATTTATAGATTTATAGATAACATTTATAGATTTCCAAAAGTGACAGTGCCACCTCTTCAATGACACTGGACAGACCAACAGCCCATCAACTTTCTCCTCCTTCATAAAGGAATGCAAAACAATGAGTCATTTACAGAAAATGTGTAAGAAAGTTTGCTACAAGAATATCAGCATCAGAAGGCTCAGAAAATCTTAAAAACCCAGGGTGACACTCCTCCAGCGTGGGGCAGGAGGGGCTCTCCTAGAGGACACACACGGGGTGTCCCTGCTCCAGTTCCATGACCCCATTCCTCACGTTTTTCCTGTCATCAGAGCCTTTTCTGCTGATTTGTCTGCAAGAGCTGCCCTGTCCCACCCCACACAGAGCATTTCCTTCCCTCCTTTCACCCCCACACGTTTGTACCACACACTGAACATCCCCCTCAGACAGCCCCCAGCACACCAAGTGTGTGTGAGAATGCAACAATTGGGTGCCTCTGACACAGCCCTGAGCCCTGCAGGGAACCCTACATCCATCATCATCCTCTGAGGAAGGCTCTGAGGCCAGTGCCATGGGTAGGGTGCAATCCTTGGTTCCCTGATTCCACTCCAGCATCAAGCAATGGCTCCTTTAAGCAGCTTTACCCTCTCAGTGAGGCTTTGTGGCAATGGCTGTTCCAGCCCCCCAAACCCTCTGGGAGCTCTAAAGCTGAGACAGGGAAAGGTCTCAAGGACGAGGGGAAGGAAAACCAGGGGGCCAGGGGCTCCTCACCTTGCTCTTGGAGTTCACAGCTTTTGCTGCTGATGAAATCCAGATGGACCTTAAAATAAACTCTGCACTGTTCCCCTCTCCCCTTTACAACAACAACAAAAAAATCCCTTGGCAAGGGAAACGTGTGTTTCCCTGCACAAAGAAAGAGCCATTCATCTGTGAGCATTTAGCAGGGCTGGGCTCACCCAGCCACTGGCTGAAGCTCCCACCCTGTGCCCACCGCAGGGGCACAGGGACCCTTCTTACACCCTGCAAAAAGTGTGAAAAATGGGCTGGAAGAGAGACAGCAAACCCCCAAACACCATTTTCCTCCATTTAGCACCTTAGCAAAGGCAGCTCCTCATTTCCTCCTATTTCTTACTCTATTCCTGTTAGTTTGAACCTGCTTTACCTTTCTCCTGCAAGAAATAAATACACTAATGATTAACCACATTAAAACCCACCACACTCATCAACACAGCAGTTAGAAAATCTCAAAATTTCAAAAAAATCTAAAATTAACAAACCAAAATTGTTACAATTCCTCATGTCCAGCTCCTTTTTGAGTCCTTCTCATCTGGCTCAGAGATGAGAAGGACTTTACCTTTCTCCTTATCCTATCTCACAACAAGAAATAAATACACTAATGATTAACCAAAATTAAAACCCACCACACTCACCAACACATCAGTTAGAAAATCTCAAAATTTTTAAAAAATCTAGAATTAACAAACCACAATCACTGCAATTCCTCATTCTAGGTCCTTTTTGGGTCCTTCTCATCTGGCCCAGAGATGAGAAGGATTTACCTTTATTCTATCTCACAACAAGAAATAAATACACTGATGATTAACCAACACTAAAACCCGCCACACTCACCAACACATCAGTTAGAAAATCTCAAAATTAAAAGAAAATCCAAAATTAACAAAGCAAAATCGCTACAGCTCCTCATCTCCAGGTTCTTTTTGAGTCCTCATCTGGCCCAGAAATAAGAAGGACATTACCTTTCTCCTAATCCTCACAACAAGAAATAAATTCACTGATGATTAACCAACACTAAAACCCACCACACTCACCAACACATCAGTTAGAAAATCTCAAAATAAAAAAAAAATCCAAAATTAACAAAGCAAAATCGCTACAGCTCCTCATTCTAGGTCCTTTTTGGGTCCTTCTTATCTGGCCCAGAGAGATACATAACACACTGATGATTAACCAACACTAAAACCCACCACACTCACCAACACATCGGTTAGAAAATCTCAAAATTTAAAAAAAAAATCTAAAATTAACAAACCAAAATCGCTACAGCTCCTCATCTCCAGGTCCTTTTTGAGTCCTTCTCATCCTGCCCAGAGAGCAGCTGGCTGCAGGGATTCCCACACAACCAAATTCCCTCAGTGACTCTGCCCAGAGCCACGGGGACATCACTCTGAGCCCAGACCTCTAAAAGCCTTTTTAGGAGGCTTTATAATTGTATTGACCCTATAATTGAAATGCACTATCTGGGTTTCTAGGTGAAAGCACCTCGGGGAAAGCTCTGGACAACGTTCCTGCTATTAAGGCAAGTGGAAAAGGAGGAGTAAGATTGCCTTGGGGCTGTCCATGGGATTTACAGGCTCCCATTCCTTCACTGCTGGGCAATATCCTTTTTTTTTTTATTGGAAATGCTGGAGAGGCAGAGGGGTTGAAAGCCATCAGTGTGTTCTCAGTACCTCAGAGACAGCAAACCCCCAAACACCATTTTCCTCCATTTAGCACCTCAGCAAAGGCAGCTCCTCATTTCCTCCCATTTCTTACTCTATTCCTGTTAGTTTGAACCTGCTTTACCTTTCTCCTGCAAGAAATAAATACACTAATGATTAACCACATTAAAACCCACCACACTCATCAACACAGCAGTTAGAAAATCTCAAAATTAAAAAATAATCTACAACTAACAAACCAAAATCGCTACAATTCCTCATGTCCAGCTCCTTTTTGAGTCCTTCTCATCTGGCCCAGAGATGAGGACTTTACCTTTCTCCTAATTCTATCTCACCACAAGAAATAAATGCACTGATGATTAACCAACACTAAAACCCACCTGAGCCACCCACCTGAGCTCAGGCCATTTCTTAGCAGCAATACCAGACCTAAAAACCACCAGTGCAGGAGATGAGGCTTGGTTGGGTATTCAGTGACAGCACAGGGCTGATGCCAGCAGGCACAATCTGATTTATTGGGGCTGCTCAAAGTGCTGGGCTCCAGCAAATTTGGGCCAAAACAGCAGGAGATGGGCAAAGCAAGGATGCAGGGCAGGATGGGGGAGCAAGGATTTGAGGCAGGAGATTCCAATGGCACTGGGAGATGACAAAATGACACTGGGAGATGGCAGCAAAGGTGAGCTGTGCCTGTTGCCCAGCCCCAGCTTGTCTCTCTAAATCGCTTTCTGAAAGGGATGCACAGTGACCAGGGGAGCAGCACCAGGGGAATCCCACAGCTGGGATTTTGAGCTGCCCCAATAAATCAGATTGTGGCCACTGGCATCAGGGCTGTGCTGTCCCTGCACAACCAGCCAAGCATCACCTCCTGCCCTTTGGTGAGTTATGGGCACGTTGCCCGTGCCAAGTGTTCTGTGGGCAGCACACGGGCACTGGCACAGCTCAAACCCAGCTGCCATGGCTGGGAGAGGGGGCACAAGGCCCTGGAGAGACCCTGAGTGTTTCTGCCTTCCTGCTCCCACCATGTCTTGCTCACCTTCCCAGCTCTGCCCAGGTGAAAACACAGCAGAAACTGAGACACTTCCCACTGTCCCAGGTTGCTCCAAGGCACATCCAACCCAGCCTTGGACAATCCCAGGGATCCAGGGGCAGCCAGAGCTTCTCTGGGCACCTGTGCCAGGGTCTCACCACCCTCACAGGGAGGAATTTCTTCCTAACATCCAATCTGACCCTGCGCTTTGCCAGTTTGAAGCCTTTCCCCTTTGCCCTGTCACTCCACACTCTCCTAAGCAGCTTCTTTATTTCAACACAGTTTCCTTTCATTCACTCCTGCTCCCTTCAACTCAATTCCCGGCTGCTTCGTTTCTCTTTACTCCATTTCACAGAAATGAACTTGAACTTATTATTTCACTTATTATTTCACTTCACTTATTATCTGGATGTGAAGAGAGGGAGAGGGAGAAAAAGAAGAAGAGAAGAAAGAGCAGGGGAAAGGAAAGGGAGACGAGAAAGAGCAGGGAAGAGGTGAGGAAGAGAAGATGCAAGGAGAGGGTCCTGAGCTTTCGTCCATTTCACAGAAATTCACCAGAACTTATTTCACTCCACCTCGTGAAGCTCGGGGATCCGAGCATCCTCCGGAGAGGCCGAAAAAGATGGAGAGGGAAGAAAAAGAAGAAGAGGGAAGAAAAGAGCGAGAAGGAGGCGAGAAGAGGGGAGGGGCCCCGAGCTTTAATCCATATCACAGAATTTATCACCAGAACTTATTTCACTGCATCTCGTCGGGAAGCCAGGAGCATCATCCAGAAAGGCCGAAAAAGATGCAGTGGGAAGCAAAAGAGCAAGAGGGAAGAAAAAGAAGAAGAGGGAAGAAAAGAGCGAGGAAGAGGCGAGAAGAGGGGAAGAGGCCCTTTAATGGACCCTTTAATCCATTTCACAGAAATCCACCAGAACTTACTTCACTCCATCTCGTCGGGGAGAGCTGAGCATCCTCCGGCGAGGTCGAAAAAGATGGAGAGGGAAGAAAAAGAAGAAGAGGGAAGAAACGAGGGAGAAGGAAAGAGAAGAGGGAAGGGGGCCCGAAATTTAATCCGTTTCACAGAAATCCACCAGAACTTATTTCACTCCATCTCACGAAGCTCGGGGAGCCGAGCATCCTCCGGAGAGGCCGGAAAAGACGCAGTGGGAAGCAAAAGAGCAAGAGGGAAGAAAAAGAAGAGGGAAGAAAAGAGCGAGGAAGAGGTGAGAAGAGGGGAAGGGCCCCGAGCTTTAATCCGTATCACAGAAATTCACCAGAACTTATTTCATTCCATCTCGTGAAGCTCGGGGAGCCGAGCATCCTCCGGAGAGGCCGAAAAAGACGGAGAGGGAAGAAAAAGAAGAAGAGGGAAGAAAAGAGCGAGAAGGAGGCGAGCAGAGGGGAGGGGGGCCGAGCTTTAGTCCATTTCACAGAAATTCACTAGAACTTATTTCAGATTGTTCCCCGAGACTCCATCTCACTGGGGAGCCGAGCATCCTCCGGAGAGGCCGAAAAAGACGGAGAGGGAATAAAAAGACGCAGAGGGAAGAAAGGAGGGAGCAGAGGGGAGCAGAGGGGAGCAGAGGGGAGCAGAGGGGAGCAGAGGGGAGCAGAGGCGCGGGGGCCCGAGGCTCGGTGCCCGCGGGGGGGCTCTCAGCAGCAGCGGCGGCGCTCGCTGCCCATGCACATTCTCTCCGGGCGGCGGCGCGGCTGCCGCTCCTCCCGGCCCCGCTCGGCCCCGCTCGGCTCCGCTCCGCCCGGCCCCGGCGGCACGAACATGGCGACACGGAGCTGCGGCGGGGCCGGCCGTGCCTCCGCGCTCCCCCGCCGGCTCCTGCCGCTCCTGCCGCTGCTGCTGCTGCTGCCGGTGCCCGCTCCTGCCCGCTCGCCGCCGCCGCTGCTGCTCCGCGCCCCGCCGGCCCCCGCCGAGCCCCCGCGGGGCCGCCGCGCCGCGCCGCGCCCGCCCGAGCCCATCCAGGTGTACGGACAGGTGAGCCCGCACCGCGGCCGGCACCGAGGGGCGCAGGCACCGCTCGAGCCCCGAGCTCCGTCAGCTCCCCCCGCTCCGCAGCCTGCCCCGGGGGTCGCGCCCGGGCAGGGCTCGGTGCGGGGATCGCGGCTCTCCATCCCCGCATCCCCGCGGGCTCGGAGGGAGCGGCCAAGGGCACGCAGCGGGGATTGGGGCCGGGCATCCCCGGCAAGGGAAGGGACGGACAGGGATTCCCTGCGGGCAGCGGCGCCGTGAGCTGGGGATGCTCGCCCTGAGCTGGGCAGGGGGAGGTGACGCCGGGGGAAACCATGGCTCTGTGCGAGGCACCGTGTCCTTCCTTCCTTCCCTCCGTCCCCGCGATCCTGGCGTGCCCCAGCCATCCTCCGCTGAGCCTCGGGAAAAAGGGGAGCAGAGCGGCTCACGGCAGGCAAACACAGAAACTGCTTTTGCTGAAAGTATCCCTGCTCGGGCTCCATTCACTGGCAAGTTTTGCTGCCAGGACCATGAAGGCTCCCCCTCATCCCCCTTCTTTTCCATCTCTTTTGGGTGGTGATGACAAACTACACCCAAATTACACCCTTGGACTTTAGGCTGGGGAAAGCTTCAGCTTTTTAAAGGTTCTGGTTTATTTTTGATGTACCCGCACGCTGTCTGCACTTCTCTGCCCTACTTGATCCTCCTTGCTGACACTGCCTGTGTCCCCATCATGTGCCCAAAATGCCAATGGGGGGGGGACCAGCCCACGAAGGGACACGGCACACTTGAGGAGAGGCTTTGAGCCTTCGGTGACATCTGCCTTTGCCTCCTTGGATGGTGTTTTTCCCCCTGGTGCTCTTTAATTTCCCCTTTTTGCTACTTGTAGGATCAGTCACGAGGCAGGGCCGGCCCTGGAGCTGCTGGAGGGGCACATGCAGGGCTGGTGCTGCTCCTAAAGCCCTTCTGTTCCCTTGTTTAGGGAAAAGCTGTTCCTCCTCCCCTTGAAAATCTGCTTCGCCTCCTCTACCTCCTCAGCGTTTGGCTGTTTTTAGCATAACACAGCTACCCCATTTTAGAAGAAAACATTACACTTGTCTCTCATGCACGGCAAGGCATTGGTGGCACTTTCCCTTCTGTCTCCCCATGCCTCCCATCCCCTGAGAGCAGCTCCAGCAGGGATGTCCCTGTCACCTGCACGGGAGCTGCAGACCCTGCAGGGTGCAGTGACCCTGTCACCACCCAGAACAGGGCTAATAGGAAGCAGTGGGAGTTCAACAGTTTGCCACTGTTTGGGATTTTCTCATTGCCTCGAGCTTCCAGGAGGGATTGGCCTGGGGAATGGAGTTGCTCTCGCTGGCAACAGAGCTCACAGCACCCGTTCCTCCCTCTGCTGTGGGGCAGGACACACAGATTTTACAGCCCAGGTGTGTCACCAGGAAGAGCTGCTCTGCACTAAACAACATTTCTGAGCTCTCTACAGCACTTCAAATCAGGGCTCTGCCTCAATAAAAGGGACAGGAGGGAGCCTGTGTGCCCTGGGCTGCGTCACAGATCTGACCACACGAGTTCCTAATGCCTGGCAAGCCGGAAAGACCGTGCAGCTCCGTGCTCAGGGGTCTCGTGCCTGGTCACAAGCACCCAGCAATCCCCATGACCTCCCTCCCCCAGCTCCCTGCTCTCCAGCAGCAGCAGAAAATCAAAGTGCAGTCAAAGCACTCCTCTCCCAGGGCCATCAGCACGAGGGGCAGTGCTGGGAGCCAGCATCCTTGTGTTGTGTCACTGCAGTCCCTGCTCTGGGACACATCCCACTCCCGTGCCTTTGGCAGGTCACTTGGCCATATGCTGCGCTCTGGCTCGTGCCCCAAAACTCCCTGCCCTTGCATGGCTCTGTGCTGTGGTGCTGAACCAGGCTGGGGACACAGCTGAGAGCCCAGGCTGAGCTCAGGGGCTGGGGAGAGCAGGGTTTGCTGCTGGTGAGGGTGATGGCATTAGGGAGCAGGGGGATGACAGGAGCAGGAGCCACCCCTGGCACTGTGGGGCTGGGGACAGGAGCTCCCCTGGCACTGTGGGGCTGTGCTGGGTGCAGGAGTCACCCCTGGCACTCTGGGGACGGGAGCAGGAGCCAACCCTGGCACTCTGGGGCAGTGCTGGGTGCAGGAGCCACTCCTGGCACTCTGGGGATGGGAGCAGGAGCTCCCCTGGCACTCTGGGGCAGTGCTGGGAGCTCCCCTGGCACTGTGGGGCAGTGCTGGGTGCAGGAGCCACTCCTGGCACTCTGGGGCAGTGTTTGGAGCCAGCATCCTTGTGTTGTGTCACTGCAGTCCCTGCTCTGGGACACATCCCACCCCCGTGCCTTTGGCAGGTCACTTGGCCATATGCTGCGCTCTGGCTCATGCCCCCAAACTCCCTGCCCTTTCCTGGCTCTCTGACCCAGGCTGGGGGCACAGCTGAGAGCCCAGGCTGAGCCCAGGGGCTGGGGAGAGCAGGGTTTGCTGCTGTGGGGGTGATGGCATCAGGGGAGCAGAGGGAGGGATGCATCGCTCTCTGTCTGGAACCGAGCAGGGGAAGAACACCCAAAGCCTTTGTAGCTCCTCAGGAGCCAAGCACAGCTTACTCAGCACTGTCAGGAACAGGCTCAGAGCCCTCTTGCCTTGGACACCAAAGCACAAGATGTAACTTGGATTTTTTTATCTGGACCCTCAGTGCTGAGCACATGCTTGCAGCAAAACTTCCCAGGAACATCCCCAAAGAACAGGACCAGCAGCCTCATCCCCCTTTGTGGCTTTTCCTGTTTTTTTCTGACTCTGAAACAGCAGCAATCAGGAGACCAAATGCCTGACTCGAGTCCATCAGCTTGGAGACAGAGCAGGTTTTGTTCCCTTGCCCAGCCCTCACCTCTGTGGGATTGTTGGTGAGGGTTACAATGGACAGACTGTTTGAGGCAAGCACTGACACGAGACAGGACCGTTCTAGGATGCCACTGGCAGCAGAGGAGCATCCCCAGGGCAAGAAAACTTCACTCCTGGGGTGAGCAGGGCTCCCTGAACCCCTTCCACAAGGGTGGCACCTCATCATCCTGGCACGAGCTGCTGGCCACCAGCACAGGGGCTGGTCTGCCACCCACCCTCCTGTCCCCTCACAACCCTTGTGCTCCTGCCTACACAGCCCTGCTCAGACCAAGAAATCACAGAAATCACAGGAAAAATCACAGGAAAATCACAGAATGACCAGGCTGGAAGAGACCCTAAAGATCACCCAGTCCAACCCAGCCCCAGCACCTCAGCTCACCCCTGGCACCCAGTGCCACATCCAGGCTTTGTTAAACACACCCAGGGATGGGGACTCCACCACCTCCCCCGGCAGAACATTCCAGAAATTTATCACCCTGTCTGTAAAAAACTTTTTCCTTATATCTAACCTATCTAAACAGGGCCTGCCTCCAGGATTTGCCATTTCCACCATCCCACATAAATCCTGGTTGCTGGGTGTGAACCAGCCCTGAACCACAGAGAATACAACAAACACAAGAGAGCAAAGCAGCCACTCTGGGTGTGTGCTGGGCTGAAGGATGACCATGGGAGGGGTATGGGGACACTGTAGTGTCAGGGCTGTGGCACACAGAGAGGAAAAATGTCGGGGCAGGAGCCCAGATTGGCTCTGCTGGTGCTGAGGGGAGTGATGAGAGCATTGACACTGCTGAAACATCTCTGACCTTGACCTGCAGGCATCCCTCCCCCTTCTCTGGCAAAGGTTTATCTGGAGCCACCCCCAAAGGACACAGCTCGCAAGAAATCATTGCTTTAAACCACGCTAGGACAAAGGACATCATCTCTGAGTGCTGGTGGCTCCTGTGGCAGCCCCTTCCCCTCTGTGCTCTCACTGCAGGGCTTGAGCCTCTCCCTGTGCTCAGCCTGTGCCTGGCTGTCCCCTCTGTGCCTCCCTGTCCCTGTGTGTGGCTGTCCCCTCTGTGCCTCCCTGTCCCTGTGGCTGTCCCCTCTGTGCCTCTCTGTCCCTGTGTGTGGCTGTCACCTCTGTGCCTCCCTGTCCCTGTGTGTGGCTGTCACCTCTGTGCCTCCCTGTCCCTGTGTGTGTGGCTGTCCCCTCTGTGCCTCCCTGTCCTTGTGTGTGTGGCTGTCCCCTCTGTGCCTCCCTGTCCCTGTGTGTGGCTGTCACCTCTGTGCCTCCCTGCACCAGTTAGTGCCTGCCCTAACATCATTTTTCTGTGGGAACTATTTAATTGCACCCAACCTTCCCGTTTCCTGATAACCCATCCTGCCTTTGAGGACAGCCACCGGGTTTTCATCATTCCCAGCCCGTTCACTACAGCCTGACCTCTCACCAGCCCCACCACTCGACCTTGACCCTGCCCACCCTTCTGTGCTGACGGAGGCCTCCGATGATGCCCTGCCCGTCGTGCAGAGCTGGCAGAGAGCCCTGCTGCTCCCAGGGGAGGCAGGGATTGCTCTGCAGGGCAAGCTCCACGCAGCCCTGGAGCGCAGACATCAGTCACGCCGCATCCCAACTGAACCATACTTAATTTTGACCTACTTTGCCAGCCTGGCAGAGCCTCCCCAGATCAGACTTTAACCTTGTGGAGGTGCCCTGGGTGGTGACGTGTCCCAGCTGCAGCTCTTCCTCCCCATTGCACCCTGAGGAGGTTTCCCTGCTCCTGGCATTTGCTTTTTGCCAGAGCTTGATCCCTGCAAGCCACGCAGTTCCTGCTCCTGGCACCATAATGGCTGGGAGAGGTATTTGTGGTTTTATTCATTGTTTTTCCCCTCCAGCAGATTCCTCACAGATCCTGTGAGCGCTGTGATGTCCCAGGGGCATCGCTCAAGGTTTTCCAGAGCTGCAACGCCAAGCTCATGGCACACTTTGGACCTCTTCTGCAGCCTTCTTCCCTCGTTATGGGGGAGTGAATTTCATCAGCACTTGCCAGATCTGCTGGGGAACTCTCCATTCCCATCACATCCCTGCCCCTCTATCAGTTTAGGTTGTTTCTGGATTCCTGCCCTGACCCCAATCTTCCTCTTCCCCTCCCTTTCCCATTCTGGAAACAGCAGCTCAGGGAGAGCTCTCTTGGTGGTGGCAGAGAGAAAACAGCCCTGCAAGCAGCTGATTCCAGTATTAACCAAATTAACACGGGGCCTGGCGCTCTGCGAAATGAGTCAGCCGTGTTTCATATCAATGATTTCAGACCCTGGCATTTGCAGTCCGAGCCACCGGCAGCTCCACGGCAGGCACAGGCGGCGTTTTCAGCTCTCCTGGCAGGGCTGGCAGCAGATGCTGGGGAGAGGAGCAGAAGGTGCAGGAATGGAGATTCAGTGGGAGAGAGCGTGGGGAACGCGGCGTGCCGGGAGAAAGAGGCACCCCTGGCATTCCAGGGCTATGCCTGGAGCCACCCCTGGCACTCTGGGGCTGTTTTGGGAGCAGGAGCCACCCCTGGCACTCTGGGCCAGGCTCCTGCATCAGCTCTGCCAGGGGGAGGATAGAAAATGGGCACCAAGGGCCTGGCACTTGTCCTCTGCAGCCTCCAGAGAGCTGGAATGAGGAGGAGCGCGATCAGAGCACCCTCTCGTTCTGCCCTGTGCTTCTGACGCCTTCTTCAGCCCCACCAGCTGCTGGGATCAAAATATTTTACCCATTCCCCTTCTGCACACATGTTCTGGCAGCTCTGGAGCTGTGACCCAAGCTGGCAGCACTTGGATGGTTTCAGAGCTGCTCAGGACCCTTGCTCTCTGTCAGCCTCGCTTATCACACAGCACTGATAACTCATTAACTACTCAGAAATTCCCTGGGAGCTGCATTTGTTTGTAGGTCACTGTGAGGATGGGAAAACACCCCGGTGATCCCCAGGAATCTTTGTTCTGCCCTCAGTTTTGCAGCCCTGTGTGACCGTGTTCACAGGGGTCCGAGGATGAGGGGAGAGACGAGGATCTGACTCCATGTTTCAGAAGGCTGATTTATTATTTTATGATATATATTACATTAAAACTATACTAAAAGAATAGAAGAAAGGGTTTCATCAGTAGGCTGGCTAAGAACAGAAAAAGAAGGAATGGTAACAAAGGCTTGTGGCTCAGACAGAGAGTCCGAGCCAGCTGACTGTGATTGGCCATAATTAGAAACAACCACACAAGACCAATCCCAGATGCACCTGTTGCATCCCACAGCAGCAGATAACCATTGGTTACATTTTGTTCCTGAGGCCTCCCAGCTCCTCAGGAGGAAAAATCCTAAAGAAAGGATTTTCCGTAAAAGATGTCTGTGACAGCCCTGAGCTCTCACAGTGCATCACCTCCCAAGGAATCGCCAGCACCCACCTTGAGCTGCTGTGCCAGCCCTGGAGTGGAGCATTAATGCCTTAATCCTCACCAAAGCAAGCCCAGGGACACACACTGAGAGCTCCCAGGCCCGCTGGACACCAAGAGCAGCCCCTCACGCTGTCCTGTCACTTGTCACTGCTCAGCACACCTAGCAGTGAGATTTCTGCATGGAGAAGTCACATTTCCCACGCAGAGCAGGGGCTCCAAGGCTGGACAGAGCTTGAGAGCTGCCCCTGCCTGTCACCCATCCCTGACCAGCCTGCACCCATCCATCACCATTGGCCAACCAGCCTCATTCACCTACTTCACAATCATCCCACTTTTATTCCCCCTTAGCAGCTGCCCTAGAGAATAAACTGCTCAAACTCGAATTAACTTTAATAGTTTATAAAAACATTGGTCTTGTAAGTCAAAGATTGAAGATTAAACCCCTTCTTACAGTTACCCCACCATCCTATCTCAGGAAGAAAGGACTCAAACCCTCCCTCCAACTCCCGAAGCTGGCATTTTTCACATGCCAGGGGTGAGGCCCCTCCACAACCAAAACCCTTCTCCAAACTCCAAATCTGGGCGCAGGCAGCTAAGAGGGACAAGGCAGGAAGGGAAGCTGCAAGTTGAGGTGCCAAAGAACATGGGCAGGGCTCCTCTCCCAGCCCTGGGCACTCAGCACTGCACTCAATTCCTGACCTCCATCACTTCTCCAGGCTCAGCAGGGCAGCAATCCCATCTCAGCTCCCAGAAATTCCCCCTGCCAGCCCAGCCTGGAGCCCCCAGGCCCCAGCTGCATCCCAGGAGCTCATACCTGCTCTCAGGTGGCTCCTCCTGGGGCTGTCCTCTTCCCGTCCCATCCCTGCAGGGCATTCATTGCTTAGAAGATGCTGTTAACAAAGAAACACACACAGAGCAAAGCCCCAAACACTGTCTCCATTACAGCCTCTGCTGTGTCTTGGCTGCACTTTCCCCCTCCTGGACTTCATTTGGCACCTTGCATATTAGGAGGGCAAATTAGAATTTCATGCATATTTCATATACACTTAATCACTTGGCAAAGACCAAAACACTTCCCCATTAAGTGGAATTTATGCTAAACGCTGTTTCCATTAGGCACCAGTGACTGTCTGCTCAGAGGTTACACCAGTTCCCCAGGCAGCTGTGCCCTGCTGGGGGAGCTGGGGACACTGTGACAGTGCCACAGCCTTATCCCAAAGTTATTGGTTAATGGTTATTATCCTGGTTAATGGAACATCAGCCCCTAGCTGTGGGGTCCTGTTTGGTGCTCCCCTGAGCCCTTTGGGTTCCCTCAGAGCTCTGAAGGGCTGCAAAGCAGCAAAAACCAAAAGTGTGGTGCTCATAAACCCAACCAATGCTGTACAACCCCTTCCTGGGAGAGTTACAGCATCCTTTGGTTGCCTTCTCCTGCTTTACAACCTCTAGTAAGAGCTTCTCCAGCTGCTCCAACCCTTCCTACTGAGTACTCCTTGCTCCTACCAGGGAGCCAAACCTCACCTGACTCCGGTTTGCCTTTATAGAGGGACTCTGCCTGAGCCCACCCTGCTCCTCAAGGGCTAACAAAGCTCAGCTGGCCCCCCTGAACCCAAACACGTTGCCCCTGCCTGGTTTTTGGGTTTCACTTAACGTCCCAAGTCTCCAAAAAAGGGATCTTGCTGTCTGCTTTATCTTACAAGAATAAAAAATGTACAGAGGTGTGACCGTGTTCACAGGGGTCTGAGGATGAGGGGAGAGATGAGGATCTGACTCCATGTTTCAGAAGGCTGATTTATTATTTTATGATGTATATTACATTAAAACTATACTAAAAGAATAGAAGAAAGGATTTCAGCAGAAGGCTGGCTAAGAATAGAATAGAAAGGAATGATAACAAAGGTTTGTGGCTTGGCTCTCTGTCTGAGCCAGCTGACTGTGATTGGCCATTAATTAGAAACAACAACATGAGACCAATCCCAGATGCACCTGTTGCATTCCACAGCAGCAGATAACCATTGTTTGCATTTTGTTCCTGAGGCTTCTCAGGAGGAAAAATCCTAAGGAAATTATTTTTTCAGAAAATATCATGGCTACATTGAGGAGGTTTACTACTGAGGTTAAACCAAGGTGCAGATAGGAGTCTCCTCTGGTTTTCCTGCTTTTGAAACTCCAAGTGTTGGATTCCTTGTGGAAAAAAACCCCAAAAAACCCCAGAGAAGTACTAATAAAATGGACACTGAGGTAGTGACTAACCCCTCCTGGCTGAGAGGATCTGAAGGACCAAGTTTGTGTTCTAACAGTGCCCAGCTCCAGCTTGGTCACTAAAAAAGCTGCACCCAAAATAACCTGCAGAGATGTGGGAGATTTAAACGGGGTTATTCTGCTTCCAGAGCAGGGGAAGGGGACGGGGAGGGCAGAGCTCAGTTCCACACCCCAGGCTGTCTCAGAGATCAGCAGCAATCCCTCCTCCTCCTCCGGCCTATTTCCCTGCATCCTCAAACAGCGTCTCTTCCTTTTCATTTTTATTTTGTTTTCTTTTTTCTGGTGGGCACGCAGGGCTCTGGCTGCCTGGCTTTGTAGCTGCTGCTGCTGCTGCTGGCTGACCTAAATCTGAGCCGCGTTTGGAGCCGGAGCTCTGGCGGGGTTTGCCCGGTGGAGGGGGGGGTCCCTGCCAGGGATGC